>NC_135908.1:1507500-2119685 GCF_964194155.1 Cetorhinus maximus
GGCATCAAGTATATTCAAGACAGAGATATATATTTTCCTAGCTATTAAAGATATCAAGGGATATAGGGACGATGCAGAAAAATGGCATTGAGGTAAAGATCAAACATGATTTAGTTGAATGGCAGACCAGGCTTGAGGGACAGAATGGCCTACTCCTGCTTCTATTTCCTATGTTCTACTACTGCCAAGACTGAGATTAGAGATAATTTAGAATTGACCAATGACTGAATCATTCTGCAGTTGTCTCTATCCTACCAAGACCACCAGGGGGCACACTTGAGTGACTCAAAAGAGGACACTGCCATCCCACTATATTAATATATCCATCCGCACATTCACATAAAATACAAATTCTACATTACCGAGGAAATCAACACTTTATCTTCCCCACGCCACTCCCTCCATTCTGAACGTGGGTTAACAGGGCAGATTCGAGAAGGTAAATTGTCACAACACATTTTGCCTTGTGTGTGGAGAAATGTGGTGGAACATGGGTAGATTGGATGGGGAAGTCTACAGTTACCAATTTCTTAGCCAAATTTTCATTTGTTGGAGTTGGGTATTGTATACAGAAGAAAAACTTCATAAAAAGCAAAAGGAAAAGTTTGTACTGTGGAAGTTGGAGTTTCAGTTTCACAAGACTAGTCTGCTTCTCATGACACAGCAGCAGCAGAGCTTTATAAACAGAGCTACTTAGAACTTCCAAAGAAGAGTCATATTGGACTCGAAACATTAACTCTGCTTCTCTCTCCACAGATGCTGCCAGACCTGCTGAGTTTTTCCCAGAGGGTAGATGTGGGAGGCCGGCCAGGCGTGTATGGGAATAGAGGCAGTAATGGCATGGATGAGGCATCCAGCAGCAGGTGAGCTGAGGCAGAAGCCGGGTGATGTTATGGAGGTGGAAGTAGATGCGCTTACTTGTCTCAAGACTTTAGAGTATAATAAATCTCAAGTAAATCTTATGTATTTATTTTATACATCTTTCATGTACAATAGGAGTGTACCATTTTATATGTGTGTTATTTTTGCAGCAGTGACTAATCAAAGTAACCCCATTAGTTGATTTAAGGCAGAAAATGCTGGAGAAACTCAGCAGGTCTGGCAGTATCTGTGGAGAGAGAGAGACAGAGTTAATGTTTTGAGTCCGTACAGCTCCTCTTCTGAAGAAGAAGTCATACAGACTTGAAACGTTAACTCTGTTTCTCTCTCTGCACAGATGCTGCCAGACCTGCTGAGTTTTTCCAGCATTTTCTGCTTTTGCCTCTACTTTGAGCTTCTCCTGGCAAAGTGCTTCCCTGAACACGGAGACGAAAATACCCCTTGAAGAGAAGGATTCAGCAGCTCTCTGAGCCATAACGTGAAGCATGTAAGACAGAAAGGTGTCGAATGTAACCTTTGGTCTGTGATAAAATATCCAGCTGCAATAGCAATAGGGACACTACAAGTATTGTAGAACAGATACTAATGCACCAACATGTTAAGCAGGCAGTGATTGATAGAGCAGAAACCAGGGGCAAATTTAGGCAGCTGATCAAACAGTTCAAGAGGTAGAACAAAAACAGAATTACCTGGAAAAACTCAGCAGGTCTGGCAGCATCGGCGGAGAAGAAAAGAGTTGACATTTCGAGTCCTCATGACCCTTCAGCAGAAATGAGTAAAGTTAGGAGAGGGGTGAAATATAAGCTGGTTAATGTGGGTGGGTGGGGTGGGGGGGGGGGAGGTTGGGGGGAGAGAAGTTGGGGGGCTTGGGGGAGAGGGAAGTTGGGGGTGGGGGGGTGGTTGTGGGGACAAGCAAGCAGTGATAGGAGCAGATAATCAAAAGATGTCACAGACAAAGGAACGAAGAGGTGTTGAAGGTGGTGATATTATCTAAGAGAATGTGCTAATTAAGAATGGATGGCAGGACACTCAAGGTACAGCTCTAGTGGGGGTGGGGTGGAAAGGCTGACAAGGTATTACAGTTATAGATTTAAAAATAATGGAAATAGGTGGGAAAAGAAAAATCCATATAAATTATTGGAAAAAAACAAAAGGGAGGGGAAGAAACGGAAAGGGGGTGGGGACAGAGGAGGGAGTTTAAGATTTAAAGTTGTTGAACTCAATATTCAGTACGGAAGGTGTAAAGTGCCTAGTCGGAAGATGAGGTGCTGTTCCTCCAGTTTGCGCTGGGCTTCACTGGAACAATGCAGCAGGCCAAGGACAGACATGTGGGCAAGAGAGCAGGGTGGAGTGTTAAAATGGCAAGCGACAGGGAGGTCTGGGTCTTTCTTGCAGACAGACCACAGGTGTTCTGCAAAGCGGTCGCTCAGTCTGCGTTTGGTCTTTCCAATGTAGAGGAGACCGCATTGGGAGCAACGAATGCAGTAGACTAAGTTAGGGGAAATGCAAGTGAAATGCTGCTTCACTTGATATAATACAATATAAAATAATGTACCATTAAAGAGGTAGCTTTGAAAGAGATTCTGAAGGAAAGGTGGTGGAACGTGGAGATTTCTAGAGAGAATGGAGAGATGTTGTGGCTGACAGTTCAGCCACAGACGGCCATTGAGACATATAGAACATTACAGCTCAGGAGGCGGTCATTTGGCCCATCATATCCGGAGCATGAAGAGGGGATCAGGGTCAGGGTGGAAGAGGGTTGAACGGATATGGCGGAGCAAGAGCGTTAATGGGTTTTAATCTGTACATCCTGCAAGTGATTCACTGGGCAAAGTTGTGCAGGTCATGATGTGAGAATGGATACAAGCCAGATCTCTGGATGCATTAGAGCTTATGCTTGACGCAGCAATAAGATGATCACTGGCACCAGCTTAAGTTTTATGCCATAAAAATAAACGCAAACGGTTTCAGCAGATGAGAGAAAAGAGGAGAAGATCTGAAAAGAGAAGCACTGAATAAACAGCTTTAAATGGAAGGTCACACGCTGGGTAATAACAGCAGAACCCGGCCAAGGCATCGGAATTGGGCAATATCTTCAAAGCTGTACTTTTGCATCTGCTAAATCTGGGATCAATCTCCAATGTGGCAGTGAGAACACTGAGGAAGTGCTGCACTGTCAGAGGTGCCATCTTCCAGCTGAGACATTAAACCCCTGTCCTCTCACCCTCTCAGGTGAATGTATTCCATGGACCTAATTCAAAGAAAAGTTGGGGGGGGGGGAATGGGGGGTGGTGCATTCTCTTGGCCAATATTTATCCCTCAATCAAAATGACTAAAAAAAACCCCCCAAATTATTTGGTCATTATCCCTTTGCTGTTGGTGGGATCTTGCTGTGCTCAAAATTGGCTGCCGCATTTCCCACACAACAACAATTTATAAATAGTTCAAGTGGCCGTAAAGTACTTTGGGACATCTTGAGAATCTGAAAGGTGCTATATAAATGCAAGTTTTTTTTATATCTCTGTGTGGGCTGGCACTGCTGAGCACCATTAACACCACAGGAATTACCCTATTTTTATGCAATGAATGTCAGCTGTCCCTTGTGCTGAAACTCTTCCTGGATGATAGCCAAAACAGGTTTGATTTTCAAACGCCATTTACAATATGTAAGCCATTAAGTGTTAGTTAAAGGCAAAACGCATCTCAGAAAAACACGTAAAATGAAAGTTTCAAAGCCGGATAGCAAGAAAGCAGAATATAACATCCCACAATGATTTAGGAGACAAGTCATACTGAAAATAAGGATGTTCAGTGTTACAACAGCTGGGTTCCGCATTAATGTCATTCTCCTCCCCCAACCAACCCCACCCCACACTTCCTTCTGCATAGCATGGTGCCAGCTCTTGCCAGCAGAATTCGGATATTTATGGGTCTAATCTCAGAGAAGCACCCCCTACTGCAAGTGTGTGACATTTTCATTTCATGCACCAGCCTTCCATGTGGCCTCACGGAGAGAGATTGCCAACTAAGTGCCAATTACTGCCAAATTATACGCAGCTGTGTGCTGCGGACTCGTGCCCATTATGGAGCGGGTTGAGGTTGTCTGAAGCCATTCTCCATAGTTTCCCGAGAGAGAGAGAGAGAGAGAGAGAGAGGAGAGAGTCCTGTATCCCTCAGTCTGGGCTCGATCTGAAGTGGCCTGAGAGTTGAAAGCTCATTGCTCTGTCTGCTGATTAACCATTTTTATTTAAAAAAGAAAACAAAATTTGCTCCAACTGCATTTAAGTTCCTGAGGCACTTTTGATAAGCCAACTTTCTGAAATGCCCTATGTTCGAGCACAAGTGAAGCAAGGTTCTCATCCACACCTCCAATTAGTACTGATGGGTTTCTCAGCCTTTCAGAGATTGGATTTCCCATGAATTTATGAATGAATGAGCTGTTTCCTTCTTAAAGCAGTGTCATTGCATTATTAGAGTACATTACTCAGATGAAACTTAGTCTGTGTCTGAACAGGCACACTCGTGACCAGTGTATGAGGGACTTATCCAATTTCATTGGTGCAGTGGCAAGGTAAGACTGAAGATAGCCCCTGTAAGCCATTATAAATTTGCCATGACTTCAGACTAAAGACCTCAAGCAGGCAACACAATGAATACCAACTGGATCATTGTGACAACGCAGCATCAGCTGTGGCTTAGTGGATAACACTCGTGCCTCTTGAACCAGTAGGTTGTGAGTTTGGGTCCCACCCCAGGGAATTGAGCATGGAATTCAGGCTGCCGCTCCCAGTGCAGTACTAAGTGGGTGCTGTGATGTCAGAGGTGCAGTTTTCAAGATGAGACTTTAAACCTGGGTCTTACCTGCAATCTCAGGTCAAAGGTCCTCAAAGAATTGCAGGGGAGTTATTCTTGGTACCTTGATAAATGTGTATCTCTCCATCAACACCTAAAATGGAAGATCCTATTGCATTGCTGTTTATGGGAGCTTGCTGTGCACACATTGGCTGGTGCATTGTCTACATGACAACAGTGATTACACTTAATAAAGTACTTTTATTAGTTTTTCAGATGTCTTGCCTTTGTGAAAGGTTCTACATTTTTTTGTTCATTCATGGGATGTGGGCACCACTGACTAGGGCCAGCATTTATTGCTCATTCCTAGTTGTCCTTGTTCAGAGGGCGTTTAAGAGTTAGCCTGGAGTCACATGTAGGCCAGACTAGGTAAAGCCAACAGATCTCCTTCCCTGTAGGGTATTGGTGAACAATTTTTACAACACTTGGCAATGGTTTCATGGTCATCATCAGACTTTTAATTTCAGATTATTTTTAATTGGATTCAAATTTCACCACCTGCCCTGGTGGGATTCAAATCCAGATCCCCGCTCTGGGTCTCTAAATGACTAGTCCAGTAACAATACCACTATGCCACCACCTCCCCATAAATGCAAGTTTTTTCTATTTCCCTGCAGTTGTTGTCACCGTTTGGGTGTTGTTGCTGAGATCCTATTTATGCCAACGCCTGTAGTGTTCAATACTTCAATTGTTCTGCATTTGATTATTTGAGTCTGTTGACTATTGATGTTCATGGTGCTTGATTAGCTAAGCTTGGTTGTGGGCTCAGAGAAAAGTAAAAAAAAGCTGCGGAAAGGGCTGGAAGCCAGAGCTGAAGCGTGGAGTAGATATTTTAAAACACTGTGAATAAAACCTGTTGCACCCATAGAAACTAGAGTTATCTCTGCATAAATTAGAGATATAAAATGTACAGCACTCCCCACCACCATCATCTCAAATTGGACTTGTAGAGTCTCTGTTTTACTAAAAAAAAAGTGTAAAGCGGGCACATGTCAATCAGTGATTAACAGCACAGTTTCTCCGACTACTGGAGCACTTGAAGGAAGTAGGGTTCCAACACTAAACTTAACCCTTTCTCACCCGTTGCATCTCCCCATTAAAATTGCTGGACTGATAGTTAATGGGTGCTGGAAGGATTTCTTTTTCATTCTTTCACTGCATGTGGGCATCATTGTCCAGGTCAGCATTTTTTGCCCATTCCTAATTGCCCTTGAGAAGGTGGTGGTGAGCTGCCTTCTTGAACCGCTGCAGCCCATGTGATGTAGGAACACCCACAGTGCTATTGGGGAGGGAGCTTCAGGATTTTGTCCAAGTGACAGTGAAGGAACGGCGATTTTGTTTTAAGTGAGGATGGTGTGTGGCTTGGAGGAGAACTTGCAGGTGGTGGTGTTCCTATGCATCTGCTGCCCTTATCTTTCAAGATGGCAGAGGTTGTGGATTTGGAAGGTGCTGTTTAAGGAGCCTTGGTGAGTTCCTGCAGTGCATCTTGTAGATGGTACACACACTGTTGCCACTGTGAGTCTGAAGTGGAGGGAGTGAATGTTGAAGGTGGTGGATGGGATGCCAATCAAGTGGGCTTCTTTGTCCTGGATGGTGTCAAGCTTCTTGAGTGTTGTTGGAGCTGCACTCATCCAGGCAAATGAAGGGTATTCCATCATATTCCTGACTTCTATCCTGTAGCTGGTGGGCAGGCTTTGAGGAGTCAGGAGTTTCGCTACTTGCTGCAGAATTACCAGCCTCGGACCTGCTCTTGTAGCCAGTTCAGCTATATAAATTTCCCTGTGTGGGAGAGACTAGAATTAGGGGACACAGTTTAATGATAAAGGGTCTCCCATTTAAGGCGGAGATGAGAAGAAATTTTTTCCCTCAGAGGTCGTGAATCTTTGGAACTCTCTCCCCAGAGAGCCGTGGGGGTAGGGTCAATGAATATCTTTAAGGCAGGGGTGGATAGATCTTTGACTAACAATGGAGTCACAGGTTATCCTGGGGTAAGCGGAGTGTGGATTTGAGGCCACAATCAGATCAGTCATGATCTTATTGAATGGTGGAGCAGGCTCGAGGGGCTGAATGGCCTACTCCTGCTCCTAACTCATATGTTTGTATGTACCCATATGAAGTGAAAGAAGAAAATGATGATATTCTAAATCTTTAAAATTTACAACATTTTGATTACGTGTTAAATAATTTGTCAGAATTTGCTATAATGGGGCATCTCACAATATCCAATTTGTTAGGCTTCTTTCTTCACCCCCTTCCTTCCAAATTATTTGGTGCGCAAATTGCTGGAAATAAGAGCTAAAACAGCTTGACAAGGACAACAGGGTATCTGGGGCCTCAGTGAACAACAGCACCAACAGTCTGTCTTACCCAAACATTTACAACGTGCAGAAATTAGCCCAAAGTTTCAACTTTTCTCTCTGGGCTGGAGAGGCTGAGTGGCATCACAGGAATGTAAAGTTGTCATCCAAAGGATCCATATGCCATGGAGTCCCAACTCTTTTTGCATTATAGAGTGTTCCAGTCATTATTGTGCAGGAGGCCACTCAGCCCAGCAAATTCATGCTGGTTCTCTGTAGAGCAATTAATTAGTCCCATTCCCCTGCTCTATCCCCATCGATCTGCTAGTTTATTTCCCTCCAGTGGCCACTCAGTTTCCTTTTGAAATCATTGCTCATCTCTGCTTCCACCACCCTTGTGGACAGCGAGTTCCAGGTCCTTACCACTCGCTGTGTAGTAAGTTCTCCCTCACATTCCCCCTGCAACTCCAGCCCAAAACTTGTTTGTGTCCTCCTAGTCCCAGTACCATCAGCCAAAGGGAACAGCTTTTCTTTGTCGACCTTATCCAAACCTGTCATAATTATTCACACCTCTATCAAACCTCTCCTCAATCTCCACTGCACCATGAAGAACAACCCCAGCTTCTCCAGCCTAACCTTGTAGCTAAATTCCCTCATTGCTGGTACCATTCTGGTAAACCTCCTGCGTACCCTTTCAAGGGCCCTCACATCCTCCCTAATATGTGACGGCCAGTTTTAACGGTGTAAATGCAGTAATTTCTCGACACTCATCTGCAGATTGTGCCTCCCATTTTTGGGAGGCTAATGGCTGGGCAACTCAATCGTCCTGGAGTTTGTGGCGATTGGCAACTCATGGGTCTGTTTCCTTACATCACAAGTTGCTGGATGATTTCCATCCAAATAAGAACATGTGACATTTAATTCACTGGGGAGATGATGGTGCAGTGGTAATGTCACTGAACTAGTAATCCAGAAGTCCCAGGTGAATGCCTTAGGAATATGGGTTCAAACCCTAGCTGGTGGATTTCAATGCAATTAGTAAGTCTGGAATATAAAGCTAGTCTCAGTAATAGTGCCATGAAGCTATTGTTGTAAAACCTCATTTGATTTACTAAAGTCCATTACTCTGCCTGGCCTATACATGACTCCAGACCCATGGCAATGTGGTTGGCTTTTAACTGCCCTCTGAAATGGCCTAGCAAGCCCTTTAGTCCAAGAGCAATTAAGGATGAGCTTTTGCCAGTGATACCCACATCCCATGAAAGAATAAAGGAAGAATTTTCCTAGCAATTCTGGCCCATTAAAGAAATCAAGGATATGTGGATAGGGCAGGAAAGTGACGTGAAAGGTAGAAGATCAACAATGATATTGAATGGCAGAGTTGGTGAAAGAGCCCACTCTTGCTCATATTGCTCATGTTCCTCATGTTCCAATACAGTTTCTTCCCTCTCCTTCCCTAATCACCTCCTGGCTGATGAGATGAGAGTTCTCCAACAGTATTGTTCTGTGATCAGGCATCAAGAGGTCAGGAGCTGGTTAGCTCAGTTGGCTAGATGTCCCATGTACAGTTCAGAATAATGCCAACAGTGCAGGTTCCATGCTTGTTCTAGCTGAAGTAAACTTGGCACTGGCCTCCCATGTGTGATGTGGAATGGTGTCCCTCTTATATAACCAATTCCTCTCTCCCTCTATTAGGGAGAAACATCTACAGTCCCTTGTGGACTTTGGCTAATTCCCTACCTACCTATAAAGGAGTAGCATATGGAAAGATTTGATACTGCAACTTCCATTCTTCCTTGCAAAGGTGCATTTAGCTTTTGTTTTTAAGCACATAGCACCAGGTCCATGTCCTGACAAACCAGAAGCTGTGAGAGCAAAAAGATTTAGTATATCCATAATTCCTGCAGCATGGTGCGAGCTTGTGCATGGAAGCACTACAGCACTGGATGTCATTGTGGCATCACTTAAAATGGTCTTTGATGGAGTTATTTGAAGCCCATATGCAAGTTCCAAATTTAAAACTGATACTTTCTACTCTCTCCGAACTGCCCAGTGTGTAAACTGGCTGTGTGGCATGGCACAGAATTGCATCCCACAGTTCAACTTGGTCTTTGATCCGTGCTTTCGCTTGCTGGCATCAAACTTGAAGTCATTATAATTAATCAGTGTTTTCAGTAATAGGGAGAGAGAAGGAGAGAAATGTCTTGTTCCTTTTGTTGCCTGCTACTGCTTGGGATGGGTAGGAAGGAAAGAAGGGTCATATGCGTACCAATTAGGGCAATCTTTTAATTTTACCACAGCTATGCACCCACAGCCAACATCAGAAAAGCCGATATGGTGCCAGTGCCATTGCTGCCAACTGGATAGAATAATGGTTACACTACCGGATTAGGCTCCTGAACTAATAATCCAGAGAATGGGAGTTCAAACCCAGCATGGCTGGCTGAACTCAGATTTTCAAGAATCTGGTATTCTCAAATTTACAGCATTTAGAACTTACAGCATTGAAACAACTCATTCAACCCAACTGATGTTTATGCATCTACCAATTTCATCTAACCCTATCAAAATATCCTTCTGTTCCTTTCTCTCTCATGTACCTATCCAGTTTCCCTTTAAATACATCTATGCATTTTGCCTCAACCATTCCATTCTGTAGCAAGTTCCACTTTCTAATCAATCTCTGGGTAATGAAGTTTCTCTTCAATTTGTCATTGGGTTTATGAATCTTAGGTTATGTATACCTAATGTCATAGTTCATATGTTTCAGAAGGTGTAGTGTTTTTAGTTTTAGAAATTGAATTTTAATGTATGTTCAGTGGGGTGGGAAAACCCTGGTAAACATCTAGAAGCTGACAAACCATACAGAGATAAGGTAATTACAGTTCAAAAAGTAACTGGTGTTTAAAGGATAAAGTCAGAGACAAAGGGCGAGAGTCATAAAATAGGAGGCAGTTCTTTAGCTAAGACAGACGAGAGACGATGTCTACAGTTATTGTGATAAAGGATATAAGTTATTATTGTGGCTTTCCATAATTAAGGAAATTTTTGCACTAAAAGGTAGTTAATTTGCATTTCTACCTGGGAACAGACTGTGTATATCATATTGCCATGGAGATGGGAGGAACTTAGTGAGATTCTGTGTTTTTGAGTTTATCTCTATGACTTCAGTTTGGGCATAGCCAACAGGCAAGGCTGGTTGATGTTTGGAAAAGCAGCCAAGAGACTGTGTCAGCTTTGGGTCTTATGTAGCTTGTAGCTTCTTGGAAGTCAAGAGATAAAAGCCAGACCTACACCTGAAGAAGAGTAAATGCTGAAAATGAAAGTCACCGTAGTCCTAGAGGAGCATAGGCTGCTCTCTCATTGGAGAGAGACGACTGGTGGTGAGTTTACTCCAAGGGTCACCACACCTCAGGCGAGGGGCAATGTTCAGAAGGCAGGGTCTTCATGGGTGACCTCAGCCGGTACAGAAATTAAACCCACACTGTTGGCGTCACTCTGCATCACAAACCAGCCAACTGAGCTAACTAACCCGCTTCGGCCATGACACAGCCTGTGATGTGGAACCTGGTGTTTAGCATAAGACAAGGGCCAAGGGGGGAAAAACGCCGGGAAGATTTGTTTAGCTGGAAGTTAAAGGAAGAAATCTACAGTAATCCACTCAGTTAAAGGCAGGTTAACCTTGTTGCAGTTGGAGTTCCAGAAGTAATCAGCTTGGTTACTGTTCAAAACCATAGCAACGGGCTATTGGAAATCAAAGGTGTTTTCTGTTTTCAACCACTGCCCAGGAGTCACGGGGAGGCCCGTGCTTGAACTGTGGAACCCAGGATTATGAGGGTCTAAAGGAGCATCGGAGGGTTGCTTAGCCAAAAGCTCCTGGAGGGACCCCCATGAAATCTTGTACCTTGGAGAATAGCTGGAATACTGAAGAGAAGGAGTGTAAATTCTGAAGGACTGATGTACTTTTGGTTCAGTCCCAGAGAAGAAGTGGGATTCAGTCGATCCCTCCCTCCCTCCTCAGTTTCTCTCATTCCCAATTCGTCAACCCTCCAGGGTTTGAGTAACGGATAAAGGAACTTTGGCGGGGTGGCGTCAGGGGGTTAAGTAAAAGATAGAACTGAGTTTGTCATACAAGTCTTTACAAGCTTTAGTGCTAGTTAATAGTACTTGCCTGGTTTAATTTCTCTCTTTATACATAATAAAGTTTTTGTCAAAAAATGTGAAATATGTGACATAGCTCTGTCAGTTAATTGAAGAGTGGTTCAGATTTCTTCTTTAAACATTAATGGCCCCAAACAGGATCATAACGCTTCTATTTATACTCATAGTTTTGGACTCCCTCACAATGTACACTGAGAGAAAAGGTTTCCTTCAAAACACCTCACAATTTAAACAAAAAAACTCCTAATACATCACCTTTCTCTTCTGGAAGGAAAAAGAGCTCAGCCTGTTCAATCTTCACTAGTTATAACCTCTCAGTTATTGTTATTGTTCTTGTGGGTCATCTTCTCCAGTCACTAAGTTTTGTTTTTTAAATATGGAAGCTATTATACCACATGACATTCCAAAGTGGTCAAGGTGTCAGGAAAAGTGACCACAATGATGTTAGATCGTCCTAAAAACCCATTGATGTCTGATGTCTCTCCGATAGTGGAAATTTGCCAATACGCAAGTCCAGGCCCAGAGTAATGAGATAGGCTCTCACATGTTCTCTATAATGACCAAGCAAACCCCTCAGTTGTATCAAGCCACTACAAAGATCCTCATGGCAACTAGAGCTGGGCACTGACCATCAGCCTTGCCAGAGATGCCCACATTCGTGACCTTGCTGAATGAGATGGCCAGTTTTAAGCCAAAAGCAGTTTTCTGCTGGGGGCCTAGGGTGCCTGGGATGGATTTAGGCTACTGAAACTCATTTTATATAGGTGCCTAAGCAGCTAGAGGGCTTTTATAAATGCATTGAATAGATGCACAGAAGGAGGCTTTCCAACCTATTGTTTCTGTGCTGGGGCTATGTAATTAGTCCCTTGCTCTTTCCAAATAGCCATGCATATTTTCCCTGTTCAAGTACTTATCCAATTTCCTTTTCAAAACCATTATTGAATCTGCTTCCACTACCCTTTCAGGCAGTGCGTTCCTGCATAACAACTTGCTGCATACATTTCCCCCCCACCTCATGTTGCCTCTGATTCTTTAGCCAATTACTTTAAAACTGTGCCCTCTGCTCAGCCACCCTTCGGCCACTGGAAGCAATTTCTCCTTGTTTACTCTAATTAAAACCCTTCATGGCTTTGAACACCTCTATTATCTTCCAAAACAAAAATTAGGGGTGAGTATTTATAGTAAGACACGGAAATCTATGGCACATGACTGCCAATCCAGTGTTATGCATTCACAAAAAAAAATGACACAATCACTTGCAAGCAGGCAGTGGCAGCTTGTTAAGTAATTGGCCCACTTATAACTGAACCATCAGAATCAAGATCATCAAGTATTCAATTCTAACTTGGATTGACAAATCATCCCTTGTGAAAGCCTTCAAATCTGGTTCACAAGGCATTGACTTATTTTCTTGCCTGTGACAGCAGAGTTTCAGCTCGAAGACTCAGACCATCGAGTGGCCTCAAAGCAGCTGGAGAATGCCACACATCCCCTGGGAATAGAAGTGGATGGCAGCCATCAAATCCTGCAGCCAACCTTGCCCATTAAGCTGCCAGCAGAGCTTTCTGTATATCCTTTCTGCTGTTGCCTTAGTCTGCTAGCCTGCAAAGTGAAGCTGAAAAAACAGAAGAACAGGGGATTATCCCCAACTATTTCCATCCACCCCTCCCCTTTCTCTACAGCACTATTCCTTGCAAGTGCAACCTGCTCTTTTACCTCCTCCCTTGTCACTGACCAGGGCCCCAAAACACTCCTGCCACATGAAACAGTGATTTATTTTGTTCAATTTATTTTACAGTAGTTTCCAAAGTGGTCTCCTTTACAATGGGGAGACCCAACACAGGGTGGCCGCTTTGCAGAACACTTGGGGTTAGCCTGCAAGCATGACCGAGCTTCCAGTCACCTACCTCTTTAATTCTCCACTTTGCTCCCATTCTGACCTCTCTATCCTTGGCCTGCAGTGAAACCCAATGCAAGCTCAAACTTGAAGAACAGCACGTCATCTTTTGACTTTACCCCCTTCTGGACTCAAAATTGGAGTTCAATAATTTTAGATTGTAATCTCTGCCCCCATGTTGTTCATTTTTCTTTGCTGGTTTTTTTATTCTCTTGTTTCCTTAGCTTTCAGATGGAAGCTATTCAGGATCCTGCCATTCACACCTCTTCTGGACAGATTTTTGTTTCTTTACTTGTCCCATTACCACTCCCTTTAGCCTTTCACCATGAAACCTTTTGTCATTTAATCTCTCCTGCCCTCAACCCATTCACATACCTTTCATTTTGTTCTTCTTCCATGCTCCCCCTACCCACCGCACCCCTCTCCCGCCCCCACCTTCACTTGCTCAAAACCTATTAAAATCTCTAACTTTTCCCAGTTCTAATGAAAGGTCACAGGCTTGAAACGTTAACTTGGTTTCTCTCTCCACAGATACTGCCAGATCTGCTAAACATTTCCAGCATTTTGTTTTTATTTCAGATTTCAAATCTCCGCATTTTGCTTTCCTACCAGGTTGATCTGCAACATACTGTTGCCCTCACAGATGAAGTCCAGAATGATTAATAATTCCAAATGACTTTTCCTTACCAATTTTTGACCACCTGAACAAGGTGACAACTTGTCTCACCAGGCTAGACTCCATGTCATTACTGCCTAGTCAGTGTCAGCTGACTATTCAAGACCTTTGGAGCCAGATTCAGGAAGAGTTCCAGACATTCCTTGTAGGACATTTCCCATTCCCCAATTCGGGAAGGTTGATTTTAATTTTATCCAAAATTAGGCTGGCTGAAACCCCTTGACCCAACCCTTTCATGGTCTGCATGCTTCAGAACCATGTGTTGCGGCATATTCAGCCAGTGAACCATCCAGGGCATCTCGGTTACTTTTGTACAAATGGGTTAACAGCATTGATGTGATGCAAATATACTCAGAATACCACTCTGAAGAAGAGTCATATGGACTCGAAACGTTAAAGCGTTAACTCTGTCTTTCTCTCCACAGATGCTGTTAGACCTGCTGAGTATTTCCAGCATTTTTTGTTTTTGTTTCAGAATATCACTATCTGACTGGTATCACAAGACAGTCATATCAAAGTACATGCAAGGAAATCAAAGTACATGCAAGGAAAGATACCGCAGCTCCAAAAGATTTAATCAAAAGCCAAAACAATTAAAAGTGATATTGGACTTTAACATATAAAGACCACTAGACGAATTGAGAGAATTTGTTTCAATAGTTTTTTATGGCTCCCTTAATCTACGACTAAGCAGATAGATGCTCAGATGTAAAATTGCCATCAAAAACCCACAGGTCTAGTACTTGGTGGTAAGTTGGCCCAGCAGGTTGATGGTTAAAACACTCTGTTGTAGAATGATGCAACAAATATAAAGTCAAGTTTCAATCTCCTTACATGTCTTGGCTGTGCCTGGGGCAAATGTCAAGTAGATAACAGTTAATTTTTTAAAATACATTTGTGGCTTACCATCCAATTTGTGCGCATTTTTGTCTACAGGCATATTAATAAATAAAATACACACAAATTGTGTAAGTTGAGCCTTATATTCTTCACTTTCCTGCATTCAATGCATGACTGTTTTGAATCAATTCTCACTAGCTAAATCAAAAAATGGTCGATGGATATTTCAACCAGGCAGGGTACAGCAATTCCACACCATATTCAAAGGTATGTAGTAATATAATATGCATCACAAAGCCCCGGGGAGCTTTAAGCGGGACCCTTAGGAATAGCATGGCGGGGATGGGCGGCGTGGGGGGGGTCAGTGGCAGGGGTTGCTCTGAAGAGGATAGAACCTAAATGTGGAAAAACAGGGAGGCGAAAAAAGAAAAGCAAAGGAGATAGGAATTAAACGGGAGCAAGCCAAAAGAGAATTGGACTTTATAAATATAAAAATGAACATAAAATCAAATGGAAAGCAAAGTACAATCCATGGTCCCTTATAACAGTTCATTCACAGTGTAAAATAATCCAATCATAGAAGGTGGGAGTTCTTTCAAGCACATATATGAATCCATTTAAATTTGTAATGTATTATTTATTACTTATTCTGTAATGATTTATTAAAAGTTCATAATTAGGCAATATGCACTTGGGCACTCTCTTTTGAGATTGTTTTTACTCGGTATCATGGAACTAGTGAATTACATGAGGCAGCTTCAAGGGGCTCTTTCAAAAGGGAGCTGGTCACCTCCTACTAACAGCATAAATGTTTAACAGGAATTGAAAAGGATTTCATTCCCATATTCCCAGCTTGAAGCAAGTACAAAGGGAATGAGGAGATAATTGGGTAAAGATGTGAATACAAGAACAAATTCAAAATTCATACTTGGATACATACATTGCAGTGTTTTAGTTACATACCCATCAGACTGAGTAAAAGTACCACGTGTAGTGTGACTAGCACCGTAATTGTCAAATATCAATATCCAAGGAACAATTCAGTGCCACCTATTATTAAACCAGCAAGTGGCCAGCATAAGACTTTCCTAACTGTTGGGTTTCCACTCTCTCAGACTGTCAGAAGATGTCAAGGTTTCCACAGAATCTATGTACAATCATTACAGTGCAGGAGGCCATTCAGCCCATCATGCTTGTACCAAGTGACATTATTTTTAATGGAACATTACCACAACTCAATGGAACCATTAGATGGGCCACAACAATGTGAATAAGTGATCCATTGAGGCGAGAGCATGAAAACAGTGAGGGAACCTGACTCAACCAGTCACCCTACAGGATTATCCTTCCTTAGCGTGTCAGCCATGGCTCCGTTGGTAGTACTCTTGCCTCAGAATCACAAGGTACTGGATTCAAGCCCCACTTCAGGTCTTGAGCACAAAAATCAAGGCTGATACTCCAAGTGCAGTGCTGAAGAAATGCTACACTGTCGGAGGTACTGCTTCTCAGACGAGATGTTAAGCAAAGGCCTCAACAGCCTGCTTGGGTGAATATAAACTGACTGCTGTGTCCTGGCCAATACTTATCCCTCAAGCAACATCACAAAATACAGATTATCTGAACATTTCCCTTCAGCTGCAGCAAATTGAAGTTCACCTTTATTCTCAGAAAGTATGCGATGTATTGCTGTGGTTTTTCAATTACGTTATGGTTACAGAACCAAGATGGGTAGACAGGATTAAGATTCAGATCAACTATGATCTAATTGAACAGGCTCAAAGGGCTGAATGACCTCCTCCTGTTCTTGCATTCCTTTGATCATTGTAGGTGTTCTAAATCAATGCAATGTGGAAATAAATCCAAGCTAAGGTCCGAATTCATATTGAGAGCAGATAGCAGGGATCATAAATACACATGGGAGATGTGCTCATTTCTAAAATGGCAAAAGGGAATTGGTGGGATAAATATAGACAATATCATTGTACTGATCTAGGGGCATAAAATTAGAGAACACATTGGAATGATGGAAGTCTATCGAAGAGAAATGGATCTGTGAGAGCAGTTTAAAAACACATTCCACCATCTTGTTCTCAATTTCCCATTGCTCCAAGTATTTGTTCACTCTCCCTTTAAAAGATTATAAACTTTTTGATTCAAATAAATTAATTTAACTATATAAACATGAATACAGAGCAAGAAAGCTTCATGAGAAACTAACAGAGTTGCTGGTCTCTGCTGTACAATATGGAGAATCAAGAGAGCAAATTTTGAAAGTTGCAACCTTAATCCTCTGACATGTCCTTCCTTAACCGAGGTTTTCCACCCATGGTGGTTGACAGGGCCCTCAACCGTGTCCGGCCCATCTCCCGCGCATCCGCCCTCACACCTTCCTCTCCCTCCCAGAAACATGATAGGGTCCCCCTTGTCCTCACTTATCACCCCACCAGCCTCCGCATTCAAAGGATCATCCTCCACCATTTCCGCCAACCCCAGCATGATGCCACCACCAAACACATCTTCCCTTCACCCCCCCCTGGTGGCATTCGGTAGGGATCGTTCCCTCCGTGATACCCTGGTCCACTCCTCCATCACCCCCTACTCCTCAACCCCCTCCCACGGCACCTTCCCATGCCCACGCAGAAGGTGCAACACCTGCTCCTTCACTTCCTCTCTCCTCACCGTCCAAGGACTCAAACAGTCCTTTCAAGTGAAGCAGCATTTCACTTGCACTTCCCTCAACTTAGTCTACTGCACTTGTTGCTCCCAATGTGGTTTCCTCTACATTGGAGAGACCAAACGCAGACTGGGTGACCGCTTTGCAGAACACCTTCGGTCTGTCCGCAAGCATTACCCAGACCTCCCTGTCACTTGCCATTTCAACACTCCACCCTGCTCTCATGCCCACATGTCTGTCCTTGGCTTGCTGCATTGTTCCAGTGAAGCTCAACGCAAACTGGAGGAACAGCACCTCATCTTCTGACTAGGCACTTTACAGCCTTCCGGACTGATTGAGTTCAACAATTTTAGATCTTGAACTCTCTCCTCCATCCCCACCTCCTTCCCGTTTCTTCTCCCTCCTTTTTGTTTTTTCCAATAATTTATATAGATTTTTCTTTTCCCACCTATTTCCATTATTTTTAAATGTATTTCCACCCATTGTTTATCTCTACCTTTTAGCCCTTTTAGTATTCCCCCACCCCCACTAGAGTTATCTGTACCTTGTCTGTCCTGCTTTCTACTCTTAATTAGCACATTCCTTTAGATAATATCACCACCTTCAACACCTCTTTGTCCTTTTGTCTGTGACATCTTTTGGTTATCTCCACCTATTACTGGCTGCTTGTCCCAACAAACCACCACCCCCCACCCCCCACTAAACCAGCTTATATTTCACCCCTTTCCTATTTTTACTTAGTTCTGTTGAAGGGTCATGAGGACTCGAAACGTCAACTGTGCTCTCCTCCGCCGATGCTGCCAGACCTGCTGAGTTTTTCCAGGTATTTCTGTTTCTGTTTTTGTTTTGGATTTCCAGCATCCGCAGTTTTTTGCTTTTAACCTTAATCCAATGATACATTAATAGATATATGGTTTCATGACTCTACAATGCTGTCCATTCTCTGAATTTCAGGGTGCTTATGTGATCAAGTGAAACTGATGGAGGGTAAACTACATGTCTGCTACTGCACCAGTAGCTGAAGGCAGAGTGTCTGCAGTTACTTCTACAAATGACACTTTATGTCATATCAATTGCTAATTTTAAAATCAAATATTGTACCTTTAATTAACAAAAAATCTATCAAGGTGCAGTTATGTGTATAGATTGGTGAAGCTGGAGTTGTTCTCCTCAGAGAAGAGAAGGTTGAGATGGGCTTTGACAGAGGGGTCCAAAATCTTGAGGGGTCAAGACAGAGTAATAGAGAGAAATGGTTCCCATTGATAGAAGGGTCAAGAACCAGAGGACATGGATTTAAGGTGATTAGCAGAAAACCCAAAGGTGACAAGCGGAAAAAATGTCTTTTAGAAAACGCAGTTTGTGGTTAGGATCTGGAATGCACTGTCTGAGAGTGTGGTGGCTTTCAAAAAGGGAATTGGATAAACATCTGAAAGGGGAAGAGATTTCACGGCTACGGGGAAAGGGCGAGGAGGTAGGGGTAGCCAAATTGCTTTTTGTAGATAAATGGTACAGATCCAATGAACCCAATGGTCTCCATCTGGGCGGTAATTATTTTATAATTCTATGGTACCCGGAATGAGTGGGTTCTCTTATGAGGATAGGTTAGACAGGCTGGGCTTGTTGCCACTGGTGTTTAGAAGAGTGAGGAGTGACTTATTGAAGCATATAAGATCTTGGATGGTCTCAACAAGGTGGATGTGGAAAAGATGTTTCCTCTTGTGGGGGAGTCGAGAGCTAAGGTGTACTGTTTTAAAATTAGGGGTCACCCTTATAGGACAGAGATGAGGAGACATTTTTTCTGAGGGTTGTGAGACTTTGGAACTCTGTCTCAGAAGGCAGTGGAGGCAGACTCACTGAATATTTTTAAGGCAGAGGTAGATAGATTCTTGTTAGGCAAGGGAATCAAAGGTTACCGGTGAGAGTTGGGAATGTGGAACTTGAAACAAACAGATCAGCCATGACCTTATTGATTGGCGGAGCAGACTCGAGGGGCCGAATGGCCTACTTCTGCTCCTATTTGGTATGTTCGTATGATTACGGGATGGGGCCAATGTTGGGTATATGGAGTTAGGTCACAGAGCAGTCATGCTCTCATTGAATGGTGGAACGGGTTCGAGGGGCTAAGTGGCCTCCTCCCATTGCTATGTCAGACTAGACTTTGCTACTCTCAAGTTTCCTTGCGTCAGTTTCAAATCATGGCAACATGGAATGCAACGCATACTTTGGGGAGCCAGTTAATTTTGGCTGTTCACACTTTGCAATGGAAAGCAGTTTCAGCTGTGCCATTAATTCAGACTTTGTTGTGTAACTTGGGTCTGAAGATCTCAAGCACATTTAGGGGTTATGTGCTAGACCATCTTCAGGAGTTAATGTAACACCACTCAGGCTTTGTACCAGCGACAGTTCAATGGCAGCTTTCTATTTAAGGGACATTTTGCAATATAGTTTACTTGCAACAAACTCTTTGCTATGTAAGGGTTCTAATTAAAATGAAAGTGGTGCCATCAATCATGCTGCTCTGCATCAATCACTGTCACATGCATAGCCAACTTTAACAAGTCCTGATACAGTCTGTTGGACTACCTGGGAACTTCAAAAATGAAGCTGAAAATCTTTTGGATGTTGGCCATGAGCAGACAGGACAGTTATCTCTCTGCTGATGTTAATATTTCACGGGCAGTAAGATGGATTTGCTACTTCAACAGGAACAACTTGCATTTTCATAGCACCTTGAACATAGTAAAATATCACAAGGGGCTTCACTAGGCCAATTAGAGGGAACATTTGATACAGAGCCACTTAGGGTGATATTAGGACAGGTAGACCCAAAGGTTGATCAAAGTGGCAGACTTTAAGGAAGGGGAATATATGGAGGGAATTCCAGAGCTTAAGGCCTAGGTAGCCGAACAGATGGCCACCAAAGGTGAAGCAATAAAAATTAGGACGCGCAATAGGACAGAAATGTTGGAGCACAGAGATCTCAGAAGTTGTTGGACTAGAGGTTACAGAGATGTGGAGGACCATCGAATGGAGGGGTAGGGTTGGTGAGGCAGCGGGGGGAGGAGAAGAGGAAGGATTCAGGGAAATTTAGCATTGTGTGAAGGACAACTTGTTGAGAAAGGGTGATCACCATTTGGAATGGATTTCTGGGTAGGGTAGTGAAAGCAAAGAAATCCTGGAATAATTTACAAGACAATTGTCGTTCTTGGCTTTTCCTTCATTTGCAGATGAGGTTGGGTCAAACACACACTTCCACGTGCATTTCCTTCTTATACATCTTAGGAATGTCATTGTGGCTGGTGCCCTGCCTTTATGACTCATTGGTTTATTTCTGTGCTGTGTATTCTATGTAATCCTTTCAGCCCAACCAGATCACACCAGTGCTAATGCTCCATTCAAGTCTCCGCCCTTCTTTTCTCATCTAAAATCTACCATTGTAACCATATATTCCCTTCCCTCCCTGTGGTAGCAAGTTCCACATACCCACTGCTCTTTGGGTAAGAAAATTCCTTCCGAATTTCCAGTTGGACTTCATGGTGACCATCTTATATTGATGGCCACTAATTAGAAGACCATAAGGTCATAAGAAGGAGGAGGAGGAGTAATCTATTCATGTTATCAGCATTAATAATATTCAATCAACGTTGGCAATGTGGAACAAAAACAGAAAATACTGGAAAAACTCAGCAGGTCTGGCAGCATCTGCGGAGAGAGAAACAGAGTTAACGTTTTGAGTCCGTATGACTCTTCTTCAGGGCAATGTGGGATTCTTATTTAGTGAACTTAACCATAGTGAGCATTTCACTATAGAATTCCAATGCATCTAAAGGATAGTGGTGCTATCATAGTTCAGATAATGTTTTCCAAAAGTATTTAACAGAGTATGATGACTTTATCAGTACAACAACTAGGCAATGAATCATCCCTGGGTATCAGGGGAATATAGCAAACAGCTGGGAATCCTATATGCCCACAAAACAATATTTTAAGTGCCATTATACTGAAAATCCATTTTTACAGGTTAATATCAGAACAGAAAGTCCATAGTCATCACTGGAAACAGGAGCACAGTGGTTATGTTACTGCAGTAGCGATCCAGAGGCCTTAAGTAATGATCCAGTGACATGAATTCAAACCCCAACACGGCAGCTGGGGAATTTAAATGCAGTTATTGAAATAAATCTAGAGATGTTAAACCCAAGGCCCTATCTGCTCTTTCGGGGGGATGTAAAAGATCCCATGTCACTATCTTGGTTAAGAACAGAGGAATTCTCCCCAGGGTCCTGGCCAATATTTAACCCTGAAACAATGGGAAGAGTTTTGCCCTTGTCGGGCGGGCTCGGCTGGGGTGAGCAGGAGCAGTCGGGAAGCCGACCGCTGTTTGGGATTGGGGCCTGACCATGATTTCACACTGGCCGGTCTTAAGCATGAAACGCGGCACCTCACTGGTCGGGAAGGGGCAGGCGGGGGAAGGGGCCTGTTGGCCACCGGGTCCAATGGTGACCCAGCGGCCGGTTCAAAAACGGCACAGGCAGCCCCTGGGAGGTGCAGCAGTGACATGGCTGCAAACGAGGATGTAGACACCAGGCAGGGGGTGAGGTTGGCTGGGCACTCGGCCATTGCCTCCATTGTCTCGCCAGGGTGCCAGGCATGTACAGTGACAGTGTGATGACTTAAACTAAAGACATGTCCTCCTTCTCCGACGAGTGCCTCGCTGCCCTCCTGGAGGAGGCGGCTGCCAGAAGGGACACCCTCGTCCCCAAGGGTGGGAGGAGGAGGCCACCGCACCTCACTAAGAGGGCATGGGGGCAGGTGGCAGCCCGGGTGAGCTGCCATGACTTGGTGCAGCGCACATGGGTGCAGTACCGGAAGCGTTTCAATGACCTGCTGCGCTCAGGAAGGGTGAGTACCGTGTTGGCATGGGTCAGTGTGTTGAGTTCCTTTGGGCTGACCATTCCCCCGTGGAGCTCAGGGGTGTTAGACTCTGAGTGCCAACTGTCAATGGCGCCGGAGCTGGCCAAGGGGCTGAGCCCTGGCTGCTTTGACTGAGTGCCTTGCGCCTCCAGCACCACGACTTGGATCTGCCCTCCAAGGTGTTCCTCAGCTGGGGTTGGCCAGGCTGCAGTGGTGCTGCAGGTAGAGAAATGGCTAATCAATGTTCCTCTGTCCTTTCAGGAGAACAGATCCCATAACAATATTGAGAGGTTGCGGACTGGCGGAGGACCCCCACATCTCCTCATCCTCTCCCGGTACGAGCAGGAGGCCTTGCATCTCGAGAGGCACCATGCACCTCGATCGACCGGCCGTGGTGAGACTGGGGTGTCAGGCCAAGGTAACAGTGCAGCGCACTGAGGTGAGAGATTGCTGCAAAAAATCTTGTGTAGTCTCATTATTGATGGGAGTGAGTGTCCGGACTGGATTCCTCATTGATCATTGAAAGACGATGGCGCCATGATGCAGAACTTCATTGTCTCACCAGGGTGCCTGGCATGCACAGTGACAAAGCGTCCAAGCGCAGGACCTCCAGGAACTACCCCTGACCCTGGAAGACCACCAGGCTTCAGAAGCAGCTGTGTCACACCCACTCTGAACCAGGCACCAACGCAGATACCAGCACCTCGGTGGGCATTAGTTCAGTGCTAGTATCTCGGTGCACATTGGTGAGGGCTCTTTACACTAGCTTGATATGCAGGCGGAGGTAGCGATGCCCAGGGCGATGGCAGTCGGAGAGCTGCTGGGGACCAGGGCGATGCTCAGTCGAAGGCTGTTGTTGGGCTTCTGGAGTCATCCATTAGGCAGCAGATGCAGGATGTGCTGTGGGGCAAGTGGGAGGATTTGGCAAAGATCCAAGCCGATATGCATGCCATGGTCTCCGTTGTGGCGGAGTCCCTGCGGAGCGTGAGCAATGCGTTGACCCTCGTGGCTGAGCGCACTGGCTCATCCATGGAGAGAGTGATGACTCTCATGGAGAGGCTGCTCCAGGAACAGAATCAGGGGTCCCTGGGATTGCTCTCAGACCTGCAAGCCCTCACACAGGCGCTGGCCTCAGGTTGTCAGTGTCCGTGTGTGAGATGGATGAGGCACCCACATTTCCAGCTAGGTGCCTATCCATCAATGATGTGCAGGGAGGTCCATAGCGACTTCACGTTGGCGCAGGTGCTGCTTGTCATCTCTGCGGGCTCCTCTCAGGGCAGTCTGGATGACAGCAACAGCTCCTCCGCCCCTCTGCCAGTGAACATGGAATCTGAATGGTCCAGGCATTGGAAGCGCATCTTGAGAAGGCCTATGGTTCTCTCTACCACAGCCCTTGTGGAGGCGTGGCTCCTATTGTACCGCTGCTCAGCTTCTGTTCTTGGATGGTGGAGAGGCGTCATGAGCCACCTTTTCAATGGATAACCCTTATCACCCAGCAGCCATCCATCCAGCCAGGCTGGAGCACTGAAGACCCTCGACACCTGGGAGTGTCTCAGGATATAAGCATCATGGGAGCTGCCTGGGTACCTTGCACAGACTTGCAGAATCAGCATCCTGTGATCACACACTATCTGCACGTTCATAGAGTGTAATCCCTCCTGTTGACGAAGGCACCGGGCTGACCCGCTGGTGCCTTGATGGCCACATGTGTGCAGTCGATGGCACCCTGAATGCTGGGGAACCTAGCAATCGTTGCAAAGCCTCTGGCTCGCTCAGCCTGGCTGGCCTCATCTGTATGGAAATGAATGAAAGTCAATACCCACCTGAACAGAGCTTGTCACCAGCTTGACGCAACTGTGGATAGTTGGGAGACTCCACATGGATCCCCCACTGACCCCTGGAAAGAGCTGGAGGCATAGAAGTTGAGGGCCACTGTGACCTTCAGAGCCTCTGGCATGGGGTGTCCACTCACACAGTCAGAGCTGATATCAAGTCTGATCATCTGACAAATGGAGGTCATGGTCTCCCTGGAGAGACAGAGTCTCCTTCGGCATTGCACCTCGGACATATTGAGGTAGCTGCATCACCGCCTGTAAACCCCGGCAGCAGGATAGTGGCATCTTCTGCAGCCCCTTTCACCTTGGACTACCTGCTGGCCCTGCACCCCTTGTGCCTCCCACAGGTCCCTGCCCTAGAAGCTGCATTGGGACACCTGGCCTCCTCTCCCTTCTGCCCTTCTCTTCCTCCTCAGAGGAGGTGTCTCCAGCGGAGACCACAATCCCCATTACCAGGATAAGGGAAGGCTGTCTGATACCTGGAAGGGTCCACATGGTCCGAATCCTCAGGGAGAGGCCTTGAAGACACCAATGAGTCCTGAAATGAGGCCTAGAAATTCTAAGAATGAAGTCTCGATCAGAGATTAATCTGACAAGTACCAATAAGCAACGGGCAGCAAATTATCTCCAAAACTCCTCACTACCCACATTGACAATGTTGCTGACCTTTTTTATCCCGCCCGTGGATGAGATTTTGAAAATTGTGGGCCGCCTGCCCGAGCGATGAGCAAAAAATAGCAGGGGTTACGTTAAATCGCCGTCAAGTGGGTTGTCAAGGGCTTTAACTGGCCTCTTAATTAATGGTGGGCGTGGCTCTGACTCCCGCTCACGCCCGCCAACCGAAATATCGCGCGGGCATGCGATGACGTCGGGATGCTCGCCCGACATCACCGTGTGTCATTCTGTGCTCGTTCGAGTTGGATGCGCACCCGACGAGTGAAAAATTCTGCCCAGTGTCACAAAAATAGAGATTATCTGGTCATTATCTCATTGCTGTTTGTGGGATCTTGCTGTGCGTGAATTGGCTGCTGCATTTACTACATTGCAGCAGTGACGTTGGCAGTAAATGGCGTTGGAATGTTCTGTAGTCATGAAAGGCTATATATAAATACATGTTTTTTTAATATATAACCAGAGGTTCTAAATGTAATTAAAAGTGGAATTCTCATCATTAGTATTTTGTAAAAGTCAAACACTTCAAGATTCCAGGTTAAACAGTTCCTTTATCATGCTGGGAACACGCTTTGTGGGCAATGCTCAATATAATTTTTAACACCTCAAGTATTTAGAACCATTGATTGAAAATTGTTCATTTTTTTCAGTCGGATGCAATCAATTGGAGGTGCATTTTGTGGATGTCTCTCCCATCACTAAAGTAGCTATTTGATTCAAGAAGTAAAGGAAGAAATGCAAATAGAATACTTTAAACTTGGGAATGGGTAAATTAGGACATATGGTCCTACGTTAAAATAATTAAAGGAGGATAACGGGGAAACAATAGGAGTAATTGGAAAACAAACCAGCATATCTAGCATTTTTAAAACATGAAAATGCTTTAAGTGCTGTTTACTTCCATTTCTTAAGGCCAATATTAAAGATTATAAAGCAAGTCTTGATTTGGGAGTAGTTTATTACTGTAATCTTCATGTCTGTCACAGAAATGAAATGGCTGGTATAGGTAAACTGGAACATGTGTCTCTTGGCAATTTATTGAGCTTACAGGTTAAACACTAATTGTGGTTTGGATATATGGATCAAAGGGCGTCAACTTCAGCACCATGAAAAAATTCACCATCACAGAGAGTATTGGGAATAGGAAAACATGGATCTCGTTACCAAAGGGAGTGGTTCAGGCAAATAGCTTTTGATACTTTCAAAAGAAAACTAGATTTGTCTGAGAAAAAAGGAAGTAGAAAGATATGCTGAAAGGCAGAGATAAGATAGGTGGAATTGGAGGAGAGTCAAGTGGGTTACAAAAAAAAACTGCAGACTAGTTGAGCTGAATGACCTCTTCCTGTGCTATATTTTCTCTGTAAAATAGAAGCAGGGAGAGGAAAGAATATTTCTGCAAGGAGAACAATGTTCCCAAATTCAAAAGGACTTGCATTTTGAATTGCCCCTCACCGCTTTAAAAGTGCTGAAACGATTGATAAAGCTGCCATTTTGCCCCCACTGGCATTTCACAATCCACAAAACATTAAAGTCCAGTTAATCTGTTCTGTGGTGGGAGGAACATTGGCCAGGAATCTAGGAGAACTCTTTGCTTTTCTTTGAACCCAAATGCCCACCTGAACAGGAGCTCGGTTTAATATCCGATCTTGAAGGATGACATTCCTGACTATTCTCCATAAATTTCCAAAGAAATTGCTGTGCACATGACACACTCCCTGCAATTAGTTGCATGGCAACAGCAGAAACCATGCAAATCAATTTCTGCATCCAAAAGGAATTAACATGACAATATATGGTGACACAGCACCATTGCACAACATTTTTAACAGGTCCTGCATGGTTCAGTAGAGATAAGCAGATGTTGCTTTAACATTTAACATGAACCAAAATACTCACTTCCCAGATTCCGAATCCTTATTTTCCTTTGCATATTTCTCAAGGTATTTCTTACTCTTTCTTCCATTATCCAAACTCTACTTTTCCTGTTTTCTAATTCTTTGTGATTAACTTGATAATTTTCTATTTTATCCTTTGACATCAGCCATTTCTCTATTGATGTACCCTTTGGTTTCTACATCCACCTTTGTACTTTTACAGTCAGCATGTCTTTTTGTCCTTTTTCGTGTCTCTTCCCCCCACCCCCATATGAATTGTCCTTTAATGTTCTCATCAATTTAAGTGATGTTTTCCGCATCAAGTTAATGCCATAATTCTATAAACAGCAATATATGATACAGAGATTGTTGATGAGGAAAGTGTGCAAACCAATAGGTTTCCTGTTGATAAGAACATCTGTAAATGTCATTTTTGTAGTGTATTGCAAGATCTGAGCATCTTGTTACATTTCCCTTTCTGCTGCCCTCTGTTGAGGAGGTGTAACTAAAGTTAGTTCAATAATGGCTGCCTGCAGCTGAGCATGTGTTTGTCTTATTCAGTGTGATACACAACCATTTTCTCGGGTATTTCTTTATCAGCTATTTCCCTTTGAAGTTTGTGTTTAATGGGATTGGATGAGTGAAACGTTCCCTTTAGCCATAGGCATACTGACCATATACATGCAGAACTAGCCATGTGTTTGCACATCAGCCTTTAAGCTTACTTGAATACATAGTCTGAATTGATGCTAAAATCGGTATAATTAGCCACACTGCTTATTGCAGATGCAGTTGTCCACTGATTCTACATTGCTTGCACTTTAATTGGAGAGTATGGTGGACATGTATAAGTTGTTACACATATATCTTAACACAAGGGTATCCACTTGAGGTATCCAAAAAATGGTCACCCATAGCTGGACTGCTGCAACTCCATTTCAGGTATAGAGTGGAGGTTAGATGCAGGGTACACCTCTGGCTACAGTGCCAAAGTGACCTGATCACCACTTAATGATGCTCTATTTTAAATTGGTAGTTTCACATTGAAGTCGCATTTATGGAACTGTGTTGCAAAGCCTTCCAAATGGAGGCAAATGGTTCAAGACCACTTTGACTTGTGCTGGTGGTGTATAACAGGTGGTGTGAACTTCAAGCGATACAAAGCAAACATTTATTTTTGTGTCTGGCAAAGGGGCATTTATCCCATCAGCTCCATTTTTTTAAACTTGAAATTAAAAAAGAATTAAACAGGCACTTGGGTGCGCAGAGTGAAACTCTATGGATGTGTGTTTGGATACTTTGTGCAGTACAATCTTTGTTTCTGGCCAGACACTAGGCAGGAGTTGGAAGTATGAATTCAGCTCCACGTCATAATTAAAAGAAAGGCATTTAAATAGCACCTTCCACAACCTGTGTCCCAAAGCTCTTGACAGCCAATGAAATACTTCTGATGAGTAGTCATCTGTAATGCAAGTAACAAAACCAATTTGCACACATAGCTCCCACAACCAGAAATATGGTAATGACCAAATTTATTTTTAAGGTTTTTGTCAGAGCAATAAATATTGGCCAGGATATTTGTGTGAATTACCCTCCCCTTCTTCAAATTAAACATAGGATCCTTTCTATTCACTTGAATGGGCAGGCAGGGTCTCAGAGTAATGTCGCATCCAAAAGACTTTTCTAACTATGCAGCATTCACCCAGCGTTGTATTGAAATGTCAGCCTTAGATCTTGCACATAAATCTCTGAAGTAAGACTCACATCCTTCTGACTCGGGTGAGAGTGCTACCACTGCTAACATGACTTGAGTACAGAGAGCTGCCAAATTACTAGTATAACTGTACCCTTGAAAGAATCCTCCCATTGAGCCATTTTCACACTGGCCATCCTTGTGAACTCATGAAAGGGAATGTGGAGGCTACCACCTTTAAAGAGGCCTTGAGGTGCAGTGGATAGAGTCCCTGCCTCTGAATCAGAATATTTGGTTCAAGCCCAATTCCAGGACCTAATGGCCAAGGAAAGTACATTAAAAACATGGCAAAAGTCTTTCCAACACATGCTAATGGCAGGCAGTAAGGGTGGAAGAGATTTCTGGTCAGCCCTTTGAAGCCTCTATCATCACTATCCATAGCTCCAGACTGCAACATGCATGTAAAAATGCATGTTGTCACAGCAATTCTAACTCAGAACTGTAACACACCACCACCTGTAATACCAGGCTAAATTCAAACTCGGGTGCCAAAGGTCATGTAGCAGTATTTTAATTACAACCGCTATGTTTGCCAACATAAAAAGTTGAAATGTTGTTAGGGATGGGCAATAAATGCTGGCCTAGCCTGCGGTACCCACATCCCATGAATGAATAAAGTAAAACTCTGTGCCAAATTAATCTCATTAGGAATCTTCTGAGAAAACATTCAAATATTCAATTGTAGATTGATTATTGACTGTAAATTATTTTGGCTTTTTAAACTTCTGCTTACTAGATAGCCTATTTTGTTTCCTCTCTTCAGTTTCCCTGTTCTTCTGTGGAACTGTCCATGGTTCTGAACATTCAGATTAGTGTAATGTAACTCTTTTGGAGTTGAACAATTAAACTAAATGAACAAAATAAGGGATAAAATAAACACAGCCCCTAAGTCAGGTCAGCTGTAAAACAAAGGACAAAGTTTAAAGGAAACTTACAAACATTAAACCAAAATGTGATTAAAGGGGTCGATAAAACACCCCAGTCCCCGCGGTGCCCACCGAGCACGGAAGGCCTCGATGGTGCCGGCAGACACCGCGTGCTCCCTCTCCAGGGGCACCCAGCCTCGAATGTAGCCGCGGAAGAGGGCCAAACAATCGGGCGGGACCACCCCCTCGATCGCCTGTTGCCCGGACCTGTTAATGGCCAACTTGACCAGGCCCAGGAGCAGGTTCACGAGGAGGTCCTGCTCCTTCCCGACCCTCCTCTGCACCGGGTGTCCGTAGATCAGGAGCGTGGGACTGAAGTGCAAACAAAACAGTAATAGAAAGTTTTTTAAATAACTGGAAAGGGAGTGCAGCCTACCACACCCTATATAAGCATGGTCCACGGACTCCACAAGACCACAAAAAGGGCAGGTGTCCTGGGAGTCCGTGAACCGACACATTCTCCGATTGTACGGGACTGCTGCGTGCAACACCCTCCACCCCAGGTCCCCGATGGAAAGCGGGAGGACACCTCCGTAGAGGGCCTCCCAACGGGGACCACCGCCACCGGACGGCAACAAGGCACGCCAGGGCGTGTCCGGGTGGCGGGCGAGGGCGAGAAAATGAAAGGTGTGCAGCAGCAGTCCGTACAGAAAGCTCCTCCGCGCCGTGCCAGATGACACGGAGGGCATGTCCCCGAGGCAGAAAAATATGGAACGCTTCACGAATTTGCGTGTCATCCTTGCGCAGGGGCCATGCTAATCTTCTCTGTATCGTTCCAATTTTAGTATGTGTGCTGCCGTAGAGGAACATTTAAATAGGCAACAATTCAAATACAGCCAACCCCCCCCTCTCCCCTCAATCTTGTGGCTAGGCATGGATTGCAGAATGACGATGATATCTTAATAATTGCAAAAAAGTAAATGTGCAAACATCTGCTCACTGGGCATCATGTATGTGGTGAGGCTTTTCTGTGGTTGCTGAAAGATGTATCCAGTGTCTCACCCCAGTGTACATGGCTCCCATTGCTTTCCCTGCCCTGGTGAGGACAGGACACACATAGCAGTGATAAAAATGACAACTAATAAAATGATAACTATTAACATGCGGGAAAGCAACATTTCTAACCAGTCTTACATCTTCCAAATTCTCAGCTGAGGGAGCGCCACGCTGTTGGAAGTGCTTTCTTTTGGCTGATCTGTTAAACCAGGAGCCCACCTGCACAGTCAGGTAGATGCAAATAATCCTGTGGTACTATTTTGACAAAGAGCAGGGGAGCTCTCCAGAATGTCCTGGCCAAAATTATCCCTCGGTCGACATCACAAAGCACACATTACCTGGTCATTATTACATTGCTGTTTGAGAGAGCTTTGTGAGTGTGAATTGGTTGCTGTATTTCCTAAATTACAACACCATGACTGCAGTTTAACATTGGTTGTAAAGCTCTTTGGGATGTCGCAAGGAAATGAAAGGTAATAAATAAAGCCTTCCTTTCTTCCCTCAGTGATAGTAATAATGAAAGATTCCGAATGGCTACAAGACAAAACTTCCTTTCTCTCGCAGGCTACCTTGGATCTTTCCAGTAATAGCTTTCCAACAGGTACAAATGTGAGAAGGGTAAATTAAAAAGTTAATTTTGCGGGAGTCCAATTTTACTCTTCCTGGCAAGTCATGAAAGGGGTGTAGCGAGGCCACAAGTAAGAACTAGAATGCGAGAGTAAGCTAGAAAGCGAGATTATACACAGTTGCCGCATAACTGAGCAAGCCATAATCATGAATTACATCTCATTGTACAAGTCATTTTGCATAGAGTGGATTGCACATACTCCAAATGTGTGCTTTAGAATGGTAGTCATAGGATATATAACTACAATTAAAACGCAGATTGAACTATCAAAACCTTTAAACATATCCATTCCTTCCAACACTTGCAATTTGTGATTGAACTCTGCAGTGAATCATTGTGAGGAACAGCACGTCTCAAATTGCTGATGCTTTGAAAATAATAGCTGTAGAGCAAAGGAATATACAGAAAATGTAGAATACTAATCAACAGCAAGGCAGGATTCCAACTGAGGGGTTCAGATAATACAAACCACAAAGAGTAGCGTCGTTTTCAGCCAAGTTTAGATGGTTGCAAGTTATTATTTTTAATAATCTTTTAAAATGTTATCTCATCTGTACAGGGGCACATTGTTCAAAGTGAAACGTAGTTCAGCACCTTGATAATAAATCTGTATGAGAATGCAATATTAGGCCATTATATTTACTTCAATAAATAATAAAGCTCCACTTTAACAGAAATTGATTTAAGTGACCATGTGGCCTATAAACAAGATTTAATATGCATGTTTTCCTTCAGGGAAGGACGACCAGAAATTCATGGTGTGATATGTATTTAACTGCAGCCTATATACAAGTAAATATGGTATTCACTACCATCTATCTGTTAAGACACTGCAGCTTCTTTCTACACAAAGTAGATTGTCACAATTATTCTTACACACATCAGTTAAAGTGCAAACAATCAAAAAGGTATTTATCGACTCCACTGTATTTTTGCTTTCATTTTAACACTGACAAATTTGCTGGAGTCACAACGACATAGCAGCTCCTGCTATTTTTAGTCTCCCTTATAAATGATCTCACTGAAATTGAAGTCTGTCTGGCAAAGTACAGCTTCCAACAAATCAATACAAAAAGTTTGAAGTTATCACAGTAGGGGGAAATCAATGAGTGCTCTCTCCCTCCGTCTCTATCCTTCTTCACACTCTCACTCTCCCTTCCTCAATAACTCTCCCCGAAGAAAACACATCCATTTGACTTTATGCCCATGACAGTATAACTGCAGTCAAGCCTGAAGCCAGAGGTTCTTAAGGGAGACTGTTAAAGTTAATTTTAGCCTTCCCCTAATATGAAAAAAATTAACCAGTGTCAGATGTTATGAAATAGAATACAGGTGCCCCAAAGTAAAGCCGAACACAAGAACTTCATTAAACCAACCAAGTACAGGCTTGGGCTACAAGGTAGCTCCGTGGAGAGGACTTCTGAAATCAATTTTCTATTTTTGTCACCATCTTGAATATATAGACGTGTTTATTTATCAATTTACCACAAGGAACTTTGCGTTTAGAAGAATGAAGGATTCAATACAGGTGCAAAAGTTCATAGGTTAGGAGAAAAAAAGTTTCAAAAGTTGACTGTTTGGTGTTAGGGTGAAGTTGATGAATGTACATCGGACATTACCTTCTAGTGTTACATAGATTGTACAGCATGGACAAAGGACATTGAGTCCAACTGGTCAGAGTTTATGCTCCACAGGACCCTGCTTCTAGCCTACCTACATATCCTTCTATTGCTTTCTCCCTCATGTACCTGTCTAGCATCCATCTTAAGGGCACCTATGCTATGTTCATCTCAACCATTCCATGTGGTAGCAGGTTCCAAATTCTCATCACTCTGGGTAAAAGCAGTTAAACCCAATCCTTTGCTTCTCTTTTTAATCTTGTACCTATTCTGTTCGACATCTAACAGAGCAAATCACCCCCAACTGAGTATGGTTGAGAAATCTTGCTTTAGTATTGAAAATCCAAGATTTATAAATACTATTAAAACACAGATGAAACTATCAACTTAAGCATAAACCATCTCTTCCAATGCTTGCAACTTATGATTGAATTCTGTAGCGCATCATTGTGTCGAACAGCAGGAGGCAAGAATTCCTTTGATTGCTCTGTGCAGCAATATCGTAAATGTGTTTGTGAAGGTTAACTTGGTTCACTATTTCTAGCTGAGGAGAGGAAATCTTTCATGAACACATTTACGATGTCACTGCACATAACGACCAGCGGAAATCTTTGCCCCATGACTCAAAATCCTGCTAACATTGTGCTTTGTAGCTTCATTTCACTTTCTTGCTCTTAGATTCAGATCCAATGCACAGCATAATCCATCTAGACAGATGTTAAGATTGGCAAAATTAAGTAAAAGTAATGCACAATATGGGAGGCCTGGGGAGCAGTGGTAGCATCCCTACCACTGGTGCAGAAGCTCCAGGCTCAAGTCCAACCTCAACTTGATGACAATGGAAGGTGCATTCATAACATGGTCAAACTGATTGATTATCAACTTGTAAATCTTTCCAATACGCCTGATGGTAGGCGGTAAGAGCTAGAGTTTCCCGGTCAGCTATACTGCAGAAAGCACAGCAAACCACTGCATAATCATGGACCAATCCAAGCCAAGTCCATGGTCGCCAACACCCTCTTAGAGCATGGTACCTGGGAGGAGGAATGTACAGTATAGTTATTAAAAGTTATTGGGGGTGAAATTTGATTGTGAATGGGATGCAAAATGGGAGGTGTTATTTGGAATTACACAGAGTTCTATAGCACAGAACAGGCCATGTGGCCCAGCTGGTCTGTGCCAGTGTTTATGCTCCACACAAGCCTCCTCCCACCCCTACCAGCATAGCTTTCTATTCTTTTCTCCTTCATGTACTTGTCTAGTGTCCTGTTTAATGCATCTACACCATTTGCTTCAGCTACTTCACATAGCAGAATATTGCACATTTCAACCACTCTCTGGATAAATAAGTTGCATTGTGCCTGCTGCCTGTTATACTCCCTGTCCAATACCCACTGCCATTGACTTCAAATTTGAATATTGCGCAGGACAGACAATGGGCGACACATATGCTTCTGAACGTTTTGTCTCCCCACCCAAGTCTATTATCACCCACCCCCATCTTTTTGATCAAACACCAGCATCAAATTAAAATAATTTCAGTGATTTTCTCTTACATATTTATAGTACTGTATCCATCATAATAAACTAACCTCCTCCCTCACCTTTGATGATGAGAATTGAAGTATAACTGAGTGTCTCCCAACTACAGCTCCTGTTGATCTTCCTAATCAGAACCTCGACTCCTGGCAAAAAATTAATACAATTTGTAACACAACTGTCTGACTGGTACATGGAGGTCCAGAGCATATCTTCAATCCCATATGCTAAGGCTGCCTACTTCAGCCTCTGTGACATCACCTGCTTCTTCAGCTATCCCAGCCCACCTATTGCTGAATCCCTTATTTATGTCTCTTAAGCTTATCCAGAACTCTTGCTGCCCATATACCACTTGCCCAGTTCCCCAGACCTACACTGTTTCCAAGTCCCTCAACTTTATTATGTTTCTCACATTTCAATGACTTCATTGGCTTCACTCCTCCCTAACTCTACCCTCCATCAGATCTACAATCTTCTCCCCCTTTTGTTCTCCCACAACTATGTTCCTCATCTTCTGGCTCCTTGCCCACCCTTTTCCTGTCATGGGCAGAAGTACCTGAAGCCATCTAGGCCACAGGCTCTGGAATTCCATTCCTAAACCTCTCCATCTTCTTTAGAGCCTGTCTTAAAACCTTCCTCTGGAAAAGCTTATGGTCGCCCCCTAATATCTCTTTCTTTGGTTTGGTGCCCATTTTCTTCTTTATACCTCTGCATAATGAACATACGAACTATGAGCAGGAGTAGGCCACTCAGCCCCTCAAGCCTGCTCCGCCATTCAATAAGATCATGGCTGATCTGATTGCAACTTCACCTCCACAACCCCCTGATAATCTTTCACCCCGTTGCTCATCTCCTATGTTAAAGGCGCTGTATAAATGCAAGTTGTTATTACGTATAGACTCATATCAAGAAAGAACAAGGTAGGACTCAGCTGTGGTGCACTGTGCAGGAGAATAATTGGTTTTCTGTGTTTTGAGAGACACAAGGGGCAGGATTTTTCAGGTGGTGTTTCCTGTCCCGCTATCTGAAGAGAGAATATCAGCTTTCCCGCAGACATTTAATGTTTGGCATGGAATTGATCGGTTAAGGACGAGACTTCAGCCCCCATCTGGGGAGGAAGACCCATCTTTGAGAGCTGCCAGCCAATCAGATGACCACCAGCTGTGTGGTCCCAGTATTGCCAGGTTTGAGCATGGGCCCCTGCTGGGACTACAGGCAGTCCTCGAAGAAGAGGAATTATTAGAGGCCAGACTGAAGGCTAGTCCAGAGTATCAGTCAGCCCTGGCTGCCAGGCCCCAGTGAAGGGGGGAGGGTGGGGGGAGGGTGGTGCGCTGGGTATGAGCGGCCGAAGGGTGGGGGGGGGAGTTGCTGGTGAGAGTTAAAGAGGGGTATTACCTGGGGGTGTGGAAGTGGTGCCTTTAACGGGAACAGGAGACCCCCCAAAGGAGGTACAAAACCCCATTGCTTGACACCCAGCCTGTGCACCTTGGCCTGGGCCTCCCCCTGCCATAGATAAAATAGCAACAGGAGTGGGATGAGGCACTCCATTAAGCACCTCAATTGGCCCAAGGTTGAGCTACCCAATGCTTCCAGTGACCACCCCCCCACCACCACCGTAAAAGGGGAAAGGTCAGGTTGGACAGGCTATGCACTGTGTTATGACCATAGCCAGTGTTGCTTGCGGAACAAGCCAGACCCCAGAGGAAAACCTACCTCACAGATCATAACCTTTTTATTTGTATTTTGAAAAAGGGGAAGAAAGGCTACTGATCCCAGACACACAGAATCCGAGCACCTTTAGGATTTTAAAATGTTAAAAGATTTTATTAACAAGAAGAACAAAAAAGAAACTTAAGCACATAAGATTGAAGTTACACATTTGAAATAGTCTTACAAAACATTCCCCCACCCCACTGAAAAAAAACCAAAACCCACTTGGTCAGAACACAAGTAAACAATTTGGCAACAACTCCCTTATAGGGTTTTAACTATAAAAATCCATTAATATTACCCCAAGGCAAAACTTCTGTGACTTTAGCAAAGTCATACCACACGACTCCTTGAACACTTCCACTCTACACTGTGGAAATCCAAGAAAATTCAGAAAATAAACTGCTTTCTGAACCAAAGACTTTCCTGATTTGACTGGACCAGATTTCACACCTTCTCAGCACAGTTGGTCTCAGGACATCTCCCCTACACAGCCACCATCACTCAGCTCAACATCTTTCCTTAAATATCCTTTTCCCCTTTCAGCTCAGGTTCCATTGTCCCCAGCACCTCTTTGAACTCAACTTATCCAAAATATAAGAACCTTTCATGTTTTCCTATTGCCTCCACTTTCAGGTCAAATAAAATTTAATAAGCTTCCCTTGTTTACTTATGAAACCCTTGTAAGATGTACAAGTTCCTTGTCACTTCTAAACTCCCCTGTGAAATTCAACAGCTGAAAAGTTAAGTCCCTACCTATCTAATAACGCAGATTTCAAACCCAACCTATGTAATTGTAAATCCAACTTCACCATAGTCTCTCATTACAAGTGCAAGCATCTAGCACCTTTATCCTTTTATCACTCAACTCTCACCGATAAGCTCTCTATTAACCTTCTCCCAGTTTAATCAATGATGGACACAGACACAAACATGGCATCCTTTGCAGAATACCACCATAATCCCAAAATATTTTTAAAAATAACATCCATCTTCACAACTGCATTTTACAAGCCCACCACCTTCAACAGCACCATCTCCACACCACCTTCAAACGCATCAGCAGGGGACCATAAAATTACACCCAATGTTCAATGCAATCACAAATTAAAGATGAGAAATTGAGAAATTGGAGTAAAATACTGTGGAGAAAACAATAAGCCACATATACCTAATAACTTAAAGCAGGAGGACAAAGCCAATGAGGCAACTGCCCTGACATAAATGCAAGAGCTTCATGTCACATCATGGTGTTCAACCTAATATCTAGAGTTGCAATTCCAATGCTCTCCTTTTGCATCATCTATTAGATTAACCCCATCCAAAAAGCCCTTATCTTAGCACACACCCAAGTACATTTCATCCATCATTGTATTCACTGACCTACACGAGAGAGAGACGAGAGGCCATTAAAGAGCACGGGGAGCAGCTAATTGGTGAGTAGGATTGGTGAGTATTTCTAGGCTTTAAAGTAAAAGCAAGATCTTTAGTTTGTTTTTAGGTCTCTAGTCTTTTTCTCCTCTTTTATTTAAAAATAGCTTATTGAGTATAGGATTGATTTTGTAATTACAGTAATATGTAAAGAGCAGGGATATTAGAGTAATTAATTAGGAAATTACATAAAATATGATAGTGATGGCAGGACAGGTGATGTGTTGCTGCTGCAGCATGTGGGTGATGTGGACACCAAGACGATTCAGAGCAAACACATCTGTAGTAAATGTTTGCGGCTCGAGGAACTTTGATCCGAGTTCAGGAGCTGGAGTCTGAGCTGCAGACATTGCGCCACATCAGGGAGAGGGAAAGTTACCTGGACACTTTGCTCCAGGAGGCAGTCACACCCCTCCGATGAGGTAATTCAAATTTGGTCTGTGATCAGGGACAGGAGGGTGTGACTGCAGGTGAAGCAGGTACGGGGACCCAGGGGGTAGCGTTTGAGGAGCCTCAGCCCCTGTAACTGTCCAACAGTTACAAGGTTCTTGCAAGCTGTGTGGACAAGAGCGGGCATGCAGGGAGGATGAGCGAACTGACCATGGCGCTGTGGTACAGGGAGCCATTCAAGTGGGGGGAAGGAAATAGGAATGTAGTACTGGTAGGGGACAGTACAATTAGTGGGATAAATATTGCTCTCTACAGCCATGCCATAGGGTACATAGAATCAAGAAGTTAAACACATGGCTGAAAGATTGGTGTGGGAGGAATGGGTTTCAGTTCATGGGGCACTGGCACCAGTACTGGGGTAGGAGGGAGCTGTTCCGATGGGACGCGCTTCACTTGAACCATGCTGGGACCAGTGTCTTGGCGCACCGAATAACTAGGGTTGCAGGCTTTGAAGTAAATAGACTTGGAGTGGCGGGGTGGGGGGGGTGGGGTGGGGGAGGTTCTGGAGAGGGGATATGTACACTTACAAAGCAAAAGGATATGGCAGCATTGCAGGGCAGCTATTTAGGTAATGATACCCAGAGTGTGACAGGAAGGGACAGTGTACAAATATAAAAGAACAGCAGCAAAAGAGTCAAAGGGGGAAAAAATGGTAAAAAGGCAAAATTAATGGCTCTTTACTTAAATGGATCTAGCATTCGGAACAAATAGAGGTTAATGGGTATGATCTTATAGCCTAATGGAGATATGGTTAGAAGGAGATCAGAGCTGGGAACAAAATATTCAGGGGCATGTGGCTTCTTGAAAGGGCAGGCAGGAAGGAAAGGGTGGTCAAGTAGCTTTGTGAGTACGAGATGGAATAAGTACTGTAGCTAGAAATGATCTTGGATTGGAAGATGTAGAATCCATATGAGTGAAGGTAAGAAATAAGAACGGGAACAAGACACTGGTGGGAGTAGTCTATAGGCCCCCTAACAGTTGCTATACTGTAGGACAGAGAATAAATCAGGAGACAATGAGGGCATGTAAAAAAGGCAGAACATTAATCATGAGCGACTTTAATCTTCATGTAGATTGGGAAAATCAAATTGGCAGAAGTAGCCATGAGCAAGAATTCATAGAGTATATTCAGGACCGTTTCCTAGGACAATATGTTGTGGATCCAACCAAGGATCAGGCTATTTCAGATCTGGGTATGTGTAATGAGACAGGTTTAATAAATGATCTCAGAGTAAAAGATCCCCTAAGAAACAGTGACCATAACATGGTTGAATTTAGCATTCAATCTGAGAGTGAGAAACTTGGGTCAGAAACAACTGTGCTAAACATAAATAAGGGTAATTACAAAGCAGTGAGGGCAGAGTTGGCTGGAGTGGACTGGGAAAGGAGTTTAGCAGAAAAGACAGTTGATGAACAATGGCAGAAGTTTAAGAAAATAGTTCATGACTCACACAAAGATATATCCCAATGAGGAAGAAGGATTCTAGGAAGGGGATACACCAACCATGGTTAACCAAGGATATTAAGGACAGTATCAAATTGGAAGAAAAAACATACAATGTGGCAAAGATTAGTGGTAAGCCAGAGGATTGGGAAAGTTTTAAAAACCAACCAAAGATGACCAAAAAAATAATAAAGAGGGAGAAAATAAACCTTGAGAGTAAACTAGCAAGTAATTTAAAAACAGACAGCAACAGCTTTATAAATATATAAAAAAGAGAGAGGCCACAGTGAATGTAGGCCCCTTAGAGAACGAGGCTGGGGAAATAATAATGGGGTACCAGGAAATGGCAGAGGAGTTGAATAAGTACTTTGCTTCAGTCTTCATGATAGAAGGAGACACTAATAGCGTCCCAAAAATACTAAATAATCAAGGGGCAAAAGGGTTGGGGGTGGGGGGGAGGAAATAAATACAATAACTATCACTAGGGGAAAAGTACTAGGGAAATTAATGGGGTCAAAGGCCGATAAGTCCCCTGGACCTGACGAGTTGCATCCTAGGATATTAAAGGAAGCAGCCACAGAGATAGTGGATGCACTGGTAGTAATCATCCAAGAATCCTTAGATTCTGTAAAAGTCCCAGAAGATTGGAAAACTGCCCTTATTCAAAAAGGGAGGGAGACAAAAAGCAAATAGCTATAGGCCAGTTAGCTTAACATTTCTCATTGGGAAAATGTTAAAGTCTATTATAAAGGATGTAATAGCAGAGCGTTTATAAATGCATAATATAATCAAGCAGAGTCAGCATGGCTTCATGAAGGGGAAATGATGCCTGACAAATTTACTAGAATTTCTTGAGGAGGTAACAAGCAGGATAGATAAAGGGGAACCAGCAGATGTAATATATTTGGCTTTCCAAAAGTTGTTCGATTAGGTACCGCACAAAAGGCTATTTAATAAGATAAGAGCCACGGTGTTGGGGGTAGTATATTAGCATGGATAGAGGATTGGCTGACTAATAGAACACAGAGTTGAGATATGGGGAGCATTTTCAGGATGGCAACCTGTAACTAGTGGAGTGCCACAGGGATCAGTGCTGGGGCCACAATTATTTACAATATATATTAATGACTTGGATGAGAGAAGTGAATGTACTATTGCCAAGTTTGTGGATGACACAAAAATAGGTGGGAAGGCAAGTGGTGAGGATGACACAAAGTCTACAGAGGGATATAGACAGGTTAAGTGAGTCAGCAAAAACTTGGCAGATGGAATATAATGTGGGAAAATGTGAGGTTATGCACTTTGGCAGGAAGAATAGAGGAGCTGAATATTATTTAAATGGAGAAAGACTGCAGAAAGCTGCAGCACAGAGGGATTTAGGGGTCCTCGTGCATGAATCCCAAAAAGCTAAAATACAAGTTCAGTTGATAATAGGGAAGGCAAATGGAATGTGGGCCTTTATTTCAAAGGGAATAGGGTATAAAAATAGGGAAGTCTTGCTAAAACTATACAAGGCACCAGTCAGACCGCACCTGGAATACTGTGAACAGTTTTGGTCCTGTTATCTAAGGAAAGATATACTGGCATTGGAGGCAGTCCAGAGAAGATTCATTAGGTTGATCCCGGGTATGGAGGAATTTTCTTATGAGGAGAGCTTGAGTAGGTTGGGCCTGTACTTATTGGAGTTTAGAAGAATGAGAGGCGACCTTATAAACATATAAGATTCTTAGGGGGCTTGCTGTGGTAGATGCTGAGAGGCTGCTTCCCCTTGCGGGAGAGTCTAGGACCAGAGGGCATAGCCTCTGAGTAAGGGGTCGCCCATTTAAGACAGAGATGAGAAGAATTTCTTCTCTCAGAGGGTAGTGGAATTCTTTACCACAGAGGGCTGTAGAGGCTGGGTCGTTAAGTTTATTCAAGGCTGAGATAGAGAGATTTTTAATCAGCAAGGAAATCAATGGTTATGGGGATAAGGCAGGAAAGTGGAGTTGAGGATTATCAGATCAGCCATGATCTCATTGAATGGCAGAGTAGACTCGATGGGCCGAATGGCCTGCTTCTGCTCCTACATCTTTTGGTCTTATTAGTTCCTGCTCCAGTGATGCTTCAATTTTAAAATTTTCAGCCTCGTTTTCAAATCCCTCCATGACATTTCCCCTTCCAAGCTCTGTAATCTCCAGATCCACAACCCGCAAATATCTCTACAAGGCCCCAGTTCTAGCCGCTCGTGCAACCCAAATTTGTCATCATTATTGCACCACCATTGGAAGCTGTACCTTCAGCTGCCTACATTGCAAAAAGCCCCTCCCTAATCATCTCTGCCCCTGTCCATCTCCTCTAAGGCGCTCCTCAACTGACCATGTAAAAGTTCGCATTGATGCATATTGTGGTAATCAAAGCAGGCAGAAAAAGTGCTTCAGAATTTACCAAACGCACGGGGAAGTGTTCCATCACAACAGAGGTCAATAAGGCAAAATAAATGAACACCAATCAGCAATCCCGCAAAAAAAGGGGGCAAACTAGAGGAAAATGGTGACAGTGAAAAGCAATGAATAGAAATCACTCTCCTGGCAAAGGCAAGTCTTTTCAGGCGGATAGACACTTGCACCTTTTAAGGGATCAGCTCCCAAGGATGACACTATGAAGTGATTACACATCTTTAAAAAAAGGCAGAGACAGAGAAAGAGACTTTGTAGGGTTCACCCCTCGGCTGCTTTTATCAAGTGAATTACTGTGTCTTTGACAGGATGCAAAAGCCAAATTAAGGAAGCACACTTCAAAATTATCAGGCCCAGAAGAACCCTGGGCCCTGCTGGCTCTCAAATGGCCCCACTTCGCTGAGAGTGAGGCAGATCCCCTTTGGGTCAAATTGGACAGCTCTCCCAAAAGAGCCAGGACACGCACAATGGACCTACTGGCCTCCTTCTGTTCTTCAAGATTCTATGGTTTTGCCATGAACCCATGCGCCGCGCCGTGTTGTGATTTACAGTATATGAACAAAAGTGGATGCCCAGCATTAAATGAAAGATAACCCCTCTTTATTGACATGCTGGAGTGGGTGGCGTGCTAATTGATTATTATGTGCTCTAAGTCCCAGGTACTTGCACAATTAGCGCATGTGCTACACTTTGATATTTGAACACCATCATTTTCAATAAAAACTCCAGGAGGCAGTGAAAAATGCCAAGATTAGAACTGAATGACTCGACAACAGATCACTGACCCATGTGAGCATTCATTGAAAATAAACAGTAATTCATTGATTGACAAGGGCAGCTGAGGGGCAAAAATAATGCTGCTCCAATCTTCAATATAAGGGGTTATAATGGTGTGATATGCTAATGAGACTGTAAGCATCAGCACAGGAAGTGATTCAATGTCTCATGATCTTGCTCAATGTTACTGAGCCTTATAGCGAAATGAAGTCACAGTAAATTATTTATGAAGTTTTCCTTACCCCAGCGGACTTTGTAAGTATTCTGTGTTAGCACCACAAGACCAAAATTATAATATGGTTTTAGCAAGTGAAAGAACCATCACGGGAAAGTCTACCATTACCATTAAGTTTCAAGCAGGTCACAGGTCTCATCACGCAGAAGTGCCACAGATTTCTCAGGTATTGCACTGCAGTGGGCCTAACTCAGAAGTAAAGCAATGAGCTGGTGAGTACGCTGTTATACGCGACGGGTGGCTGTGCAGACGATATTCTAGCCAAGCAAGGGATAAACAAAGAAAAAGCTTTTTTTTTAAAGTTAAGTAATAAAAGAACTTGATGCCTACTTCAATATGTGAAATTGTCAAGTGGGCTAAATTTAACAAGCTTTCACAAAAAAATATTGATGCATTTATCAATGGTCTATATAGATTGCAGAGAACTGCAAATATGGCAGTTTAAAAGATGAACTAATCAGGGACAGAATTGTTGTCGGAGTCTTGAATGAAGCATTGTCTGACCACTTGCTCTTGGTGGATGATTTAACCTTAAAGGCAATTGAATTGAGCAGACAAACTGAGGCCAGGAAGCAAAACCAATGAGTCATTCGGGAGAAAAAGGAGAACCAGTATCCCAAAAGTGACAGTCTCTGAGGAGTGAATTAAACTTAAAAGCAGAGCAAGAGAGGTGGCCTTAAAAAGCAGGGGAGGCAGGAAGAGCATCCAACTGCCCCAGCTAACTGTAATTGGTGTGGAAGGGAAAAAAAAGCCACAGGCATGAAAATTGTCCGGCCAAGCAGTTGGATGCCATTTTTGCAGAAAGAGGGGTCACTCCCAAGCTGTGTGCTATAGCAAGAAGCTTGTACAGAATCTGCACAAGGGAAAACCTTGGAAAGGTGGCAAGAATAATGAACTTGGAGAGATTAATGATATTGAGCTGCCTTTCATTGGAGAGGTCCAGGAACCCAGTGGAAGCTACTGGAGGTCCGATAACCTCGTAGAGGGAAACAAGGCGCGCTTTAAGTTAGACACAGGTGCAGCAGCTTTGGTTCTTTCTGATGCTGAACCGTGGTTGCAGAAAAGTTTTGTTCAGCCATCATGCAGAGAAAGACTGCATGAGCCAGGAGGTATAGAAAAACTGAATGCAACCCTTCAACATAGAGAGAGAAATTACTGAAGCATCTATGTGACCCTGAACCAGAGCTGTTCACGGTTAAGCAGGAACATCTGTATTGACTTCTGGTTTGCAGAGTACAGGAACTGAAAAGCTGAGAGGATTGGCTTAAACACTTCAGAGCTGGATTTCCAAAGCTGTTCACAGGACTAGGAAAGCTGTAAGAAAGTGTACCACAACACTCAATGTTCTGGAACAGAGGCAGTGTGCCTGTCTGCACCCAAAACATTTCCTCATCCACCCTTGCCGAAGGTAAAGGAGGAAATTGACTATGTTGAAGCAAAGAGTTGTTTCACATGTGACAGGACCAATAAGCTGATGCTCAGGGTGGCGCCAGTGCTAAAACCCAATGGATCTATTAGAATTTGAAAATCTTACGCAAAGCATGAAGCAGTTGAATGCAAAGTTCACCCTATGTCATCTGTGGACAACAGCGAAATTGGGAAAGACTTCAATCTTCACAAAGTTAGATGCAAATGGTGGTTTTTGGCAACTACCCCTCAATGAAGACTCCAAGTTACCCATAACCTTCATTGTCCTGTTTGGGAGGATTTTGTTTTCACAGATTATCCTTCAGCATCACATCAACACCAGAAATATTCCAGAGGACAACGTGAAACATCCTAGAAGGACTGGATGGAGTCGTAGGTCACATGGATGATGTCCTGATCCATGGATCCACTCAGACAGGATATGACACTGGAGTGCAAGCTGTGCTTCAACACCTTCGGGAAACAGGACTTACGCTCAACAACAAATGCAAATTCTCGCAGCCGACTGTCAGGTTCCTTGGACATATGGTGGATGCATCCAGTGTTGGAGTTGATCCACAGAAGACAAGAGCAATCAAGGAGTTTCCAGCTCCATGCAATGTGACCAAGCTCCAGAGATTCATGGGTATGGTAAACCAAGCTGGAAGATTCTTGCCCAACCTTGCTGTCAATGAGCCACTACGTTAGCTGCTGTGACAGGACAATACATGGTGCTGGGAGGAAGCACAGCAGAGGTCTTTTGAGAAAATCAAAGAGATGCTGTTATCACCTGATATTTTAGCTCACCATGACCCAGAGTTACCCACAATCATTGCTGCAGGTGCATCTTCTGCAGGATTGGGGGCTGTACTCTCAGATACAGACAGGTGGAAAGTGTTGGCCAGTTTACCACGCATGCCATTCACAAACAGAGACTGAAAAGTGATATGCAGTGACAGAGAAAGAAGCAGCTACATGGGCTTGTGAAAATTTTGCAGATTACATCCTTGGTTTCCACTTCAAGATAGAGACAGACCACAAACCCTTAGTGACATTCTTATATCCTAAGGAATTAGTGAAAATGCCTCCATGAGTACACCGATTCAGACTGAGGATGATAAGGTTTGATGCAAAGACAGAGTATGTTCCGGGAGCAGTTGCTATGTCCCATACCCCAATGGCAGGCCTGAACGGGGGTGATGTAGTCCTCGTTGAAGAGCAACAATTGCATCAACAACAACCACAACTCTACCAGCAACAACTCAGTGACTGAATGAAGTCAGAGATGCACAGGAATCTGATGAAAATGTGGTCAGGTCAGAGGCTACTGCACCAAAGGGTAGCCAGCATACGTGCCACACAATCCCACGATCAGACTGTACTATGAACCAAGAGGACACCACAATGTAGTTGATGATTTCTCATCTATGATGAGAAATTGGTCATTCTGAGAGTTCTGAGACTCGACATACTGCAACGATTTTATCAAGGGCATGTGGGCATCACAAAAATGTTGAGCCAGAACAAGGTATTCTGTTTAGGACCAGGTCTCTCACAAGTCATTGGAAGAGATGATGTTAAACTGCAATACTTGTGCTGTTCATCATCAGGAGACGAGAGAGCCATTGGTGCCATCTTCCTTTCCGTTAAGACCATGGGAATGTCTTGGGATGGATCTCTGAATGCAGATGCAAGATGTTCTTGATCATAGTAGACTACTACTCCAGATGGATAGACGTCAAGGAACTGCAGGATTGCACTTCTGAAGCAGTGATTATATCGCTGAAGGAGATATTTGCAACACGTGGAATCCCAGGCATTGGACGCTCAGGCAATGGACTGCAGTTTGCCAGTGAATGCTTTAAAGAGTTCATGGCACTGTATGGATTTGTCCATACTACCAGCTCACCACAATACCCTCATGCCAATGGTGAAGTTGAAATAGGAGCACATACAGTGAAAGCATTGCTAAAAAATGATGACATCCAACTTGCACTTCTCAGCTATCATTCAACTCCACTGCAAAATGGATTAGCACCATGGAGAAGACGACTGAGGACTCAATCCCCTGCTCTCCCACACACATTCATGCTGCGTGTACAAGCTGATGACTTGGACAAGGAGAGGGAGAAAGAAAACAAATATCATTCTAGCCAGGTGTAGGACTACAACAAACACCACAAAGCACGCAACCTGCCAGACCACCAACCAGGGGAGCCAAGAGCTCACAATGGACAAGTGGTTGAACAGACATGACATCCATGGTTCTACCTCATCCCAACAGATAATGGTACAGTGAGATGGAACAGACATGCACTAGTTTCCATACAGACCACAGATGCTGTGTTCATTGAGAGATCCAGATTGGTGAACTGGGGTCATCTATAAATTCTCCTTCTGCCCAGAAGAGCCTGAGGGATCACCAGCAGGACTCAGATCCCCAGTCTCCTCCAAAGGAGCGGAGTTCAGGTAGACTTATGAAACTGCCACATCGGTTGTCCCTGTAAGGAAATTGAAGTTGGCAGGGGGAAGATATAGTATAATGGGAAGAATCAGAGACTTGGGGGAGATGTAGTATAAGGGATTAATGCTTACCATGTGATATGCTAATGAGACAATATACATCATCACAGGAAATGATGTAATATCTTGTGATCTGGCTCTCTCATTGATGATGAAGCCACAGTCAGTTGTTTCTGAATAAAGTAGATTTTTTTTCCTTATCTCAGCAGACTCTGTAAGTATCCTGTTAGCACAACGAAACCAAGAATACTATATTATCTTATCCTGTATCAGGTCCTGCTCACTCTGTTCTCATCCACACTGACCAATAGCACCCTGTCTCCTAATGTTTTAAATTGAAAGTTCTCACCCTGGTGTTTAAAGCCTTCCATGGGTTGTCACTCTGAAAGCTTCTGCAGCCCTACAAAGCCCACCCTCATCATCTTCATCAGTTGAAGAGTCATATTGGGCTTGAAACGTTAACTCTTTCTCTCTCCACAGATGCTGCCAGATCTGCTGAGCTTTTCAGGCACTTTGTTTTTATTTCTTACATAGTCCCCTCCTTTTGCCCTAACATTGGAGGCTATGTCTCCAGTTACATCTGCCTCGCTCTACAATTCCATGCCCAAACCCAGCCCCCTCACCTAACTTAAGGCCCTCCTTCAAGCCAAGTTTCTGGCCACCTTTCTAATCTCAGTCAATGTCTCAGCACAAGCCCCTTTTGAAGCAGCTTGGGACGAATTTCAACGTGGAAAAAGGTGGGAACTGAACGCAACCTGTTTTGCTGCTGATATCGACAGGCATGGGTGGGGGGAAGGAGCGCCGAGGATGTGATTGAACTCATAAGCTCGTGGAATTACAATGCTGCATGACTGTGGAGTAAGTGAGAAGAGAGAGAGAGAGACACACAGACAGACAGGCAGATGGTTTGAACAGGAAGCACAATGCCTAACTACAGCATGGAAATGTACTCCTGTGGCAGTTTAATTAGAAATTAATTACAGATGTGATTCTTACACACGCACACACACGCACACACACACGCACACAAAATGAGTGCAAAGTAAATAAACATAAGGAAATGTCTTTCCACTGGAGCATAAATAGTAAGCATCGGCGAGCTTAGAGTTTCAGCTTTAATAGCTGTTTGAATTATTTCTGCAATATCTTATTAAAAAGAATACAGCAGCGAGGACATTAATCATTCATGCCGAGATAAACAGTGCTACAATTTGTTGAAATTGAGAGTTGGGACAAAATGCATCTCCAGGAGACAAATGGATGCACCTCCACGTTCTGGCATCTATATTGCCAGGCAACCACTTTCATTCAGCTCCTAGTAACTAACAGGGGATATGCGAATAGAGACTGAGGCTGTAGAAGAGACGATGGAGGATTCAGTGAGTAAAAAAAAAAATGTTTGGAGATTAATCTGGTGTCGACTTATTATTGAAATCTACCTTTTTCCCAGCTTCTACCAAAGGCAAGGGTTTTCTCTCAGTAACTGTCTTGACTTCCCTCTCAGTTTCTGGACTTGCAAACAGAATTGTTGCAGCCCACGAGGCCGCCATTCAGCCCATTGTGTCTGTGTCAACTCTCCGAATGAGTAATTGCCCCAGTGCCATTTCCCCATCTTCTCACCATAACCCTGCACACATTCTTCCTTTTCAGATAAGAGTCTAATAACAATTAAATGCCTTGATTGAACCTGCCTCTACCAAACACTCAGGCAGTGCATTCCAGACCTTAACCACCCGCTGTGTGAAAATGTTTTTTTTTCCTTCATGTTGCTTTTGCTTCTTCTGTCAATTATTTTAAATCTGTTTCCTCTCATTCTCTCTCCTTTCATGAATGGGAACAGTTTCTCCCCATCAACTCTGTCCAGTCCCCTCATGATTTTGAATACCTCTACCAAATCTCATCTCAGCCTTCCCTTCTCAAAGAGAAACAGTCCTAATTTCTCCACTCTATTTTCATAACTGAAGTTCCTCACCCCAGAGCCATTCTCGTGGATGTTTTCTGCACCCTTTCCAATGCCTTTGTATTTTTCATAAAGTGTGTTGCCCAGAACTGGATGCAATACATCTGTGAAGGCTGGACTAGTGTCTTATACAAGTTCAACATAACCTCCGTACTTTTGTACTCTATGCCCCTGTTAACAAAGGCTAGGATATTGTATTAATTGTGCTCTAAACCTGTTCTGCCACTTTCAATGACTTGTACATATATACACCAAGTTCCCTTTACTTCTGCATCTGCTTTAAATTTGTATCCTTTATTTTATATTATCTCTCCATGTCCTGCCTACCAAAATGCATCACTTTGACTTAACCAAGATGAACCTAGTGAAGATTCTTCTACTACCAAGAGATCCTTCCTGGATAACTACCTTGAGCAAAGGGCAAAACATTGGGGAGGGAGTAAGTGGGCTCAATCTATCCCATTGACTATTCAAACTGACTATTTTAAGGCTGGCATTAACCCAATGTTGATCAGAATTCCTTTGCCCACCCAAGCATAGACTGCAGGAATTGGATGCAACCAGTTTCACGTTGAAGAAAAAAGATGGGCAGTTCCCCCAAGAGACAGTCTTCACTTAGGAACAACGTTAAGGTGCCAGCCTTTCTTGGGATGCTATTGCCCAGGTAGGGACAGCCCTGAGATACCTGGGCCGGATAGCCATTTGTCATTTGGGAACGTCGACCATGAACATTGATGGGTGATTCAGCTCTTGGAGAAGCTCGTGGCAAAGTCAGGATTTTGATCATCTCTCTCGTGCACATGCATATACTGCTGCCTGGATCACATTTCCCTAAAGCAGGATCTCTACCTAGCCGAATGCTATTCAGGCAGAGGTAGAGATGAATAAAACCTCAAAATAACTCATTTTAATTGCAGGTCAGAATATGTATAGAATTGGAACATTTGGCTACCTGTCATGCATAGAGGCAAAATGGACTGTACCAGATTGGTGTAGCACTGAGTCATCCAGAGCAGCTAGGTCACCGGGTTTGACTTGGAGTTAGCTTCTCTCACCTAGGTGGAATTTGGGTCATTAACTGTGCTTCTAGGCTCAGGAATGAATAAAGAGAAGTCAGCTAGGGTACCTGATCCTGATTGTTGTCTAGTGAACAAGTTAGGGTCAAATTATACTCAGCAATGATGCTCATTCTATGGTTGAATATCCTTACAAAAATCATGGTCAACAAATGGCAACTTGGAGACTGCAAAGCACTGTGGAACATTGCCACATCCCCAAGTTAATACCTTGGGGAGAAAATTGAAATAATTGTGACATTGGCCTATGAGGAGTTAAGAGTTGACGAGAGAATATTTGCAGGAAAGCCATGGATTTAAAAAAAAAAGCAAGTGAAAATTTCACTCTTGAATAGCATTACACTCTGGCCTAAAACTACAAGCTGCCCTTAGTCTCAACCCCTGTGCAGTGTAGTAATTCATCACAGCATTACATGACGTGGTTAGGAAGTCAAACACGCCTGTTGCCCATAGATACATAATGAGCCTCCCAGGTTTAGATAACCCTGAAAAGCTGGAGTAGTTATCACTACAGAAAGATCAAAAGCAGAACAAGATTGCAAGTTTTTAAACATATAAATTAATATTCCTCCAAGACACCCAGTCTTATTTCCCCACCCCCCACCACTACCAGTTCTCTCCTTCACTCTTGAAGGAAATAGATCTTACTGGCAGACTGTTGAACTGCTGCTCTTCTGTACCCTAACCAGTCGGGCATTCTGTATGTGTCTCGAAGGCTATTGAACCAAGAGAGCATTTAACCAGAGTTGAACCGTGTCCTCACTCAAGCTAGCTGTACATTTTCAACCTAACAATAAGGTAGGATGAGGGGAGTTGAAAAATAGCTTTTTCACACCAAGGATGGTGGGGGTTAGGAACTCACTGCCTGAAAGGGTGATAGAGGCAGAAACCCTAATCAAATGTTTTGAAAAAGCACTTGGATATACACTTGAAGTGTCGTAACTTATGGACCAAGAGCTAGAATGTAGAATTAGACTGGATAGCTCTCTCTGGGTAGGCACCAACATGGTGGGCTGAATGGCCGCCTTCTGTGCTGTACATTTTCTCGCGTCTATGGGGTTAAGATGGAGGTAAAAATCACCTAGCTAATGAGAATAGGCATCAAGAGTTGATGTCCTATATAAACAAGTCTTTATGACTCTAAGCATGAAATAGCCAGGCTTGTATTTTGCTGGTGGAAAATATTTGTTAATCATTCTTGAGGAGCTGTGGGATTAGCCCAGGCCCTTTGCTCTTTTGGTTTTCAATTCAATCTGTATGTTTTTCACCTCCAATTGCTGCAGAATCAAATCCTGCCAATAATTTTCTATAATTCAGATCACTAACAGGCAATTGAGTTGCACCATTTGTGTCTATTGCATGGAGAAGATGGAGTTCAACTGCGTGCCAACCTTTCAGCTTCCCTTGGTCCCCTAAAACTAGCAATAAGAAACAGACTGCAGCGATGGCAACAGCTGGAGTCAGAAGTGAGCCACTGTTTGTTAGAAACACGAATGCCATATGGGGCGGAATGATTTCCTCTATGCACTATTAGTAATGAGATAAGAAGCTCTTCTGTATAAACATGTTTACAGCTTTGTAAAACTAAGTGCAGAGGAGGAACCTCCTAATGGATAACTTACTGGACAGGTTCTGCTGATCACATCCTTGTCAAATACTAATCCCTCTACTTTTCGTAGTCGATGAACCCAAGATCCTGATTTCATCTGCCCTACTTGGCAACAACAACTTGCATTTATAAAGCAGCTTTAACCTAGCAAAACACTCCAAGGTGCTTCACAGGTGTGTTACCAACTCAAAATTTGACACCAAGCCATATAAAAGGAGACATTTTTATGATAGGTAGGCAGTGATCATTTCAACTGGAGCTTCATCTTTATACACTTAAGTCACATATTACAACTCCACTTCCCTGGAATACTGCAGCCCTAACAACACTCAAGAAACTCGACAACATTCGGGACAAAGCAACTCGCTTGATCAGCACCTCATCAACCACATTAACCATTCGGTCCCTCCACCACTGATGCACAGTTGCAGCAGGGTCCACCATCTACAAGATGCACTGCAGCAGCTCACCAAGGGTCCTTTGACAGCACCTTTCAAACCCCTGACCTCTACCACATGGAAGGACAAGGGCAGTAGACACATGGGAACAGCATCATTCTGCAAGTTCCCCTCCAAGCCACACACCATCCTGACTTGGAACTATATCATCATACCTTCACTGTCACTGGGTCAAGAATCATGGAACTCTCTTCCTAACTGCATAGTGGGTGAACCTACACCACATGGACTGCAACGGTTCAAGAAGGCAGCTCACTGCCAGTGAGGGAGGAAGACCCTGTGACAGGCAGTCAGCAGCACCTAGAGGAGAGTGCGAGAGGAGTTTCTACCTGTTAGGGTTGACGTATGGCATCAAAGGAAAACAGGTAGGTGATTGGTGGGCATGTCTTCCATGCCTCTTTTGATTGGCCAAGAGGTTTAAATTAGGAGACGTTATTACAAATGAAGAGTACAGTTAAGAAATTCACTTTTAAAATATTTAACATCCAAATTCATTAATTAAATGGAATAGAGATGGCTGGGCAGGTGGTGTGTTGCAGCTGTAGTATGTGGGTGCTGGTACGATCCACGGTGACAACATTTGCAGCAAGTGTTGGCTGCTCAAGGAACTTTGGCTCAGAGTTGATGAGCTGGAGTCCGAGTTGTGGACACTGCGACACATCAGGGAGGGGAAGAGTTACCCGGACACTGTGTTTCAGGAGACAGTCACACCCCTTAGATTAATTACACCAAATTTGGACCGGGGTCAGGTACAGGAGGGTGTGACTGTGAGTAAGGCAGGGATGAAGATTCAAAATTTAGCTTTGGAGGAGCCTCAGCCAGTGCCCTTTTCCAATAGATACGAGGTTCTTGCTCCCAGTGTGGACGAGGGCACAGACTGCAAGGTGGTTGAGCAAATTGACCATAGCACCATGGTACAGAGTGCCATTCAAGTAGGGGGTAGAAAAGAGAAATTGTAGCAGTAATAGGGGATAGCATAGTTAGGGGAATAGCTACTGTTCCCTTCAGCAAATACAGAGAGCCCTGAAGGTTGTGTTGCCTACCTGGTGCCAAGGTTAAGGACATCTCTTCCGGGTTGGAGAGGAACTTGGAGTGGGAGGGGAAGGATTCAGTTGTGGTCCACGTAGGTAACAATGACATTGTAGGACTAAGAAAGAGGTTCTGTGAGCAGCTCGGGGCTAAATTAAAACGCAGAACCACAAAGGTAATAATCTCTGGATTACTACCTGAGCCATGTGCAAATTGGCGTAGGGTAAATCAGATTAGAGAGTAAATGCGTGGCTCAAAGATTGGTGTGGGAGAAATGGGTTCCTATTCACGGGGCACTGACACCAGTTCTGGGGAAGGAGAAAGCTGTTCCGCTGGGACAGGCTTCATTTGAACCATGCTGGGACCAGTGTCCTGGCAAATTGTACAACTTGGGTTGTAAATGGGCTTTGAACTAATTAGTGGGGGAAGGGTTCAGTTGAAGGGAAGTTTAAAAAATCAAAAGGAAACGAGAGAGCAGAGGTGCAGGGTAGTGAAGAGGTGAACGATAATCAAAGTGTGACAGGAAGGTGCAGAAAATATGGGCAGAAGAGTGCAGCAGAAATCAGAACCAGAATGAAATGAGCAATAATGGTAAAAAGTCAAAGCTTAAGGCTCTTTATCTGAATGCACGCAGCATTTGTAACAAGATGGTGAGTTGACAGTACAAATAAAAATAAATGAATATGACTTGATAGCTATTACAGAGACGTGGTTGCAGGGTGACCAAGACTGGGAACTCAATATTCAAGGGTATTCGACATTCCGGAAAAATAGGCAAAAAGGAAAAGGAGGTGGGGTAGCTTTGTTAATAAAGGAAGGCATCAGTGTGGTGGTGAGTAGTGATATAGGTGCAATAGATTGTGATGTGGAATCGGTTTGGGTGGAAATAAAGAATAGCAAAGGGAAGAAGTCACGGATGGGGGTTGTCTATAGGCCCCCGAAGAGTTGCCTCACTGTAGGACAAAGTATAAATTGGGAAATAATGGAGGCATATAAGAAGGGTGTTACAATTGACATGGGTGGTTTTAATCTGCATTTGACTGGACAAATCAGATTGGTGAGTGTAACATGGAAGACAAATTTGTAGAGTGCATCAGGGAATGTTTCTTAGAGCAATGTTGCAGAGCCCAGCCGGGAACAGGCTATTTTAGATCTAGTAATGTGTAATGAGGTGGGATTAATAAGAGATCTCGTAGTTATGGATCCTCTAGGGGGTAGCGATCACAACATGGTAGAATTTCAAATTTAGTTCAAGGGCGAGCATCTCAAACCAGTGTCCTCAGCTTAAATAAGGGCAATTACAGAGGTATGAAGAAAGAGTTCTCTAAAGCGGGCTGGGGAAATAGACTAAGGGGAAGGTCAGTGGATGAGCAGTGACAGACAATAAAGCAGATATTTCATAACGCTCAGCAAAAATTTATCCTGGTCAAAAAGAAGGACTCGATGAGAAGGATGAACTATCCGTGGTTAGCAAAGGCGGTCAAGGAGCCTATCCAATCGAAAACTAAGGCATACAAAGAGGCGAAAACTAGCGGTAGGCCAGAGGATTGGGAATATTTTAGAGTGGATGACTAAAAAGCTAATAAAGAGGGAGAAATTTGATTATAAAAGTAAATTGGCAAGAAGTATAAAAACAAACAGCAAGAGTTTCTATGGGTCTATAAAAGGAAAGAGAGTGGCTAAAGTGAGTGTGGGATCCCTGGAGGATGTGACTGGAGAATTGATAATGGGGAACAGGGAAATGGCAGATAATTTGAACCAACAATTTGCATCGGTCTTCACGGTGGAGGACACTGATATCCTAAAGATATCAGATAAGCAAGGAGCTAATGGGAGGAAAGATCTTGTAACAGTCCCTATCACAAGGGACAAAGTATTTGACAAACTAATGAGACTAAAGGCAGACAAGTTGCCAGGACCTGATGACCTGCATCCAAGGGTTTTAAAGGAAGTGGCTGCAGAGAAAGTGTGAGGTCATGCACTTTGGTAGGAAGAATCAAAAGGCAGACTATTATTTAAATGGAGAGAGACACCAAAAAAGTGCAGCACAGAGGGATCTGGGTGTTCTTGTGCATGAAACACAAAATGTTAGCATGTAGGTGTGGCAAGTAATTAAGAAGGCAAATGGAATTTTGGGCTGTGTTGCTAGGGGGTTGGAGTTTAAAAATAGAGAAGCCTTGTTACAACTGTACAGGGTATTGTTGAGGCCGCACCTGGAGTACCGTGTACAGTTTTGGTCCCCGTATTTAAGAAAGGATATACTGGCATTGGGGGCAGTTCAAAAGAGATTCACTAGGCCGATTCCTGGGATGAAGGGATTGACTTAGGGATGTGGGCTAAACAGGTTAGGCCATTATTCATTCGTGTTTAGAAGAATGAGGGGTGATCTTATTGAAACGTACAAGATTCTGAGGAGGCTTGACAGGGTAGATGTTGAGAAGATGTTTTCACTAGTGGGAGAACTTCAAACTAGGGGACATAACTACAGAATAAGGGGGCACTTATTTAAAACTGAGATGCAAAGGAATTTCTTCTCTCAAGGGGTAGTAAATGTTTGGAATTCTCTACCCCAGAGAGCTGTGGAGGCTAGATCACTGAAAATATTTAAAGAGGAGTTGGATAGATATTTGAAATATCGGGGAGTTGAGGGATATGAGGAGCTGGCACGAAAGAGGAGCTGAGGCCTGGGGCAGATCAGCCATAATCTTATTGAATGGTAATGCAAATGGCCTACTCTGCTCCGGTTTCTTATGTTCTCAAGGGCAAATAGGGGTCAACAACAAATGCTGGCCTAACCATTGATGCCCACATCCTGTGAATGAATAATAAAAGAAACAAACATGCATCTCCAAGCAAATACTTCTTTTGTAACTGTTCCTATATACTCTTGTTGCCGGAGGTCACCGGTAACGGTTGTTGGCTTAATACAAAGAGGAGAAGAGTCAATTCTCTCTTAACTCTCAATTCACTTTATTCACATCGTTAGATCATCTACATATAGCTTATACATCTGGTTAAATATAGACATGCAGTTTACAACAGGTTATACAGTTTTATACCCAAAACTAGGATCTAAACACACACCCGCTAGGTTTCTCTGACACTCCCTGAGTGATCACAGAATATAAAAGCTAATACCCGAAAAGGAGAGCTGACTCTGGCCAGGCGTTCCGTTCTCACTCTCTCTCTTGCGTCTCTACGTTGCTGACATAGATTCTTCCGCTTCTGCGATGGTTGGTCTCTGGAGTTCTCGCTGTCTCCACGCCTGAAATTCTCCATTCTTATTCTGAAATCTTATCTCTCCAAGCTATGTTGTCTCTCTCCAGTTGGTTTAGACCTGCTTGCCATGTCCGTGGCATCTTCTCATTGGCTTTGTCCCAAGGACTTAGGTAGCATTACCTCGTTACTCCTTTCCTAAATAAGGACTTGTGTCTTATCTCAGTCCCTTTGTTCTTCAAGAAACTCAGCTACTTCAAACCGGTTCCGGCCAGCTCAGGCCAGTGACTGGAAACAGGTTACTTCAGGTCAAAAGTTACTTTTGCCTGTGTCAGCAGTTCAGCTGCAGCCCCTGTCCAACACATCTCTTTGTGTATAACAAATCAGCAGGATGAACAAATTAACTCAGGGACAAATTGGCAAACTAAATGGGGAGCCCCATTATAGGGACAACTGCTCCTATTTAACTCTTTCGAGATTTTTTTTTAACTCTTTCGAGTGCTCCTATTTAAATATTTGAAACTCTTTCGAGTTATCAACAGTCACAGATTGCAACTCTTTCGAGTACATTCACAGTTCTTGGTTTCCGGGAGTGGGACATGAACCCACAACCCTCTGATTCAAAGGCGAGGGTGCTATGAACTGAGCCACAGCTGACACCTCTGTGCTCCTATTTTTTTTTCAGTTTTAAAATACATTTTAATTCAATATATTCCACTTTGAAAAACAAAGCTGCTTAGAAGGGAGCTACAGCATATACAGTACATCTTGTCCTAATTATGGTCCATATATTGATTCAAAATAAAATTGATTACACAAACTAAAACCCCCTCATCCAAAAAAGGACAAATTCAACCAGAGCAGCCTCTGCATCCACAGTGTGTGCACTCAATAATCCTTCCCACTTCAAGCTTGCTCTTGGGGACCCTGCAGATACAGTTTGTTCCAAGGTTGGTGTCTCGGGTCTGGATGCAACAGAGACAGCACAGGTTCTCATAGCCCTGTTTCTTCCACTTAGCAATGAGATTCTTGTCAGCATATCCTTCCCTTATGCAATAATCATACAGCTCTCTGCTAATTGCCTTTCTCTTATAGAACAGGTCAAATATCTAGGAACACAAGTGAATCCCCAGTTAATGCCCACCAGCTGTATACAATTATACACCCAATTAATATGCAATTAAGAAAGTTGACTAAAAGCTTGTTGAAGGGGGTAGGTTTAAAACAGTGTCTTTTTAGAGGAGAGAGGTTTAGGGATGTAATGCTGAAGTTTTTGGCTGTAGCAGCTGGAAGGACTGTTGCTAATGCTGAAGGGATTAGAATTGAGGATGTGCAGAGGCCAGGGTGGGAGCAGTGCAGAGATTTTAAGGTTGATGGAGGATACAAAGATAGGGTGGGAAAGGCTTTGGAAGGAGTGGAAAACAAGGATGAGAATTTTAAAACGGATATGTTGCCAAACCAGGAGTCAATGCAGGTTAGTGAGCACAGGGGTAATTCAGCATAATAGTTCATCACTTGTGTAAAGAAATATTTCTCAGCAATCATCCCAAGCTTATGTCCTTCATCTTCCTGTGAAGAGGTTTTCATAAATATTCTAAGAGGAAGAGACTAGTAATGGGGATTGTGGGCATGTTAGAGGTGGATGCAGGGGAGACAATGATGATTTTTAAAATGGCTCACTTCTTCAGTGAATCAAAATACTCATTTAACAAATGTTAGTTGCTATAAGGGAATCTAAAAATAAGTCAAGGGAGGAACTGAATGGATTTAATAGAAGGTTTAGAAAAAAATGATAATGGAGAAAATAATGGGACTTGAAGAAGGACAAATTTCTAGGAACTGTTACCAGCTCTGAGCATGAGGAAAAATGTGAATAAATTGCAAAATATTTTCCCAAGCTCTTTAGATTCACGCATTGAGCCTTTGGATTGGAAAATTGCAAATGTCACACTAGTATTTAAAACCAAGAAACCAGGAGACTACAGACCTCTCAGTTTAACAGCAATTATAGGGAAGCTACTGAAATCTCTGAGACAAGTGAGTACTTGAAGCAAGTATCTGTTGATTAAAGAGGGTCAGTATGAACTTATTTTGGGTAGGTCATGTTTGACTAATCAACTGGATTTTTTTTTAAAGAAGAACTAGATTGCTAACATAGTGTCTGTGAGTATTACCTAACAACAATTTTCACAAGGTATCTGATATTTTTGTTAACCTCCTTGACAGAAACCAGGCCGCATGGAATTGGAGTTAATAATATGGGTTGATAATTGGTTGGGAAGTAGGGAGCAGGGTTTAGGGGCAATGGGTTCATTCCTTGATTGATGGGATGTGACAATTGACGGTCCTTGATCTGACATTGCTAGGTGCAAATCATAGCAGCGTTTCCTACATTATGACAGTGACTACACATCAAAACAACCACGTTGGCTACAAAGTGCTTTGAGATATCCTGGGGTCATGAAAGGTGCTATAGAAATGCAATCCCTTTCTTTAAAAGTGAGCAATTGAAGATTCAGTTGTCCTGATTCCAGTGCCCTATTGAGGGAGTGCTACACTGTCAGGTCTACTGTCTTTTACAGACTGTTATCTTTGCACAGCTAACCTCAGGAAAGGTGTTTGTCCTTGGCAGGAGTACAGCACAGACACTAAAATGATACCAGGACTTACAGTTAAATTATGAGTTTAAACTTGGCTCGTACTCCCTCGAGTTTAGAAGTTTGCAGAACAATTTTTAAAAAAATATTTTATGGGATGTGGGTGTCGCTGGCTAGGCCAGCATTTATTGCCTGTCCCGAAGTGCCCTTGAGAAGGTGGTGGAATAAAGAAAGAACTACATTTATGAAGTACTTTTCCTGACCACTGGACATCTCAAAATGCTTCGCAGTTTATTAGGTACTTTTTGTTTTTGAAGTGTAGTCATTGTTGTAATATACGCAGCAGCTCATGTGCTCCAAAAACACCCACAAACAGCAATCTGATAACGACCAAATAATCTGGTGTTTTTATTGTAATGTGTATTGAGGGATAAACATTGTCTAGGACGTTGGGTTAACTCCCCTGCTCTTCTTTGAAATGGTGCCATAGGATCTTTTACACCCATGAAAGCAAGCGAATGAGGCCTTGGTTTAACATTTCATCCAAAAGGCAGCACTTCTGACAGTGCAGTGCTCCCTCAGTACTGCACTGGAGCGTCAGCCTATATTTTGTGCTCAATCCCTCGAGTGGGACCTGAACCCAGAACATTGTGATGTTACCAATAGAGCCACAGCTGACACAAGATATTTATCTACCATATCTCATACCTTTCATTTACAGAGAAACTATTTCTTCTGCTGGTGGAACCCAGAAGAAATGGATATAAGAGCTATGCTATTTAGAAGTGAAACTAGAAGTATTTTCACAGACACACACACTCATCTGAATCTGGAATTCAGTTTTATAAAAGGGTGTGGGTGTTGAATCTTAAAGACAGGGATTGGTGAAGGAGAAAACTTGAAGAATTAATGAATGGGAAAAAAACATGGTTTTCCTTTCCTAACCCAAGTACACCTTGAATATGACGTATCTGGAATTGTAGCTTAGCGTCACAAACTTGACCATCGCCTTGCCTTGTAAAATGCAAACATGATTCTTTCAACTCCAGTTTTAATTGAGATGTTCGGAGTTTTTCAAAATCTAATCTCAGGCATTTCTTCACACCGGAGAAAGCGAAATCTCCCAGCTGACAGAATCTCTGTCCTCAGATTCTTCTACTGGCTGTTTTTTAATTAAACATTGAATTAAAAAAAAAATGAATAAAAGGATTGTCATAAATTCCTTTGCAGTACTGCAGTCTTGTGCTCAGCACATTTTGCGGCAAAGTGGAGAGGGGCAACTCTTTCTTATTTTAAGAGAAAATTAAGAAATTATATTGAGGAGACATCCATTAAATATGAAAATTGGAATGTAACCAAAGGTCCCCTCTCTACTTAATGTGAGAGAAGCCTTGAAATTACACTGGGCATAAGTGTTAGTCTGAACATCCTTATTTCACTATTTTAATGAAAAACACAATTAAAGGATGCAAATTCATCAGTTGGATTGGGCAAAGTCCAGAGGAGGAGTGAGATCTAGAGGCAACATAGAGCCATTCTGCCCTTCAAGCATATGTCCCTTCTCTGTAGATCATAGGTCCCATAAGTACCTTTCCCCTTCTCTATCCCCATAGTCCTGCAAGTTTATTTCCCTGAAGTTCCCATCCAAAATCCTCCACCACCTGCAAGTTCCCTCCATGTCGCACACCATCCTGACTTGGAAATATATCGCTGTTCCTTCACTGTCGCTGGGTCAACATCCTGGAACTCCCGCCCTCACAGCGCTGTGGATGTACCTACGCCACATAGGCTGCAGCACTTCAAGGAGGCAGCTCAACACCACCTTCTCAAGAGAAAATGGGGATGGGCCACGAATGCTGGCCTTGCCAGCGATGCCCACATCCCATGAGTGAATAAAAAATTAAAAAGAATGGGGGAAATATATGACCCAGGTTCCTTCTTCTGGTCACTGTTAAATAACTCTCATTAGGTGTGAATATAAAGAGAGGACAGGATCAAATTTGGGTGATCATCACTACTAAGTTTCACACACTTGAGTGATATACCACAGGGTAACAGATGCCTGTGGAGCCACAGGACAGTAAACTGGTCAACACCACTAAAACAAATTATCCCACTCACTGAAACTTTGGTGTACAAATTGTCCGTCATATTTTCCTACATCAGGGTGAATTAATTTATTTGGCTATGAAGCACTCTTGAAGTTGTGAAAGGTGCTATATAAATTCAAGTTAGCTTGACTTTATCGAGGTAAACTTGCAGCATTGGGCAAGGTTGAAGAAAAAAATCGTCTGAACAAACACTTTAACATCGTGATTTTAATTTTTAGTATATATCTCATTTAAGTGCACCAGTGAGGGATTTCTTTAACTGCAGGAGCTATACTGAAACAGTGCAAGTACTCTACCCACTTTTTCTCTTTCAATTGGCTTTTATCATTCTTTTCAGCTATAATTTTATTTCCGATTTGCTCTTTTTTTCTTTACGATTAAGACCTTTAATGTATTGTTGCCCATTACAATACATATCATATGGGTTTGTAAATGATTTGTGAAAGCTTGCAATAGATTGCTATCTCTTCCATTCCATTCCACATCTGATACAATCTATTGCCTTGAAGTCACATTTTTATCAGTTGTGGCCTCTTAATAATGCATTTCTGTTGAACTCCTGGTTACATTTTATAGCCTTCAGATCTGCACTAATAGCTCTATTGTTATTCAATAAACCTCAGTCCATTGAACCCTAACAATGGGTTTGATATATTCACAAACACTACAATGGGCTCCAGCTCAAAAGAGAGATATGAACAGAGTTTTTACTGAACTACCTTCCAAGGGCGTGGTGAAGGTAGAGAAGGAATAGTCCCTGGAGTAGTAAATAACATTAACACTTCTCTAGGGAAATGTCTCCGTGTACAATTAATTACTTCCAGTGCACTCACCACTGGCAAAAGTGACAGTGGAATCACGCCCTGTGCAAAATGACTAACATCAATGGGATGAATGACCAATCTATTTTAATGGTGTTGGGCGAGGGACGGAGGAACGTTGGCCAGGGCGTTGGCACAGATTCTTGCCTTTGAGGTTAAACTGCTGTGAGACTTTTAACATTTGGTTTACTTACCAGAACAGGCAGATGCGGCCTCAGCTTAACCTCTCAGCTAATGTACAGGGGGGAGCAGGATAATTGACAGTCGAGGAGTACCAAAGGTAGAACAATACATGATCGACTTCAAATTTTAAGACTAGGTGGAATGTGATGGTCTTTGTGTGGCCCTTGCTCCTTCTCTCAATTGCATCCCTGATACTTTATCCTTATCCTCTACTGTAAAGATCAATACAAAGTACTGTTATTTCCCAATTTTCAATTACATTACTTGCGTCCATCTTTTGAATGGCCCACATCACTCTTAGCCAACAGCCCCTTCAGCTGCACAGGTGCACAGTTGAGCAACGTTGAATGTGCTGCACAGGGAACAAACAGGTGGTGCACAAGCAATGTTTCCCTTAAGACGAGCCCATACATCAATCGTAAACGGATCGTAGAATGTAACAAGCAGGCCACGCACAGCAAACGGAAGTTAGAGGGAGCATTGCTCTTAGCCATTCTCTTGCCCTACAATTCTAAGTTCTTGCAAGTATTTTGAAAGTGCTTTGGACCAGCTAGGTAAAATGAAAAGTGCTATATAAATACAAGTTCTTCTTTTCCAAACTTCAAAAGAAGAGTCCTAATGTGGCAATTTCATTTTCAATTTTCACAGCAGTATCGGAAACTGCCCAAATTCAATTCATTTTGGCCTCAATCATTGGACTTAAATCATTCAAACCGTGGGGTCTCTTCCTTAATCATTTCCCACCATAATGTCACATATCATCTGTTTTGATTCAGCCTTAAATTACAGGCACCATCATCTATATAGAACACAATATACAGCTAACAGTAGATTATCTGGTCAAATTGCATTGCCTTTTGTGGGAGCTTACTGAGTGCAAATTGATTTCCACACTTCCTACATTGTAACAGTGACTAGATTGTTTCCTACATTGCAATAGTGACCATGCCATAACCAACTGAGCCATTATGTAGAACGTACAGGATAGAACCAGGTCTGGGTTGTCTTTCATGCTCCTACCCCATTTATTCTTCCTAGCCTACTTCATCTCACCCCATCAGCATATTCCTTCATGCCCTATCTAGCTTCTCTTTAAATGCATCTATGTCATTCACCTCAATTACTCTATGTTGCAGTGAATTCCACTCTCTGGGTAAAGAAGTTCCTCCAGCATTCAGTATTGGATTTATTTGTGACTATCTTATCTTGATGGTCCCTGATTTCGGTCTTTCCGACAAGTGGAAACATCTTCGCAGTAGGGAGTTCTTGCTAATAAATTCCAATTTGGTGTTGCAGCAAGCCATCCAATCAAATCCTTAAGAATCTAATGCACCTGGCAGACTTACCCCAGACTCATTAGTCATGTTAATGCTGATTGTAATTGCAGACTGTCGAAGTATTGACTAATCTGTGTATTAAACTGCTCTCAACAAGTGTTTACATCTCATACAAGTGAATTAAATGCTTTGTATATGCTTTAACCCAATGTACAACACTAGGTTTTCTATTCTTGCTTTGAAATTGAGCCTCCCATGTTCCCATTTCCAGAGAATTCCCTATGGATGAGTAACCATGTAAATAGAGATGTATCTCTTGTTGAATCAGATCTTCCAGTCTATCTGACAGTTTGCAGAATTAGCTTCTCAGCAATTCAATATTACGATGACAATACCTTGGGCCCATATGAAATTCAACATCTTCCTTAAACAGTATTGAACGCGCTTTGTGAGGTTTCACTATTTCATCACCAACTGCTCTTTTAGAAAAAGGTTCCCAGTGGAACTCTCCCTTCAATATCTTCAGAGAACGTGAAAAAAATCCTGAGGCTATTTGATTTCTCTCGAATGCTGAAGTCATCCATTTTAGTTGGCATCACTTTAATCTGCACCAGGCAGGTGAGGCGACATACTCTCCATTGATGGGTATGCTCTCTTTTGAGCTATGAAGAGGGTAGGATAGAGTCAAACACAAATTATTCTCACTCCCTTTAACATGGAAATTCCTAGGTGAGGCCTTAATGTGGATGGAGGCTTAATGCAGTTGTATAACATTACTTTATCTGTTATTAGGTGCTCATCTATTTTAAGAGTTGATACCTCCATTAAATAACGGAACATAGAATCAGAATAGCACAGGAGACCATTTACCCCATCATGACTACTTTTTGTGAAAGCTTGCAATTTTTTCCCTTTTCTTTCATGTAATCCTCTTTTGAAAGGTACTATTGAATCCATCTCTACCACTCATTCAGACAGTACATTGTAGATCATAAACTTGCTACATTAAAAACAAATTCCTATCTCCCCTATGATTCATTTGCCAGAGTTCACCTTCTGATGTGTTATTTGTACATCCCTTGTAAAATGATCTCGCCCAGGTCCTCCCTTCCACCTCTTTGTCATTGCCTTGCACACAATCCTGCAATAGATGATTCTTTGCAACTCCAGTTTCCAGCAACTCATCTTGTTTCTTGCTCTTTGCTTTATTCATGCAATTATCGTCTCGAACTCTTCCCAAGCTTCACATATACTTTGCCACATACTCATTTATCTTGAAGCATTCTCACTGTGTTGAAATCAAGGCTCATCACACAGTTGCCTATTTAATCCCAGATTTATCTGACATGCATGTACTACCGCCATTAATCCATGTTCCTTGATTTTAAAAAATAGTACAGCTGGCTTTACCAGCTACCCCTGGATTCTTTAGTGTTTCCTTCACCTATTCCTTAGTCATAGGAGCAACTCAGATGGATGGGTTTTAGTTGGGTAAAAGTATCACGAGTTATTAAACAAAGGTGGGTAAAGCGAGCAATGATCTAATGGTATGGCGGAAAAAGTTCAAGGGCCGAACTGCCCATTCCTGTTACTAAATTGATACTTGGGGTAGGATTTTTAGGTTGACACACAAGCACAATCGGAGGGCCCGGGAGTGGCAGAGAATGGGCTGCTGCCAGCGATTGGCCCCCGACCGCGATTTCATGCTGGCTGGCCAATTAATGACCAGCTAGCGTGAAGCGCGTGCTGAAATTCTCAGCGCTGCTGGGGTGGGGGTGGGAGGAGGGCAGGCACTGATGTAAGTGTGGGCGTGGGCGTGGGCGAGCACTGAATGAAAGCTCTCTGAAGGCAGAGAGCTGCCCCGAGGAGCTGAAGACTTCAAAACCATGAAATAAAGATTTTAAAATCCAGAAAAAATGTTCACGCATCAGAATCAGTCAGCTGAACATATACATGAGGAAAATTCTACCCGTACATTTTTAAAAAATTTAATAATGGAAACCTCATCCCGCCCTTGGATGAGGTTTCATCAAAAATGCAAAGTCCGGCTGGTAGATTTGCCTGTCCGCCAACGGTAAGGTTGGACAGACCACGAAAATCCGGGGACAATTTTAATTTAAATTTAATTTTAACAACTTTAATCGTCTTCATAATTGTCAGCGGGTGGGCTTCCAACATTCGCGCACGCCTGTCGACCAAAATATCACACAATTTCGCCTCCGATCATGTCAGGCGTGTGCCCGTACACTGGCCTAAAAATTCTGCCCTTCCTTTTTTATTTTAAGCTTCCTTTTTTTTTTAATAAATGTTTTGAGCTGGAAGTAAAATAGGGATTAAGCAAAATAGAGCAGGAGCTCTTTAATCAGTGGTCCATGAAGCTCAATGGCAATACTGGAAGTCCTGAGGTTTTCAATTCTAATTAAATCCCATCCTACACAAAGCAGTGACTGAATAAGTTATACATGTGGATAAAATTCTTGTCCTCAGGTTCTTCCACATACTTATTTTTATTAAGCGGAACATTAAAGGTGCTTTATGAACAGAGAGATTGCCAGAATTCCATTTGTCAACCGTCACTCCAATAATCAATTCATAATGAGAAAGAAAAAGGGGAGCAATTGCTTTGAGGGGAATATTTTTGTATTATCTTCCCATGTCTAAGCATAATGAAAAAAAAATGATTTAGACAGCAGAGTTAATATTTCAGTGGAAATATAAGAGTGGAAAAATATTTGAGCACATATGTGAGAAAGGTTGGACATATCCAAACCTTAGGAGCAACAGTCGCTGATCACTGCTATTCCCCACCCAACTTCTACTGATTTCCTCAAGTCATAGACTTTTTCTGAAGTGTGGCTCTGCAAAGCTAAGTGACCTTGGCACCCTGTCCAAATGGTTATCCCTCATGCATAGGCAGGCTTTTCAATGAAGCTGCATCCTGTCCCCATCTGGTGTTCACACAGTGGAATTTCCAGCCATGGGAGTCACTATTTAGCAATCAGAAACAGAGTCGACAACTAAAGTTAAATCAATATCACCATCATGGACCACTCAGATGTGGGTTCAAGGGTTGAAGCCCTGGTAATGGGGACTACAATCAACCCGTAGCCCAGAAAGTGAGCAAGAAAAATTGAGGAGTCTCATTCCTTCAGGCAGTTCATTTTTGTTGGAGATTTGTGAAAAAATGTCCATTTTTTATATATTTTTACAAACTTTCCTTTGTCTCTTTTCTCTCTCTTAGTTGAATTAATCTTCCTTTCTCTTTCTGTACCTGATTTGATATTGAGTTCACCTGCTCTAATTCACTATTCTCCCATTCCATATTTCTCAATCTTTTAACATCAGCTGACTCTTTAGGAATGAAATGCAGGTTTATGAGGCCCATGTTCTCAGCAGCTTGTTGTACGGCTTTGAAACATGGACAAATCAAGAAAGGTAGCTCGACCACTTTCATCTTCACTGTTTGCGGCGCGTTCTCAGCATCTCATGGTTGGACAAAATCACAAATGCAACAGGCCTCTCAAAGGCAACCCTCCCAAGTATGATGGTGCTCATTACGCAGAGACAACATCGCTGGCTCGGGCATATCACAGGATGAAAGACTGATGCGTATCTAAAGATTTTCTGCATGGTGAGGCAGACGGAGCCAGGCAACCATTAGAACACCCAAATCTCTGCCTCAAAGATGCTTGTAAGCATGAAATGAAGGCCCTAAACATCAATTTTCACAACTGAGAGACATTGGGTGATGACAGAGGAAAATGGCATCATTGTTAACAGGATATAAGCCACTTGGTGAAGCTGAAACCAAGACACAGAGCTTTCCTTTATTGAGAGAGTTTATTGACTTGTTCAGTCTCACATCTCTCCTCCCACATGACTCAGTATCCCAGCTAACCCCTATTTATATGTGCTTAAAGACATTTAATACCCATCGCCTGTTTCTCTTAATTTTAACAATATAATTAACATTAACAGACCTTAACAATGTAGTTGATAAGCCATTGATGAACATCACCTGTGGATTGGTGTGTGTGAGGCCATAACAATCAGTGGCTACAGCAGCTTGGTGTTGTGACGTGATGTACATGTACCTTTAAGGGAGCTTATCCCAAACTGTGCCTACTGCCAATCATTATGATACAGGACATGATGTATAACCCCACAACTCTGTAGACAGAGCAGTCCTATGAACATACAAACATACTACCATACAAACATGTGAATTAGGCCGCTCGGCCCCTTATGCCTGCTCCACCATTCAATAAGAGAATGGCTAATCTGATTTTAACCTCAATTCTACATTCCTGCCTACCACTGACAACCTTTCACCCCCTTGCTTATCTAGAATCTATCTACCTCTGCCTTAAAAATATTCAAGGATTCTGCCTCCACTGCCTTTTGAGGAACAGTTCCAAAGACCCACGACCCTCTGAGAGAAAAGAATTCTCATCTCTACAGGTCAGACATGTCTATGTAGCTTCCCAGTTACCATTATTTAAAGATAAGACTTTATACAGACGAAGAACCCTTGTTATTGTTTTATCAATCCTTGTATGATTTGTGATTAATGGAAGAATCAACAGTTAACAGCAAGTGCCAACACCAAAAGCAACCACCCACATCGACACCTGATAACCACTTCATATCATGCACTGGAGGCAGAACCTGCCTCTCACAAATTGGTCTCTTCAACCATCAAGGAAAGTGCATCAGATGAAGCTACCTCATCCACAATGGATTTGATTTGGTGATTGTGCATCATCTTACACAGATGGAAGGATGCCGACAACGATGACATAATCTCAATGATTGTCCCGTTTGTCCTGTTATTTGGCAAGGCCCTGTCGAGTAAAGGGTTAACATCAGAAGCACGCGATGCTGATGTAACCATGATGTAATGATGCATGACGACAGTGATCTGGGGGAAGGAGAAGACCAACTTGATGCAGAGTTTGTGAGGTGTACATATAGAGCTGTAAATAAATATTAATGGCTTTAACAAATTACATTCTTGAGTGGTTTACTTAGGGAAAATAGACAAACCCTGAAGAATGCCATCTCGAGCCGAACACATAACAAATCAGGCCGCAGATGGTCTATTGCCCTAGCTGTATCAATCCAGCAATTTTGTGGGCAAAAACTGTATGAGCTGAAGGGTGCAAGAATAAGTTGCCATGAGGTGCATCTCCCTAGCAAATTCTGGCCCAAACAAACTGATTTTCAAGCTGTATTTCCAACCAGGGAAACGAGAACAAAATTTGCTTTCCCAATGCCAAACTTTATAAAATCTGTCCTTACAAATCAGGTCCATCCAGCTAATGCTGTTCAGATTTTCTGCAATCAGCTCCCTGTGCCTAAGTTTTGGATTTCTCATTCATTATTTTTCACAGAATTAGCTTGAACACAAGACATTTTAAGGTGCATTTTTAAGCTAAAACCTGCCCAAAAGAGATTAGCTTTCCCCGTTCCAGCCCCCATGCTCAGTTGTACGCCATTAAGTAGATGAACAGTAATTACAGTGAGATGAGAAGTTCCCTCGAAGGCTGAAATAATGGACAATTCATTAGCTGTGCCTGGTTATTCAGAGAGACAACTTTGCACCTGGGTGTTGGATATCTTCTTTTGATCTGTGTGGGGGCTGCAGAAGAGGCTTTGTAAATCATCGCAAGACTGTTGAGCAGCCGAAGGCTGTGGAAGAAGTTCAGTGCTGTTCTGTGGAATTGGCCAGGATGCAGGGAGATTGTGCTTTTACCTTGAGTCAGACAACCCACCCAAGTGGGTGAACATCGGTGTGTCATTTAGCTTAGAATATGTGAGCAGGTCTATTGTGCCAAGCATACTCCAGTGTTGTGTATCTTACAGCTGTTATGGAGGAGATCCAATTCAGAACAAAAGGATGCTTCATTGTTACACTCCTGGGTCCCACTACCACACAACAACTTGCATTTAAGTAACACCTTTAATGTGGTAAAATGTGCCAGGAGCATTATCAAACAAAATTTGACGGTGAGCCATGGGAAGAGATGGCAGGGCAAAAGCTTTGTCGCAGAGAAAGGTTTACATCATCGTTGACTGTCCCTCGATTCAAGATTGAAGTGTGCTCAGGGTCATGAGTTTCTGCTGTGAGTCTTTGTGACTGAACGGGCTGATTCTCCACCTGCAGATCTTTGGGTACATGGGGCAGGATGTCCTGCAAGGTAGTGGGACCCAGAATTCAGGACTTGCTTCATGTTTTTGCCCGCTCTGCCATTGCTCTGCCTCATCCTTAAGGCGTTGGGACAAGTTGTCACCTTTTGCTGAACAACAAGGTTCAGCTTTTAAGCAGAGTCTTAAAAAAACAAGGATGAGAAATTTTAAAAAGAGAGAGACTGTCAGACTGTAGCTATTGGTATATATTGAGCAATGGGACTTTATAGTAGTTATAAACTGCTGGTAGACATGAGCAATGGAACTTTATTTCTATAGAAAGACAGTGACAATATTCCTTCAAGTACCTAAAGCCAAGTTGATGCCTGTGGCAGAGCTGTATTTGTATCACCGGGAATCAAGGGAAACACTCTGGAAAAGGCATGAGGCTTATATTTGGTGACAGATAACTTGAGTTATGAAGATTAGTAAAATAAATTATTTAGTCCTGCAAACAAGATGAAAGATAAGGCACCTCACAGGGGATGTGAAAAACATTAAATGAAACAGAAAAGGTTAATCCTGAACACCATTGGAAGTTAAGCCATGCCTGCCCGACCAGGTAACATAGAAACAAACTGCTAAAGACAAGTTCACGAAGGAGGTCAAGAAACACTTTTTCAGGCAGAGAGTGATCAATACCTGGAATAGTCGGGCAAAGAAATCAGATCAGACACGAGGAATTTTTTTTTGCAAATAAACACAGTAAGTGGTTACAATCAAGAATGCATCGACTTGAAAGGGTGGCGAAAGCAGATTCAATAATAACTTTCAAAACGGGATTGGATAAATTCTTGGAGGGGGGAAAATGGCAGGGATTTGGGAAATAGCAAGTGAGTGGGACTAATTCGATAGTTCTTTCAAAGAGCCAGCACAGGCGCGATGGGTTGAATGCCTCCCTTCTGTGCTATATCAGCAATGATTCTCTGCTTCTACGTAGGATAGTGGATTCAATAGGAAGTTGGATGATGTGCTGAGAGGCTCATCATGAGTTTCTATTATAGTAGGAGCCAGTTGAATTAAATGGACTCCCTCATTCAAATAAATCATTAAGATGTTTTGGCTGTTAGATAAGTAGTGTTGTAGTGTTTTGAAATTGCAATGGGCATATTGTTCACTTGAAGTTACCATACAGAATTGTACCAGGAGAGGAGGTCTACAAACAGAAGCAGAGAGTATGGAGGAGCTGTTTTAATAAAGGAGTCAATTCTGAGCTATTTCAAGACCCAGGAACCTCTCAATCTAATTTCTGTAAACTTACTGAGGAATACAAGAACTAGGATCAAGAGTAGGTCATTTGGCCCCTCGATCCTGCTGCCCCATTTAATAAGATCATGGCTGATCTGATTGTGGCCTCGACTTCACTGACCTATCTGTTGCTTATAACACTTGACGCCCTTGTCGATCAAAGATCTATCTAACTCAGCCTTGAAAATATCCAAAGACCTAGCCTCCACTACTCTCTGGGGAAGAGACTGCCACAGACTAATGACCCTAGTGGCACTAGCAGATTTATGTACAGCTGGTGATTTATAAACCAGTTAAGTAACTGCTTTCTGAATCAAACTGTATTCTTGAATGTGTTCTCTTATTGACCAGTTGACACAACGCAAGCTTAGAGAATACAGAGAATTAAGTTTTATGGCTTTCTGATTTACTTCTTAAAAGGAGTTTCTAAGCATAATCTAATTGTCATTTAGTCCACTGTATGTGCACAAGTCATTCCAGCCCCTGAAATAAAAAGTGGCAATTAAACACCAAACTTGGGGCTTAGACGGCTGCAGAGAATCGAGGAATTCAAAAGTTTTTTTACCCTGTGTGTTGTAATATGCCTTTAAGAGATTGCAGCATGACATCACTAGAAGGAAGTGTGTCATGTGATCCAGTTTTAGTTTCACTTTTGCTTTCAGCAGAGCACACACGCACAGCTCTGCAGCTCTGGTGTCATGGAGGTTTATGCCTCTGCATAAATGTTCCCATGTGCCTAGACTCAATAAATGAACCTACAACGTGTTTGTTTGCACAATTCCTTATGAGTGCTTGGAGCCTTTATATCATTATAAAGGGTAAGGACCGGTGAGAGCAGGAGTCTGAATTGTGACACAATTTTTTTTTCTTATTCATTCATGGGATGTGGGCATTGCTGGCTAGGCCAGCATTCATTGCCCACCCCTAATTGCCCTTGGGAAGGTGGTGCTGAGCTGCCCTCTTGCAATGCTGCAGTCCATGTGCTATTAGGGAGGGGTTCCCATGAGTCTGCTGCCCTTCTAGATGGTAACAGTCATGGGTTCTGAAGGTGCTAAGAAGTCTGGGTGAGTTCCTGCAGTTCATCTTGTAGATGGGACACACTACTATCACTGTCTGTCAGTGGTGGAGGGAGTGAATGTTTGTGGATGGGGTGCCAATCAAGTGGGCTGCTTTGTCCTGGATGGTGTCAAGCTTCTTGAGTGTTGTTGGAGCTGTACTCATCCAGGCAAGTGGAGACTATTCCATCACATTCCAGACTTGTGCCTTGTAGATGGTGGACAGAGAGGCTTTGGGGAGACAGGAGCTGAGTTACTCTCCGCAGGATTCCTAGCCTAGACCTGCTCTTGTAGCCACAGTATTTATATGGCTAGTCCAGTTCAGTTTCTGGTCAATGGTAACATCCTGTTGATAGTGGGGGATTCAGCGATGGCAATGCCATTGAATGTGAAGGGGCGATGGTTAGGTTTTCTCTTGTTGGAAATGGCCATTGCCTGGCAATTGTGTGGCACAAATGTTGCTTGCCATTTGTCAGCCCAAACCTGGTTATTGTCCAGGTCTTGCTGCATTTGGATATGGACTGCTTCGGTATCTGAGGAGTCGCGAATGGTGCTGAACATTGTGCAATCATCAGCAAACATCCCCACTTCTGACCTTATGATGGAAGGAAGATCATTGATGAAGCAGCTGAAGATGATGGGGCCAAGGACACCATCCAATGACCAAATGGAGAGGGAGAGAAGGACAAGTGTGGAACAAAGGAGGAATGAGAGAGTTCAAGCAATGAATTTGATCATGAGAGAGATAGGGAGAATAGAAAAAATAAAAGTAAACATTCTGATGGAGAATTATTTAAAAAAGAGAAGGTATTCTTAATTTTTCTGCTCTGTTTGGCAACAATATGATATTGAGCATCATTCTGCTGGAATCACAGAATTACGGGATTTTTACAGCACAGAAGGAGGCTATTTGGCCCGTTGATACTAATCATTTAGTAGATTTAGTAGATTCAGCTTACACTCTTAAAATAAATTTACCAGATCAAAAGTGGAACAATGCATGTTCTGAACCAGCTCATATGCAAAACAATTAGAACTCTCCAAAATTTGTTATTGGGGGCCTTACATTGAAATAAGGGACTGGGAGTGGAATGTATAAGATGAATTAGCTCCTTGTATCTGTTCTAGCATAAAGCATGCTAGAACATTCATTATAGCAGAAAATACATCTCTCAATAATTACAAAAACAGAATTACCTGGAAAAACTCAGCAGGTCTGGCAGCATCGGCGGAGAAGAAAAGAGTTGATTACTTCGGTGCTGCTTCATGCTGTCGTCGGGATCTGGAAAAATTTATTAATTTTGCTTCCAATCTCCACCCTCCATCATTTTCACATGGTCCATCTCTGACACTTCCCTTCCCTTCCTTGACCTCTCTGTCTCAATTTCGGATGATAGACTGTCCACCAATATCCATTACAAGCCTACCGACTCCCATAGCTACCTCGACTACAGCTCCTCACCCCTCGCTTCCTGTAAGGACTCCATCCCATTCTCTCAGTTCCTTCGCCTCCGTCGCATCTGTTCTGATGATGCTACCTTCAAAAACAGTTCCTCTGACATGTCCTCCTTCTTCCTTAACCGAGGTTTTCCACCCACGGTCGTTGACAGGGCCCTCAACAGTGTCCGGCCCATCTCCCGCGCATCCGCCCTCACACCTTCTCCTCCCTCCCAGAAACATGATAGGGTCCCCCTTGTCCTCACTTATCATCCCACCAGCCTCCGCATTCAAAGGATCATCCTCTGCCATTTCCGCCAACTCCAGCATGATGTCACCACCAAACACATCTTCCCTTCACCCCCTCTGGCGGCATTCCGTAGGGATCCGGGACACCCTGGTCCACTCCTCCATCACCCCCTACACCTCAATCCCCACCTATGGCACCTCCCCATGCCCACGCAGAAGATGCAACACCTGCCCCTTCACTTCCTCTCTCCTCACCGTCCAAGGGCCCAAACACTCCTTTCAAGTGAAGCAGCATTTCATTTGCATTTCCCCAAACTTAGTCTACTGCATTCGTTGCTCCCAATGCGGTCTCCTCTACATTGGAGAGACCAAACGCAAACTGGGTGACCGCTTTGCAGAACACCTGCGGTCTGTCCGCAAGAAAGACCCAAACTTCCCTGTCGCTTGCCATTTCAACACTCCACCCTGCTCTTTTGCCCACATGTCTGTCCTTGGCTTGCTGCATTGTTCCAGTGAAGCCCAACGCAAACTGGAAGAACAGCACCTCATCTTCCAACTAGGCACTTTACAGCCTTCCGGGCTGAATATTGAATTCAACAACTTTAGATCTTAAACTCCCTCCATCCCCATCCCCCTCCCTTTTGTTTTTTCCAATAATTTATATAGATTTTTCTTTTCCCACCTATTTCCATTATTTTTAAATCTATAACTGTAATGCCCTGTCAGTCTTTCCACCCCACCCCCACTAGAGCTGTACCTTGAGTGTCCTGCCATCCATTCTTAATTAGCACATTCTCTTAGATAATATCACCACCTTTTACACGTCTTTGTTCCTTTTGTCTGTGACATCTTTTGATTATCTGCTCCTATCACTGCTTGCTTGTCCCTACAACCACCCCACCCCCAACTTCTCGCACCCCCCCCCCACCCCCCCCCCAACACCCGCCCTCCCCCCTCATCTTAAACCAGCTTATATTTCACCCCTCTCCTAATATTACTCAGTTCTGCTGAAGGGTCGTGAGTATTCAAAACGTCAACTCTTTTCTTCTCCGCCGATGCTGCCAGACCTGCTGAGTTTTTCCAGGTAATTCTGTTTTTGTTTTGGATTTCCAGCATCCGCAGTAGTTTTTTGTTTTTATCTCTTAATAATTAACTTGTTCTGTTGTGTAACACACTGCTGGGATAAGAAAGGGACTGGGTCTAGTTGCCCAGTAATAATGATGAATTCCTGACTAACTGGTAAGGGGTACAGTAGCATATAGTGGTTATACTACTGACCCTAGTAATGCAGCCTGGACTAATGGATCTCGTGGCATGTGTTTGAATCCCACCACAGAAGCTCAGGAATCTAAATTCAGTTAATTAATAAAAAAAAAAATAATAAAATTTCAGATATCAGTAATGGTGACCACAGCACTCCACTGTCATAAAAACCCATCTGGTTCACTAACATCCTTTAGGAAAGGAAATCTGCTGTCCTTACCTGGTCTGACCGATACGCGGCTCTAGACCCACAGCAATGTGGGCCGGGATTTTATAGCCCCACTTGCCACCAGGATCATCCTGTCCCGCCGAAAGTCAATGGACTTCTGGCTGGCCCGCCCCATCCCCTGCAGTGGGTCCCACCAGAGGAGGGCTGGAAAATCCTGGCCGTGGTTGACTCTTACCTGCCCTTTGGAATGGCCTGGCAAGCCACTCAGTCATATTTGAGGGCGATTAGGGATTGATAATAAATGTTGGACTTGCCAAAAAAAAAAATCCAACTTTGCCTTTAAGTATACTTCACAGCAAAATAACTTGTCATACCCAATGGCCATTTTGCAGTACAGATATTCTTTCACAATTGCAACCCGGTTACCAATTCTTTTTTTTTACAAAACAGATAATTGCAAGTAGATTTTCTACATTCCTGTCATTGTTTTCCATTCGAACTAGCAGCTACATGCAGCTGCCCAGCTGGTGCCAAGCAACATGTCCATTGGTAGGTCTATCGCTAGCTCACTGTCACAGCCAGTGTTGCCCTGGTGCATTTACAACACAGGAAAAGAATGGAAGGAGAAAACTCAAAGCTGGTTCTGCACTGATAGCCCGTTAATAGGTAATTAATAGTATAGATTAGACATAATGGTGCAAGACCATTTTAGATCACAGCAGGTGGAAAATCAATATTTAATGAGGGGACAATTAAGTTGCTGCAAAAATGCAGACATTGAGAAAGGAATGATTAGTCAAAGGATTCTCCTAGCTCTTAAGCTAAATACACAAAAATGGGGGAGGTTTCTGTAAGTGATAAAACCCTTGACTTTTACCGAAATAAAGTTATGAAGTGTTTCTCTGAATGCTGCATTTGCAACATGAAATACTAAATACATATATAAATATATTTATAATATATATATAAAAAAATATATATATATCTATAATATATATATATAGTGTTTACAGGACATTCTAAAGTAAAATGAGGCGATCTACTCAGCTTTTTAAAAATTATTATTTTGTGAGAAGTGACCATCACTGGCAAGGCTAGCATTTGTTGCCCATCCCTAATTTCCTTTGAGAATGTGGTGGTGAGCGGCTTTCTTGAACCGCTGCAGTCGATCTGGTGTTGGTGCACCTACTGTGCTGTCAGAAGGGAGTTCCAGAATTTTAAGTGCAACAACAGTAAGGAAGGGGTGATGTAGTTTCAAGTCAAGATGGTCTGGGGCTTGGAGAGGAACTTGCAGGTGGTGGCATTCTCATGTACCTACTGCTTTTGCCTTTCTAGGTAGTAGAGTTTGAGATTTGGAAGGTACTGCCAAAGGAGCCTTTGTGCTGTAGTGCATCTTATAGGTGGTACACACTTCTGAAACTGTGTGGAGTGAGTGAATGTTTAAAGTGGTGGTTGGGTTGCCAATCAAGCGGCTGCTTTGTTTTGGATGGTGTCAAGATTCTTCAGTGTTGTTGGAGCTGCACTCATCCAGGCAAGTGTAGAGTATTCCATCACACTCCTGACTTGTGCCTTGTAGATGGTAGACAGGCTTTGGGGAGTCAGGAGTTACTCCCCACAGAATTCCTAGCCTCTGATCTGCTCTTGTAGCCACTGTATTTATATGACTGGCCCATTTAAGATTCCAAGATGTTGATGGCAAGGGATTCAGTGATGGTAATCAGGATAGATAGTTAATTCTCTCTTCTTGAAGATGGTCATTGCCTGGCACTTGTGTGGCATGAATGTTAATTGCCACTTATCAGCCCGAGCCCAAATGCTGCCCAGGCCTTGCTGCATGCGGGCATAGGCTGCTTCATTGTCTGAGGAAATGGGAATGGTACTGAACATTGTGGAATCAACAGCGGACTTCCTCACTTCTGACCTTATGATGGAGGGAAGGTCGATGATAAAAGCAGTTGAAGATGGACTTAGTACACTAAGCTGAGGAACTCCTGCTGCGATATCCTGGGCTGAGATGATCAGAGTCTAAAAACCACAACCATCTTCCTTTGTGCTAAATATATTACTCCAATCAGTGAGAGATTCCAACCTCCCCATTCCCATTGACTCCAGTTTTGCCAGGGCTCCTTGATGCCACACTCGGTCAAATGCTGCCTTGGTGTCAAGGGAAGTCATTCCCACCTCACCTTTAAACAATCCTTTGAAATAGTCCTGTGGGATCTTTTACACCCATCCAAGAGTGCAAGAACAGTGACTTAGTTTAATATTAATAGCAGTACTGCACTAAAATGTCACCTTAGATTTTTGTGTTACAGTCTCTGGAGTCAGACTTGAGCCACAATCTTCTGCCTCAAAGGCTAGTGTGCCAACCACAGTCAACACCTATGGGCTTTTGCTATTTCTACTGAAACCAGACATCTTCCAAAAGGTGGCATTGATACTTTCTCTAGAACTCCTGACCAAAAGGAAACCTTTCCCCTGGTTCACGGCATCACTACCCAGAGATTTGTCTAAACTTGACAAGACTACTTAAACTTCCAAATTATGCAAGTTTTTTGAAAATTGAGGTTTTGCTCAAGTCAAGGGATTGATTGCAAGATTTGTACAATTTAATAATTAACAAGAATGGAAACTGGAGAACCTGGCGGGTCAGTCCCAGCAGAATCATTGTCCTTAATTAAGCATAGAATTGAAAGCATTTTATGAAGGCTGGTGATAAAGCAGAGGTTCTTTTTCTTTATAAATAAGACATCTCTGCCTGCTTTCAAAACGCCCTCAAAAAAAGTTAAACACCGAAAATCACAAATAGGTGACAGTAAACCTCTTCTGAAAATGTCCTTGGAAGAGAAGATTGAAATTGGACTCATAAAAAGCCCCTGCTCCCTTGCACCCTGGTGCCCTGTCAGCAGCTCGCACTTTGCAAGTTGAGAAATTTGAGCTGACGTACAATGAAAATAAGTCTATCAAACAGGGCGTGCGACGAGATTCCCCACTCCAGCAAATTCTGGGCCAACTAAGTTTTGCAAAGGCTCATGAGATGCTGAACCAAAGATTGTAATGCTTCTTTAAAAAAGGGTTCTTTGCCTCTGGCTATTGACATTGAGCCCATGCAGAAGTCTCACACGTACATCACTTAAATAGCTGATTACTCAGGACATTGGTTGCTCATCCTCAAGTTGGAGTTTAACAAAATGTGCACTTTATGCATCAATTCTCAGGAAGGATGAGAGGGTCCTCAAAGGGTACAGAGGAGATTTACCAGAATAGTTCCTGGAATGAGGGATTTTAACTACAAGGTTGAAAGAGTTGGGTGAGTTCTCCTCAGGGCAAAGAAGATTGAGGGGAGATCTGAAAGAGGTGTACAAGATTATGATAGGTTTGGATAAAGTCGACAAAGGAAAACTGTTCCATTGGCTGATGCTACAAGGACCAAGCAACTCAGATGGTAAGGGATATGGGGAATGTGAGGAAGATTTTTTTTTACACAGCGAGTGCCGGCTGGGATACTTGCTTTTATTAGCCGAGGCATAGAATTCAAGAGCAGGGAGGTTACACTGGAACTGTATAAAACGCTGGTTAGGCCACAGCTGGAGTACTGCGTGCAGTTCTGGTCACCACATTATAGGAGGGATGTGATTGCACTGGAGAGGGTGCAGAGGAGATTCACCAGGATGCTGCCTGGGCTGGAGGGTCTGAACTATGAGCTAAGATTGGATAGGCTGGGGTTGTTTTCCTTGGAGCAGCGAAGGTTGAGGGGGACCTGATAGAGGCGTATAAGATTATGAGGGGCATAGGTAGGGTGGATAGGAAGGTACTTTTTCCATTAGTAGAGGGGTCAATAACCAGGGGCATAGATTTAAGGTAAGAGGTAGAAGGCTAAGAGAGGAGCTGAGGAGAAATTTTTTCACCCAGAGAGTGGTGGAAGTCTGGAACTCACTGACTAAAAGGGTGGTTGAGTCAGAAACTCTTGTAACATTTAAGAAGTATTTAGATATTCACTTGCGTTGCCATAGCCTCTAGAGCTAAGGGCCAAGCGCTGGAAAATGGGATTAGTGTAGTCAGATCTTTGTTGACCTGTGTGGACACGATGGGCCAAATGGCCTCCTTCTGTGCTGAAAATGTCTATGAGTCTATGAGAACTCCCTGCCTGAGAGAGTGGTGGAAGCGGAGATGATCAATGGTTTCCAAAGGCAGCCACTGGTCCCTGGCCCGGATAAATGGGGAGGGTTAGTGGCAGAAAGGGCAGCTGGCTGTAAAACCACTTGCCAAATCTAAAAATGATGGTTAACATGAAGCTGATCAACCAGCATTGTGGCAATTCCATTTAACGTTGACAAAGCTGAAAGGGAACATCTAGGGGGATAGACTAAGGGGAGGCAGTGGCTTGGTGGTATTGTCACTGGACAAGCATTCCAGAGACCCAGGGTAATACTCTGGGGACCTGGGTTTGAATCCTAGCAGATGGTGAAATTTGAATCCAGTACAAATCCGGAATTAAAAGTCTGATGATAACCATGAAACCATTGCTGAATGTTATAAAAACCCATCTGGTTCACTAATACCCTTTAGGGAAGAAAATCTGCTGGTCTGGCCTACATGTGACTCCAGACCCATAGCAATGTGGCTGTTGACTCTTAAATGCCCTCTGAATAAGGGCAATTAGGGAATAAGAGCAATAAATGCTGGCCTAGCCAGTGACACGGAATGAATTAAAAAGAATGGAATAACAGGACTGACTGGATTGCTGTATGAGCCAGCATAGAGTCAATGGGCTGAATGGGCTCCTTTTATGCTGTAATGACTCTGTAACTCTTTCCTGGCTTCAACAAGCTGGCATCACTCCATGCTGCGAAAATGAGTTTAATGAAATAGTGCAGTGTTACATTTAATTGCCTGAGTTGAAAAGGACTTCACTTTACCCATGCACTCCCTCCACTCCCCACCACCACCCTGGCCTATGTCCATTTTGCCTTTGCTAAAGGATAGTCAGAGACTGGACAACCCCACCCTCTGAGATACTCTACAGGAACCCCCAAAAGTGTCTGACACTCCTTTCTTTTTTCAGGAGAGTCATTTGCAATTTCTATTCTCTCCCGTCACTTTTACACGTTGGTGCTGGTGAAATACTGGACTCGATTGTGGGAAGCAGGAGTCAAGTCATTGCATTAACGGGAGGATGGTGAGATGGACCCTCACTCTCTGAATCCAGTACTGTGTGGATCTGTATTCCTGCGGCCCCATCAGTTCCTGAGGATGGGGGCAGCGGTACCACCCAGTACAGCTACTCGCCACCCCCACCCCATCAGCTGTAGATCTATAAAAGACCTGTCAATCAAATCATCTCCGCAAAGAAATAACACTCATCATTTTTTTTGGTTTTCATTAGAAGTGAAGAAAGGCAGTGTTAGGAATTACTATCCCCGCCTCCACCCCCACCCCCACCCCCACCCACCCCTCATATTCCATCTCAATGAAGGATGACAATGTTAGCAGGTAAAACGTTTTGCATTCCATATTGCTTTTCCGTGCAGTGTCCTGGGCTGGGTTCAAAAGGGAACAGAAACTGCTCTGATGACTCATGCACTTTAATGGTCATTATTAAAATTCAGTTGTCTTTTAGAGATAGACATTTTACCAATGAACTTTTCAATAAAAAGATTCCCCATATCCATTGGTCATGCTCTCTTTGTTACTTCGAGCTGTGGAATGGAGCGTGAAGGACAAATCTTTGTTGCTGTGCTCCTTGGTGCTGTCAGTGACTCAGCACTGCTGGGTATGGAGCCATAGTTAAAAAGGGCAAGGGGCTGACAATCTGCCTGCTCTGCCTTGGAGCTGTAGGTCAGGTTAGTGATTGTTTAAAACCAGCTCATCTTTCCTTACAGTTATCGGCCAGGTGTCACCTCACGGGAGGCCCAGTAACCAGTTCAGAGCTGGCTGGAGGAGGACACCTGGTTTGTGTTAGATTCTGCCAGTGTGTACTGACTCTGTGGGAATTGCCCAGGAAGTTTCAACTCCTGATGGGCAGTTCCTCAGTCTCTGGGACCCTCCGAAAAAGTCTCCATCTCTGAGTTAGAGTCGGAGACTTCAGACAGTTCTTACTTAACTTACCTGGATAGTCACCCAGGGAATGTTAGACAGGTTAAAACATAGTCTAATACCTGGGTAACGATGCAACTGACCCTCCCCCAATCACTACCTCCCCCCCTACGACACCTGGTCTCCCTCCCTGACCGCCATCCCCCCGATTCCTTCCCCCCGACCAAACCTGTAGAGCCCCCATCACCTGACTACCCTCCAACCCAACCTAACTAGCCTCCGACCCAAGCCAACCTGACTACACCCTATCCTTTTACCCACTCACCCACCTACCACCCTACCCACCTACCACCCAATTGACCCACACACCAACCTACCCACCTGTCACCCTACCACATTGCCTCATCCACCCCCTATCCACCCGACAACCTTACCTTATCCACCTTACCCCCTTACCCACTTACCATACCTACCCTACCCCTTTAACTTACCATCCTACCCCCTTACATACTTACCTTCTCTCTGTAGCTGTTTTCAAAGCAGCTTTGGAACATTTAAACCCTTTGCTTACCAAAATATGGCACCCACTGTGGCAAAACGGGAACGTGGTTTCTGTGCTGCTCCACACAGGGTTTTTTTGGGCTGGGTCAGATGTGAAGGATCATCCCTTGGAAGACTGCCCCGAAATATCGGAGGAAGGTAAGCGTGCACTTTTTTTGTCTGACCAGGGCCGGAGATAGGGTTTCTCATCCTGGTCAGAAAATCTGGGCCAAAGGCAGAATTTTTCCCTCTTCGGGCGGGTGCGCGGCCTGAACGGGAGTAAAATGGTGCACGATGACGTTGCGTGAGCGTCCCAACGTTATTGCGCACTCACGCAATATTTCACTCAGAGGGTGCGCGCTGGCGCCGGAGCAGCACCCGCCATTGATTAACAGGCTAGTTAAGGCCCTTAACACTCCAATTGTCTGTGAATTTTCCTTGCTCGTGCCACTTTCTGCTCATTGCACGGGCAAAACGGGCAGACAGCCAGCCGATATTTTCATAAACCTCATCCAAGGGTGGGATAAAAAGGGGTCAGCAGCATTGCCAGTGTGAGCAGTGAGCAGGTTTGGAGATAGTTTGCTGCTGGTTGCTTATTGTTACTTGCCAGTTTCATCTCTTTCGGGGCTTCAATCTTAGCATTTCCAGGCCTCATTTCAGGACTCATTGCTGTCTGCAAAGCCCCCGGAGGATTCTGACCGTGTGGACTCTTCCAGGTATCAGACAGTCTTCCCTTACCCTGGTAATGGGGATTGTGGTCTCCGCTGGAGGCACCTCCTGTGAGGAGGAAGAGAGGGGCAGAAGGGAAGGGAGGCCAGGTGTCCCTATGCAGCTTCCAGGGGAGGGACCTGTGGGGGGAGAGGTGCAGGCACAAGGGGCACAGGGCCAACAGGAAGTCCAAGACGGGAGGGGCTGCAAAAGATGCCACTATCCTGCTGCCAGGGTTTACAGGCGGCGATGCAGCTACCTCAATATGTCTGAAGTGCAATGCCGAAGGAGGCTCCACCTCTCAAGGGAGATAATTACTTCCATCTGTCAGAAGAACGGCCCTGAGATCAGCTCCGACTGTGTGGGTGGACACCCCACACCAGTGGCTCTGAAGGTCACTGTGGCCCTCAACTTCCATGTCTCCAGCTCTTTCCCCAGAGTGGATATCAATAATCTTGGGTGCATGCTGCGCTCTCCACAATCGGGCACTGGCAAGGGGGGACTCACTGGAGGAACAGGATCTTGATGCTGCTGCACAGGCCACAGATGATGAGTCCAGTAGTGATTCCAAAGATGAGGACAGGAGGAGAACGATGAGGGTGTGCAGCCTGACCTCGGTAACCTGCAGGGATGCAGGGACACCAGGGATGCCTTGATCCAACGCTCCTTCAGCTAGGCTGCCAAAGATCAGCTTCAACCTCCATCCCAGATGCCTGAAAGGACCCTTTCATTAGAACACAAAGTACACTCAGTACCTGTGCAATAAAATTCAGAGGCACTTACGTCCAGCATTACATACTGGCATACGCTGCCAATAAAACAAAAAGGTGAAGCACACTCAGGCCATGACGACAAAAGCAAAATTTATCTCATGTGGACAATTTCAAACTATATATGTAGACTTCTCTGGTCTTCCTTCCTAGACCAATATAGATAAAGCAAAGATAAATGAACATAAAATCACCCGTGTCCTGTCCCTCTTGTGCTCATGATGCCTTTAACTTATTTTGCAATTGCTACGTCTTGGTACTCCCCCCTCGCTGGAACCGGCACTGGAGACAGCCTCCTGACTCTGCTGTCTTGTTGGCCTTGATGACCTTGGTGGTCGTCCTCTGGCCAGTGGAGCCAGTGCTGGCCCTGCCTTGGAGGGAGCGGTCAGTGCCATGGCCGGCAGCTCCCCAGTCATTGTAGCCTCATCAGATGTGACGGTCTCTGACGGAAGGGCAGAGGAGCTACTGCGGTCATCCAGAGCTCCCTGATAGGACCCCGCAGAGATGACAGACAACTCATGCACCAACGTGAGGTCACTCTGGACCTCCCTGCACACCACTGATGGACAGGCACCTAGCTGGGATACAGGGTGCCTCATCCATCTCCCACACTGACACTGACCACCTGAGGTCAGAGTCTGTGTGAGGGCTTGCAGGTCCGAGAGAACCCCGTATTCTGTCCCTGAAGCTGCCTCCCCATGAGAGTTGCCACTCTCTCAATGAAGGAGGCAGTGCGCTCGGCCATGAGGGTCAATGCAGTGCTCACGCTCCGAATGGACTCCTCCACCACGGAGACCATGGCACTCAGACCCTCATAGATCTCCGCCAGATCCTCCCGCACATCTCGCTGGACATCCAGCATCTGTCACCTAATGGGCAACTTCAGAGGCTCGTCATCAGCTTTCAACTGAGCATCATCCTGATCCCCAGCAATCCTCCAATTGCTGGCGCCCTGGGCACTTTCTGCCTCTTCCTGCACCCCAAGTGACTGTGAAGTACCCTTACCAATGTGCACCAACGTTCTTGCTGTCGATCTAATGCCCACTAAGGTGCTGGTATTGCGCTGGTACTGCTTCTGAGAGCGGGTGTGACGCAGGTGCAAGTGAGAGCCCAGTGGTTCCCCCGGTGTCAGGGGTGCCCTTCAGGGTCTGCAGATCAGACACCTGCTGGTGAACCTAAAAGGGAGAAGAAGGACATGTCATTAGTTAAAGTCATCAGACTGTCACTGTGCACGCCAGGCACCCTGGTGAGACAATGGAGATCTGCATCATGGTGCCCTCGTCTTTCAATGATCAATGGAGACTCCAGGTTCAAGGCTCACATCAATGAGGAGACGACACTAGAATGGTTGCACAATCTGAAAGTCTCACCTCTGTGCACTGTGCCCTTACCTTTGTCTGACACCCCAGCCTCTCCACGCCCGGTTGCACGGGGAGTGTGCCGGCTATCCAGCTCTAGGGCGTCCCGCTCGAGCCTGGTGAGCAGCAGCAGGTTAGGCGGGCCTCCGCCAGTACGTGCCTTTTTGGCTGGGTTATAGCTCGTCTTCTCCTGAAAGAACAGCGGAGCACTCTCTATGTGTAGTGCCACTGCAGCCTGGCCAACCCCAGCTGAGGAACACCTCGCAGGACATATCCGAGTCGAGGCCCTCAAGCTGCAAGGCACTCAGTGTAGGCAGCCAGGGCTCACCCCTTGGCCAGCTCTGGCGTGGTTGACAATTTGCACTCAGACTCTAGCACCCCTGACAGCCACACCTCAGCACATCTGCACACTGACCCATGGCAACACGGTACTCACCCTTCCTGAGCACAGCAGTTCATTGAAGCGCTTCCGGCAACTGCACCCATGTGCGCCACACCACATCATAGCTGCTAACCAGGGCTGCCACCTCCTCCAGGAGGACAGCAAGGCACTTGTCAGAAAAGCGGGGGCTGAGTGCCCATCCGACCTGCCCTCCCATCTGGTGTTTGCAGACGCACTCATCTTCATCGTTGCAACAGTGGACAGATGTCCTTCCCTAGCAGCCTTTCTTGGGTTGCCTTGGGCCGCTTTTAAACTGGCCGCCGGATCACCATTGGACCGGGCGGCTGACAGGCCCCCTCCCCCGCCCCCGCTTGGCCCCTCCCAGCCAGTGCAGAGCCACGTTTCACAATGGGCCAGCTTTAATTGGCCGACCACCGCGAAATCGTGGTCGATGCCTGATCGCAGGCGGCCATCGGTTTGATGGCCCCTCCCTGGCCGGCCTGCCAATCCCGCCCGACAGGGGAGAAAAAAACAGATGGAAAATGGGTTAAAAAAGGGGGATATAACGACGGAGAAATGAATAAAAATAAAAATAAAACAAGTAAGTAAAAAATAAAAATTAATGTAGAAGGAAGGGGATTAAAAAAGTGGGGTGGGGATGGAGGAGAGAGCTCATGGTCTGAAATTGTCGAACTCAATATTCAGCCCGGAAGGCTGTAAAGTGCCTAGTCGGAAGATGAGGTGCTGTTCCTCCAGTTTGCGTTGAGCTTCACCGGAACATTGCAGCAGACCAAGGACGGACATGTGGGCATGAGAGCAGGGTGGAGTGTTGAAATGGCAAGCGACAGGGAGGTCTGGGTCATGCTTGCGGACAGACCGAAGGTGTTCCACGAAGCGGTCACCCAGTCTGCGTTTTTCTCCCCGATGTGATACAATGGGGATTTGCGTTCAGAGAGGAAAATATGTAAAAAAGAGAGGAGGCTGCACGTAAAGGCAGGAATTCTAAGATCTAACAAGTGTAAAATGCCTTCAGCGTCTAGGCCTCAAGCTGCTGTCTACAAAGAACTGAAGTTAAGGAAACTCACTTCGAATTGGATTGTTCAGGGTATCATGTTTCTTTGGCTGGGTCTTTTAAAATCTATGTGTCTTAATGTTGCCTTAATGAAAGTGTAACTGGGAGTTAGATTAAGTAGGGAATTTAGAAATTATCATAGTGGTAATTTGTAGATCTATGTGTGTACTCAAAATCATTACTTCTATTGATAAAAGTTTAATTTAGCTTTGTAAGAAACCTATAAGACTCGGTGGTCTTATTACTACTGAATTCAAGGCACGCATTTCGAAATAAATACAAAATTGCAAAACAGTTGTGGCAGTTGTTTCAAGTTTCCCTTTGGGGTTTGAGCAGCTCAGCATTTACCATCGGATGTGCCATAACACCGCCAAGCAACTCTAGACTGAATTCCAAACATTAAATTATGCCAATCTGAAAGCCATTTGGCAGAGTGTCATACATCCTCTGCTTCATTCATGGAATCTCTGAGCAATGAATGTCCTTTCAGAAGGGCAGAAGAAGGTTCACTTGACTGATGCCTGGGAACGGGGGGGTGGTTATCTTGCAAAGAAAGGTTGGACAGGCTGGGACTGTATCTATTGGAGTTTAGAAGAATGAGAAGTGGGGCAGAATTTTATGCTGATGAGATTTTACGGTCTCGCCGAAGTCAATGGGCTTTTGAACGGCTCACTGCATTTTATGGCCCTGCTCCTGCGATGACAGGGCCGTGAAATTCTGCTCGTGATCTTATTGAAAAATAAAAACTTTGCGAGGCGATTTGACAGGGTTGATTCTGAAAGGATGTTTCCCCGTGTGGGAGAGACTAGAACTAGGGGACTCAGTCTAAAAATAAAAGGATCGTCCATTTAAGATGGAGATGGGAAGAAATTTTTTCTCTCAGAAGGTCATGAGACATTGGAACTCTCTTCCTCAGAGATCGGTGGAGGCAGTATCAATGAGTATTTTTATGGCAGATGGAGAAAGATTCTTGACTCACAAGGGAGTCAAAGGTTATTGGAGCTAGGCAGAATTTGGAGTTGAGTCCACAATCAGATCAGCCATGATTTTATTGAATGGCGGAGCAAATTTGAGGGGCTGAATGGCCTACTCCAGCTCCTAATTCATATGTTTGTATGCTTTGTCTATCTTACCTCATGTTCTAGGAGTCACTGATGACAACATTATCCATTCTTGTTTCTGATAACTTGCTTACAGCTTCCGATATGCTCTTGTTTGGCTTACTAGAAACACTTCTTGTGAGGTATCACTGACAGTCAGTAGTTGTATTAGACGCTAATCTATTGAGCTCTGCCCTGAGAATGGACCTTGTTCAGGGAGCCGGGGCTCGTGTTTTCAGTTGTCCCCACATTGCTGTATTTTAATCTGTTGTGGCCCTTTCCCAGTTCCCTCTGACCCCGAAACATTCCTGAGTACAGCCTCATCTCTAGCACGTCCTTCTTCACCCAATGCTGTCAGACCTTGGGAACCACCCTCAGTGTTATAAAACATCAGGGAGTGAGAGGAGCGGGATGGGTCTTTCAGAGAGCCAGCGCAAGAACAATTGGCCGAATGGCCTCCATACGCGCTGCATCATTCTATACAAACTCGAAAAGGTCTAAGTCATGGTTTCCCATTGAGATAAAAGTTCATTTTTTTACATGATTGACAAGACAGCTATTCCTTCACAGGGTATGCAGTTATAAACCCCCTCACCTTGCTACCCATTCACTTTCTCAAGTGATGTAAAATTTATGACTGAATGAAAATAGGAAATCATTTGAGGGATTGAAGGTGAAAATAAATGTGTTTACATCAATACAGCATAAAAGCATAAATTTTATGACAGGAAAAATTACATACAGACTAGTGGTTATTTAAGCAATTCATTAAAGCAGCGATGTGAAGGAGAGACAAACTAAAATATTCATCTACAGAAAAGGGATATAGCACCTGCTCTTACATTTATGCTGAATTCGTAGAGAATAATTAGCCAGCTATACTTATCTATAGTGGTTAAAAAACATTTTCCAGCAACCAATTGCTAAATACGTACGTCATTTGGGGGATCTCTTACAGGCTTCTTCCCAAATTCTTTCACTCAAATCGTAGGTCCCCTCCCTCTCATTTAACGGCATAAGTTCTGACAAAACATGCCCAATTCCCCGCAGTGGATCTGGCTGTACTCACAAGAGTTTCAAAGATGGGCCTATCAAGCCTCAACATGTTTGACTTCTAAAATCCCCCTGCCAGCATGTAACAATCGCAAGAAGGTGAGCAAAGCAATGGCCAATCTCAAGAATTTTCCAACAGCAATGGTCGTTAAATTATTTAACCTCAGGGTGTGCCTATTCGGATACTGCAGGAGCGCTCTGATCTCTTAGACTGAAATGGGTAGTTAGCACCTTATCTTTAAAAACTGTGCTTCTACTACTGGATTCCTGAGGAGCAAAACCAGTGGAAAGCAGCCAACAGCAAAGGCACAGCAACTCTATCAGGAGAAAGCCAAGTTAACGACAGAGAAAGACCAACAGTTATTAAACCAATGCGCTCATGCTACTTATGCAAAGGCAATGTACTGCAGATGCTGGAAATCTGTAATACAAACAGAAATTTCTGGAAATATCCAGCAGGTCAGGTAGCACCTGTGGAAGGAGAAACAGAGTTAATGTTTCAGGTCGATGACCTTCCATCAGAAACACCATAGCCAACTTGTTACATTATAGGAGAAGTTGAAGATGGACAATGTATAACTGTGGCACTTTTCACAAAGGTTGAAATTACACATGAAGATAAAAGCAAAATACTGAGGATGCTGGAAATCTGAAATGAAAACAGAAAAGACCGGAATATCCCAGCAGGTTTGCCAGCATCTGTGGAGAGAGAAACAGAGTTAACGTTTCAAGTCGGTAAGATTCTTCTTCAGAGCTCTGAAAAAGAGTCACACAGACTCGAAACGTTAACTCTGTTTCTCTCTCCACAGATGCTGCTGGACCTGCTGGGATATTCCGGTCTTTTCTGTTCGTATTTGCAATTACACATGTCTACCAATTCAATGCCTCGCTCAGCAATTGACTTACCTAATTAAAGGGCCTTTGAAGGAGCATTGTCTTCCTGCAAATTGTTTGATAAATGAGACTGCTGGAGGCTGGGTCATTGAATATATTAAAGGCCGAGTTGGACAGATTTCTGATTGACAAGGGAGTCAAGGGTTATGGGGGACAGGCAAGATAGTGCTGTTAAGGCCACAATCCAATCAACCATGATCTTATTGAATGGTGGAGCAGGCTAGATGGGATGAATGACCTACTCCTGCTCCTATTGTGATCTTATAACCCTTTCCAGTTGTAATCACACAATACAATGAGGTTAGTCACATCAAACTGATTGGCTTTTTTGTCAATTTTGTGCCTTTTTCATTTTTCTCTGTTAGCACGATATTGGTTTACCTGAAATCACTCACAGAAACACGATTACCCCTTTAAGGGAAATAACTAAAAAGGAACCCCAAATTTAAAATGTACTTCTAACCAAAGGAAGGTTTGAAAACAACTAATATTGTTTAATGGCATTAAGACACTTCATCCCTTGTAAACTCTATTCAAGGACAGTCTCCATCGCATGCTCACCCTCCAGACCCGCACAAGACCCCAGAAGAGAGGCAGACAACCAGCGTGACTTCTTCTGCGGGCTGTTTCCATTCCGTGCCATTAAGGTGGCCAATCTGGCCTAGTCCAGTCACATTGAATGTGACAGAAATGTCTGAAAGCAACGCACAGATTTGAACAACCTGAATACAAACGCTTGAGCTAAAATTTCTTTCAGGGAGGTTGAAACCTTTCAATTGAATTAACTTATTCGAATCTGTGGCCCTAGTTAGACCTCCCCATCCAGGGCCTCCATGGGGATCAGTTCCGTAGCCATTTTCCCACTGTGTATTAAGAGTTGGGAAGCCTCTCCTTCCAGAGCTCCAGCTGAGGGACTATTGAAGGATTTTCCCTTGACTTTAGTCGATGTTACATTATGGCACTTTTCACTGCAATCACATCATTTACATTTCATATCTGAACAACAGTATTCCCCATTTCTTCCTGATCGTTGAGCTATTAAAATAGATTTAAGTCATTTGTAAACTACCAGGAACAGTCCAAATGCAGTTATCATCGAGTGTTTCCTTTTTATTTGGAGAGCGGGGTGGGAAAAGTGAAGTTCTGTTTTCACTTGAACAGTGAAAGCACAGCTGGCCTGGATTATGCAGAGTCAAATGGCTCACTGATAGCTCAAGTCAACTGGTTGCTTTGCATGATTGCAATCAGGTTTGATCACATTGAAAGTGCAGCTGAGGCAAATTTTCTTGTTCCTTCTTCCATTAAACCCTGCAGGTTTTTCCCTGTCACCACCAGCCCCAGTCACAACATCTAACTTTCACTTCAGTGACACCAGGGTACAGTTCACTGAGTGGAGATTGACCATTGAGCACAAATATAATGCCTTTGAGTGTGTCAATTTAAGGTTTAAAAAAAAAACTTATGTCACAAAAACCTCAATCTCGCTCACCTCCAGCCACTCTAATGTTGGTGGTACTCCAGATGGAAGCCCGTTTAGCAGAAAATCAAGAGAGCTGAAGTACTCCGAAAGTCAAAATGTTCAATGGCTTCACCTTTAGAGGGGAGTGTTTGAAATTCTGTCCTTGAAAGACGTTTACATGCAAGTCATCAATTCTGCTGCTGTTACAGTATATCCAAGAAATATGGTGTGGTAGCAACATGTGGGAATAAATCGACACCTGCACAAAGTACAGAATGGAAAAATTGTGGGATTACAAGTAGGATGCATTGCCTGAATTCCAAATGTATTTTTCTGGAGTGCAAAGTGGCAGAGAGGCTATGATGCCTTGTGGGTGCCATGGAGGGGAAGGATGGTGATTTGACTCTGTGCCAGCTCACAATCTCAATTACCCTGTTTTGGGGAGATGCCTAGAGGCATTTTCTGGCAGATGAATAAAGATGACCACTGATGACGGCCAAGTGGATAAGCAGACTGCCTGCACATCCAGCATGTATTTTACAGTCAGCGCAATAGGGAGATCAGAGGATGTTCACACCTTTCTGAAAACAAATAAGAGGCTCATGCAATGCTGCTCTGGAGCACAACAGTTACAGCTGTCAATGTGAATTTAAAAGTATTTCAGAGGAAAAAAAAATGTGGGCAGGGATTTTCCGTGCCCGCTGGCGTCGGGTGTATTCGGTGCCATGGGCGGACAATATGGCGTGAAGGCCAAAATTTGGTTACAAGGCATCATGAAACCAGTTTACGATTGTCTGCTCAGCCCATCGATGGCGGGCCGCATTCCCCACCATTGGATATCAGGAACCTCATTGTAATACATCTGCATATATCATTATAAGGCCACCCTGCTGGACTCATTCCCCCCCCAACCCCACTTGATCGTCTGCCCATGTTGGCGGGAAAACACGCCGACGTGTTTCACAACAGCATGTGTAAGGCGTGCACTTGGTGGGCTGCACTTCACTCAGGACTTCAAGGTTTGTCTGCCTACCTTGCTTCAGGCAGCACTCGCAGCCATCAGCACCAGACAGCACCACATCGCTTTTAGGGGGGCTCATGGGCAGGACTCTACCGACCAGATCAGACATATGTGGGTGGGTTTCCAATGGCTGCAGGGCTAGGGCTTGCTTGGGGAAGTGGGAGAAGTGGCCTCAGGCAAGGGAAGAGGCTGCCGGGCGAGGGCTGTACTGGGGAAGGAGGGTATCCCAGGGTGTGTCTGGGGGGGGTGGGGGGGCACATGTTGATTTTGAGCAAGTGGCCTCAAGATGGAGAGGGCTGAGGAGGCAGTCTCCAGAGGAGATGAGGCCAGATGGAGATGTGAGGGTGTGTGTGTGAGACTGGGTGGTGATGTCCCTTGAGCTGGCAGTGAGTGAGATGGCAATGAGTGTGTGATGGGCTTGAGTGTGTGAGTTTAGAGTGGTAAGATGGTTGCCTTATCCTGGCAGCACAGATGAGATCATTCATTCTCTATCTGCACTGGGTGGCCAACCTCTTCTATGCATCATTGGCACTGATCACCACTGCCATCGCCTACCAAGCCAGAGTGGTAATGTTGCTGCCCCTCCTGCGGCTAGAGCAGGGGCAGAGGACATCACAGCGGGACTCCGCCAGGCATCCAAAAGGTGCTCAAGGGCTGCAGTCTTCTTGCCTTTCGGGGCCATGTCTTGTTTGCTGCAGCCCTGGGCTGGAAGCACTGAGCGTGGCTGTACTTTTGTGGTGCCTGGCATGATGAAGCGACGAGGTGACAGTGTGGCAGACGATTCAGAACCTCCCAGCCATGGAAACCTTTTACCACCGTCTCCCCCAAAGATTTGATTTGAGGAATGAAAATGAGAAAGGGTGTATTCTATTCGCATTTCTTTAGACATTACGAAGCTTTAAGGTCATTTCAACGGCGAAGGGCTCAGGCTGACCCAAATGAAACTTTCCGAATTATGAAAGGTACTAATCACAGATTCATTCGTACGAGTTTTTAGATATATACGGAGAGCACATTACTGTTGGGGAGTTAGAACTAAGAAGGAAGGTCAGATGGGGAACTTAGAGTTTGTTACCAGAGGGAGGGGGTCATTGAAGTAGACAGTTCAAATCAGTTGTCGAGACAAGATGGACAGTTTAGCCCATCCCTTGGGGCTGCTGCACGGTTAAAGTACCTGCGCAGAGTCTCGTCGCCTCTTTCTTGCTCCATTCCCCACCACCACGACCTTAACCAGGAGAATCATATGATTTTCAACGCATGCCCAGACTCACCAAAAAAACAGGCGAGAAGGGCCTGATTCTAATTCATTGATTTAAATTCAATTAATAAACCTGGAATATAAAAAGCTATTCTCAGTAATGGTGGCCATGACAACTATCAATGATTATTGTTAAAAAAACCCATCTGGTTCACTAATGTCATTCAGAGCGGGGAGGGGATCTGGTCTGGCTTATGTGACTCCAGATTCCACAGCAATGTGGTTTGACTCTTAACGGCCTCACTGAAGTGGTCTAGCGAGCTACTCAGTTTGTGCAGCCTGCAACACAGGCTGGCCTTTGCCAGCGGTGCCCACATCTCATGAAAGAATAAGAAAAGTCAGTATTGTCTGGTCGTGCCTGGATTCATCATCACTGCATTATCCTTCTCACCTGCCACCCACCACCCCGCCTCCCCACCAAACCAAGCCCCCACCACCCCCCCCAACCCCCACAAATGACTTCACTTCAGTCCTGGCAAATTCTGTGCTGCACTATGAAATCTGGCCAATGCAGCAGCACAAAAACAATCAGTTCATTCAAACCCCCTCATCCAAGCAGGCGGGCTTGTTAATTTTAATCAGTCTGCCTGCACATCTCATCTCGATTCGCACTAAAGCCACTACCTGCTCTTAATAGTCTCAATCCGAATGCCACAAAGTCCTTTTATTTCGTAAGATAATTTAAAGATAGTAGCTGCCTCCTTTGTGATGACAGTCATTTTATTTGACAAAATTTATTTCAAATACTTTGAATTTTATGACAGCGCGATGAAACGTAAAGGAGAACAATAGTGCAGAAGACAACAGGGTTTGAAACTCATAGGAATATTGTTTCTCTACATAAATACAAAATAACAAAACAGCAACATATTCATATATGTCATAAATGCAATAAGTATATTTTCAGATAGAAATGACTTTGATTTGAATGACAGAATGCCATCTGGCCGACACGTCTGACGGCTGATGACATTGTTCTCTTAGGCACTTGAGACTGTCTTTGACATCTTCTTTATATGAAAGTGGATTCAGAATGCACATTTTCAATTCGCTTTTGGAGTGACTGAATGAAAGTCAAGCAGAAAGCTGAAAGGTACTGAGAGAAATAGGAATAAAGAGAGGGCGAGGGGAGAGAAAGAAAATGTTTCTTTATAGACAGCACTTGATCCCTGTGTCAGCTGGAGCTCAGTAGGTCACACTTTTGCCTCTGAGTTAGAGGGTTGTGGGTCAAGCCCCACACCAGGACTTGGGGACAAAAATTTATGCTGACACTCCATTGCAGTACACAGGGGATGCTGCACTGTTAGAGGTGCCATCTTTTGAATAAGACATTAAACCAAGGCCCCCATCTGTCCTTTGAGGTGGATGTAAAAAAAAAACTCGGCACTATTTTGAGGAAGATCAGGGGCGTTATCCCCAGGGTTCTGGCCATTGTTTATGCCTCAATCAACATCACAAAGCTAGTCATTAATTCAGGACTACGTTGTGGGATCTTGCTGTGCACAAATTGCCTGCCGTGTTTCCCACGTTACAACAGTGACTGCACTACAAAGGACTTCATTGGTCGTAAAGCACTTTGGGAAGTCTCGTGGACATCAAAGGTGTGACCTAAATGTGAGACTTAGGGGAGAATTTTCTCCCCCCACCCCTGTCGGGTGGGCTGGGCAAGGGCGGGCACACAGCCGATCGCCTCCCATGATTGGCTGCGCGCCGCCATTTTATGTGGGCGGGCTAATTAAGGCCCGCCCAATGTGACGCACACCCGGAAGCGCTTAGCGCTACTTATGCGGGCGGGGGGGGGAAGGGGTGCAAAGGAGGAGAGTCGGGGCCTGCTCTCTTATGCGTGTGAAAGAGCACAGAAATCCTCAGGGAGATTACTTTGATTATGAAAACTTGAAAGAAAGAATTTTAAAAATTACAGTGTCACGTGAGCTGGGACATGTCAATGAATTTCAATAGAAATTTTAATTAAACTTATTAGCCCTTCGTGAAACCTCATCCCGCCCGTGGATGAAGTTCCATGAAAAATGCAAAGGCCGCCTGGGCTCTTCACCTGCCCGACAACCTTAAGGTTGGACGGGCAGGCCTGACAATGGCTTTAATGGGGTGATTAATGGCCTTAATAGGCCTTTGACAGTTCGATGGGTGCACAGCCCACTCCAGTGCGCGCCTGCCGAACTGAAGATCGGAATGATGCATGGTGACGTTGGGACACACGCAGATCATCTTACGCGTCGGTGTGCGGGGCCCACCCACACATGCCAAAACGGAAGATTCAGCCCTTACTTTCATCCTGACTGGCTGTGATCCTCTTGATTGGGGGCTGTCCAAGAGGAATTTTCCAGAGTACCTTTTCCCTTATTAGCTCTGGATATTTTTTTCCCTGGTTTGTTGCCCCTGTCAAGAGATGACATGGCTAAGGGTGAGGGAGTGGTTAGCGAGTGGGGGATGGTGAGGGATTGTCTAGTCACGATCCTTCAGCCATCATGGTGCTTGAGGCAGGCACCTTGCCTTTTCCTATCTACCAAATTTGTGCCTTCTTTGACTTTCCTCACTGTATGTGAGAGGGGAGAGGGAAACCATGAGGGCAGTTGTAATGACTTAACGGAGCAGACAGGTTTCAACGAGAAACTTTGTTGCAGAGAGCTTTTCAGATGCTACATGCTCGATCAGGACTCTCGTCAAGGAACCCCAACCCCATGCAACGGGCTCATTGGTTGGAGCCTCCAAGAATGTCACGTGACCCCTGATAGACAGCAGGAGAGGCTATACCTTCAGTTACTACAGCAGTATTGATGAGGAGTATCCATCCCCTACCAGGCTGTAATTCTGCTTATCAGCCAGCTCTGTGCTTAGGCCCATTTTACGCCTTGGCCTCATTAAGATTTGATGCAAAATTATGTAAATGCACAATTCCATGGGACTTGGCCTATGTTTGAACTTTTCCTCATGCACTTGTTCAGAATTGGGGCAGAGAAACTGTGCATGGTATTTTTTTAACCAATATTTATGCTGACTTTTTTGGTGCTAGTAATTTATTCTGCATTTTTAACATATTTTTGGAACTTCTATTAATACATCTTTTTCTGGCCTTAAGGTAACTTTGTTTCCAAATTGCCTCAGGTATGAGTATCTGCTGGTCCAGTTGACCTAAGCTGAGAGAATCACATGTCATCTATAGGGTGCAGACAGACCATTTGGCCCAACTGGTCTATGCCAGTGTTAATGTTCCACATGGACCTCCTCCTGCTCTTCTTTATTTAACCCTATCAGCACATCCTTCCACTGAACCAAGTCTTATTGCATTCCAGCAATAATTATGGTTAGCGGTTTTATTAATGCAATATTAACCCCATGCAACTTCCTCAAACATTTAGAATATGACTTTACGTAAAACCAAACACATCGCAGTTCTTCAGCTCACCCTGTCCTCCCATTCAGCCCTCTCTCCCTTTTCTCTTCCTCATTTTTCCCCTGAGTCCACATTTGCCTTTGATTTCTGAGCTGATTGGTCTCGCAACCATCCATTTGGGAGACGGAGCGATTATTGCCAAACAAAATGGCCTCTAATTTGTTGGAAAATGCTTGCGTTTTTGTATTAAACCCGTCAAGTGCCAAACCCACTAAAGCTCACAGTAGCTGAAGGAGTTCAACCCAGGTTGCATTTTAAACGGTGAAACAGAGATCCACTGCGAATCAATTTACCTTGTGCACTTATGTGAGAAGCATTCAGCGATGATTGACATGGCTGTGCTGTGCTAAGGGTTAAAAGGACACTATAGAAAATGCAAAGTTGTAACGTGAAAGGAAATGGTGCTGAGTGAGATTGAGAAACGGCTGAAACATAGTGGAATTGTCATGTTATTTATGGTGGGCACATGGTATGTTTCTTGTATCGCATGTGGCTGTGTTGCATTAAATGCTATCTGCCATTATTTAGCTATTAACTTAAATTGTCCAGATCCTTTTCAATGTATCACTCTCTTCTCTCCTTGTCTGCTGGGCAGATAATTATATCTCAAATGTCCGCCTCCATGTCATTTACAAATAGTGTAAATATAGAGGCCCTTGAGACAGACCCATTCAAGCCTTCGCTTAACTGATACTCAGATGCAGCCTATTTTTCATCATTCCTTTGCCTCCAATTGTTAGGCCAATTCCCAGCCTGGCTCACTAAAAGACATCTGTCCAATGATCTTCCCCAGCTATGGATGTAGAAGTTTATCAGGCACCATCTGAAAATCTAATTCTATTTTATTTGCCCATCTTTCACTAATCATTTTCCCAAAGACCTTCTGGGGGTATTGCCTGAAGAGCCTTGCGAACTGACCCTGGAGACTCCACTGCTCCCTATGTGAACTTTGACAGTGCCCTCCTAAACTATAGCTGACTTTTCCCTTGTTAGGGTAACTGATCCACAATAACCCGGTTTGTTTGGACCAAAAATGATTGCCATCTCCTGCTTTGTTTGTGGAGGACTTTGGTTCTTTGCAATGGAACGTTTTCTGACATTCTGATCCCATGGTTGGCACTAGACACACAATCCCAAAATGGTACAGCACCGAGGGAGGCCATTCAGCCCATAATTCCTCTGCTGGCTCTTTGAAAGAACTATCCAATTGGGCTCACTCCCCTGCTCTTTCCCCATATCCCTGAAAATTTGCATAAAGATAAAATATACAGTTGGTTGTTTGACCACTTGGATTTGACTATACATCCACACAGGGCTTTGTCAGTCTACCTGTTATTCAAAACCGTCCTAAAATCCTCCTCTTGTAATATATTAAGGTAGCGGAAAACCTGAAAGAATTGCTCAATTGCTGCTGCAGCTTATTTGTCTTCCGCTGTACATTTCAGGCTGTCAGTTCATTGCAATCTCTCCTTCCCTGGCGGAACCTCCAGCCACCGTCTGCCCCCCTCTTGAGCTGCCTTCTTGCCTTTTTTTTTAACATTAGGAAGTCAGCATGCAGGAGACTTCCTGTGATCTAAAATAAAAACTGGACCAAACAAGAGTCTGCCTCTATTTTAAAAACAGCGAATCTATGATTCACTCCCAAACGCGTTGACAGGGGCAGGCCCATATCACAATCCTATCAAAAGACTGAGTTTTCTGGCAGCTTAGAACTTTCTGTACATGAAGTTAGATTTAAAGTGACAGCTACAGACAAATATGCCTCCTTTTCATCATCATAGGAGTTAACAACAACTGTAGGAATCAGTTTGTTCAGGATGATGGTTCTGTCTTGTGTGTCCATCTAGTCATTGAGAGAGTATGGCAGACACCCCATTAGTTAGCCAATGGCAATATGGACATGTAAACTAGACACAATGGTGCTAACTGTCTGTTGGGCACTGTAAAAAAAAAACTTAAGGTAACAAAATCAAGAGTGTGATGGAATATGCTACACTTGCCCGAATCCAACAACACCCTAGAAACTCAATACCATCCAGGACGAAGCAGCTCACTTGATCAGCACCCCATCCACCTCTTTAAATGTTCAATCTGTTCAAGAGTCATGCACAGAGGCAGCCAATACAGCAACTTACCAAGGCTCCATTGATAGCACCTTCTAAAGCCATGGCCACTACCACCTAGAAGGGTGAGGGCAGCAGGCGCATGGGAACACCACCGCCTCCAAGGGACCCCTGCAAGCCACACACCATCCTGACTTGGAATTATGTTGGTTGTTCCTTCACTGTCGCTGGGTCAAAGTCTTGGAACACCCTCCCTAACAGCACTGTGGGTGTACCTACACCAGATGGACTGCAGTGATTCAAGAAGGCAGCTCACCACCACCTTCTCAAGGATAATAAGTTTTGGGCAATAGATGCTGGTGTAGCCAGTGATGTCCACCTCCTGTAACTGAATATATTAAAAAAAAGCAAAGTTAAATGGCAATAAGGTTGTCAGATTCATTTCAGTTTGACAAACTGGCAACTTAAAGTAAGCCTTTTAATAACTGTTCACATTACAATTTGTCACCGACTCTAGTTACATGATGCCACGGGTAATTATAGTGATTGGTTTTGAGGAGCTGAATATATTCATGTGATACTTGTAATTGTATATATGACTAAGTAATAGAAAGTTCCTACCTAAGGTTATATAAGGCCTAATGTAGAGAAACATGGGAGGAAGTTGGTCAAGAAGTAATCAAAGTTGCTGGTGATCTTCTCGTTGAAATCACTGTGATCCTGAGTGGTCCAAATAGTTAAATAGTAAAGTCGCCATTACAACAGCCCTGTGTCTCTCTAATTTCAATATTGTTACAGTATATTACGGGCAGGATATTTTAGCTCAGAGTGCGGGCACGCGCCCAACCCAATTGGACGTGAAATTGCGCGAGATGGTGTTGGGTGAGCGCCCCGATGTCATCCCGCCCTCGCACGATATTTCGGTTGACGGGCAAGTGCGAGTGTTGGGAGCGCGCCCGCAGACAGTTAAGAAGACAATTAAAGTTAATAAAGTTCCAATCGTCCCCAATTTTTCGTGGTCCGCCCAACTTTACATTCGGTGGACAGGCGAATCTGCCAGGCAGACTTTGCATTTTTTGATGAAACCTCATCCAAGGGCGGGATGAGGTTTCTGTTATTAAATTTTAAAAAATCAACGTTCAGCATTTTTATCGTGTATATGTTCAGGCGACCAATTGTGACGCATGGACATTTTTTCCCGGATTTTAAAATCTTTATTTATTGGTTTTAAAGTCTTCAGCTCCCAGCCTTCGGGGAGCTATCATTCAGCGCTCCCCCGTGCCCGTGCTTAGGTCAGCCCCCGCCCTCCTCCCAACCACACCCTGGCAGCACTGGGCATTTCAGCGCGTGCTTCACGCTGGCTGGCTGTTAATTGGCCGGCCAGCATGAAATCGCGGTCGGGGGCCAATCATGGTTGGCGGTCCGGTCCCCGGCTGCTCCCGGCGCCCGCCGACCACGCCTGCCCGCTGACCACGCCTGCCCGCCGACCACGCCTGCCCGCTGACCACGCCTGCCCGCCGACCACGCCTGCCCACTGACCACGCCTGCCCCGCTAACCTAAAAATCCTGCCCTATGTGTGTCTTAAAGTGAATTAAACAAGTTTTTTTTGTACAAAGCATGAATTAAGGGCTTTAAATTTTGATTTTATAAACTTTCTAAAGCAAGTTTGAAACAAGTGATGAACAAACATCATGAACGTGTGTACATTGCAAGGAAATAGTGGGCCAGAGTTTGCTAACAAAATATCGAGTTGGGTATTGCACATTTATTATTATGCATATCATCCTGCAGTTTGTGGCGGGGAAGGGATATGGCATGAGTTGTGAATCGCTTCAAAAAGCTCAACACCAAAGCACCCTGCTTGATTGGCATCCCATCCACCCCATACGCATTTAGTCCCCCCACTACCAAGACACAGTGGCTGCAGTGTGTGTTATATACAGGGTGCACTGAAGCAACTCACCCACAGCTGTTTCAACAGCACTTTCCAAACCCCTGACCTTTACCACACAGAAGGGCAAGGGCAGCAGATGCATGGGAACACCAACATCTTCAAGAATTCCTCCAAGCCACAATCAATATCCTGACTTGGAACTTTATCAACATTCCTGGATCAAAATCATGGGCCAGAAGCTTCTGCTTGGTGTGCGGGGGTGCGCATCCTGATATCACCGCCTGTCATTCTGATCTTCCGTTCATTGGCACACACCGGAGTCGGCTGTGCACCCGCCGAACTGTCAAAGGCCTGTAAAGACTGTTAATCACCCAATTAACGTAGTTTTCAAGGCTGCCCAACCAACCTTCAGGTTGTCGGGCAGGCGAAGAGCCCAGGCGGCCTTCGCATTTCTCATGGAATCTCATCCACGGGCGGGATGAGGTTTCATGAAGGGTTTGTAACTTAAATAAAATTTTTTATTGAAATTCATAAACATGCCCCAGCTCATGTGACACTGTCACATGAGGGGACATGTCTGAAATATTTTTTTTATTCTTTTATTCCATTTTTCATGATGAAATTAATTTCCCTGAGGCAGCTCCGTGCCTCAGGGAGATTTCTGTGCTCTTTTGCACACATGACTTTCCCTCCTCCCACCCGCCCGCACAGGTAGCACTGAGCGCTTCCGGGTACCTGTCACGCTGGGCGGGCCTTAATTGGCCCGCCCACATAAAATGGCAGCACGCAGCTGATTATGGCTGGTGATCGGTTGCACGCCCGCCTGTGCCCGGTCCCACCCAAGCCTGCCCGCCATGGAGAATATTCTCCCCATGGAAACTCCTCCCTAACAGCACCGTGGGTGTACCTACACCTCACGGACTGCAGCGGTTCAAGAAGGCAGCTCAGCCCTACCTTCTCAAAGGCAACTAGGGATGGAAAACAACTGCTAGCTGTGCTGTTAGGGGGGGGTGGTTCCAGGATTTTGATTCAACGATAATTAAAAAGAAATGTTGGATTATTCACATAGCTACTAAAACAGCCACTCGCCCTCAACCTCCCTGTGAGTTTCAAGAATCCACTGCATTTGGGCCAGAAATATGAACTAAACTTGCCATGGAAAGGTAGATCTGTACCTTAACAGCATAAGGACCCTGCTTAATGACTCAGTCCCTGCATTGCATTCAACCTCTCTGGCCTCAAAAAATAGAACAATAGAAACTATGGAGTCTCATTCCTATGGGCAGTAAATTGTTCTTAGATTTTTTCAAGTAATTTTTTTTTTTACTTTCCCTTTCCGTTTCTCCTTTTCTCCTACTCATAATCCAATCTTAAGTTCCGTCTGTGTACCTGTGTCTATTATTTTACACACAGTAAGGGGCTGTGCAAGTGTTTCATTTTCTTGCAGGAGGAGACATTAAAAGCCAAATCAAACTTGAAATAGGATTCATTTTGACTGTGCATTTATTCACGGTTACCTCCAATTATCTCAAATATAATTCTGCTGTGCGCTAGATCCATGGGCCCTCATTATCTTTCTGTGTGAAACTATTCCTGATGCATTTCCAGCACTTCAAAACAACAGATGATTTTTAAAACAGGGCCGTTCTGATTATCATAATCAATGCATTTCATTTTCTCCAACAATAATACTATTAATAACTAACTTTCCTTGCTATGCAAAGTTTTAGTGCAAATTAATCAGTAGTGGGAAAGCTACTAGTTTACTTGCATATATTACAGAATTCAGCACACAGAGTGGAGCTCAGGGAGTCTGCCTGACTGAGATGAATTAACACATATAGTTAAACTGACTGGAGGGGAGGGATATCGCTTGGTTTGTTATTTGTAGTAAAATCATCAACCCGTTCTGTATAAACACATCTGATCTTTGCGACAAATAGCAAAACAAGAGAAATCTTCCCTCTTAAATCACTGGAGCGCTGTTATTGAGAGATTTCATCCACTAATCTTCATTTAGTCCCTTTCTGCCACTGAGTTCAATAACCCCTCTTTGTCACTTTACTCAGTATCTAATCAACAGTACTTTAAGTGAGCATTTCGAAAACAGCTGGGGTCAGGCAACTAAAAGAAAAAGAAAGCTTTTAAACTGTCAAACTTCTGACAGTGATAGTGGTAATAAGATTTGCTTTTTTTTCGTTAAGCAGTGCTGAGCACCATATCTCTATTTCCCCCTCCTCTCCTGAAGGGACTGTTTTCTTGTTTGGTGGGGCGGGGGGTGGGGGTCGAGTTTCATGGCGCCAGCAGTTCTTTGCTAACCATCCAAAGTAACCATTCTGCATGCGTCAACCAGACAGTCAGGCATTTTACAGTTTGGTGTCAGCCTGGTTCTGTGGATAGAATCAAATCAAAAGGCGGCAGGTTCAAGTCCCACTCTAGAGGTTTGAGTGCATAATTTGGGCTGCTACTTCAGTGTAGTACTGTGCGGGGAGTCTCGCACTGCCAGGAATGACATCGCTTCAAAGGAATGGTAAACAGAGTCCCTGGCTGTACCCTCAAGTCAACGTAAAAGTTCCTGTGTTGTTATATCAAAGAAGAGCAGGAGAGTTCTCCTTGACCTGCTGGCCAACATATATCCATAAACTAACATCACTAAAACCGATGATGTGGTCAGTAACCCATTGTTATTTACGGGAACTTGCTGTGCAGAAGTGGATTGTTGTGCTTCGCACATTACAACAGTGACTATACTTCAAAAGGCACTTCAGCTGTAACAAACTTTGGGACATCCAGAGGCCATGAAAGGCGCTATAGAAATGCAAGCCTTCCCATGCAAGGTTACGGACAGCTAACAGCACAAACCGAGGATCAAACTCGAGAACTTCATTCTGACTTGGTGCAACATCAGGGATTACCTGGTAGGCGAAAGTAGATGAAGTGCTTTAATACATGTGAGTTATAGAGATAGTCCTCTGATCACAAAGTATAATGCATAGGTTCATGCATTCGTGGCAAACTCTTGCATAAGCTGAAATAAGTTTGATGCAAACTGATGAACTGGGAAAAACAGTGAGCCAATGTACAGCAACCTTGAACCATTCAATGTATTTGAATGGTAAGTCGAATGATGGCGTCAATATTTGAGGAGCAGGGCATCTCGGACAGCAACTTCCTGACTGCTTGCCGGAGTCACCGGAAGTCGCTGTCAGATTTCCACTTCAATAATGTTAATATTATGTTAACCTTGTTAAGGAGAAACAGGTGGAGGGTATTGAAAGATTAAGTATCTTGAGCATCAACCCTGGAAATGGTATCTAGATTTGAATTTTTAAGTTTCCTTTGATGTTTTGTTATGGTTACAATGTCCCACCAGGGGCTGTCAGACCCTCTGATTCATTGATCTTTTGTTTAATTTATTCAATTTTTGTTTTCTCAAAAGTCTATAAAAAGGGATTGCCTCCCACGACCGATGGGCATCCAGCAGGGGCTGGAGCGCATCATCAGCCACAGGAACATTATTTGACTTTACTTTGATAAATTGCCTTTAATTTAATTTGATAAGTTTTCTTTGAAGTTTTGGCTTTTTGTCCCAGTGCCCCTTTAAGGGGCTGTTAATTTTACTTGTTAATGAGTTTATTTGGGTTATTTGGTACTCAAAAGAATATAAGAAGGGACTGCTGGAATGTTGGGTGGGTTGGTAGGTAGGAGGCAGAACTTTGTAATGCTGCATCCTGTGACTAAACCTACGCTCAAGAAAAGAATTTGTGTCTACATTCATACTTCTCCGTCTGTCTTGGGATCCATTTTTCAGTTAGCCTCATTGTAACTTCTAGCTCAAAAATCCAGCCCATTGTGCTCACAGCAGAAGATGAGCGTGAAGCTGAAACAACATATCTTTTATTGTCAGAAGTCGAAAGAGTTATTTTTTTCCATGCATCTTCATTCCACTTAACTTTTAAGGTAGTCGTTTGCTCAGAATCTCTATCATCCTGCAAGTCTATGGAGGAAACGTCATTTTGAATCTGACATATTATACTCTCCGAAATTCTGTCTGTGCATCCCAATAGAAAAATTGCCAAGTCCAGAATGAACTCAGTAGCATGGAGTTCTGCCATCAGTAGAATGACAGTTGTTTTGTGGGCAAAGAGAAATCTTTTCAAATCACAGGTATAAAATGCGGTGAAAGTATATCTGGCGGAGCCTCATATTAGCTTTCAAAAGATGAGATGAGAAATCTATATCGTTCATCACCTCTATCATTTTATAAATGGAACATTGAATTGAGGTTCTGACTTTCTGCATTCTATCAAGGGAACTTGGAGAAATCACATCATCTTTGTCAACAGACAGTCTAATGAATTTCTGGCTCTGGGGCTGTGTTGCATTTAAAATTCTAACGAGATGTCTTTCTGTATTTACATAACCCACTGGAATGATATTTCACAGATAATCTACAGAGACACTCTGAGCTGCAGATATTTAGGTGGGGTCTTTGATATACTTGTGAATCTAGCTCGTGTCGGAAGCATCTAAGATGGGAGAAATCTTGTGGAGATTAACGGGATGCAATGAAGTAAGGTCTGTGATAAGTACTGTGGTGACAGTGCTGTTCTCCTATGAATGTGTGCTGAGTTCCTTCATATCAATGCCTTTTAGCCGCTTTGAGAAAACATGGGATTTTACAGGGAGTCCACTGCACAGAAACAGGCCATTGGCCCAAGTGGTCCATGTCGGCAATTATGCTCCACACTAGCCTCCTCCCACCCCATCTTGTCTAACCCTAATAATCGTGCAGTAAAGTCAGAAAAAATCCATTCCCCATAACTGACATTCCTTATCTCAAATGCAAATTGACAAAATAAAAACCTCATTGGAAATCGTAGAATCTTACAGTGCAGAAGGAAGTGATTTGGACCATCCTGACTGTGCTAGCACTTTGAAAGAGCCATCCAATTAGCCCCATTCCCATATCCTTTCACCCGCAAATACTCCCCCTCAAGCATTGATCCAATTCTGTTGTGAAAGTAATCATTGAATCTGCTTCCACCAGCCATTCAGGCAAATAGACAGGTTACTCACAGGTTACTGACAACACGCGGGGGTCAAGGGATGAATTGAACAGTTTGAGTTTTACAAGGATGACCACATCCAAAGCTTAGGCCGAGATTTTCCAGCCCCGCCATGGTGGGACCCACTGTGGGATGTTTGGCAGCCCAGCCAGAAGGCTTTCGGCAGGACCGGACAATCCTGGTGGTGGGTGAGGCCCGAGAATGCCCCCCATCGAGTAACCTGTCTATTTTCCTGAATAGCTGATGGAAGCAGATTCAATGATTACTTTCACAACAGAATTGGATCAATGCTTGAGGGGGAATATTTGCGGGGGAAAGGGTATGGGAATGGGGCGAATTGGATGGCTCTTTCAAAGTGCTAGCACAGTCAGGATGGCCCAAATCACTTCCTTCTGCACTGTAAGATTCTACGATTTCCAATGAGGTTTTTATTTTGTCAATTTGCATTTGAGATAAGGAATGTCAGTACTGGGGAATGGATTTTTTCTGACTTCACTGCGCGATTATGAGTAAGGATGATATAGGTTAGAAACAATTTACTCAGCCACAAAATGTTGCCTTAAGCTCTTTTCAGCTTGAGTGGCACTCTGCACTTTGACCCTTCACATGGCTTTCTCAAACTTAAAGCAAAATTCTCTTTCAATAACATCTGTGGAGATAAAGTGGCAGAACCTGTTTTTTTTTGGCATATCTCGGCTCTGATTTGAAGAATTTTTATGAAATTAACTGGCCCACCAAGCCGGGCCAAGACTGGAGCGTTATTGTCAGACTCGTCTCATCGCATCAACTCCCAACTCCAGGTACCCTGGATTCTCTTTGGAAATGCAAAAAAAAACCTGGGAGTGGAGGGAATTGAGGGCCAGTAAAGGAAAAGATCTGGAAAAATCCCTCTCTCTCCCCCCCGATCTTGTTGCCCTCACCCCTTGGGTGATCCATGCAGTCTTCTCGTGCTATCTCTGCAACCTCCTCCAGCCTTGAATCCCAACTAAAGGTCTCCTGTTCTCCATCTCTGACAATATCTGTAACTGTCTCAAGCCTACTTTCTAGAAATTGGTCCTTGCCTCTTTCCTTCCTACTTCAAAGAATCTCTCTTATTCTTTGCTCTACTTATAGCCTTCCATATCTCATAACTTGTGTAAGTCACAGGTTCAGCCACAGCTGGAGTATCACATCCAGTTCTAGGTGCAAGGAAAGAGGTGATAGCATCAGAGAGAGTGCAGAAAAGATTCACGAGAATGGTTCCAGGGCTGAGGAACCTTGGTTATGAAGATAGATTGGAGAAGTTGGGACTGTTTTCCTTGGAGAAGAGAAGGTTGAGAGGGGATTTGATAGAGGTATTCAAAATCATGAAGGGTCTGGACAGAGGAGATAGGGAGAAACTGTTCCCATTCATGAGAACCAGGGGGCACAGATTTAAAGTAATTGGCAAAAGCTGCAAGAGCAATATGAGGAGAAACTGTTTCACACAGCAAATGGTTAGGGTCTGGAATGCCCCTGAGAATGTGGTGGAGACAGGTTCAATTGAAGCATCGAAAAGAGAATCAGACTATTATCTGAAAAGGGAGAATGCGCAGTGTTACGGCGCGGAATGAATTGCTCAATTGGAGAGCTGGTGCAGAAATGATGGGCTGAATGGCCTCCTTCTGCACTGTAACAATTCTGTGAACTTCTGCAAGACTACACTGTGTCTCCTTCTTTTGAGGCAAGGGTGGGGGGAATATCAAGACATGTCCTTCACTCAAGGCACTACACAAATGCAGATTTGTCACCAATGGCTGCCTAATGATAGAGTTGAAAGGTATTCTGTGATCATTATTGAACTGAACACAAGGTATAATTACGTGCAAATAGTAAAACCCTGTTTACAGCGGAAGCCTTGATTGGAATTGCAGCATTTCTATGGCTCACCCTGTAAAGGGCCTCCCAGCAATAATTAGCTGAGCAGTGTGAGGTAGGTTAATAAAATCGGAAAGTGCTGGAAACACTCAGCGGACCTAGTAGCATCGGTGGGGAGAGAGTGGATGCTTTAGGTCGAACATGATTATTCTTAGGAACAGGCTGTCTGAAAAAGTCAAATTCGACTTGAAATGTTGACCCTGTTTCTCCTTCCACAGACGCTGCCTGACCTGCTGAGCACTTGCTGGTTTTATTTCAGATTTCCAGCATCTGCAGCATTTTGCTTTTATTTTTGTTAGGTGGCTTATTTGCTCTGTTTAGTTTCCTTCTGTTCCCCTTTGCAATCGACACAATGAATCCGTTTTGCACTCGTCTGGTCAACCTTTACTAATGTTTCCAAACATTTGGTGCAGATTTCCATCTCCCCGCATTTGGTGCCTTAACTTGGACTTAAGCTTTGGGATTCTCTTGCCACCTCTCTTGCTCCCCTCCTTTTAAAATGTGCCTTAAAAACTAACGCCTTCACCAAACTTTTACCCCACCTGTCCTTATATCTCCTGCTTTGGCTCAGTGGCAGTTTGTGTCTGGTTATGCTCCTGTGAAGTGTCTTAGTCTTCACAGACTAAGTATAGAGTCTGTATACTTAGTATAGACTCAGTATAACTGGAAGTTGCTGTTATTTGTGGCCACATTAAAAGCTGAAGGGTTTGGTTGGCGCTGGGGGAATGCAAACTGAAGGTCCCATTCAGCGTCTGTTAACGATTGCAAAACATAATACATTTCGGAATGAAGAATGCAGCAGCAAAAACTTACATTTATATAGCGCCTGCTAAAGTATTAACACAGAAGTGTTGTCTAATCCTTTACTGAGTCACACAAAAAAGATGTGCATTTATATAGTGCCTTTCAAGACCATAGGATGTCCCAAAATACTTTGGAGCCAATCACATACCTTTTTTTTAAGTGTTGTTACTTGTAATGATGGAAACACAACAGTCAATTTGTGCACAACAAAGTGATGTGATAACCAGCTGATCTGTTTTTCTGATGTTGATTGAGGGATAAACATTGGCCAGGAAAAACTCCCCTGCTCTTTTTCGCAAGAATGCCAGAGAGCCTTTATGTTCACCTGAGAGGGCTGAAAGAGCCTTGGTTTAACATCTCGTCAGCACTTCCTCAGTACCGCGTTGGAGCATCAGCCTGGATCTTTGTGCTCAGGTTTCTGATGTGGGAGTTAAACCAACAAGCTTCTGACTCAGTGGCAAAAGTGTTACTAACTGTTCCACAGCTGACACCAGGACAAAAGATCAAAAGGTTGGTGGAAAAGGTACGTTTTAAGGACTGTCTTAAAAGAGAAGGGAGAGGCTGAGATGATTTGTGTCCCACACTGCTGAGGGAGGCAAGGGAGGAGATCGCAGGGGCTGTGACCCAAATTTTTATTTCGTCTCTGGCCACGGGGGAGGTGCCAGAGGACTGGAGAACAGCTAATGTGGTTCCGCTATTTAAGAAGGATTGTAGAGATAAGCAAGGGAACTACAGGCCAGTGAGTCTCACATCAGTGGTAGGGAAACTTTTGGAGAAAATTCTGAAGGAGATAATCTATCTCCACTTGGAGAGGCAAGATTTGATCAGGGATAGTCAGCATGGCTTTGTCAGAGGGAGGTCATGCCCAACAAATTTGATTGAATTTTTTGAGGAGGTGACCAGGTGTGTAGATGAGGGTAGTGCAGTTGATGTAATTTATATGGATTTCAGCAAAGCCTTTGACAGGGTCCCACATGGGAGACTTATAAAGAAGGCAAATGCACATGGGATACAAGGTGATTTGATAAGGTGGATTCAAAATTGGCTTCGTTGTAGGAGGCAGAGGGTGATGACAGAAGGATGCTTTAGTAACTGGAAGTCAGTGTCCAGTGGTGTACCACAGGGATCTGTGCTCGGTCCCCTATTATTTGTCATTTATATAAACGACATAGATGACTATGTGAAGGGTAGGATTAATAAGTTTGCGGATGACACAAAGATTGGCCGGGTGGTTAACAGTGAGGTTGAGTGTCTTGGGCTACAAGAAGATATAGACAGGATGGTCAAATGGGCAGATAAGTGGTAGATGGAATTTAACCCTGAAAAGTGTGAGGTGATACACTTTGGAAGGAGTAATTGACAAGGAAGTATTCAATGAACGGCATGACACTAGGCAGTTCTGAGGAACAAAGGGACCTTGGCGTGTGTGTCCATGGATCTCTGAAGGCAGAGGGGCATGTTAGTGGGGTGGTGAAAAAGGCATATGGGACACTTGCCTTTATCAATCGAGGCATAGATTACAAAAGTAGGGAGGTTATGTTGGAGTTGTATAGAACCTTAGCGAGGCCACAGCTGGAGTACTGTGTGCAGTTCTGGTCGCCACATTATAGGAAGGATGTGATTGCACTGGAGGGGGTGCAGAGGAGATTCACCAGGATGTTGCCTGGGATGAAACATTTAAGTTATGAAGAGAGGTTGGATAGACTTGGGTTGTTTTCGTTGGAGCAGAGAAAACTGAGGGGCGACCTGATCGAGGTGTGTAAGATTATGAGGGGCATGGACAGGGTGGATAGGGAGCAGCTGTTCCCCTTAGTTGAAGGGTCAGTCACAAGGGGGCATAAGTTCAAGGTGAGGGGCAGGAGGTTTGTGGGGGGGGATGTGAGGGAAAACTTTTTTACCCAGAGGGTGGTGACGGTCTGGAATGCGCTGCCTAGGAGGGTGGTGGAGGCGGGTTGCCTCACATCCTTTAAAAAGTACCTGGATGAGCATTTGGTACGTCATAACATTCAAGGCTATGGGCCAAGTGCTGGTAAACGGGATTAGGTAGGTAGGGCAAATGTTTCTCACGTGTCGGTGCAGACTCGATGGGCCAAAGGGCCTCTTCTGCACTGTGATTCTGTGAGATGTTTCTAAAGGGAATACCAGAGCTTAAGAGTCTAGACAGCTGAACTCATGGCTGCAAAACTCCTCTAACATATATTTGGTGCTATTTCTCTATCTTGAAACAATTCAATGAACAGCTCCCAGCCCCAGAGACTAATGGAGGCTCTTTTGTCCCTCCCTCCTGCTACTTTCTTCCTCTTTATCAGTGTGGTGCTGGCTTCCATACAGATCCCTACTCTTGTGTGAAATCATGAAGCTTAAAAATGAAATGGAACCTTTGTTGATTCAGACAGCAACATATTTAAATCAAATGTGTTGAATCTGCTGCGCATATCACAAGCTTCTCATTTGAGCATCAAAATTTGTTCGAACAAACAGGTGAGATTAGCCCATTGCAAGGCCATCTGTCACACAGCTAGCTCCTGGAGATGCCCACTTCTCCCACTAGATGGAGCTTGATAAGTCCATAGCTAAACCCTCAGCATCACTGTCGACTCAGAGAATTAAACCTGTCCTGGCTTTCTGTGGGCAATGCCACAGAAGGTCTATCATTATTTTCAAAGATGTTACGATTCCCTCTTCATATTAATACCAAGTTAAATTATCAGACTGGTTATCCGACATTCAGTACTGGATAAGTGAAAAACTCCTCCAATTATTTTTTAAAAATTCACTCATGGGATGTGGGTGTTGCTGGCGAGCAATTATTGCCCATCCCTAATTGCCCTTGTTCAGAGAGCATTTAAGAGCCAACCACATTGCTGTGGTTACTCTTATTTCTCTGAGGAAGAGTCATGCAGACTCGCAATGTTAACTCTGTTTTTTTTCTCTCCGCAGATGCTGTTAGACCCGCTGAGTTTTTTCAGCATTTTCTGTTTTTGGTGTTTCACATTGCTGTGAGTCTGAAGTCACATGTAGGCCAGACCAGGTAAGGACAGCAGATTTCCTTCCCTAAAGGACATCGGGGAGACTAAAGCCATTGTGCCCTTATAATAGCTTGCCATTCCAATCAACTAGTGAACGAGTGATCTAAAATATTTGTGTGTAGCATTCTTACCAAGATCTTTTGAGATCTGGCATTAAAAACGTTTTCTTTAAATGAAAACCAATTCATTCTTATGCTGAGGTGCAATAAGCTAGGGATACCTAAGCCTGAAAGAAACAAGCAGGATTCACTGACTACACATCCTGTTGGATAGATCCCAAACATTGGGTTGGAGTGAGAGTTTTCTGCACTAGTTTCTGTCTTCCCCTTGCCTGTGTTTGTTATTTAATTGCCTTGCCAATTCAGTCATTCTATTCTGCTGCTTGGCTTTGATGCGGTCATGTCACATGCTAATCACCTTGATGCAATTGCAAAGCCAAGTAATGCTGATGTAGTTGTAAAACTGATGGGTGTTGTCTATACTGGAAGGAACTGAGCAAAGACTTAATTGCGAAGATCTACAGATCGCCCACAAAGCTACTAGTTGATGTTTTGGAACAACATCAAATTTTTTATCCAAGGCAGTTTGGCAAAGGTTCATTCATTCGTGTGTGTTCTACCCAGAGGCTCATTGTCTGCCGATGCTTCATCCTGAGCTGTCTTTTTGGCCATTTTTGTCAGTGGTGGTTTGCCATTGCCTTCCACTCTCGGGAGCAGGGCAAGGAGGCAAGCCTTAGCTCTACCCCAGCCAGAACGGGAATCAAACCTACCCTATTGACGTTACTTCTAGCCACATGCTAGCCATCTAGTCAACTGAGCTAACAGGCCTCTTGGCCAAGGTAATTAAGACATTAAGAATGGTCTCCTTACATCAAGAAGGTTGGGAGAATGACAGTAAAGGGAGCCCCGAGGAGTGACTTGAAGCCTGGCATGGAAGCTAGGAGTCACTCCTGGATTGAAGTTAGAGTTGTGCTAAGTTTCCAGATGAAATGATTGCAAACTGGGATGACTTACTTGCAAATTGAACTGAATGCACGTTGATGTCTCCTGGTGGGAGAGTCTACAGCAAGTGCAAATATGAAGTGAGGCCATTCAGGGGTGAGGTCAGGAAGCATTTGTTCACACAAAAGGTAGTGGAAACCTGGAAGTGTCTCCCCTCAAAACACTACTGAGACTGGGGGTCAATTGAAAATTTCAAAACTTTAAGTTTGATAAGTTTTTGTTGGAAAGGATATTAAGGGTTATAGAACCAAATAGATTATTATCTGAAAAGGAAGAATGTACAGGGCTGTGAGGAGAAGGTGGGGGATTGGCACGAGGTGAGTTGCTCCTTTGGAGAGGCAACACAAACAGGATGGGCCGAATGGCCTCCTGCATTGTAACCATTCTGTGAAGTCTGGAAGATGGAGTTCAGATGCAGATCTGAAGTGATTTAATTGAATGGCAGAAGGGGCTGAATGGCCTCCTCCTGTTCCTGTGTAACTATTTGGAGATGGCGAGCTTACTTCAATCAGGCGAGAGAGGAGGGGGTTCTGTGAGATTTTGAGTTCTGCCAGGATACAACTCAAACTCCATGCGTAGTGAGCTGAAAGACAATAAATTGGCTTCATCGAACCCTGTGATGTTACAGGACTGTAAAGTCTCATTTATTTTTACTTGTAGTCATTACTTTCTAAAAAGGAATGCCACCTCCGCTTTAGTTTTAGTGTAGAAAAATGATGCCAGCTTTCTTTATTTCAACGGTGTGCAATATATAAAACACTCTTGTTCAGAAAGTTTCATTGTTTTCAATGGCCTGACACTAGCTTTAGTGCCACAAGGCTATCAGTTATAGAGCTTTCTTCATCATCCACCTAAATCATGGCCTCCAACACCTAGACGGAGAAAGACCATAAGACATAGGAGCAGAAATTAGGCCAATTGGCCCATCGAGTCTGCTCCGCCTTTCAATCATGGCTGATAAGTTTCTCAACCCCATTCTCCCGCCTTCTCCCCGTAACCTTTGATCCCCTTACCAATCAAGAACCTATCTATCTCGGTCTTAAATACACTCAATGACCTGGCCTCCACAGCCTTCTGTGGCAATGAATTCCATAGATTCACCACTCTCTGGCTAAAGAAGTTTCTCCTCATCTCTGTTCTAAAAGGTCTTCCCTTTACTCTGAGGCTGTGCCCTCGGGTCCTAGTCTCTCCTACTAATGGAAACATCTTCCCCACGTTCACTCTATCCAGGCCTTTCAGTATTCTGTAAGTTTCAATCAGATCCCCCCTCATCCTTCTAAACTCCATCGAGTATAGACCCAGAGTCCTCAAACGTTCCTCATATGTTAAGCCTTTCATTCCTGGGATCATTCTCGTGAACCTCCTCTGGACCCTCTCCAGGGCCAGCACATCCTTCCTGAGATACGGGGCCCAAAATTGCTCACAATATTCTAAATGTAGTCTGACCAGAGCCTTATAAAGCCTCAGCAGCACATCCCTGCTTTTATATTCTAGTCATCTTGAAATAAATGCCAACATTGCGTTTGCCTTCCTAACTACCGACTCAACCTGCAAGTTAACCTTAAGAGAATCCTGGACTAGGACTCCCAAGTCCCTTTGTACAGATTTCTGAATTCTCTCCCTATTTAGAAAATAGTCCATGCCTCTATTCTTCCTACCAAAGTGCATGACCTCACACTTCCCCACGTTGTATTCCATCTGCCACTTCTTTGCCCATTCTCCTAACCTGTCCAAATCCTTCTGCAGCCTCCCCGCCTCCTCAATACTACCTTCCCTCCACCTATCTTTGTATCATCTGCAAACTTAGCCAGGATGCCCTCAGTTCCTTCATCTAGATCATTAATGTATAAAGTGAAAAGTTGTGGTCCCAACACTGACCCCTGCGGAACTCCACTAGTCCCCGGCCGCCATCCTGAGAAGGACCCCCTTATCCCCACTCTCTGCCTCCTGCCAGACAGCCAATCTTCTATCCATGCTAATACCTTGCCTCTAACACCATGGGCTCTTATCTTATTGAGCAGCCTCCTGTGCGGCACCTTGTCAAAGGCCTTAAGGAAGTCCAAGTAGATAACATCCATTGGCTCTCCTTTGTCTAACCTACTTGTTACCTCCTCAAAGAATTCTAACAGATTTGTCAGGCATGACCTCCCCTTGAAACCATGCTGACTTTGCCCGATTTTACCATGCACTTCCAAGTATTCTGAAATCTTATCCTTAATAATGGACTCTAAAATCTTACCAACGACCGACATCAGGCTAATCGGCCTGTAATTTCCCATCTTTTGCCTCACTCCCTTCTTAAACAGGGGGTTACATTAGCGATTTTCCAGTCCCCTGGGACCCTCCCTGACTCCAGTGACTCCTGAAAGATCACCACTAACACCTCCACTATCTCTTCAGCTATCTCCTTCAGAACTCTGGGGTGTAATCCATCTGGTCCAGGTGATTTATCCACCTTCAGACCTTTCAGTTTTCCTAGCACCTTCTCCTTGGTAATGGCCACCATACTCACCTCTGCCCCCCGACTCTCTTGAACTTTGGGGATGTCACTCGTGTCTTCCACTGAGAAGACTGATGCAAAGTACCTATTCAGTTCCTCCGCCATTTCTTTGTTCCCCACTACTACTTCTCCAGCGTCATTTTCCAGTGGCCCAATGTCTACTTTTGCCTCTATCTTACCATTTATATATCTAAAAAAACTTTTGCAATCTTCTTTTATATTACTGGCTAGTTTACCCTCATATTTAATCTTCTCCCTCCTTGTTTCTTTTTTAGTTGGTCTTTGTAGGCTTCCCAATCCCCTGGTTTCCCACTGCTCTTCACCGCATTGTATGCTTTCTCTTTAGCTTTTATGCTGTCCCTGACTTCCCTTGTCAGCCATGGTTGCCTCGTCCTCCCTTTAGTATGCTTCTTCTTCCTAGGGATGAATTTTTGCTGTGTCTCCCAAATTACTCCCAGAAACTCCTGCCATTGCTGTTCCACTGTCTTTCCTGCTAGGCTCATCTCCCAGATCATTCTGGCCAGCTCCTCCCTCATGCCTCTGTAGTTGCCTTTATTCAACTGTAATACCGTTACATCTGATTCCAGCTTTTCCCCTCAAATTGCAGGGTAAATTCTATCATATTATGGTCACTTCCTCCTAAGGGTTCCTTCACCTTAAGCTCCCTTATCAAATCTGCCTCATTACACATCACTAAATCTAGAATTGCCTGTTCCCTAGTGGGCTCCACCACAAGCTGCTCCAAAAAGCCAACTCATAGACATTCCACAAATTCCTTTTCTTGAGATCTACTACCAACCTGATTTTCCCAGTCTACCTGCATATTGAAATCCCCCATGATCACTGTAACCTTGCCTTTCTTACACACCTTTTCTATCTCCTGGTGTATCTTGTGCCCCACATCCTGACTACTGTTTGGAGGCCTGTACATAACTCCCATTATGGTTTTTTTACCTTTGCGGTTCCTCAACTCTACCCACACAGATTCTACATCATCTGACCCTTCATCATTTCTTGCTATCGATTTAATTTCATTTCTTACTAACAAAGCAACCCCACCCCCTCTGCCAACCTGCCTATCTTTTCGATAGGATGTATATCCTTGGATATTTAGCTCCCAGTCCTGATCCCCTTGCAGCCATGTCTCCGTAATGCCCACCACATCATACCTGCCAATTTCAATCTGCGCCACAAGCTCATTTACCTTATTTCATATACTGCGTGCATTCAGATACAACACCTTCAGTCCTGTATTTCCCGTCCCCTTTCTCATTGTCATCCCTTTATCTGATGTGCTTGAAGTTAGATTCCTAGCCCTTTCCAAACACTCTGTCTTATTTGTGTTCTGGAGACTTTAATAACCTCTCCTGGGCTCTCCTTTCTTTTCAGTTTTTTCATAATTTTCCATGAAGTTGAATCCACCCCCCACACGCTAACCTGCTGCTTTGTTTCCCATTAGTCATGCTTCTTGGAGTTTTACCCTTCCCTCCCCCCCCCGACTTTCTAGTTTAAAGTCCTGTTGACCACCCTATTTACCCTTTTCGCTAGAACATTGGTCCCACATCGGTTCAGGTGGAGACCATCCCAACGGTACAGACCCCTCCTGTTCCAATACTGATGCCAGTGCCCCATGAAATGGAACCCCTCTTTCCCGCACCACTCCTTTAGCCACGTGTTTACTTCCCTTATTCTCGCGTCCCTATGCCAATTTGCACGTGGCTCGGGTAGTAATCCATAAGTAATAGTAAGACAGCGGCTATTTGGAAATGCCAACGCCTCCAACTTTCCCTCCAAGCCACAAACCATCCTGACTAGGACGTGTATCTCTGTTCATTCAACATCGCTGGAACTCTCTACCCAATAGCATGAGGGAACCTTCGACACACAGACTGCGGCAGTTCAAGAAGGTCATTCGTCCCCACCGTCTCAAGGGCAACTGGGGATGGACAACAAATACTGGTGTTGCCAGTGACGGCCATATCCCAGAAAGAACTCTTTTTAAAATTTGCAGGATAAGACTTTAGTGCATTGTAACTTCTCACTGTATGGATTTTCTGATTCCTTTTGAGGTCGCTGGGGAAATAACAAGGATAAAAGGCTCCACATTTCTGTATGCTTTTAACTCTCCATTACAACCTACAGTGAAGGGAGTCCCAGACTTTGCTTACAACACAGGAATAAATACCAGGCCGAAATCTGGGGCAGAGTTTTTCTCTTGTCAGGCGGACACACGTCCGACCTGAACGAGAGAAAAGTAGTGCGTGCTGATGTTGGGCAAGCGTCCTGACGTCATTGCGCACTCTTGCGATATTTCGCTTAGCGGGCATGCGCAAGAGGCGGTAGCATGCCCGCTGACAATATAAGGGGCCTATTAAGGCCCTTGATCAATTAATTAAATCTGATTTTTCGCTGCCTGTCCAACCGTTCAGCTGGCAGGCGGGTGAAAAGACCAAGCGGCCTTTGGATTTTTTATGAAACCTCATCCGCAGGCGGGATGTGGTTTCCAACAGGAACTAAAAGTAAAATAAAAATGTTGAAATCTCATTTATAACATGTCCCTACACATGTGACATGGCCATTAATTGGCCAGCCAGTGTGAAATCGCGGTCGGGGTCCCGATCGCAGGTGGTGGTCGGTTTCGCAACTGCTCCCAGGCTTGCCCGATGAGGTAAAAATCCTGCCCCTGGATTTCAATTGCACCACTTCAGGTTATTTGGCTAACTCCCAAATTTGGCCAAAATCTGCTTGGATGTACTTCTCTTCCCCTTATAGAAACTAGCCAAAAATGCCATTAATCTTGGTATCACGCGTCAGCAGGGAAATGACAGCCATCTAAGACAGGAGCTGTTGCATGAAAAGGAGTTAAAAGATAAAGGAAAGCCTGCGAGAGTAATTCCCACTACCAGCTACTCCCAACACATCTGTACGATTGAAGGGAAAAGCTCTGTAACTTCACTGTTCCCCCAGCACTGAAGCATCCACATCAGCATGCAGGCTAGCCTGATGTACAATATCTCATGTAGATGAAAGAAGACACAAAGGATGATCGTGGCTGCCCCCACTAATATATCTTCTCAGAGTGCCGCTTTTAATTTTCTTCTGAAATATAAATTCCGATCAAGCCTCCTGATCCCTAAAGAATGAAATAAGAACGTGTGTTATTTCTCTGAGGGATATCCAATCCCTGGTGTACAGTTGCCAACTCTGGTTGAACACGCTCTTGGAGGTTTTATCACATGAACACCCAACTGTTCACAGCCTTTTCCTCCCCTCATTGTTGCATTTTCATCACTGATCACCATGTTGTATTATGGTACACGGTGATGTCTCAATTATGCGATCTTGAGCCTTGTATGTTTAAACATGAACTCTAATTATTTACAGATCCCAGATATTGCTGTCATGCATGGTGTTCTCTCTAGACTGTTCTCTCAGTCTACTATCATGTGACTCTATGCATCATACCATGGGCGGGTGGTGTAGTGGTATTGTCACTGGACTGGTAATCCAGAAGCCCAGGGTAATGCTCTGGGTAAAGAGTTAACTGCCAGGCATTGTTTGAAATTTAACTATCAGTCACCATCAACTGGTGCATTCTCCATGACAACGCCTCTACCAATCAGAGTCCACTTGCCAGCCAATCATCACTCTCGTCTCATACAGTATAAATATGTTGTTTCCCCCTGACATTGGTATTTTCTTGTGAATTGTCCTGATGAGTGCAAGACAAAAAGCTTCAGCAAAAAGTGTTTGTTTTTGTAACCATTCAATAGAAAGAAAATACAATTGATTTTTAACATCCTTATGATTTTTCTCTTGGGTTGATTCTCCCTGTGCACGAAAGTATTTTTTTCCCATTCCTGGAGACTCCTTGGCAATATCACAGAATCACAGTGCAGAAGAGGCCATTTGGCCCATTGAGTCTGCACCGACACGTGAGAAACACCTGACCTACCTACCTAATCCCATTTACCAGCACTTGGCCCATAGCCTTGAATGTTTTGATGTGCCAAGTGCTCAACCAGGTACTTTTTAAAGGATGTGAGGCAACCCGCCTCCACCACCCTCCCAGGCAGCGCATTCCAGACCGTCACCACCCTCTGGGTAAAAAAAGTTTTTCCTCACATCCCCCCTAAACCCCCTACCCCTTGAACTTATTTTTTTTGTTTTGTTTTTTATTAAAAAAAAATTTCTGCAACCATATTCTCATCTCCTGCAGCACTACTTCATTTCTCCACCTCCTGACAGGTCTTGCTCTGTTCCAACAGCCCTTGAAGTTCAATTACTCTCAGGTTACAAGCTTCATCCAACTTTCTAAACTTCAGCTTCCTTCTGAGCTAGCTTTGTCTGTGCTTCTAGCAGCATTTTTGCATATTCTTCCTTTGCTTTCTCTTTAGAAAGCTGGATCTCTGCTAACTGCTGCTGCTTGTCCTTGGTTTGATATTGTAACAGTGCAACTTCCTTCGCCAATGTGGTGTTGCTCTCCTGGAGGCACCCCACCCCCTCGGTTACAGTTTGTAGCTTTCAAACTCTGCTTCAGTATCTCCTAGCTTTCTCAACGTTTTACTCTGCTCCTCACGTAGCTGACTAACAAGTTTGCTGTGATTTTCATTAATCTTCTCCAGTTCAGCATTTTTCTCAGCCAGTTCTCACTGCAGCACAGCAAGATCTCGCGCTTCTAGTTCGTTCTCCCTCTCCAGCTGTTTGGCCAACTCCTCAGCCTCCAACTCTTTCAGCTGCAACTGTTCCAGCTCCTCCACCAACAGAAGCTTCTCCTTGGTCACTTCTTCTCAGAAGGCATCACGCTCCTGGCGTAAAGAGTCAGACAGTTCCTTCTCATGTTTGACAGAGGAAAGTCCATCCCTCTTCTGTTGCAGATCTTCTTCCACTTGAGCTGTGGCTCAGTTCATAGCACCCTCGCCTTTGAATCAGAGGGTTGTGGGTTCATGTCCCACTCCCGGAAACCAAGAACTGTGATTGTACTCAAAAGAGTTGCAATCTGTGACTGTTGATAACTCGAAAGAGTTTCACTGACTTTATAGAGGTGTCAGCTGTGGCTCAGTTCATAGCACCCTCGCCTTTGAATCAGAAGGTTGTGGTTCATGTCCCACTCCTGGAAAAAAAAAGTCAAGAACTGTGAATGTACTGGAAAGAGTTGATTCAGTATTTCCTTCATCGCAGCCAACTCTCTAGTTAAACTTAGCTCCATTCTGTCTCTCCTCTTTCTTTCTCCTGTTCAAGCTGCTGATATTTTTCATTAACTCCTTTTATCTGTTTGCAATGAATCTCCTCGTTCTGCTTCAGACAGTTGTTGAGATTTAGTATTTCCTTCTGAACAAGCTGCTCCTCTGACTGACTGATCTCCCCCTTAGATCTTTTAAGCTGCACCTTTATGTGACTGAGTTCCTCTAAGGAGCAGGAGAGTTGCATTTCAGTTTCAACTTTATCTTTCTCCAACTTAATTTTCTCCTGGTCCATTACAGCCAGTTTTCCCTGAAGCTTAGCAACCTCTTCAGTCAATTTTTTCAGAAGACTCTGTACCTCTTGTTGCTCGACTTTTGAGACTATGCACTTTTCCTCCATGTCCGTGGAGAGCTGTTCCAATTTGCTCTCATAGTCATTCGCTTTGGAACTTAACTGCACATGAAGATCCTGAATTGGTCCATGGGCATTATCCAAATAAACTTGCAGCACTTTATTCTCTTCACGCAACTCCTCTGCTTAGAACATGAAATTTGTCCATTATGATTTCCAGGTTCTCATTATGGGCTCTAGTTTCCTGGTGATCCATTTCCTTTCTTGCAATGCAGTCACTGCAGCTTTGGAAGGTTCCAGATCAGCTTGCAGAAGCTTCACTTGACCTTCCAAGCTAATCTGAAGATAGCTGACCTCCTTGTCCTTCGCACCAGTCTTATTCTTCACTTCAATCAACTCCAGGCATCGGGCGTTAATCATCTTCTTCTTGGTACTATCGTCGGAGAACTTTGTTTTGAGTAATTGGTTGGCTTTGTGGAGATCGGCAGGTTGCCTTTCTAGGGAAAGGACAGTGGACATCAGGGACTTCCTCTCTCACAGCTGCAGTTCCTTCACTTTCAACCTTCTTCACCCCCTCTTCCAGAGCCTGTTCCCCTCCCTGTTGCAGCAGGCAACGGGTCTCTTGGTTTCTTCATGTTCTACTTCTTAAGCTCCAATGCTGAGGTTGCATCCCTTCTGCGCACTGGTTGCGCCAAAGCCGAGATTTTCTTCTGGTGATATCAGACCTTTCTCAATTTCAACCATCACCTGCTTTCCTGGGTCTTTTTTGGTTTTTAAAATCGGTGAGTTTTTTTTTCCAAAGGCCCATGGAACTCTCCAGCTCTTCACTAACATGGTGACCCACTGCAGGGGTGCTGCCCACTCTCTGTCATTGAAGCGGTTAATCGCTGCTCTGGGGGGAGGACATGACTCCGCCTCGATCCGGGTATCTCGCCAACCGCCATCCATTTGAATTTGCGGTCACGTGACACGCAGCACCAATCAAAGGCCTGGAACAGCGCCAACCGCCTCCCGCTCCTTACATAACCGTTGCTGCCCCATCCCCTCCCGGTTTACCCAGTAACCCCTCCCCCCGCCCTTCACTCTCCCCAAACCCTCACTCTCCCTCAGTGACCCCCCTCCCCAAACCCTCACTCTCCCCCAGTGACCCCCCTCCCCAAACCCTCACTCTCCCCCAGTGACCCTCCCCTCCCCAAACCCTCACACTCTCCCCCAGTGACCCCCCCTCCCCAAACCCTCACTCTCCCCCAGTGACCCCCCTCCCCAAACCCTCACTCTCCCCCAGTGACCCCCCTCCCCAAAACCTCACTCTCCCCCAGTGACCCCCCTCCCCAACTCTTCACTCTCCCCCGGTGACCCCCACCCCAACCCTTCACTCTCCCCCAGTGACCTTCCTCCCCAAACCCTCACTCTCCCCTAGTGATCCCCTTCCCAAACCCTCACTCTCCCCCAGTGACCCCCCTCCCCAAACCCTCACTCTCCCCCAGTGACCCCTATTCCCGAAACCTCACTGTCCCCCAGTGACCCTCACCCCAACCCAACCCCTCACTCTCCCCCAGTGACCCCCACCCTAACACTCTCCCCCAGTGACCCCCTCACCAAACCCTCACTCTCCCCCAGTGACCCTCTCCCCAAACCATCACTATCCCCCAGTGACCCTCTCCCCAACCCCTCACTCTCCCCCAATGACCCTCTCACCCTGCCCCCCCCCCCACACCCCCTCACCTGCTGTCCTCTCTTCTGCTGCCCTCATTCCCCATCCCCACCCCTTTCCCTCAGTAACCCCCAACTCCTAGTAACCCCTTACCTCTCATCCCCTGGCCCCAGTAACCCCCTCCCTGCCATTCTCCACACAGTCCGCTGCCCCTTACTGTTTCCCTAGTAACCCCCATTCCCTGGCCCATGATCACACCCTTCCCTCAGTAACCCCTCCCCAACCCCTCACTCTCCCTCAGCGACCCCCTCCCCAAACCCTCACTCTCCCCCAGTGATCCTCTTCCCAACCTCTCACTCTCCCTCAGTGACCCCCCTCCCCAAACCCTCATTCTCCCCCAGTGACCCCCTCCCCAACCTCTCACTCTCCCTCAGTGACCCCCTCCTCAAACCCTCACTCTCCCCCAGTGACCCTCTTCCCAACCCCTCACTCTCCCCCAGTGACCCTCTCACCCTGCACCTCCCCCACACCCCCTCACCTGCTGTCCTCTTTTCCCCATCACCCCTTTTCACCCCCCGTCACCCCTTTCACCCCCGTCACCCCTTTCCCCCACCCCCCCACTCCCCCGTCACCCCTTTCCCCCACCCCCCACTCCCCGTCACCCCTTCCCTTCCTCCCGTCACCCCTTCCCCCCGTCACCCCTTCCCTTCCCCCCGTCACCCCTTCCCTTCCCCCCCATCACCCCTTCCCCCCATCACCCCTTCCCTTCCCCCCGTCACCCCTTCCCTTCCCCCCCATCACCCCTTCCCCCCGTCACCCCTTCCCTTCCCCCCGTCATCCCTTCCCTTCCCCCCTGTCACCCCTTCCCCCCCGTCACCTCTTCCCCCCCATCACCCCTTCCCCCCGTCACCTCTTCCCCCCTCCATCACCCCTTCCCCCCCGTCACCTCTTCCCCCCCCCGTCACCCCTTTCCCCCCCACTGTCACCCTTTTCCCCCCGGTCACCCATTGAGCTCCTCAGCTTGTTCTACCATTCAATGAGATCATGGCTGACCTGCGTTCTAAGTCCATCCAATCACCTTAGCTCCCTCTCCCCAGTACTCTAGGGCAGTAAAAACCTATTGATTTCAGATTCACATGTTTCATGGAGCTGGCTTCTGCTTTTTGTCGGTTAAAGTTCCACCTTCCACCCTGTGCATGAAGGAGTGATTCCTAACTTCTTTCCTGGATAACCTGGTGCCTATGGTAAAATGCGGGCAAGCCTCCCACCATATCCCCTGGTAGTGCAGGAAAGTATTTTTTTCTTGCACAGGGAGAATCAGCCCAACAGAAAAATCATAAGGATGTTAAAAATAAATTGCATTCTCCTTCTATTGAGAAGCCCCGCCATGAGATGACTCATGGAAAATCGACCCCTCACTAGGCTATCAACTCATTATTAAAGTAATAAAGGTCCCAGAGACCAGGACGAAATAAAGAACTCACATTTATATAAATCTACTCATGGCTTGTAGAGGGTCTTGTGGTGCAATGGGTGGTGTCCCTGCCTCTGAGCCAGAAGCTCTGGGTTCAAGTCCCACACCAGGAATTGATGGGCAAGGAAGGTGTGTTCATAATGCAGCCAAACAGACCAAAAACATACCAACAGCAGAAGGGGTGAGGTTTCTGATCAGCCATGTGATGGAGGGAAAGTTGGAGCCTCTACCATATTATCCATAGCTCCAGACTACAACATATAAAAGTGTATGTTGCCACAGCAACCTGGACTCCCCAAGTGAGCTGTGATACAGCACTCATGACTTCCCGATGCCTTACAGTCAATTAGGTACTTTTTGAAATGTTGTCATTGTTATGTTTTTCCACATTACAACAGCAACTTACATTTACACAGCGCCTTTAACATTGTCCCAGATACTTAACAGGAGTGGTTATCACACAATATTTGACACCGAGTCACATCAGGAGATATCAGGAGATATAGATGATCCAAAGCTTGGGCAAAGAGGTGGGTATGGAGCAGCATCTTGGGAGAGGTTTAGAGAGGGTTTTCCAGAGTTTGAAGGCACTGATAACATAAAAAGCATCAAAGAACTTTGCACAATTTTTAGTGGAATTTATTCGTGTTTAATAAGCTAATCAGGACATTTTGCCATTTGGAAAGGATAGACAGATACTGAGCCACACCAGCTGGAAAGCCTCAAGTCATTTGCCGGTCCGTGGAGCGTGCTGATTGCAGCTGGGGTGAGGTGGTAGGGTGGTCTACAATTGGTCTCAGCATCCCTCTTTTGAGGAAGGCATATGAAATCAACCAAAGTCTGGTTGCATTACACTCCTTTGATCCCTGTGAGAGAGTGCACATAATTGGGCAATAGATATGTGACAAGAGCAAGTTTAGCTCTGATGTTCTCCACTGTTGAATAGACTGTCAGCTCTCCCAGAAGTAGAGTGAGTGCTGGATAAGGTAGCAGAAGGCACCCAGCATAGTTCTGGACTGGCCAGTCGGATAAGAGGCTGCCTTTGGATACAAAAAAAGGCAATTTATTTTGGGGACAGATGTGAAGTAGCATTCCCTTGGATAATCAGCGTTCTTTTTGCTGAGATATTAACTGAGACCCTGTCTGCCCTCTGACGTGGATATAAGAGATCCCCTGGCACTATTTGATAAAATAGTGGTGGCCTGGCTGATATTTATCCTTCAACTAATGACACTAAAATCGATGAACTGGTCATTGTCACATTGCTGTTTGTGGGAGTTTGCTGCATGTAAACCAGCTTCTGTGTCTCATATGTTATAGCAACAACTACATTTGAAAAATACTTTTTTGGTTGCAAAGTGCTTTGGGTCAGGAAACATCCTGCGGTCAGGAAAGGTGCTATATAAATGCAAGGTTCTTCTTTCCAGGTCTGAAAAAATGAAGCCTAAAAATTACTCTTGGTCATATTTTTAACAGAGACACAAACCCATTGAAAACCAACAGGCTGAGAAAGTCAGGGAGAAGTAACATTCTAGCAACTCACTAAGGGTCAACTCCGCCTGCTTTGTAAATGAGATGTTAACTGTTTGAAGCACATTAAAATCAGAGGAAGTGATGCTCTGCCTATGTATGACTAATTGGCAAAATGCTTTTCTGTAGGGGTGGGGTTTTTTTTGGTCAAGGTGATTTTGCTCAGCTTCATTGTGTAAAACCTCCCTCCACACCTTTGAGATCATTCAAACTCTGCTGCCTGTGTCCTAACTTGCACCAAGTGCTGTTCACCCAATACCCCTCAGCTTGCTGACGAGCATTGTCTTCCAGCCTGGCAACGCCTCAATATTAAAATTTTCATCCTTGTTTTCAAATTCTTCCGTGGCCTGGCCCCATCCCTATCTCTGTAATCTCCTCCAGCTCTCTACCCCTCTGAAACCTCTCTGCTTCTCCAATTTTGGCCTCTTGCGCATACCTGATTTTAATCGCTCCACCATTGGTGGCCATGCCTTCAGCTGCCTGGGTCTTAGTCTCTGGAATTCCCTCTCTATGACCTGCTCCACCTATTTATCTCTCTCTGTTTTCCTTTAAGATACTCCTTAAAACCTTCCTCTTTGATCAGGCACTCGGCTACCTGTCCTAATACCCCCTTATATGGCTTGGTAAGAACATAAAACCATAAGAAGTAGGAACAGGAGTAGACCATTCGGCCCCTCGAGCCTGCTCTGCCATTCAATAAGATCATGGCTGATCTTCTTGTGTTTCGATTCCCACATTCCCATCTGACCCTGATAACCTTTGATTCCCTTGCCTAACAAGAATCTATCTACCTCTGCCTTAAAAATATTCATTGACCCCGCCTCCACCACCTTCTGAGGCAGAGAATTCCAAAGTCGCACAACCCTCTGAGAGAAAAAAATTCTCCTCATCTCTGTCCTAAAAAAGCGGCCCCTAATTTTAAAACACTGCCCCCTAGTTCTGGATTCCCCCACAAGAGGAAACATCCTTTCAACGTCCACCTTGTCAAGGCCATTCAGGATTTTGTACACTTCAATCAAATCACCCCTCACTCTTCTAAACTCCAGTGGAAAGAAACCCAGTCTGTCCAACCTTTCCTCATAAGACAACCCATTCATTCCAGGTATCAATCTAGTAAACCTCCTCTGAACCATCTCCAATGCATTTACATCCTTCCTTAAAAACAGAGACCAAAACTGCACACAGTATTCAATGTGTGATCTTACCAATGCTCTGTATAACCAAAGCATAACATCCTTACATTTATGTTCAATCCCTCTCCTGTGAATTGCCTTGAGGACATTTTACGATGTTACAGGTGCTATGCAACAGCAACTTATATTTATATAGTGTCTTTAACATAATGAAACGTCCCAAGGTGCTTCACAGGAGCATTTATAAAACAAAATGTGACACCGAGCCACATAAGGAGATATTAGGTCAGATGACCAAAGGCTTGTTCAAAATGGGGTTTTAAGATGTGTCTTGAAGGAGAATATCGAGGCAGAGAGGTGCAGGGAGGAAATCCCAGGCCGTGGTGTCGAGGCAACTGAAGGCATAGGCACCAAGGCTGGAGTGATTCCGACTGGGGATGTACAGGTGGTCAGAATTAGAGGAGCACAGATATCTCAGAGGGTTGTGGGGTTTGAGGAGATCTCAGTGGTAGGGAGGGGCGAGGTCATGGAGGGATCTCAAAACAAGGATGAGAATTCCAAAATCAAGACATTGCTTGACTGGGAGCCAGTGTAGGTCAGTGAGCACAGGAGTGATAGGAGAAAGGGATTGGCTGTGAGTTAAGAATTGGGCAGCAAAGTAAATGCAACTTGTTGCTGGCTTCTCAACAGCAGTTCCTATCATTTTTATTTAGGTGCCCTGACATTAATATTTGGGCAGAATAAGGAAAACATTGCCAAAGAGTTACACAGTAAGACCGAAACTAAAAGTAACATTCCTTTTAGCTTGTCCAACTCTAACATCAGTGGCTCCAGCTACCAAGACAGGTAGCATTGTAAAGCAGGTGCAATATAAAACAAAATATTTTTATTTTTTATTTGTTAAGCTAAATTGGCTGGTTTCAAAACCATCAAAAATGTATTACCCTTCTCCCTCAAATAAGATTTTCCCATTATCAGGAATTGCTGTTGAAATATTTAGCATCTGCTTTCTGCAAAAAAAAAAACTCCTCTGTAGTTTTTAATTGCAATGAAAAGATTTCGAAATTGTTAAAGCATTTGTTAGCGTCATCTTAATTACATCTTGCTAGCAGGTGGAAAAGAGTGCATTCTACAGCAGTGATATTGGATTGTGATGTGTAATTAAGCTTAGGAATAATTAGAAAGGAAGGTTTGAAATTTAAAGGCGCAAGCAGCGTTCAGTCAGCGGACTGCAGATTGGCCTTGGCTTTCTGCCCAGAAGCAAGACGCTGACCGGCTGGGAGTTTGTTACTTGACGTCCTTGGCGTTTGGCACCACGGTGGCCATTTTGTTCTAGTCGTGGACAATGTACAATCAGACATAGGGCACAAATGTGGTTTCTGCAGGCTGGGCCATTGAGGCAGAGCAGTCTCAAATTGTGGCTTTTGAACATCTGTGCCTGCCTTGAACTGCAACAGGGCAAATTTGGAACATGCTGCCCCTCTCAGCAGAAGCACTGCTACAGTGTGAACGGGGTAGCAAGTGATAGCTTTCAGAGCTGAACCCAAAGCTGCACTGGAATTCACGCAGGTCCTAGCCCTGTCGTGATTTTTTTCAAAATTCTGTCATGGGATGTGAGCATCACTCACAAGGCCAGCATTCGCTGACCATCCCTATTTGAGAAGGTGGCGGTGAGCCATCTTCTTGAACTATTGCAGTCCAAGTGGTCTAAAATAGCGCCATGTCCACCTGGAGGGCAGAGGAAGCCTCAGTTTAATGTCTCATGCCAAAGAGAGCACCTCTGACAATGCTGCACTCCCTCACTACTGCACTGGAGTGTCAGTATGGATACAGTGCTCAAGTCTCTGGAGTGGCATAAAGCAGAATCATGGAGCCCTTGCAAAAAGTTCAGATTGATAAGGGGGTTTTCTGAAGCCATCAATGTTATAAATGGTCAAATATAACAGGAGAGGATTTGCCTCAGTCTGCTACAGCTATAATAACCTCAAACAACTCAATGTCCTAGTGGATTAGTGCAACATTGATCCAGATGGACAGCAAACTCATTATTCTCTAGCTATTGATGTAAAGACAATTGGGTTCAGGTAGTTCACATTTTACATGGTCTCCATGCATCTTTAGCCAATCATGCGCCTCATCAAGTTTGCGTGTGACAGATAAATGTATACCCGTGTCCATCAAAACGCTTAAGTGTATTGTCTCTCATATTTAGCTACTTGGCTTAGCTCATGGCAAGCTAATGAAGAATGGTAACATGATGTATTATGGTTACCTTAGATGAACTTGCAATATAAAACTTTCTCTGTCTCTTTCTCACTCTGCCTTCCTCTCACTATTCCTCTCTTTCTGTCTCTCTTGTTTTGTCTGTTTCCCGCTCTGCCTCTCTTACATACTATCTGGGCTGGATTTTTATGGAGTCAGCCTGTGAAATCCCACCTTCTGACAGGGGGTGGATAATGATTCATACAGGCAGGAAACCTCAACTCAGCAGGGTCATTTGAAATTAATGTCTGGCTCAAACAGACCCAATTTTTGCTGTTCCAAGGGCCTTAACCTACAGTAGTGTCAAGAATTTATCGAGTAGCCCCTTAAATGGTCTTTGAAGGCTGCATAAGGTCTGTTTAAGTGTCAGGAACTGAAGGTTTATTTTTAAATCCCCAGTCCCGTTAACTAAAAGATTCAGCCTGCTTTTTACATTATTCATAGCATTGCTGGTTAGGCCAGCATTTATTGTCCATCCATAATTACCCTTGTTTAGAGGGGCATTTTAAGGGCCAACCATATTACTGTGGGTCTGGAGTCACATGTAGGCCAGACAATTAGGTTTTTTTTATGACAATTGACAATGATTTCATGGTCATTATCAGACTTTTAATTCCAGATTTTCTTTTAATGAATTCAAATTTCACCATCTGCTGTGGTGGGATTTGAGCCCAGGTCCCCAGAGCATTACCCTGGGTCTCTGGAAGACCAGTCCAGTGGCAATACCACTATGCCACTGCCTCCCCTTATAGAGTTTGGAGTTTAAGAAAAACACCTTCTGCTGGACTACTTTGATTGATAGGCCATTGGTGTTTCAGTAGAGCTATTTGTTAACACTTCCCAAGGGCTGTTATTATAGCTGAGGTCATTATGAATGCTTGATTGATTTCCTCTTATCTCAACAGGGGGGCTGAGCTAACATTTTGATTGACAGTTTAAAGAGGCTATTAATTGATTGGCTGTCTTTGTGGTTACCCAGTTGAAGTTAGCCTGTTTTTATAACAAATTGAACACCTGAAGGGATTTAAAATCTTTGAACGGGTTTCATGAATGTGAGGTTTTTTTTCAATGTGAAGTATGAAGAGTGAGAACTCTATTAGATTCTTATAAGTTTTATTCACTTCTACATGGCTCCTGAAGTCTGCCCATAGTGGATATTGGGTGAGTAGCTATGGAGGTGGCATTGGGGTATGAGGTGGTATGGTGGCAGCATGGGGGTATCAAGGGACATAGAGGTTGTTGGAGGGCATGGGTTGGCATGGAGTGGGGGGCATGGGGAGTGTGTTGGGGGGGAGGTGAGGGCTGAAGGCCTAACAGCTTCTAAGACAATTGGGACAAATTCCCAGAGAACTGAGGTGGGTCTTTTAACCTGCCTGCCTCAGCACCCGCCCGCCTCCCGCGGCTGCCTATCTGCTTCTAGAGTCGGCGGCCCAACTCTAACCTGCCCCCACCTTCCCACAGCAAAAATTAAATGTGACAGCGCCCTTTACCGAGGTGGGTCTGCAGAGTTGGGAAACTTCCTGACTCAAGTCACCTGCCTCGGTAGCAAAGACCAGTCCCTCTGTCTCTCTCTCTCTCTCTTGCTCTCTGGAGTTTTGTCATGAGGGCTAAGAAAAACTTTTATTTACATTTTCCCTTTATTATATTCCTCAGGGCTTCAAATGAAATAATGATGCCCAAGTTTCATAAGCAAGTGTAGCAAATTTATGCATCCCAGGCTCTCATACCAATGAGGTAAATGACGAGTGGATCTGTTTTTGGTGATGTTGGTTAAGGGAGAAGTGTTGGCCAAAATGCCAAGAGACCTCTGCAGTGCTCTTAGGCATGTGACACCTAACAACCACACAAACTATGACCAGAACTTACAGGCAGACACTTGCTTTAACATCCCATCTGAACACTGCCCCCTGGGATGTGTAGGGCTCCCTTGGCATTTACTGGGGTAGGAATTGACACGTGTTCTGTGGTTTGAGTGTAAATTGGGTGCAGAGCGTGCCAGTTTAATTAGTGGGTCAGTCTGTGCTTAATGTGCATAGGCATTTATTGCACTGCCAACCTTGCGCAGACCATATGTTTTTAGGCATCCTGGGAAACAATCGTGGTGGGCATCTGAAGCTGCCTTCCATCTGAGAAATTAAAGCAGGACCATGCTGGCTTCGTGCGTGAGTCTTTGCCATTTGGTTTGGTTAAATTGTAGGGCGCAGGTGGGTAAATCACTCGGTCGAATTTCATTGCCTTACCTGCCAGGTGTCCACTGGACAGGGAGGGTTAAAACCAAGCCCATTCTCCTTGACTAGTCAATGTTGCGTTAGCTGTGGCCACGTTAACTGTTGCTACAATGAGACTCATTAACATGTTGCGTTGAAAAGCTTCAAGTAGGGTGCCTGTTCCATCCCATGACCCTTTGACCCCCTGCTAGAAGGCAAATATGTTGACCTTCAAATGAGCCTGTGCTAGCCGAGCCATTCCTCAGAAAAGCTCAAACGCTTCAGAGGACGAGGAAAGAGAAACTGAGGTGAAAATATTGTCAGGTAAACATCATTGTTCCTCCACACAAGAGAATGGACTATCTGGTCATTATCACAATGCTGTCGGTGGAAGCTTGCTGCGTACAAATTGGCTGTCATGTTTTTTGCTTACAATGGTGACTGCACTTCATAAAGTACTTCATTGACCGTGAAGTGCTTTAGGGGCATCCTTAGGCTGTGAAAGATGCTATATAAATACTAGTGTTATCTTCCTCCCAAGTGTCAAAGTTTAAACCTATTTTTGAAACCAGTTATCAAATTCTGGCTGACTAGTATTGTTGCATAAATGTTTCCTCGTTGTCAGTCTTAACAGCTTTAAAAGTCTTCTTCCTGTTTACACAACGTTGCTTCCTACTTAAATTTAACCAAATATTCAGTCAAAACCAACAGATGGGGACAGGTTGGGTGGGGGAAATATTAGGAACATTCTTCAGTGTATTTTCCACTGCTGTGTGTCCCCGGGCATTCAAATAGTCAGGCTTTTGTGTGTCTCAGGGGTGCTCCATCTCTCAGTTTTGTAGACAGCTTCTGAGAGATTTGTGCTACATTTTGATGCTGTCTCCTTCAGTGAATCCAGTGATATTTCACTGAACCTAGTGACAATAGAAAACTATCTTGATCCCTTGGGAATTTCACCATTATGGGCAACACACTTTCTGAAGAAGGGCCATATGGACTTGAAATATCAACTCTGTTTCTCTCTTCACAGATGCTGTCAGACCTGCTGAGTTCTTCCAGCATTTTCTGTTTTTGTTACACTTTTTAATGGATCTGTGGGGGCCAGGGGGGATGTAATTCATTTGTGTGCAGGACATTTTTTTTTTAACTCTTACATTGACCTGGGTCCATGGGAAGTGGCGCGTCACTTAGAGCTGGCCAATTTTATGTTCATTGGAACGTACAAACAGATAGAGGCCATTCAACCCCTCGAGCCATTCAATTAGGCCATGGCTGATCCAAATCCTAACTCCATCTAGGATAAAAGCAAAATACTGCGGATGCTGGAAATCTGAAACCAAAACAGGAAATGCTGGAAAAACTCAGCAGAGCTCTGAAGAAGAGTCATACGGACTCGAAACGTTAACTCTGTTTTTTCTCTCCACAGATGCTGTTAGACCTGCAGAGTTTTTCCAGCATTTCCTGTTTTTGTTCCTAACTCCATCTATCTGCCTTACTCACAACTCCTTGCCTGAGAAAACCTATCTCAGCTTTGAAATGTGCAAATTGACTGCTGGCCTCAACAGCTCTTTGGTTTCCAGATTCAGACTAGTCTTTGTTTGTAAAGGTTTCCTCTTGGGGTCACCCCTGAATAGTCAAGCTCTAATTTTAACCTTGTGTTCCAATGTACTGGGCTCCCTCGCCAAAAGAAATAAGGTAGATACAGAGAAGCGATCACTCCTTGAATAATCTTAAACACCTCAGTTAATCTTCGATACTCAAGGCAATATCACATAATGGGTTGTGTTACTGAAAAAATATATGGGGTAGAATTTTACCCCACCACCAGGGCCATAAAATGCGAGGAGCCGTTCAAAAGTCTATTGGCTTTGGTGGGACCGCAAAATCCCGCCGCTGTAAAATTCCACCACTGAATAACATACCGGGCAGAATTTTCCATTCGGCGTACGGGGATGGGCCCGACATGCCGGAATGTAAAATGACACACGATGATGGCATTGCGCTGTCTCGCGATATTTCGTTCGGCGGGCGCACGCCAGAGTCAGCTGCGCGCCCGATGATAGTTGATCGGCCCATTAAGGCCATTAAACAGGTAATTAACATGAATGTGACGCTGCCCGTTATGTTCCCGGTGAGCCTGGCCGACCAGTGAAAAATCCTGGCCACTAATAAGACTATTCAAGCTCAAACAATGGCAGGCACAATTGCTGAGCCATTGTGATCAGATTCAGTTCGACTCCTGTTTTGGCTTCAATAGCTCTTGGTAAGGAAGGGGAAGATCAATTGGGACTCTAGTTCCTGGTTGCCATCCAATGGTCTCTGCAGTGAGTGGCTGGGTGTGGGAGATGAATAAGGATACAGTCAGCTATCTTCCCTACTCCCATAACTTAAAAACCTGTTCAGTGTCACACATGAATAATAAGAGCTTTTGTTAGGTACCATTATCCATATAATGTAACTCAGAGGGGAGTCAACATGGCAACAACATGGAGAGAACTGACAAGAAAGGGTTATTACTTCAAGTCCTACTTATACTCCTAATCTAGCCTGACAGTTAAGTGCAATACTGGGGGAATACTGCACTGTCAAAGACGCTGAATTTTGGATAAGGCCATAAACAAATGCCTGCCAGGGCGGGTGTAAAAGATCCCAAGAAGCTGGGTTTGGCTGCCTTGGTTTTCCTGGTCAGTGCTCCTCCCTCCGCCAACAAACGAAAATTAGCTGCTTGTAAACTGACTTCCTGTTTATGGGATCTTGCTGTGCACAAATTGTTGGCTGCAGTTGCTACACATTAATGACTGGAACTTTACTGTAAAACACAGGAAGACATTGAGAGGACATGGTGTCTAAATCAAATTCTTTATTTCCATTTCATTTGTTCCCAGCAACATTGGATTGATGAATTTCCCCCTCTTTTTTTTGTTCTTTCACCTTTGTAGATAATCTTGTGGGTTCGGCTAAAATTAAGGATTTCTTCACCCATCTGTCGGAAACTAATGGAGTTAAGAGGTTAGCTTTAAAAGCTTTCTCTCCCTACAGAGTTGTTGGTTCAAATCTGGAGAGGAATAGTTTTGTAACTGTGTCTTTCTCAACCTCACAAAGAACAATTATATTTTCTCCCTGATCGCTCGAAGAACATTTTATTTCTCTTCCTGGAAATTAAGAGTTGTTCCTAACTTGACACAGCACTGTCAGTAGTAATTTTGTCCTTAGCAACTATGATGATTGCTTGTCAGTCTTAACATTTCAGTGTAATGCTAATGGGAATTGTTCTAAAATTGAAATCAAGTGGACAGTACATCTCTCCCTTGCAATCCATTTTCCTTCTTTGTAGCATTTGTAAACTCCAGGTGATAGTATCTTGAGATTCAGAGAATAAGATCAGAAGTTCAATTTATATATCCATCTAGGCCGTTCCCACAAAAAAGGGAAAGCTAGATGGGTTTGGAATTTTTTTATTCTTCCACGGGATGTGGGCTTCGCTGGCTGGGCCAGCATTTATTGCCCATCCCTAATTGACCTCGAGAAGGTGGTGGTGAGCTGCCTTCTTGAACTGCTGCAGCTCATGTGGTGTAGGTACACCCACAGTGCTGTTAGGGAGGGAGTTCCAGGATTTTGACCCAGTGACAGTGAAGGAACAATAACGTAGTTCAAAGTCAGGATGGTGAGTGGTCTTCACTGCCATTGTAGAGGTTGAAATTCCACTGTGTGCTATTTGTAGTTTAATGTAAAATTCCTAGATGCTCCATATGAGCACATAATCTACGCTGACGCTTCCAGTCCAGTCCTGAGGGAGTGCTGCACTGCCAGAGGTGCTGTCTTTCAGATGTTATATTAAACCAAGGCTCAGTCTGCCCTCTGGTGGACCTCAGACCCTGCAGCAATATTTTAAAGAACAGCATGGGAGTCCTCCTCAGTATCTTGGCAAATATTTGTCCTTCAACCAACATCACTAAAACAAATAAAGTGGAAATTTATCCTATTGCTATTGTCAGACCTTACTGTGTGTAAATTGGCTGTCACATTTCCTATATTACAACAGTGACAGTGACTTCATTTCAGTTAGGAAACTAGGAATGTTGTATGCTCACATTAAACAATGCCACAAGATCTGCGCTCAGCTGAATTTTAACTATTAGATATGTTAAATGCCTTATGTGTGTGTGGTGTCTGTATGTGTGTGTGTGTGTGCGTCTGTGTGTGTGTCTCTCTGTGCATGTGTACGTGTGTGCCTGTATGTATGTATGTGTGTGTGCCTGTGTGTGTATATACTGTGAGTGTACATGCGTTTACGTATGTGTGTGCATTTGTATGTGTGTGTTTCTATTACCTAAAACAATTGTGTGCAATATTTGCAGAAAAGACGTTTCATATGTTAACCCCTTTCCGTTCACATACAAAGAAGCGTTAATCAATATGAAATAGGAAATGACAATTAGCCTGTTTGCTAATATCACAACTCTCAGTTCTAATTCTTTTTTACTTAGCAAATAATTTGAATGGGAGCCAAAAGTTGTCGAGGTATAAAATGGGCAACGTATTTTGCGATGACCTGTTCTTTGGCAGTCAGTAGAAGTGCTATATTAAGGCCTGTATGCTTTATTGGTTTCCTTTTTGAATAGGGAATTACTGAGAATGTTTGAAACAATGTCGATTAGAAAGAACAACATTGCCTGTATATGATTATGAATTCACTGGTGATCCTGCAATGCTTTTCAGTCTATGGAATGCATGTAGTAAAGATCTTTGCAAGGAAAATTGTCACCTACTTCTGAAAGCTATCAATATTGGTGTTAAGTAAATAGAGTACAATGCCCTCTGTTCCTTAACAGTGCTGGCACATTCAAGTTTTTCTGAACACCATGCATTATCCTTAGCTGAGAGGGTAATGCAGTCACCTCATGATGTGTAGCTTGGCATTGCCCGTGGTTGTTGTATGTTGTTCATTCCAATTTTAAAGTAATTTGTCAACATCTGAGTTGAATTTCTGCATGTGTTTATGGTCACAGTCCCCTCTCCAACACCCACACCACCATCTGACAGGCTCCAGGGTCTGAATGGCTAGCTCCTGTTCCTATGTTCCCAACCTTGGTGTACTGCATGACCTCCAGTCCTCAGCTCCCTCTCCACATCTCCTTCATTCCTGCGTCTGTGTTCTTCCACCTCTGCAGCATTGCCTGTCTCCCCACCTGACGCTGAAACCTGAGTCAATGCCTCTACCACCATAGGCTAAATTTCTCAAATGCAAGCTGACCTCTGACCTCAAACATCCATGAGCTTTAACTCCTTTAACACAATGGAGACAAACCTTCACTGGCACACTCCCAACACTGCTCCAACTGACTCCTCACTTTCCAGATAGTTGCCTTTCAAAATCCCCTTTTAAAACATTTTTTTCACAGGATGTGGGTGTCGCTGGCTGGGCCAGCATTTGTTGCCCATCCCTAATTGCCCTTGAGAAGGCGGTGGTGAGCTGCCTTCTTGAACCGCTGCAATCCCCATGGTGTAGGTACACCCACAGTGCTGTTAGGGAGGGGGGTTCCAGGATTTTGACCCAGCGACAGTGAAGGAACGGCCGATATATTTCCAAGTCAGGATGGTGAGTGACTTGGAGGGGAACCTCCAGGTGGTGGTGTTCCCATGTGTCTGCTGCCTTGTCCTTCTTGATGGTAGAGGTCGTGGGTTTGGAAGGTGCTGTCTAAGGAGGCTCAGTGAGTTCCTGGCGTGTATTTTGTAGATGATACACACTGCTGCTACTATGCGTCGGTGGTGGAGGGAGTGAATGTTTGTGGATGGGGTGCCATCATTATACTTAGAAATGTTGATATGCTGCACCAGTGACCACCCTCCAATTTATATCTTGACAAGCTACCTCTGCTCCTCTAGCACCATGTATTAAAGATTTTGATTTGCTATGTACCATGCAAGTCTGCTCATGATATGTAGCACAGTTGCACAAACTAACTCTTCACAGTGGTGCACTTTCCGGGGCTGACTTACAATGTTTGTTCTATGTCCCCTTGAAAGTACAGTGCAGAACGATGAAATATATCCGATTCCCATATTAATGCGAGCTCTGTTGTAAAGTTAATTTGCTTCCAACCCTCTCAATTTTGATTTTGTGCTGTATTATGGGGCATTCACAATGGCTTGTACGTCATTATACCAAACAATGAGGTTAGATCCCAAGGATGATGCTGCAATTAAGCAGCACTGTGGTGATGATTGAAGGGAAAAGTAACTATGGGAGTAAATATTATAAATGTGAACACACTTCCCCTGGGTCACTCAGTTTAAATAATAATTTTTTTTTAAAAACTAAATTTTCAGAGCCTCGTTTATAGCCATTTTTTTAGGTGTCCTCATTTCATTAATGCCTCTGATGGAGTGGGATTCTTTAGTGTAGAGACACTTCCTTTCAATCTTCAAAGACATTTGCTAAAAGATTTTCTTCCAAAGAATTTCACCAAATTTGGCATTCATGTTTGAAAGCTACTCAGTCGGTAAAAGGATCAAATATCTCCTAGCGTTGTCTATTTTTGCTACTCACTACCATGACCTCTTTTAAGATAAGTGATATTTAATTGAAACCCCATGACTGGGGAATCTATTCGACCCCAGAATTTGTGTGCCTGATACTTCGATGAAGGACTGAGGGAGTGCCCACATTGTCAGAGGTGCTTTTCTTTGAATGATATGTTAGAACCCTCTTTAACTCGTTCACGTGGGCATTGTTGGCAAGGGCAGCATTTATTGCCCATCCCTAATTGCCCTTGAGGAACTGATGGTGAGTAATGTTCTTGAGTACAACTGAATGGCTTGCTAGGTCATTTCATTGGGCAGCTAAGAGTCAACAGTAAGTCTGGAGTCACTAATAAGCCAGACTGGGTAAGGATGACAGATTTCCTCCCCTAAGGGACATTAGTGAACCAGCTGGGTTTTTATGACAATCCAGTAGTTTCATGGTCACCGTTATAGATGTTAACTTTTTCATTCTGATTTATTTAATCAATTGATTAAAACAAAATTCCCAGCTAAAGTGGTGGGATTTGAACTGATGCCTCGAGAACATTATCCCAGGCCTTGACATTACTAGTCTAGTACCATAACTAACATAATACCATTCCACTTGCCTGAGGTGATTATTGAAGATTGCATAGCACCATTGTTGAGTAGAGATGTAGGCCTGAAATTCATGTTTGGTGTGCGCACCAAGTCGGGTGGCCCGGAAGCAGATGTGAAGTACACTTTCGCCCGCGATCGACCCCCGAACGTAATTTCACACTGGCTGGCCAATTAACAGCCAGCCAGCGTGAAACACGTGCTGAGAAAGCCTCAGAGCTGGTGAGGGGGCGGCGGGCACCGGCAAGAGCCAGGGTGAAGGTGGGAGCTTCTAGCGAGCTCCTTGAAGGCAGACAACTGCTGCGGAGCTGCAGACCCGGACAGATTAAATGGCATGAAAAAAATGTACCAAACTGTGTCTGTGCAGCGCATTCAAGCACCTGACAGCAGAACTCAAAAAGCATCAGTTCCCAGATATCTTCTTTTATTATATTTCACCCCGGATGTTTCATCCAGCCCTTGGATGAGGTTTCATTAAAAACGGGCTGCCCGCCTGCCCTTTTTGCCCGTGCGACGAATGCAAAATTGTGGACCATAAGGGCCTTAATTGGCCCTTTAATTGTCCGACTCCCCCGCATGCCCGCCAACCTGAATATTGCTCGCGCGCGTGATGACGTTGGTACTTTACATGCAATTTCACGTGCGTTCGGGTGGGGCAGGCGCCCACCTGATCAACGTGAAATCCTGGCCGCTGTTCCAGATTATATTCTCTCCTCAACCAACACTGGTTAAATGCAGTTAAATTGGTTGCTCATCCTGTTCTGTGCACAAAATAACTGATGGAATTTCCTGCACAACCGGTGCTGCACCTGTATCTATCTACCCCGCATTACAACAGTGACTACCCTGACTTCATCAGCTTTCAGGTGGTTTGGGACATCACGAGGTTTTGAAAGGTGCTATTCATGAAGCAAGGCTATCTCATCTTAGCTAGATCAATAATTAAACATTTTGCGTAAGTCTACTTCCCACCCAACGTCCTGTTGCATCAAATGTTGCAAACATTGTTGAGTTGACAGGCATCATTCAAACTCCCTTTGTAAATCCTTAGAACAGAAACCCTGTACATAAACTGTTTCTTGTAATAATACAGTTGTACATTTTACTCAGGAAGTGGCACTTTGGAATGAGTTTTGGACGTCACACTCCCAACTATATCACCATTTTGTATATAAAGATTGCATATATATTCAGTAATGGGTAATTTTCTCATTATCTCTCATTTGATATAGAAGAAGGATTAAATTAACCCATAAAATTAGAATTCTATTTTCAATTCCAACTTATTATTTCCCAGAATCTACAAAAATGGAAATTCCTTCATCCTTCGGTCCTTCCCTGTCGTAGTTTATGTCATCTAAGGATAACTTGCAGCTTACCTTCTGTCCAAATCTGGTGGTCAGAAACAAGATCGCCGGAATGAAGATCCAGGTTTCAGTTCAGCTGGGATCTCATTGAGTGGCAGAATGGACTCGAGGGGAAAAATGTGCCCTCCTCCTGTGCCAACCTATTTAGATATTGCACTATGGTTTCTTACCCATAAAATACTTTGCACAAGAAGGAAGTACGCAGAAAGAAAGTGGCATCTTTGGCAGTTCACTTGTATGAATCACTGTGCCTTCTAACAAGTTAACGGGAAGTAAATCTTACGATTTGACAGTTTAATTTGAGCTTTTGAATTTCCATTATGTAGTGAACATCAGCTGCACTGTGTCCCTTAAGAATGTTACAACAATTGGCTGATAACTAGGGCCAGGCTTTATGCGAAGAGGGAGAGGAGGCAAATTTTCATGTCAAGAGCTACCAGTTTTTCCTCTATAGCAACGTGTCTGAGTATTGTTATAAAATAATATTTTTTTTTTAAGGAAGATTGCACCCAGGGACAGACGCGGGTGTTCTACCTGTACAAGAAATAAGCTGGTTGCTGATGGAGGAAAGAAATATCTTAAAAGTGTCAAGGTTACTGATGATTAGAAATAATTAAAGGAGCTTTGGGACAGGAGAAAGAGTTGTAAAATGAATTGTGGAGAGAAAAATTAGTCATTAACATGCAATGTAGGTGTGACAGTGAGAGTGAAGCAAAGGGGATTCTGACTAAGAATCCAGAGATGGAATTCTTGGGAAAAGATTAGCTTCATTTAAATTTTATGTGGAGGGAGATGTATGCAGCAACAAACCGGTCAATATATTTTTTTCAATTAAGGCTATTTTGAAAAAAAGGCAAACCAAGAGCAAGGCTTTTTTTTAGAGGGCTAGAATTGGTAAGTAGGAACTTTAAGCTGAACTTGTATCGAACCTTGGTTAGACCGCACTTAGAGTCCTATGTGCAGTTCTGGTGGACATATTTATTGAAAAGATGCACTGGATAGGGTGCCAGAAATTTGTGGGTATACATATCAGAAAAAGATTGACAGGCTGGGTCTCTTTTCTCTTGAAAAAGGGAGGATGAGGGGTGACATAATAGAGGTCTTTAAAATTATGAAGTGCTTTGTGGATACAGAGGGAATGTTTCCTCTTGTCAAGAAGACCATAACTAGAAGCCATCGATATCGGACCGTCAGCAAGAAATCCAACAGGGAATTCAGAAGAAACTTCTTTACCCAAAGAAATGTGAGAATGTGGAACTCGCTACCACAGGGAGAGGTTGAAGCGAATAGTTAAGATGCATTTAAGGCGAAACTAGACAAGCATGAGGGAGAAGGGAATAGAGGTTATATGAGGTTTATATGAGGGAAGATGGGAGGAGGCTTGAGTGGGACATGAACACCGGCATGGACCTATCGGTCTGAATGACCTGTTTCTATGCCGTATATTCTACACAATCCTATTCATTACATTTGCGTAATTTAGTCATGTGGGAAGTGGGGCTAATTTCTCCTTTTGCTCAATATCCGGAGGGGACTTGATTAATGTTCCAAAAATGGTGGATTTTCCCAAGTTTATGCCCTGCAAGCCTAAATTTCCACCATGACTCATTACCTGTGTAAATGCAATTCACAGAATCACAGAATTATCTTTGAGAAATTGGCAGGTTGGGGAGGATGTTTGCTTCCACCCCAAATCTGTGGTTGTTCTGTTCACTGACGACAAGAACACTTATTTTCATCCCTGATGTTCCGGAGGGGAAGCAAAAAACCCCAGAGAACTGGGAATTGAAACAAGATCGCTGCTAATTGGCTGCCTCAGTTGGTGACGGCAGTGGACACTGTGAAGGAAAAGCTGTGCCACAGATCAAGGGCTCAGATTTACGGTTTTATTCTCTGATGGGCTAGGTGACCTTTGTCAGGTCCAACAGTAGTGTCTGCCATAATTTTTTAAAAATTTATTCTGTCATGGGATGAGGGTGTCACTGGCAAGACCAGCATTTGTTGCCCATCCCTAATTGCCCTCAGCCATTTCAGGGGTTAGTTAAGAGTCAACCACCTTGCTGTGTGTCTGGATTTACTTACAGGCCAGAATGGCACCTTCTGCTTCCTTAAAGAGGGATGAGTGAACCAAATCAGCAATAGTGGCATTGTCACTATTGAAGCAGTCACTACACCACTGTCTGCCCTCAGCACCCTGGTCTGGGGAGGGAGAATATAAAGCAACGTGCTCCTTCTGATTGCAGTTGGTGACTCCTTCCAGAAACTGCCTAAATTAGTCATACAAGCAGGTACATGCTACCCATGTATGAATAACATATCCACACTCCATTTAGTCTTACAGGCACAAATAGCCCCTTGCTTGAGGGCTACCTATATGGAATTAGGCTGCAGATCAGATTGAATGGAGGAAGAGGCTCGATGGACTCCTGTTCCCATGTTCCCATGACTAGGACAGCTGCTAGTATCTGCTACATCAGCATTAGTCAATGCCTTAAGGAGAAGAGAGGAGACATTTAGTGTGTGTGTGTGCGGGGAGGAGGAGAGTGTTGGTTAACAGCTCTTCAATGTGGCAGGTGAAACTGGTTTTGTGCAAGTGAAAACTGCTCTGCATAAAAAACATGAACCTACCTCCATTTAAATAACAGCTTGAAATGTAACACACAAAGGATAAACTGCAAGTTACTTGTATCTAGCTTGTCTCTGTTGGATGTAGTCTTGACTTGAGTTAGAAGTTTGTAGGTTTTGAGCTTACCATCAATACTTTATGGGACAAAATGGTTGTTGTACTTTCCCAACACTAGGGTTTTGTGTTTATGGTTAGATGAGCATTTCTGTAAGCTGACCAAACTGCTTCAAGATGAAACCTGCTGTGAATGGTATAGTACACCCAGATTTGGCAAGTCATGCCTAATGGTGCTTTAGTGAGCTCTGTGAGGCACACTCTCCACTTCTTTCTGAAGACAGATAATATTCGTTTAGGTTAAAACAACTTCATCGGATTTATTTACAAATTAAATAATGCACAGAAGCCTAAACAACACAATACCAATGAAACAAGAATCGGTTCACATTAAGTTTGTATTTCCTTTGTAGAACAGTGATACTTACAGATGCTGATGAACAAAGTGGGACTTTTGGGATGAAATGCATTTGCCTCTTGACAAACTTTCAAGTTGAGATGTTGCACGTGGACAACGTAACTTCTAGTTTATTCAGTAAGAGTTCTGATGTCTGTTTTGGTTTGAGCAGTAGATTGTATCATGGGACTTCCATTTTTCATGTTTTACTACCTTTCTAGTAAATGGAGTTTACTAGATCGTGCACCTTGTTAGATAATTAGATACTAATGCTTGAATCTTGTCCTCCACAACATAACGTTTCTTCCAAACGGAGCTTATATTAACATTTCAAATAAGCTGTTCCAGCTCCTGGTGTGTCTGTTCACTTAACTGGTTTCTGAGCAACAACATTCACTATTTTCTTTCTGGTGCAGGACCAATGGTCTGCCATTTTGAATATTGATATTTAAGTTTTAGCTATTTTTAAAAAGCAGAATGAAATAAAAATGGAACAAGGGAAATTGAACATGAGCAAGGAAAACGTTGCAGGGCTGTGGGGAAAGAACTTGAGGACAGGAGGAATCAGATAGTTGCTTCAGAGCCAGTATACACACAATGGGCCGAATGGCCTCTTTCTGTTTTGATTCTAAAAATGTCTCTATTTGTCACAATATTAAGCTATGATTCAAGTAGGCATCACTGAACCCATGAAGAGGGCTATCTCCAAGCATCCTGGCCAGCATTCCTCCCTTAACTTATACCACACAAAAAATAACCAATTGCTCATTCATCTTGTTCCTGTTTGTGAGACATTTTTGGTCCAACAATATCTGCGCAGTTTGTCTATGTAGCAAAATGCTTCATTGTGTTGAGTACTTTGGGATGTTTTACAGTGGTAAGATGCAAGTGAACTTTTCTGTACGAAACATGCAAGACTCGACTGCCTACCTCTCACCAAATCCCATCACCCTTTTGCTCGTTGACCTACATTGGCTGATGGTCTGGAAGTGGGTCACTTTTAAAACTCTCAGCCTCCTTTTCGAACCCTTCCATGGCCTTGTTCCTAAGTTGGTAACGTCTTCCAGCCCTACAATCCTTCGAGATCTCTGTGCTCCTCCGATTCTGACCACTAGCGTACCCGTGTTCCATCACTCCGCCATTGGCGTGCCTTCAGCGGCCAAGGCCCTTAGCACTGGGATTCCCCTCAGTTTCCTCCTTTATGACACTCATTAAAACTTACTTCTTTGTCAACTGTCCTAATATCTCCTTACGTGGCTGAATGTTTCTGTGAAGCATCTTAGGACACTTTAAAAGAATAAAATAGAATAAATGTATTTATTGTGTAAGTGTGAACAGTTGTTATTTGACAGCTTGCTCTCGGGCACCCTCTATTTCTTTTTTTAACCTTGTATAACTTTTTGCGAATAGAATCTCACTAGGGCCAAGATCCCATTTACATATGTTTATAATTTATTTACTGCTTATAATGAGTTTCCAAGCTGCTGTGTTTACAGTACTGTTCACAGCTGGAAACCTCTGATTACCCGCACCTTGTTCCCATTCCAGGCACTCTTCTGAAGCTAAAACAGAGAGAGATTTCAGAGTTGCTCCAAAGAGTTCTGTTTTCAATTGCCTTACAGTAATGCTGACATTTTGCTCTTTCCACTTTCAACATGGTGCAAAGCTAGAAGCAGCGGAGGTCCAGAGAAACTTGGACGACCAGGTACACAGGTCATTAAAATGTCAGGAACAGACACAGAAAATAACCAGGAAGGCTAATGGAATGCTGCCCTGTTATTCTCCTGCGCGATAATGTATTAAAGATTTCTGTGCGTGACGTGGGAACAGCCAATACTTCGAAATGTTGGACACTTGTTGGATGCAAACAGTCCATCGTGAAATTAGAAACTATTCATCCTCATTAAGAAACGTTAAATTAACTAATGTTCCTGACCTGCCGGACCCTGGCCACTTTGTCATCTCTCTCCACTTCATTAGCTAAATATTAAAATGTAAACGCTCATGTTTTGAGGTAATACTCACCCCCAGGGGAACGTTTATCATGTCATAGTCATGGAGTCATAGAGTTATACAGCACAGAAACAGGCCCTTCGGCCCATCATGTCCGTATCGGCCATCAAGCACCTATCATTCTAATCCCATTTTCCAGCACTTGGCCCATAGCCCTGTATGCTATGGCATTTCAAGTACTCATCTAAATACTTCTTAAGTATTGGGCCTATATTGCTCAAAGGTTGGATAAGCCTGCTAGGGCATCCAAGTCTATATTGTCCTTGGTCATGTGTTTGGTCATCCACTTTCCCGCCCACTGTGCTCCTGTTAAACCAACCATTTGGGGACCAGGAGCCAATATAGGACACCCAAGGAGAGGAGTGGTGCGTTAGCAGTGTTTTGTCTTGTCTGCCACTTGGATTAATACTAAAATCATGTGCTACTCAGTCAAACAAGAAAAGGGAGATGTTTTCCCAATGTCCTACCCATCTTTCCATCCTCAACCAGTGCCACCCAAAAGAAAAGTTGATTTACTAGTTACTCATATCAGTGGTGTTTGTGGGGAAATTGGCACAGAATGGCTGGCATAGATGCTAGCATAACAGCAGGGGCCAGTTAGCTCAGTTGGCTAAGTGCATGGTGCAGAATAACACCAGCAGCATGGGTTCAGTCCCTGCACTGGCTGAATTCATTCTTGGGGCCTACCTCATTGCCTCACCATCAGCCTTGGTTAGCAACCCTCAATGGACTGCAGCAAAGGACAAAAGCAGGCAAACACCCTCTCCTGGACATCCACTGCAGCTGCCCAGATGTCTTGGGTCCTCCTTGCCTCTGGGATCATGCAAAAGTAGCTGAGAGAGTGGGGGCCTCCTGCCATTATAATCAAATTCCTTAGCATTGGTTTAGCTGTAAAAAGTGTGACCTTTGAAATCACTAACAGCTTGGACATACTTGGTCAATGAGGAATCTGCCACTGCTATTTACATAACTATGTACAGCTATTGTTTTTAGAAAGAACTTACAAATATTTTGAGGTGATAAGGCCCTGAACAAATGTATATAAATGCATTATATATATGCATTACCCAGCAGTTAACATGCACAGAATAGGTGCTGTTGTCTAGTTGTTATGGTGCTGGCTTATTTTTAAAATGTTATTCTTGGGATGTGGGCTCTTCTGGCAAGGGTGTTATTTATTGTCCATTTCTAGATGCCCATGAGAAGGGGCAGGTGAGTCGCCTTCTTGAATGACTGCAGCCTGTGTGGTGAAAGTGCCTCCCAGTGCTGTTAGATAGGGAATTCCAGGATTGGGATCCAGTGACAATGAAGGAACGGTGATACATGTTCAACTCAAGATGGTTTGTGACTTGGACCTGGAACTTGGAGGTGATTATATTCACATGCAACTGCTGCCCTTGTCCTTCAAGTTGGCAGGACGTCGTGAGTTTGTGAGCTGCTTCCGAAGAAGCCTTGGCGAGTTGCTGGTGTACATCTTGTAAATGGTATGCACAGTGTGCCAGTGGTGGAGGGAGTGAACATTTAAGCCAATGGCTGAGGTGGTGATCAGGAGTTCAACTGACCATGAAAGCTACTACATTGTCCAGGGAAGGGACTCTACCCCCGATGCATACATGCATCTCCACACTGTGGGGCTGACTCTTAATGCCCTCAATGCAACTTGGATGGGCAATGCATGATGCTTGTCAGTTTTGCCCACAACCAGTGAAAACAATTAAGAAGAATGCTCAGAAATCTTTGAGCATCACATTGAGAGTATAATTGCTTGTAACCACTCGAGACTGCCAGATGACTACCAGCAAAATAGTTAGATAGAAAGCTACCTAAATAAATTTGAATGAATGAAACACAAACCTGCTGGGGCTGGCAATGGGGCACTGATTTGTGATTCTCATTGAACTTTCAGATACGATAATAAAGGGCGGAATCATCCCAGATTTGTACTAAATGTAGTAGTGGATGGGTAGTCCGACATTTTACCCGTCGGTCGCAATGGGGGTGTCTCACGCTCTATCGTCCCAATCACGCGCATTAATTGTGCATTCCTGGGAGACACACCATTTCCATGGTGGGTGGCCTCTGATTCGCTTGCCAAGCCATCACCTCAACGCTTCATCACGCCAGGCGCCATATTTGAAGTTCAGCCGCATGCAGACTTCTCGCTGCTTCCAGCCCAGGGCTGCTGCAAATGTGACGTGGCCCCAAAAGGCAAGAAGACTGCAGCCTCCAGGTTTAGCAACACATCCCTTGAGCACCTTTTGGATGCTGTGGAGGGTCGTCATGATGTCCTCTAACCAGCTCTGGCCGCAGGAGGGGCAGCAACATTACCACTCTGGCTTGGTAGGCGATGGCAGTGGTGATCAGTGCCAATGTTGCACAGAAGAGGTTGGCCATCCAATGCAGATAGGGGATGAATGATCTCATCCGTGCAGCCAGAGTAGGGCAGCCATCTCATCGCTCCAAACTCATCACACATTCGCTGGCATCTCACTCACTGCCAGCTCAAGGGACATCACCACTCACTCTCTCACACACACCCTCACATCTCCACCTCACCTCAACTCCTCTGGAGACTGCCTCCTCAGCCCTCAGCAACCTGGGGCTACTTGCACAGATCAACCTGTGCCCCCACACACACCCTGGGATACCCCCCTTCCTGGTGTAGCCCTCACCCTGCAAACTCTTCCCTTGCCTGAGGCCACTTAGCCCCCTTCCCCAAGCAAGCCCTGGCCCTGCAGCCATACAAAGTCACTCCCACCTTATGTCTGATCTGGTAGGTAGAGACCCGCCCGTGAGCCTCCCTAGAAGTGATGTGCTGCTGTCTGTGAAGCCTGGTGCTGATGACTGCGAGTGCTGCCCAGAGCAAGGTAGGCAGATAAACCTTGGAGCCCCGAGCAAAATGCAGCCCTCCAGGTGCACGTCACTTACGCGCAGTTGTGGAACAGATCGGCGTGTAATTACTCTGATGTGGGTGGATGATCCAGCGTGAGGGGATGATTCTGGCGGGCTGGCCTTTTAATGATATGCAGATGTATTACAATGAAGTTCCCGACATCCGATGGTGGGATACGTGGCCCGCCCTCGACGGACTGAGCAGACCATCGCAAACTAGTTTCATGACATCGTGATACTGACCTTTGGCCTCCTCCACCATATTGTCCGCTCACGCCACCAAGCCTGGCGCCAGCAGGCACAGAAAATTCCAGTTATAACTCGAGGAACACTTGGGACTGGAGATTTGAAGTTGTATTACAGCTGTGCTCCAGAAAGTTTAGCACCAACTTTAGAATGATAAGTAATAGGAGAGCCAACTTTCACTGCTACGGTGACCGGAAATTTATACATGTGGTGGGGTTCTGGCACATCTACCACTTGCTGCTGCATCAGATAGCCATGGCTGTCTATGCAGTGAAGGTGGAGCTATGCAAAATTAACATTTATATTCATGATGGTTTGGCAGCTAAAACCCTGGTGTGGAAATCCTTTGGCGTTTCACTGCCACTGCATAACAGTTGCAGTCATACCTGAACTGTCTGAAAGTTGCCTCGTGTTGCTCCTTGTTTAGACTCAATTATATAGAGATTGGTGCAAGTGCACACTGCAAAATCATGAATCGTACTTCGGAGAAGGAGATCATTTGGCCCATCATGCCTCTGCCAGAAGAGCTATTCAGTTCATCCCACTCCCCCATTCTTTCCTTATAGTCCTGCAACTGTTTCCTTTTCAAGTATTTATTCAATTCCCTTTTGAATTCATTTCCACCACCCTTTCAGGCAGCACATTCCAGGTTACATCCATTAGTTGTGTAAAAAAAAATACTCTCTTCATCTCCTCCCTGATATTTTACCAATTCTGTGCTAATTGAACAAAAATAAATTACAGAATAACTGGGTCTGTTAGGAGCTGTGTATCATAGGTGCCTAGCTCAATCCATATGTTGGCCTCGACTCAGTTTGGTGCTCTCTTAGCTCTGAGTTAGAAGGCTGTGGGTTCAAATCCCACTCCAGACACTTGGACCAAGAGTTTTACCTTGTCGGGTAGGAGGGCCCTGGGAGTGGTCACAAAGCCGACTGTGCCGGCACTTGGGCCCTGACATCTTGGGCCGGCCAATTAATGGCCAACCAGCATGCAATGCACGCTGCAGCGCTCAGTGTTGCTGGGGTGGGGACGGGAGGAGGGTCGCACGGAAGTTCGCACATGCGCGCGAGTTCGTGCAATGAATGCTCCCTGAGGCACCGAAAAATAAAAAAAAGTTAGCACTGTTAAAAACATGTCCCCGCTCGTGTGAATCTGTCACATGAGCAGGGACACGTTATGGATGAAATTGAAACATTTTTATTTAATTTTTATTGCTGTTAGAAACCTCATCCTGCCCGTGGATGAGGTTTCCTAAAAAAATCCAACGGCTGATTGGCCATTTTGCCTGCCCGCCAACAATAAGGTTGGACAGGCAGTGAAAAATTTCAGTCAATTATTACTTTCATGGCCTTAATAGGCCTGTTAATTGTCGGCAGGCGTGCTGCCAACTCTTGCACGTGCCCGCCGACTGAAATATCGGCGAGTGTGTGATGACATCGGGACGCTTGCCCAATGTCATCGCACGCTAATTTACGCTCAAGTGGGTTGGGCGCATGCCCGCCTGGGTCAGCGCAAATTTCGGCCCTTGAGCACGAAATCTATACTGACACTCCAGTGCAGTACTGAGAGAGTGCTGCACTGTTGAAGGTGCTGTCTTTCAGATTTGACATTAAAATGAGGCCCCCATCTACTCTCTCAGATAGATATAAAAGATCCAATTTGAGGAAGAGGAAGGGAGTTGTCCCCAGTGTCCTGGCTAATTTATCCTTCAACCAACACGTAAAACAGATTATTTGGCCTTTATCACATTGCTGTTTGTGGGAGCTTGCTGTGAGCAAATTGGTGCTGTGCTCTCTATGTTACAACAATGGCTTCACTTTGAAAAGTACTTCATTTACTGAAGTGCTCTGGGACCTCCTGAAATCATTAAAGTTGTTATATCAATGAAAATACTTTCTTTTCATGACTGAAAGCATAGTTGAGGGAAAGTGATTCTTGTCCACTGATCAGTGAAGGCCTTAGCTCATCTCAGCCTCACCAGCAACAAAGACCCTCCCCTTCCCAAGTAGAAGTCTAACTCTGAGAGCTTGGCAAGAAGAGGAGGAGCTTTGTTGAACAGCAGAAGGGGACAGCTGAAAGAGTTGGCAGAGGGAGCTGAAAAAATTGGTGGATGAGGGATGCTTTTAAGAGGCTACTGTATGAAAGAAGTGGGACACAACAGGAAAGTGACCTTGCAGAAGCTTGCAAAGATTCAGGATAGTAAGATCCCCTACCTAGAATGGGATGAAACCTGGGAGCAGCAAAGATGAACGTGGCTTCTGAGAAGGAAGGGTGCAGACTAAGAAAACTACACATGAAGCAAAGCTGGGAATTGTATTGTGAAGCAAATTTTTAAAAATTCTTTCACGGGATGTGGGTGTCGCTGGCAAGACCAGCATTGTTGCCCATCCCTAATTGCCCTTGAACTGAGTGCTTGCATTGTACTATTCCTTTGTTCCAGCCAGTATAGACAGTGGCTTGTGCACAGATTCGGATGAGGTGGGCTGAAGTAGAATGGGAAGAGGCTGGTGTGAAGCATAAACCCCAGCATAGACCAGTTGGGCTGAATGGCCTATTTCTGTAAATTCTATGTAAGCAACTGAGAAATGTGCTTCCAGACTAAGAGAAAAGGAAAGAGGTATCTGACATCTTATATGTATTATATTTATTCCTAACTTTATTCTGTTTTGTGTTCTCATGTTCACATTCATTCCTTCTTTCAATCATTCTTTCCTTTCACTTCTCAGAGCCTGATAAACACGGCTCTGACCCTGAATTTCTCTGATTAATATTAACACAGATGCAATAGGTTTAATGCGTCAAACTTGGGAGTGCAGTCTGCTAAAATATTTGCAAAATTTTATATTTTTATTCCATTACTCCATCTCAAACTATACGGGTCCAACCAGAGCTGACACCGATCTATAAGACAACAAGTCACAATACAAGCTTAACAATTCCTATCCTCACCTGAATGAATACAAAGAGACCACCAATATTAGGAGGGGGAAATTGTAACGATTTTTTAATAGTCTTTGCAATAATGTACTCTTTCACCCTGCACACCCTATCAATCTCTTTCCCTTAGCTATCAGCCACTGAGAAGCTCAATAACTGAGGTAATCTGCCTATAAACTGTACATTAGCAGTGCTCTCTTTATTAGAAATAAATGACTTCCTCACACTGAAGCCATCAGCTAACTTTTATAGCGATCAATAGCTGGCTGCAATTTGCCAAGACATTGCCTAAGACCGTTGGGATGCAGAAGACACCATGAAAATCATTCTCTCACTGACCTCGTGGAAGTTGCACTTCACTTTCCTGTGACCTTAAGACAGGGGAAGATTGGATGTGTACTGCATACCTACATGAAATATGTCTCCATCTATGGATATTGCTACTGCATGGTTCCCAACTGTAAACATCATATTGTGCCAGCAAGAATAAGATGATGTACCTGATGAGAAGTGCCATTGGTTGTTGGGATGGTATATTGTATGTGTGCACAAGTATATTTACAATTAGACCCCTTGTAGATACTCCTGCAAACATCTTATTATCTTCTTGTACCATTGTTCCTGACACTTCCTCTGGCACGCTTTGTGAATCATAGCTCTGTTGTTCCAAAACAGTGTATCTTCTGGTTCACTGTGTACAACACCATAGGGCATCTGCTTCAGACTCAAAGTGTCAAAAGCTTAAAGAAAAAGCAAGATTTGCATTTATATAGCACTTCTCACAACCACCTCAAAGCACTTCACAACCAATGAAGTACTTACTGAAGTGTAGTCACTGTTTTAATGTCAGAAAATTGGCAACCAATTTGCTCTCAGCAAACTCCCACAAACATCAACATGATACGTGTCCAGATGATCTATACTTGCAAAATCTGGCTTGTTACTTTATTAAAAATTGTACACCTGCACATCCAGAAGGGAAAAAACAGTAAAATCTGGGAAACAGGAATACTGGTCCGAACTGGCCTTGTAGAACTTAAAATGGAACAGCAGTAAAAACTAGGAAATAGGAATACTGGTCCGAACCTTGTATATGTTAAAATGGAACACCAGTAAAAACTGGGAAATAAAAGTACTGGTCTGAACTGTTTTTTCCTTCTGGGCTCTCTGTTTGAATGATCATCGTGCTCTCGTCCTGCTTTGCTGGCGGGTCTACATTTGTTCCCGGCCCTCCTCGTGCAAAGACACATATTGACTACGATGCCGTTGGAGTCCAAGATGCACACTTGAAAAAGGACCTTGCAAGCTTAGGGTAGGCAGCTGTAGCCGCATGTCTTGGAGCCTGCATAAAAAAAAAAATGTGGCCATCATAAACTGGACTGCGTTCGACTGTGGCTAAGTAACCGGGAGATTTGAATTGACAGCCAAACTACTTTCCACTCAGCGGGTAGTGTTAAAATCACCCCCTTACGATTCTAACTCATTGAGAGGATAATAGAGTTGTAGGGGAAGTTACGAGGAAAGATCATTGAAGCACGTAGCACATATCAGATCTATTCCTGGAGAGAGAGAAAGGATTGAGGGAAATGGTAACAAAGTGAATAAATGTGACTGATATATTCTGTGGAGAGAAAAAAAAAACATAATGACTTTTTTTATCTTCCTAAAAAAAAAAATTCTATTTCATGCAATCAGGTACAAACACAGCCTGTTATCTGGAATCACAGCTGAGTGCTGTATACTTCAGCCAATGCCTGTGCAAATGGCATGTTAAAAGGCTTGGGGCTTTGATGGGCTTGGTTATAAGCAGAGAAAATTAACACCCTAATAGACCTCTGGACATTTTTAACATCAGCTGCTACTTTAAAAAACACTCTAAAGATTAATTATCGCTATTTGCTTTTCGAATGTTGCTCATGGATTACATTCAATTACACTAAAGCAGCACACAGAGTGAGCGATTGTTTACTGTGCCAGAGAATCTGCCTGTTGGTTTGTATGTTTGCGACTAACATAAATGAGGCATAAGCGACTAAGTGGAGCAAGGTGGCTGCAAACCTGAATAAGATCTCTGCAGAGAATTTACAGCAGAGAAACAGGCCATTTGGCCCAACTGGTCTGTGCTGGTCATTCTGCTTCACTCAGAGCCCACTCTGCTTCAACTGATCACATCAACATTCTCCCTAATGTGCTTATCTAGGTTCTAGTGAAGTGGATCTATACGTTCACCTCAATGACTCACTGCGGTCACAGGTTCCCTAATTCTCGCCACTTTAAAGATGTTTCTCTTGAGTTATTTACTGGATATACAAGTGGTTAACTTCTATTTATGGTCCCTGGTTCTGGTCTGCCCATCAAGTGGAAACACATTCTCTACGTCTACTCTATCGAACCCTCTGTCACGTCACTCTTTGACTTTCTGTTGTAAGACACCGGCCTGTTCATTATTTCTTGATTGTTATAAGTTATCAGGTTATATTTCTGATTAACAATACTGCTGTGTGTTATGATTTAATTTTAATAAAAATTAAAGAACAGGCTAGTGTGTGGCACTAATCGGATAGCCCCTTTCAAAGAGCCAGTGCAAGCACAATGGTCTGAATGGCGTCCTCCTGTGCAGTAGGATCTATAATTCTAGGATGTGGATCTTATGCAGTCAATCTATTCCATTAATATTTTCAATGGAAATGTCTGCATCGAAACTGCTCGCATTGTATCACTTTACGTGTTCTTCGCAAGTTTTATCATCACTTTTCAATCACGCATATCCTATTCGACTGCTGTCATTTCAACAGATTCATTTTTACATTCTCATAGGAACAGGAATGGGCCATTCAACACATCCAACCTCTTCCACCATTCAGTTAGAAGGTACCTAATTTACCTCAACTCCATTTACCTGCGTTAATTCCAAGACCGAGGCAACCAGTTTGCGCACAGCATCTTCCCACATACAGCAACGTGGTAATGATGATAAAAGCAAAAAACTGCGGATGCTGGAAATCCAAAACAAAAATAAAAATACCTGGAAAAACTCAGCAGGTCTGGCAGCATCTGCGGAGAGAACACAGTTAACGTTTCGCGTCCGGATGACTCTTCAACAGAACGGCATGGTAATGATGATCTATTTTTAAGTGCGGGTTTTGGGATATCATGGGCCAAGACACCAGGGATAACTCCTCTGTTGTTTTTTGAACTAACGTCATGGGATTTTTTTACATCTACCTGAGAGAGCAGTCAGCACCTCAGTTTAATGTCTCAGCATTGCCAACAGTGCAGCACCCCTTCAGTACTGCACTGGAATGTCAGCCTAGACTTGAACCTACAACTATCTGACTCAGAGGTGAGAGCACTACCCACTGAGTCACAGCTGACTAATACCACTTAGACCCTAGGCACCCAGTAACTAAGAGTTTGTGAATGCTGGATCAGACAGAGTTAGTGATCAGTCCCTTTACTGTTGCTGGATCACAATTCTGGAACTGCCTTCCTAGTAGCCCTGTGGGTGTTCTATGGGCTGCAGCTCACCACCACCTTCTGAAGGGCAATTAGGGATGGGCAATAAATGCTGGCCTAACCATCAAGATGCCCACATCCCATGATGATTCAACCAACCAATGCCAAACAACCAATGTTAAACTCACCAAATATAATGGCTTGGAGGTTCCATCCCTGGCAACTATTACACTCCAGTGTCATAACCAAAACTCACCGCGGAACCCTCAGAAATTTTTATATTGCAGCTCACTGTGTTGTGAAATGATGACCTGCACCTTTAAGTGGGCATACCTTAAACCCCTGTCCATCATAACGATCTTGACAGATTATGATGTATTTGACTTGTAGAGATCAGCTGCACCATACTTAAACTCCTAGTAAATCTACCTGTATATGGTCTTTTCTTCAAATGAAGAACTCACATCATTGCTTCACCAATCCTTGTATATGATTGGTATGTTTCCAGTAAAGAGAAGAAGAATGTAACATGGTGGCAGGGTGGTAGCTTGTTTATGAAGATTTGACTGAGCAGGATACAAGCCTTGACCCTTTCACATCCAGCAGAAGGACACAACTGGTGTGAAAATGTAACTACCATCAAGTCTCACTGTGTGTAGGTGATTCTTCAGCTCTGTTCAAACTCTACACATAACACATTGCATCTGCATTCCAGGATTGCACTTGCACTTCCCTCCAGGCAGCAGGTCCCAGTCAGTTTGTTCAAATTTGGGAGAGCTTAAATAGTAAAAATCTAACTGCTGCAAAGTTTAAGCAGGACCATAAATTAAACAGCAGACTGCTCACTTTCAATGAAACTCCACAGACAGGAGAGTTCATTGTTGCTGAAGTTATATACTGCAGACTGGATTGGGAAGAAGAATCTATCCAGTACAGCTCCTGACAGCTGGATGAAGCCTGTAAAAACTCCTATTTTTTTTGTTGTTTGCTTTCATTGTTGGGGTTGTACAGTCATTTTCCCACCCAAATCACTCTTTCATGGGTGGAGTTTAGAGCTGAACCCAGGAAAAATCAGAAAGAGCTCAACAGCGCCACCATTGCAGTCAAGCCATAACCTATGACCAGCTAAGACAGTGGCCACTAAAGGTACTGCAACTCAGTGCTAAATTAACTCAAAGTGCTGGAGAAAATCTGATCGCTGGTCCTGTAAAAAGCAAAAAGATGACCACAAAATTTTCAACACTCAATTGGAAAGCAATGAATCTCCTATCTGAATTCAAGCTCCTGGACATCAATATTTCTGAACCAGATAAACAAGCCATTAAAATTAAATTTGCTATAGGCAATTAAGGCCTCCGCAGACTGAATATGCCAAGTCTTTCCGATGACCACTTAAAAGTCCAGAAAAAATATGGTCAACACTTGAAGACCAATTCCAAGTGAAGCTCAACTTCCAAACACACTGTCTGGAATTCACGTCTTTCAGGCATCGACCAACAGAGACCATTGACTAATTCATGATTAGATCTAGAGACAAGACATGTGATTATGACTTCATGGCAGCAGAGTTAGCTGGTAGAATAATGGAGTTCCTGATAGCATCTACCCAATGGAAGCATTCCAAAAAGATCTCTTGGACCAACCCAGAGGTTATACCGTAGAAGTAGTACTATGAAGCGGAAACAAGGACAAAGCCATACTAATGGGTAGACAGAGTCAATAGGCTATCTTCAGCTCTGAAGAAGAATCATACGGACTTGAAACATTAACTCTGTCTTTCTCTCCACAGATGCTGTCAGAGCTGCTGAGCTTTTCCAGCATTTTTTTGTTTTTGAGACAACACAGACAAGCCTAGCAAACATTGAGGCCTCATACATGCACCCAGAAAATGCCCACCTTTGAACGTCGTATGTAAGGCATCTGGCACCAGAGGACAGTGGAAGCTCCAATGCAGGAATCAAAGGCCAGAACCAGGGGTTCAATGTCACAAGAAGTGAGAGGCCAGACAAGTACAGCATTCCAAACAACCATGAGTGCATACCAAAAGTGTTAAGACCAGACCCATGAAATGCCTAGCCAAGTTATACGGTGAGATGATGAGGATGACCAGACCAACGATAAACAATGAGCCGACATTCAGCATAGTGAACATCAAAGAATATATTGGCTCAGTGGCACCAAGAGAAGCTGTTACCACCGTCCAAATTATATTCCCATGGATGCAAGGTCAGCATAACCTATATACAAAACTCGATACCGGTGTAGGTGCAAACATCCTTCCACCTCACACACTGAAATATATGTACTCACAGAGTTGGCAAGCTCATTTGACCAACCAATGCCAAACTCACCATGTACAATGGCTCAGGCATTCCATCCCGGGGATCTATTACACTCAAGCGCCACTACAAAAACTCAGCATGGTCCCCCCACCAGCAATTTTATACTGTGGACATCACAGGTCCAGTGATCTTAGGCCTACTGAGTGAGGTGGCACCTAGGCCGCCATCCATGGTATTGTCAAGACAATGGCGAGAACCACAGACCACGAGGAGCACCATCGAAAACCCTGTGCTTACACTAGGATAAGACCACCTAACTCTACAATGCTGATTATCAACCAACGGGCTACATGACACTATTTGAACCAAATACATATACCCACTCTGTACATGCTCACTTCAGCACTATACCACTTCATTGCGCTAAAGAACCAACGCAGAATTATTATTCTGCAGGCAAGTGTGAACAACCCTCCCTAGTCATCACATGTTGATACTCCAAAGTGTATGTGACGCATTACTCAAAAAAAGAGGGAAAGATGCCAATGCCCAGCATGCGGGTAGCAAATTGCCCAACCTGAATATCGGGCAGAAGGTTCGAGCACAACATCCAACTGATAGCACATGGAATCCAACAGAAATCATCATATGCTCAGAACCAAGATCCTATCAAGTATGAACACCAAATGGCATGACAGTGCAAAGAAACAGGTGCAAAATCAGCACTATACCACAATGAGAAACACTATTGTGACTAGAACACAGCCTAAGATGCAACACAAACACAGCAACCCTAGCCAGCATCCTGAAAACGTGCAGCCTTTTCCAGAAAAGATCAACATAACTAAAGTTGAACGTTTCACAGGCTTATAAATTTGTTGCTCTGTGTTAAAACCCGTCAGGCACAATGTTATTTTGTTTTGCCGTCAGGTAAATGGGTTGATTCTTTAAGGGTAAACCTTTAGTTAGAAAAAAAGGGGGATGTTGTGATGTACTGACATGTACCTTTAAAGGAGCATATCTTGAACTGCTGTCAATCATTACTATCTGGACAGGGTATAATGTATTAGTCTGATGAATTGTCGTCACTCTGCAAGAGTAGGATAGAGATCTGATGTGCTACACTTAGCCTCCAGCGAGGCCCACGTCCTGTGAAAGAATAAAGAAGATCTATCTATATACAGTCTTATCCTCAAATAAAAAATCCATATTATTGTTTCACCAATCCTTCTGTATGATTGGCATGTTGAAGAGAAGAAGAACATAACACATTGCTGTTAGGATTAGTTTGCATTGAACATCCTTCCTTCTTGTAAAAATAATTACTCTGGTGCCTTCCACAAGATTACATGGCCACAGGGAAGAGATGGGGTAGGAAGCATCTGGTTCCAGTTATCATGAGTGTGGGGTGGGCTTGGTGTATCAGTCTGTCATTTCCATACAGTTGTAATTGATAACAACCAGGGTGGTGATGCTTCCCCACCACCTCTTGTTGTTCTTTATCCAATCTTGGGACTTGATCATCATTCACAAGCCCAGCATTTATTGCCTTTGAACTGAGCAGCTTGCTAGGCTATATTAGAGGGCAGAGTCAAGCATATTGTTATGAGTCTGGAGTCACATACACTGGGTAAGTGTGGCAGATTTCCTCCCCTGATGAATATTAGTGAAGCAGATGGGTTTTTGATAGTTTCATGATTATTATTAATGAGCCCAGCATTTTATTCCAGATTTATTAATTAATTGAATTTAAATTCCCCCAGCTGCCATGGTGGGATTTGAACTCCTGTCTTGGGAGCATTTGTCTGAGCTTCTAGATTACCAGGCCAGTAACATAACAACCATGCCACCCTGGGACTTTGGATCTCAACGGTGTCATAGAGATTGACTGATTGTCAAAGGCAACGCAGTCAGATAAGTGAAGGATAAAGCATTCTACTGCCGTTGGAGTAAGAACTTTGGTCTACTTTCAAACTTGTGGGATTTAGCACATGATTGATTTTATTTAAGCTCAGCAAGTCTTGTTCAACAATCAATCATTCACTTGATTCTCCACGTTAGAAGCAAAGCTGATCTTCTTGCTGTGTCCAAGTAATACTGGGTGCTGTCAGTTTTATTCCATTTTCTTTAGCTCTCTATGTGACCGCTTGCAGCCCAAATCAATCTCACCCTTCTCCCCTTCCCCCAGTCCGACTCTTTCCTAGTTTCCCTGTGGATCTGCCCTATGATGCACATGGATATGCCAGTGTATGTGTGAGGGATGAGGCATTGCGCATTGGCTCAGGTCTGAGCACTGAGAACATTAATCCTGGGTGAAATAAGAAGCTTTGCTCCTCAGTTCTGCTTCCACAGCCATAGCCATTGAAGACACAGAGTAAGCCTCTGCACCAGAAGGCCATGTTTTATTAAAGAGCCTTTGATAATGATCTGCCATTGATGAGTTCCCTGAGCACATTGCCTCGCTGTGTCTCCCTGCCTTACTCTGGTTCTGTAGAATTCTGCAGAGCTGCTTATCACACCATGTGCTCTGGCAATTTGGATACATTCTGACTTGAGAGATTGGACCCCGTCCAAACATTTGGATTATCCAAATCTGAAATGCAGAGCAAAACACAGCGAGAAAGCAAAGCTGCATTTTTGGCCAAACTAATTTTAACCATCCTCCCCTCTCAGAGTTATATGCATTGAAATGTCTGTTGTTCAGAAGCTTTAAACAGTTGAATCTTTGAGTTTGTCCTCCAAGGTTTGATCACAGTGACATCAGAAAAAGTTGCAACGAGAAAGACCATGTAATTAGCCCATCAAGCTCCCTTCCAAATCAGGCGTGACTACCTGAACCAGAGATCGCCTATCTCCGCACCATCTAAGATCACTTAATCGCCATATCAATAAACAGAGTTAATAATCCCTCTCTGTCCCTCAATCGACTTGGTGAAAAGCAGGGCTGGCTTATTTTATTCATTTAAGGAGTAAACACCTTGTGTTCTTCTGCAAGTTTTGCCGGTATGCCTGCATGAGCATGTATGCGCCCGCTGAGAGCTGCTTCCAAAACATTGCTGTCAACGCAAAGTGCCCATCACTAGTTTAGAAAACTCATGATCAGGCAAAATGCTTATTCTGAAATTAGCCCCATACTACAGGTTAGAAGGCATGTTCCCCACAGAGATACTGTAAGCATAAGATTGTGTGAAATAGGAGCAGGAGTCAGCTGTTTGGCTATTCAAGCCTGTCCTTCCATTCAATAAGATCATGACTGATCTGACTGGGGCCTTGGCTCTATTTTCCTGCCTGCACCCCCCCACCCCCGCCATTAACCCTTGACTCCCTTGCCGACACCAGCACAGCAGGAAGCTTTGAGCAATTTGAAGGCATAGGAGAGTGACAATAGTACCTTCTCTGTTGTACTCTACAGCTTAGGCTTGAATTCAGCCACGTTGGTAGATTGCAAGTTTTCACTCTGCCAGTGGTCAAAAACCTGTCTAACTCAGCCTTGAAGATGTTCAATGACCCATCCCCCACTGCTCTCTATGGAAGAGGATCCCAAAGACTAACAGCCCACTGAGAGAAAATATATTCCTCCTTATCACCATCTGTTTCTCCCTCACGTTTGCCTTTCACTGGGACAGCTTGTCATGCGAATTTAGACAAGATTGCAATTGCTCGTCCTGTCTACTTTGAAACAACGGTCTAGGAATTGGTGGATGCCATGCCAGAGAGTGCCCAATATAGGAGCTGACCTACATGCATCGCACACCATCTGTCATATTGGTAAAGGAAGACTAAGGCACGTTGAGACTCCATGCCTGAAACATGCATTAGGCCCTTTGCATGTGCAAATAAGGATCATGCTTGATTGACCCCTCTTTTCAAAATTGTCATGCCTAAATCAGCCATTGCCAGCCAGGCCAGCTACATTCAGGAAACAATGGTCTATATACGGCCCAATCAGTGGTGCTTAGTGGGACCAGTGGAGGCCACTAACAAAATGTTAAGTTTCTTTAGAGAAATATGCTTCTCTGGAATGTGTATCCTGTCCCAGTAAACAAAATGGAATTAGCCTGATGTATAATGCTAACCTTAAAGAGAGGAAGCCTTGCGTGAATTCAGGATGTCCCAAAATGCTTTACAGTCAATGAAGTACTTTTGACGTGTAGCCCCTGTTGCAATGTAGCAAACGTGAAAGCCAACTTGAGCACAGCAAGGTCCCACCCACAGTAATGACCTGTTCCCTTTTGTGATGTTGGTTGAGGGGTAAGTATTGGCGATCGAGGACAGGGAGAACTCCGATGCTCTTCTTCAAAAATAATGCGTGGAATCCTCTCCGTCTGCTTGAGAGAGCAGTCAGGTCCCTGGTTTAATGCCTCATCCGAAAGGCAGAGCCTAAAAAAATGCAGCGTTTCCTCAAGAATCAGCTTCAATTTTGTGCCCCGAGATGTTGCCTCTGGAGTGGGAAAGCGGCAAGAATGGTCGTTGCTGAAAACACGTTGCTTTCAATGGCCTCACCACTGTTAACTTTATTTTGGTTGCACCAGTAGCACTGTCTATTACCCTGGTCTCCATTAATGTTTGCCCTGCTAATACCCAGCCTCTTGACCTTGTCTGCTTGCGAAACTTGAAATGCTAATTTCAACACACACCAAAACGCACAGTGACCAGCTAGACAAAAAAATATACCAGGCAACAAAAGCTGAAAATAATACTGCTGGGCTCTAGGCAGTACTAAAATTCAATTTTATATGTATCTCTGCACTAATCTCACCATCCCGAGGGCACATATGAAATATTTGTGTGGGCATTTATTTTACTCAGAAGGTTTCTGTGATTTACAATGACCAGTTGAATGAAAGACATGCACAATCTTCTTGTCTGTGGTGAATGAATCTAAAATTATATTTCACAAGATACCAACACAGCAGGGAAGCTTTAAGCAATTTGAAGGCTTAGGGAGTGATGATAGTACTTTCTTTGTTGTACTCTGCAGCTTAAAGCTTGAATTCGGCCTGCTTTGGCAGATTGCAAGTTTTCACTCTGCCAGGCGTGAGAGCCCTCAGTCCCCATCCGGGAACTTCTCTTTCTGTGTTAGCATTGACAGAATAACTATTGACCCACAGGAGGCACCGTAGTTTTGCCTAACGTCCACGCAGGCACTTCCCCAACAGGAGGTCACTGGGAAGATTGGCCACTTGGCTAACCACTTGGCAAGGAGTGGGCACAGGGTGGGCAGTGAGGCACCTGGTCTGAGGTCGGGCAAATTCAAGCTGAGGATCAAGCTATGGCCCGGCAGCCCATGAGCGTTTTTGACCTAACTTTTATGTTTTTTTTTGTGGCATTGCGTGCCTGAAGAGACAGGGCTTTGGGAATAGAACGGGGGCAATGTAATCAGTTTTCATTTGCCCTGGCACAGACACCATGAGGCAATAGCTCCCTGTTAACTTTGATGGTTCAATAAATATGGGTACGTTTACACAATCCCACATTCTCACCAGGGATCGACACTTGGCAGATGGGGCAACAATATAGTGGAACCAGAACTGAGCTGCACAGCACTATTTTGAGCGCTATCTCCTCACTGGGAGCGCACCCTGGGTAAATTGACCCCATAATCCACTCATATAACAAAGGGCTAGAAAAGAAAGAAGGTGCATATCATAGGTCAAAGCTCTTTATAGAGGCTGGGAGAGGAGTAGACAGTATACATTTAACGTTTTTTAAAATTAATTGCGTGAAGAAACAATTCTCTTTTAACAACCGTTTGATCTAACCACTGAACTCAAATGAGCTCCCCTCAGCTCGATCTCTCCTTGCGTATTCTTCATCAGAATGTCACAATACATTTCGCAAATAGGCAAGTGTGTGCCTTTGCATATATATTTATATATTAAGTATAATATTTATCTAAAACTTCTAAGGTTTCTTCCATCCCTCGACTTTTGCACTTCAGCCAACCGATTTTCAAATAAGCCGAACATTTGCAATGCAGATAAGAGCTTTCTGACAAGATTCAACGCTAAGGTGAAGTTTCTGATTGGTGCCTGAAAGTTCCCAAATAGGAATGACCACCAGCCTTGTGATGGAGAATGGGTTAAAAAAAAATCCAACCATTTTAACTTGAAAATGCTTTGGATCAGAGGATTTTGGTGTCTGGAATAAAAGGTACTGTATATTTTATAATGGACACCTTAGAGCGCGCAGAGAACTGAGAATTTTTCCAAGCCTTCATCTGCTGGGGATTCCTTGGGGAATGAAGGAAAATACTTTGATTCCTGTATCTTCCCTTGAAGAAGTCTAAGAGGCAGAGGCTTTGGAAATGCTTTATGGTATTTCATTATAAATATATGATTTATTTATGAATATTACAAGGACAGTGATGAAAAGTTTCACCTGTGTGGCACAAAGGATTGCGAAAAAGCCAGGAGAGATGAAAGGCCAACCTCTTGTTGGAAACGTAATACATTCTTCAAAATGCCGTCTAACCCTCCCCCTAAGTCCTTTCAGTTTTATTGCAAACCTAAAGTTTGTGGGTAGGAGCTTTGAAATGGATCAGGTTTTATTTGTGTGAGTGTGAGGCCCTGTCACCTTTCGGCTGGGTGTAAAAGATTCCGCTCGGCACTATTTTGAAGGAGAGCAGGGCAACTCCCTCTTTGTCCTGCCCATTATTTTTCCCTCAACCATCATCATTAAGAATAAGACTCTCTGATGGCGACACATTGCTGTATGTGAGACCTTGCTGTATGCAAATTGGTTCCCCACATTATAAGAGTGGCTAATCTTCAAAATGCACTCAATTGACTGTAATCCGCGTGGGCATTTTGAGGCTGTAAAAGCACTTTACAAATATAAATTCCATCTCTCTCCCTCCCTCTTTCATTCTCTTTCTCTCCCTTCCTCGCTCCCTGCCTCTCTTCCTCCCTGCCTCTCTTCCTCCCTCCATCCCTCTCTCACTTCCTCCCTCCCTCCCTCCCTCTTTCTCTCATCCTCGCTCCTTCTCTCTCTCTCCCTCCCTTTCCCTCCCTCTCTTTCCCTCCTTCTCCCTCTCTCCCTTTGTTTACCTTCCTCCCTCCCTCTCTCTGTCTCCCTCCCTCCTTCTCTCTTTCCCTCTCTTGCCTTCTCTCTCCCCCTCTTTTTTCTCCCTCCCCTCTCTCCCCTCTCTCTTCCTCGCTCCTGCTTTTCCCTCCCTCCCTCTTCATCCCTCCCTCCCTCCCGCTCTCTTCCTCCTTCCCTCTCTCTCTCTTTCACCCTCCCTCCCTCTCCCTCTCTTCCACTTTCCCTCCCTCCCTCTCTTCCTCCCTCCCTCCCACCCTCACTCCCTCTCTCTCTTTTCACCTTCCCTCCCTCTCCCTCCCTCTCTCCCTCTTCCTCCCTCTCTCTTTCTTCCTCGCTCCCTCTCTTCCTCCCTCCCTCTCTCTTCTTCCCTCCCTCTCTCTCCCTGCCTCCCTCTCTCTTCCTCCCCCCCCCCTCTCTCTCTCTTCCTCCCTCCCTCCCTCTTTTCCTCTCTCCCTCCCTCCCTCACTCTTTTCCTCTCTCCCTCCCTTTTTTCCTATCTCCCTCTCTGTTCCTCCCTCCCCCCCTCTTCCTCCTCTCTCTCTCTCTCCCCCCTCTACCTCTCTCTTGTTCTCCACAGGATAGGGTCCTGTAAAGGGAATGTTCCTGTTAAGGGTACGAAACTGGCAGTGATTGAGATTGTCAAACCAGCAAGTCAGCCGATACATTCTGTGTTCCCCTTCAGGAGTAACTTTAGTCCTTTAATTACCGATTGTGATACGATGTTGCGCTAAAGCATTGTCGTTGACAGTCTGCTTTCCTCGCCTTCTGTGTGGAACTGTAGACAAAGTAAGTTTCAGTTACAGCATCACAAGCAAAGATTTCAATATCTCGCCCTTTGCTAAAATGGTCTCTCTCTCCTTTCCCCAGCCCCCACTATTAAAACGTGTTTAAAACACAATCTAATGTTCCAACACCCTTACACATCTGAAAGTATAGATTCTTATTTATAGTTGAGTGGTTGGAGTAACTGGAAGAAGTGCAGTGGAGTGATATGTGATAGAGAAGTAATGCTGCAATTGAAAGGAGGGATATACAAGGCAGTTGTGGGGTCAGCCGTGTTATATCAACAAGAGATGAACAATAACTGGATACAACTGAGGTGCGACTGCTAAGGTGGATGTGTGGAGTAACGAGAAAGGAGAAAATCAGGAACCAGCACGTCAGGGGCTCAGTGAAGATAGGGTTATATAGATGAAAGTTTGAAATGGTATGGTCATCTGTTGCTGAGAAACTGGGAGAGAGAGAGAGAGGTGGGTGGGGGTGGGGTGGGGTGCAAGGTAGTGAGGCGAGTGATGGAGATGGGAGTGCCAGAAAAAAGGAGCTGAGGAAGGCCTAAGACCACATGGATAGATGTGGCGGCAGGAGACTTAAACACAGCAGGGATTGGAGGAGAAATGGGTGACTAACAGAAGGAGATGGAGAAGGGTGATTGACCAGCATTGAGGTGACCCCCAAGTAAAATGGGAGAAACCAACAGAAGAAAAAATGTTACTGAGTGGAATTTAATACCCAATATATAGAGTTAGACCCTAGATCAGCCATGATCTCATTGGATGGAACAGGCTTGAAGGGTTAAATGGCCTCCTCCTGATCCAACTCTAGGTGCTTTAATGTTCAGTTGCACAATGGGAATAAAAAAATAAACAGAAATTTCAGAACTTTCCCTATAAGTTTATATTTATTCATTCTTGGAATAAAAGGATTGCTGGCTAGGCCAGCATTTATTGCCCATCTTCAGAGGGCATTTTAAGAGTCAATCACATTGCTGTGGGTCTGGAGTCACATGTAGGCCAGACCAGCAGGTTTCCTCCCCTAATGGACATTAACGAACCAGATGGGTTTTTACAACAATCAGCAATGGTCATCATCAGACTTTTAATTCCAGATTTTTATTGAATTCAAACTCCACCATCTGCTATAGTGGGATTTGAACCAGGTCCCCAGAGCATTACCCTGGGTCTCTGGAATACTAGTCCAGTGACAATACCACTATGTCACCACCTGCCCTCTGACTTCACAGTAAATGTTATTTTCTCACATGTTAGGGGGCAATCCCTAATTGCTGCTATGATTGGTGAGTGGGAGGACCACGTGGGAGGTGCATTACCTTCATTCATTGTTAGGAACATGTTTCTTTTCCAGGTGCTGTTTGATCTATTGGATATCGCCAGCGTTTTGTGTTTCACTCCAGCCATCACTAATTGTTTCATAAGAGGGGCAAATACTTTGTTTTATCCTTCTTTTTTAAGGCATTCTTAGAATAGCACAGTACAAAGGAGACCATTCGGTCCATCAAGTCTGCACCAGCTCTTCGGAATGGTCCGATCAGCCCCATTGGCTTTTTCCCCATAAACCTGCAATATTTTTTTCACCTTCAAGTACTTCTCCAATTCCCTTTTTAGTACTATTGAATCTCTTTCTTCCTCCCGATCAGGCAGTGCATTCAAAAAAAAATAGTTTTTCCTCATGTCGCCTCTGATTCTTTTGCTAATCACCTTAAACCTGTGCCCTCAAAATATCGACTCTTTAGCCACTGGAAAGGTTGCTTTTTGTTTACCTCATTCAAACCCTTCATGATTTTAAACATCTCTATCAAACCTCCTCTTAACCTTCTCTGCTCTAAGGAGAGCTTGCTTTGCCTGCTTGTTTGGCACGCTCACTGCCATTCTCCTGTGGGATTCCTCTTTCTGCTCCTCTTAAGTACCCCGACTTCGTTTAAAGTTTGTGGGGTTAACGAAAATGAATGCACCTGAAAGACTAATGTTAACCCGCTAACTCGTAAGATTAAAATGCCATGCAGAGGAAATTTGGGACTAGTTTAAGACGTTCTGGGTACCGCTTCCTTCTACACACACACACTCACATCTTCACTAGTGGTCCATTCAAAGTAATCAGATCTGATCAAACAACAAAGAGCATTTTTAAAAGCTCCAGAGATATAAGTCACAAGAAAAATCAAAGCCCTCTTTTAAAAAATAAACTACAGTACGCTTTTGGTTTCTTTAAATGCTTTTATATTTCCCCAGTGATTGCAATGTAGAGGGAGTGTTAGTATAATGCACATATGTATCAAACTGAGCAACACATTCAAGCAGACTAGGGGCTGTGGTTTATCTTCCTTTGTGTATTTCTCTGCCCCTGTTCACTGTATCTTATAAACCTGTGCCATTGTCTCTCTCTAACTCAGAGGTGTAAGATGCCGGTTCAGAATTTGCATGTGTTTAAATGGCACTGGAACGCTTTTCACTAGTGTATTGAGAGTTTGCTCGCAGCGCAGTAGAGATGAGTTTGACAACCCGTGCGATTAACTGCTCACATCCCTGGTCAGTGGACCTGCAAATCGCAAAAAATGGCCACACTGACTGACGGGTTTGCTGGATTCACGGAGGTGCACACGGTGAGAGCTGCACAACGCAAAGGGCTGTGGAAAACGGCATCAGGCCTTTGCATAGGCAAATAAATACGCGAAAGAGAGTCTGCCCACTGCGCACGCCAAGGGAGAGAATTCAGCTCTCAGCCATTTTGCACAAGGAGCTTGCCAGTTCTCATTGAGTGGGCTCGGATCTGAGAGCAGTTGTTGAATAAAAGCTTGCCAGACTCAAAGCACCAAGCTTGTACCTCCTCCCATGAGTGAGGAGCTGCCAGGTTCTTCAAGGGAAACAACTGTAATAGTTTAGCTTTTCGAAATCTCAACTTTCTGCTCCGTCTACTCGAACAGCCTCCACTCCTCCTTTCAATTTACCCTGGTTGTTGTCATTGAAAGGGAGAAGAAAGGGGCCATTTGTAAAATGCTCCCTTTCGAATGTTTTAGATCAAATTACCTCAAAGACTCAGCATTTCCCTTTATTTCATCCGCATGTACAGCCCAATATGAATAACCTAGCAACACTCAGCCACAAACAGCATAGCAACAGAATGGATCCTGCTGTCCTTCATTGCAATTCACTCCTGCATTTGAATTTGAATCATTTCCACTGTATGAGACACTGCTGTTATGTTTACCTCAGGCAGGAACTGAACTCGCAATTGGGAACAGGGGGATTCTCAGCTTCTCCGCCTTCTCACAGAGAGGTCGCAACTCCGATCTGTCAAGTCCTCCCCACTCACAAGATAACCAGGTAGAACCGAAGAATCCAGGTCACACAGCACTGAAGAGAAGTACGCGGCCCATCGTGCCTGTCTCCACTCTTTAAAATCTTCCATCCAATTAGGTCCACGCCCCTGCCCTTTGCTTCAGAGCCCTGCAGTTGTTTTCCTCTTCAATTATTTATCCAATTCCTTTTTGAAAGTTACCATTGAATCTGCTTCCATCCCACTTTCAGGCAATGCATTCTGAATCATAACTGGCTGTGTTGGGATTATTTTTTTATCCAGCCCGTGACACCTGTAGCTTAAACGGAAGGGGGTCAGAAACCATCTTGTGAGTTGTTCATCAAGCGATTCATTCAGACACTGGCATTCTCACTGCCTCCAGAATCTCTTATAGAGGACTGCAATACTTGGCCAGCAAACCATTCTGTAAAACATGGCGGGATCGGGCATAGTGTGTCGCAGTGTTTGGTGTTGCCAACGATGAATGTGCCACTGCAGCAGTTTACACTTTATAATCTCAACCTCAAGATCCAGTCGCAACCTTTAATACAATTCCAAGCATCCATTTTCTAAAGTCAATGTGATTTTTTTTATGCTATCAAGCCGTGACTTCCAATTAATTTTCCTCCCTTTTTAAACCTAGGACCCCATATATCCATAGCAAAAATCCCCCTGGGTATCCTGCTCTCAAGCTGTTGAAAATGATGCTATGGGTGGCTCCAATGTACCTGAAAAAGCTTGTCAGGAGTGAGCATTCTCCCACAGCCGGGACCGTTCAGCTGCAGCTCCATTGACAGGCTTGGAGTCGGGTCTCTGAAGCTTTTCTGCCCAATCAAACAACACAGAAGCGTGAAAGGGCCACCAAATAATCCAGAACTTTTCACCCCTTGGGAACAGACTGCTAATTCATGACTGTCGTGCATTTTTGGGGGCAGCAGAGCGATTGGCCGACTGGGCAAGTTGTACAATCCCCTTGTGAAAGGGGCAATGGCTCAGTCACTGGTGGAGCCGCTCACAGCCCCTTGCAATGTCTTTATTGATGTTTGGACCAGTATCCATTGTGGCTCAAGCTAACAGCGCAGCCTTGCAGCCCAATGGCTGAAGCTGCCGCCAATTGGTCAGGTGGAGTGGGGCGGAGGTTGGTGGGGTTTCAGACAGCCAATGAGCGCACTACGCCAGTCAAATGTAGCCAGCACTCTCCTGCATGCGTGAAGATGCCTTCAGACTTAACCAAGAGAGGTTCTTAGGATGCCCATACTAACCCACGTGTCTTTCTTTGATCCTGCAGGAGGAGAACATCAGGATCATGGAGCCTGGTGATTTAGTGGGATGTCCGCTAGCTCACAGAGAGCAGAGAAGAAGAGGAAGAGTCCGGCCAAGCACCTGGCTCAGCAAAGGGAGGAGCACCTCCCTCAAGTTGAAGAGGTGGCAGGCAGCTGGAAGGGTGGCAAGCAGCCATTGCTCGTAGGTGCCTCGCCCAATCCAGGGTCTATAGACTGTGTCTGTCATTCCTGCAGGTGACTGAGAACCAGTGTCGCTGAAGACGGCACATATTGAGGGACCTGGTCGGTCACATATGCCGCCTGCTGCAGGATCTGGTGAACGGGGACATGGAGGGCATCCACTGCCAGTGGGCGTGAAAGTGACTGCGGTGTTCAATTTTTACGCCAGTGGCTCCTTCCAGGGCTCCACAGGTGACCTGTGCAGGATCTCACAAGTCTCCAAGCACAAGTGTATCCAGGAGATCACGGATGCCATCTTCGGAAAGGCACAGAACTTTGTGCATTTCACCCTGGATTAGGAAAGCCAGGAAGCAAGAGCACTGGGATTTGCGCAGATCTCAGGTTTTCCACAGGTGCAGGGTGTCATCGACTGCACTCACGTGGCTCTTAAATCTCCATGGCAACAAGCAGCCAACTACCTCAGCTGCAGGGCTTCCACTCCCTGAATGTTCAGCTGGTGCGTGACCACCACAAACACATCCCACACCATTCCCAGGGACCATCCACGACTCCTACATCTTAACAGGTCTCAGATCACTGACATCTTCCAGGGTCCACAGAGGCTGCAGGGTTGGCTCCTTGGGGACAAGGGCCACCCACAGAGGACGTGGCTGATGATGCCCGTGCAGCGGCCTCAGACTGCAGCAGAGAGATGGGATAATTAGGCTCAGGCTGCAACTCAGACTTTGGTGGAGCAAACGATGGGCATTTTGAAAGTGAGGTTCCGGTGCCTCGACAGGTCCAGTGGGGCACTGCAATACAGTCCCCCGAGGGTGTCGAGCATCATCATCATTTGCTGCATGCTTCACAACCTGGTGCTGCAATGGGGGGAGGGTCTGGCTGAGGAAGAGGTGGAAGAGCTGCATGTCTCCTCCAATGGGGAGGATATAAAAGGGAATGGTGATGATGAGTTCCGGAAAGGCGAGGATGTTGGCGATGAGGCCCTTGCACTGGCCAGATGAGGCAGGCATGCTTGGGAGGCCCTCACAGCCACAGGATTTGTGGAGGATGATGACGAGATGCAGTGAGGACAGTCCTGACATCCTCACCTTGCATCTGTGAACGTTTGACTCCAGTGTGGGTGACGACAGTGCACATACCCTCTGTGAGAATGCTCCTGTCATGGAGACACAGTGGAGACCCTAATAGTCGCTCGATTACAGGAGGATGATGACGACATGCAGTGAGGACACTCCATAGATTTTCACACAGCCTCTGAGAATGTCTGACTCCTGTCTGACCGAGGGCAGCTCACTTGTGCTCTGTGATCAGCGTCATATAATAGAGACACAGCCATGAAACTTTAGAAGCATCTGATCCTTTGTCCACCTTCAGCACCTGACCCCTTCAGGAGCACAGAGTCATTGGTCACAGATGCTGAAGAGATGGGGGCCAGCCCCACCTTAAAGTTGCTGAGAGCACACAGAGAGAATGATGGAACTCGGTGACACCTGCCCACTACATTCTGGCAGCAATGACGAGCACCATCGAGGTGCAGGCATCAGTAATGTCTCCAGGGAGTGTGAGGCCAGACCATCACTTTGCCCTGAAGGTTATGCACTGCACAGGGAAGAGGCCCTGGACTGAGACACCTGCTTTTATCTTGTGCAGGAACCAATGTTTCAGATCTGAGTGACACGAACACTGCTCATCAGAACAAGGAGCTGTAGGCAGGGAGACATTCTTGGGAATTTATTGACAATAGTGAACAGTATGTGCAAGTGATTAACACCGTGCCCAGGCTGTGCAACTACATCTTCTTAACCTTCCTAACCCTGCCGCTGCGTCTTGGTGCTTCCCCGACTTCCACAGCAGAGATGGAGGCAGCCTGCTGACTGCTACGCCCTGTCTTTGACAAGCTTGGCTTGCGTCCTCTGGAGGGCCGAGACCTGGAGGGCCCCGGCCTGCTTTCAGGGTCCTGCTGAGTGGCAGTGACACCCTCCTCGGCCTGTGGAGCTGGAGCTGCTGGGGTCACAGGAAGAGGGGATTCGGATGGTCCGGACACTCCCGGAGTCACCTGTGTGGATGGCCCTGGGATGTGCACCTCCTGATCCTCTTCCCTATGGGTGTCCGAGGGCCCCTGGCTAACTCCTTGAGGAGAAGCGGAAGCTGGAGTGAGATCGAGCTGCCCTGGAGCCCTGGATGTTGACACCGCTGGAGGCCAACTATGGCATCAGCGATGGAGTTAAGCCCGCACAGCAGTGCAGAAGCAATGTCCTGGACCAAGGTCTCCATGGCGGCCTCCATCCTACCAGTGTTGCCCTCGGTGCGTTGCAATGCCGGTGCTATCACCTCAGACTGAAGGCAGACGGACTCCTCCATCGTGCCTTGCAATCTGAGGAGTGCAGCGGACATCCCTTCCTGATGTTTGCGAGTTTGCCTTTGCAGCTCCAGCAACTGTGACATGACCAAGTCCAGAGGCTCTTCATCTGACTCTGACTCAGAAGATTTCTGGTGTCCAGCAGTCCTCCGAACGCCGGACAACTGGGAAGTCCCTTCTCTCGCCTACACTGGATCAGACAGTGCGATGTGCTCACCAGCTTGTCATCCCAAGGCTCCTCTAGAACTAGGTCCCACTGAGGTATGTGTCTCTGCCATGGTGGAGGGTATGGGTGAGCGCTGTGATGGGTCTTCAACTTGGGTGTCACCAGGTTCTTCTTCCGAAATGTCTTCAGGGCTTGAGTCAAGGACCTGGGTCGTGGATCCCTCAGCCGCTTCCCAGATGTGCCTGCGAAAGCAAGGAGAGATAATTAGTGAATGACAGGGGTCTGTGGAACAGGGTACCTCACTCACAGCATGGTTGTCTGATGGATGTTGCACTGCTGGATCCTCACTTGGTAGAGCACCGCCGACCTCACCATCAGCACAGGACTGGTCCAGATCATCGCCGGCCAGCTGGATGACTCTATTTTCAAAGTCTGTGAGGGCCTTGATGTCGGGCATTCCTCCACCAGTCTGCAACCTCTCCCTTTTGTAGTGTGTCAGCTTGTCCTGCATGAATAGAGATGGAGAGAGTGTAAGCAGGACGCCTGCCAGGCCAGATGCGAAGGATGCCTGGCATGTGTGGGTGGTGAGTGGTGCCATGGATGGGGTGAGGAGACGATCTATAGGGCAACGAAGGAGTGTGTGAGAGAGTGAATGGTGATGCTCTTTGAACTGCCAGTGAGTGAGGGCCCTGTGGATGTGTGATGGGTTTGTGAGTGTATGAGTTGAGAGCGATGAAAAGAGTGACTTACCCTGGTGGAACAGAGGAGATCATTCATCCTCTTTCGTCACTGGGTGGCGGTCCTTTTTTACAGGGTGTTGATGTTGACCATCACTGCCACTGCCTTCTATGCTGGATTGGTGACCTTGCTTGTTGGTCTTCACCCAGAGCAGGGATAGAAGACTTTGTGATGGGCCTCCACAGTGTCCAGTAGGTGCCTGAGGGAGGTATCGCTAAATTTGGGGGCAGCATGTTTCCACCATTTGGAGGCTGTGATTTTACACCAGTGTCCGATCCCTTACAGAGAGCCAGCTCTGTGCAGGGGCGGCCTTTAAATATGGCGCCTGGATGACTGAAGGCCTGAGGTGATGGTGGGGCGGGCGAATCAGAGGCCACCCCACCAGCGATCTGTCGTGTTTCCTGGGAATTCGTTATTAATGTGGTGGGACACGCCAAGAATAGGACGATACAGTGTGAAAATCCACCATTGTGACTGGTGGGTTAAACATCCCTTTCCCAGCGTACTACTGCACTTTGTTAGGTTCTGCCTTATGACTCTGACAGCCACTAATCCATGTTCTAACGACTCTCTGCGAGAAAATTATCATCTGACTTCTCTGTACATTCACACTTCTACTGACAAGCCTTCATTTATGTCCCTTTTGCATACTGTGGAACTCAAAGCCTTTCATAATTTAGAAAATCTCAATTAAATTTTCCCATAACCAACTCACTTCCTTTATAGATATCACCTTTCAGCACAGGTCTCATTCTAATGAATCCTTACTGTACCTTTCCCATTGCTACTTTCCTATATTAGGAGCCTAGAATTGTATGGAGCAATCTAACTATGGACTAAACAATGTCATGTACAAATTTCCCTTTCCTTCTCACTTATCTATTCCTTGCTGCTTCATCACAGCTGTGTGGCCGAGGTAGTGAACTCAATAATGTAAGAGCACCCTGTCAGACATCCAAGATCCCCTTCCAATGGTGTTGAACTTTGATGCTTTAATGTGCTGAGAAGCTTCAAATTTCCTTGCAAATCTGTAGCGCTGCAACGAGAGTATATCAGACGCTCTGTTCCTCTTCATTCTGACTAACTGTAATACAATATTTAGATCAATGTTCTGCTTTGGATTCTAACTTTGCTAATTTATTACAAAATAAATCCTTACTTGAAACAAGAAAGATTTGCTCAGGCAAAAAAAGACACATGAATGCATCTTGTCTCTTTTATATGTACTAGAATACTGCCCCCTAAAGTCGGTTCATGTGTACGTTTGAAGATGCAATGTTTAATTCATTAGAAATATTGCTTCATTGTACAACATCCTTCATATGCTTGGCTGGCCATTAACTCACTCATATTGATAATTCTCAACTGTAATTGAAAGGCTGGTTCTGAATAACTACGCTGCCTGATCTTTAGGATTGTATGATAAATTTGTAATTACTGCCCTCGACAATCACATTTCGGCACATCCTTAAACACTGTAGCTTTCTTCACCTAGGCTTTAATGCACTAAAGGTATTTAATCTAAAGTGCGCCACATTTGAAAACCATTCTAGCAGTATGATCAATGCTTTGTCTTTTTTTTATTTATTGATGTGGAAGTTACCAGCAGGCTTGCCAGCGAATTGTGATGAAACGTTGGCTAACGCAAAATCTACATTTGTTACGAAGTCAAAAACACGCCAAAGGGGTTTGAGTGGTGCCAACAATGAAGGGTGGCACCTTAAACTGCGCCCCCTGCGGCCATCGCCCTGAGTCACTATCTCGTGGGGCACTCCAGCTTGTGGGCAATTCTTAATGATCAGGTTCCACGGGCAGGATTTTACGTTCTGCGGGCGGGCGGGCGCCAGACCCGCTCAGGTGTAAAATCACGCACGATAACGTCAGGCGAGTGTCCCGACATCATCGCGTAGTCACACGATCTTTCAGTCGGCAGGCGCCCGTGAGAGTCACCAGCGCGCCCGCCGACAATTAAGAGGCCAACTAAGAATCTAAAGCAGGTAATCAGTTTGTACTTTTCACTGCCCGTCCAACTGTTCAGTTGGGTGAATCGGCCTGGCAGCCTTTGCATTTTTTATGAAGCCTCATCCACGGGCGTGATAAGGCTTTCAGGAGTAATTAAAAATAATAATTAAAAATTTTAAACATCATTTTGAACATGTCCCTCTTCGTGTGACTGAGTCTCTCATTTTTAAAATGTTTATTTTTGTGTCTGCAATTCTTCAGCTCCCTGAGGCAGCTCTGTGCCCTCAGGAGGGAGCTTTCAGTGCGCACTCCTCCCCCCACCCCGCGCATGCGCAGACTTCTGCATTCACCACCCCCCCCTCCCTCCCGTCCCCCACCCAGGCAGCGCTGAGCTCCTCAGCGTGCGTTTCACACTGCCTGGCCATTAATTGCCCAGCCCGTGTGAAATAGCTGTCGGGTGCCCGATCGCGGGCAGCAGACTGTTTCGCGAATGCCCCCTGGGCCAGTCCGCGCGCCCGCCCAACGACTGGAAAATTCTGCCCCACGTTTGCTTCACTGATTTCCTTGGGCCTGATATTCGCTAAATGGCTGGGGCTCTAACAAATTCATAAACTATGATGGTGAAATATGAGCAAATTCTTCCTTTGTTTTGCAAATCTCTTCATCCCTTCATTATCCTGATATACAGTGACCACCCCCCACTCCAGTTGTTGACTTGCTAGCCAGGGGAATCCTTAAATTATATCCAATCCTAAATCCCAATACATTCCCTAAACTCTTCCATTTCTAATTTATGTACATCCTCACCCCTTCCCGTTCCCATGGCGGCTTCAACCATCCCTCCCTTTTCATAAGTCCCGCCTCCTTAACATCCCCTTTGAAATCCATCTTAAAATCTGCCTGTTTGAACATGCCCTTGGTCACCTCCCTATAACGTTTCCCCCCATCTCCTACTCGTCATCTCATCCTTTGCAAAGAGCCTCAGGACATTTTGTATGAAAGAAGTACCAGATGAATGTTAGATGTTGTTTACACACAAACTCTTAACCTCAAGATTTGATTACAGCCTACAACTCAATTCCAAGTATTGATTCTTCAAGGAAAGCTGGTAAAATATTTTTCCCTCTTCACTTTGAAGGTAAGAACCGAGTGTCCTTCCAGTTAGTTTTCATTTTTCCTTGGGCTGCGTGCTAATTGTAATGAAGACGGATCCATAGGTAACCTGCTCCCAGGTCTCTTTCAATGTGTTGACTTGCAGAAAATGAGAGAGAGAATCACAATAATGAGCTGCAGGTATCTACAATGTGTTGGTGCCATACTGAATATAGAAAGGAACAGCATAACTTCCACATAAAATCATAAACTGGAGTAGGCTATTCAGCCCTTTGATCCTGTTCTGCCATTCAACAAGGTCATAGCTGATCTTCTACCTCAACTCCACTTTCCCACACTATCCCCATATCCTTTATTTCCCTTAGTACCCAAGCATCAATTGATGTCAGCCTTGAATATACTCAGCGACTGAACATCCATGCCTCTCTGAGGTGCAAAATTCCAATGATTTATGACCCCCTTGAGTTAAGGAATAAGGAACTCTCCTGAAATCAGTTTGAAATGGTTGTCCCATTATCCAAAAAGGGTGTCCCTTAGTTCTAGACTTCCCAGCCAGGAGAAATATCCTCCCAGCATCTATCCTGTCAAGCCCCTTATGAACTTTATATGTTTCTGGAGAAGTGTGATGACACCTGGGTCATGCGCATCCTGTGTGAAATATGTAAGTGGGTGAATAGTCACAAATTAAATTTACCACAGAGAAATAAAATATGCAGGCTTGGTACTCCATGAACCAGCATTGCTCTAGCTAACTGTAAAGTTGAAGGAGAGCAAGGGCTATTTGTAGGCATTGGGGGTAAAATTGGCAGGGGTAAAAAAAAACAGGCAGGAATGGAATTGGTTGCCTGTTGTACATGCCCTGTCCAACTTTTCATTCAATTTAACTACTGCAAGGGAGAGCAAAGATATAAAAAAATAGGAGCAGGAGTAGGCCATTTGGCCCATCGAGCCTACTCCACCATTCGATAAGATCATGAGTGACCTGATTGTAGCCTTAACTCCACCATGGATTGGTCGGTCACCGTTACTCACATCTGCTGCCCCCTAGTTTTCCTCTCCACTGAAGTTTTAGTTGTTTAATGGGCGGCCAGTTTCCCACCACTGCTTAAAATGAAAATTCCTCCTTGCGGTGTCTTCGGAAGGCTGTGAGTTCAAGGCCTATCCCAGGAGTTCAGCACATAATCCTGGCCGACATCAAATTGTGCCATTGACTGGTCACCTCACATTGAGCATACTCTGCCCAGTTCTGGTCAACAAGAAGACCTCAGGGTAGAGAAGAGCCGCATGGACATCAGAAAGCAGAGCTGTGAGGAAAGACTGTAGGAAATTGGACCTTCAGCCTCCTCAAGAGGAGACAATTTAATAGCAATCTTATAGACATGCCTATGATAGAAAGTGGCATTACGCCAATAAATCTACCTAATTTGTACCAATGGCATAAGGGGACACTGGACATGTTAGTGAAAGGAAGCTATGAAAACAAACGTTTGGAAGCTCTTCACCTGAAGAGTGATCGACAGACCTTCTGTCAGTGTGAAAGAGACAAATGTCATGTGAGAATTGTAGGTTCCTGAGTGGATAATATAAGATTGGCCAAGTGGTCACTGTCATCTTTACGTTGTGATCCATGTATTGTAAGACATGTGAAAATCAATTCTGACACCATGTTGCTGCTTAAATGTATTAACGTAAGCAAAGTCCTTTACGCGGAAGGAAAGGATAAGGTTCATGTTGTTTCCAAGCAGCTTAGTTTTCTAAATCATTTGTCGCTTGAGGAGCATTCTCAGAATGAACTTGCATTTATGTCGTGCCTTTCGCAACCTTGGGATGTCCATTGAATTTTTACAATCCACTTGTGTTGTAATAGTTGTAACGGCGCATTTTTCAAAATGGATGACCGTAAGAGGTGGGGTATAAAGGGGCAATTGCTGCACTTCATAGTCCATACACAACCTCTGAATTGGAGCCTATGCCACAATGGTCTGATACACTGAGGGTTACCTGAATGTTAGGTTGAAAGGTTGAAGACAACATCTGGTGCAGAGTGAACCGTGCAGACCAGAAGACGTTGTTCTTGATTCTTGGCCAGTCCTGAACCAGCCGTTCTTCATGCTGAAATAAGTCTCAATGGGGTCCTGTCTAGGACGGGTGAAATTCTGCTGGGGTTGATTATTAGGACAGGCAAAAGCAAGATTGTGTGTGCGTTGGGTGAAGATGAGATTGATCCTGACTGCACTGAATTCCACAGTGAAATAGTTCACAGAAACTCATTGTCTAGGCTTCGCATGTGAAGCGTGGCCACTTGGAAAACATGCTGGTGGGCTGTTGGAGCCAATGGAATTGCAATCTACTGTTAGTCAGGTGCTTTAGGAAGGGAGCAAGCAGTGGGGGATGGGCAAGGTAGCAGGATTAAAATGAGTTATTCTATCAGTTAGTGACTAACCAGAGACATAAACCACTGAGGATATAAGAACATAAGAAATAGGACCAGAAGTAGCCCATATGGTCACTTGAGCCTGTTCCACAATTCAGCACAATCATGGCTGATTATCGGCCTCAACTACAGTTTTCCACTTGCTCACCATTTCCCTTGATTCTCTGAGAGATCAAAAAACCGTCTATCTCAGCCTTAAATATATTCAAGGATGGAACATCCACAAACCCCTGGGGTAGAGTATTCCAAAGATTCACAACCCTGTGAGTGAAGAAATTTTTCTTCAGCTCAGTCCTCAATGATTGGCCCCTTATCCTGATTCTGTGCCACCATGTCCTAGATTCTCCAGCCCAGGAGAAACAGCTTCTCAGTATCTACCCTGTTAAACCCCTTCAGGATCTTGTGTGTGTCGATGCGATCATCTCGCATTCTTCTAAACTCCGGGAAGTATAGGCCCCATTACGCAGCCTCTCATAGGACAGCCACAAAGGATTAATGAGTGTAAGTCATTGTATTTTTTTGTTTCATGGGATGTGGGCATCACCGGCAAGGCCAGCATTTGTTGCCCATCCCTAATTGCCCTTGTGCTGAGTGGCTTACTGGGCCTCTTCAGAGGACAGTTAAGAGTCAGGCACATTTCTGTAGGTCTGGAGTCACATCTAGGACAGACCAGGTAAGGATGGCCAATGGTATCAGTGGAGTTAAATCTGGATCACGAGGGGTAATGTTTCCCTTCACAGTAAAAGCTGGGAAAAGAGATCACTCGCTCATTCTAGAACTGGTCCAACCTTCACTGACACAAGTCAAAATGGATCCTGGGTAAATTCTAAAACAGGCTAAAAATTCACTCCACAAGGTTATGTGAGGGTGAAAAATTGACCACTGGTTACACTATAGGCACCAAGCCAGGCATGAACCTGCCTGTTCCACCTTTAAAAGTATTTGCGGACTTATTCACTTATACTCTCTATGAGCCCTGAGCAAAGATTTAAAAAAAACATTGCAAACTGCAGAGAAATTTAAGACCAAAAGAAAAGGAGCTACACTGAATGGAAAAGGTCCCATCTGCATTGTGCACAACACTGAAGTAAACAGTGCAGAAGTGGTCATTCATTTGCAAAGCTTTACAATATAAAGAAATCATTCATTTGTGGGCTTTTTTTTCCACTCTTGAGTATATTTGCTGAGTCAACAAAGTCTAGACAAAATAAAATGCTGTAATTGCACTTACACAGAGATATATTACACACACAGTGAGATAGCCAGTTGGGAGTATGTGAGGAACCATTTGTGATATAATTCGAAGTCTGTGCACAGTGCTGCACACGTATATCATATAGTGAATTCACACAGACTACATAATGAAATGCATATATCACACGCTGAAATGCTAAACGGTATTTACCTAATGTATTGGAATGCCTGCACTAAGTTTGCATACAATGTATTCCTTACATTAATTCAAATCATTTAGTAAACGCGAGGTTTGTTAGGGGAGGGTTGATGGGAGAACAGTGTGGATGGATTTAGAGTTTTAAAAAGTATGTGCCTCGCCTCCCTCCTGCTCCGCAGCCTGAGTGCTCAGTTGTTACTGCCTCGAATTTAAAATTCTCATCCTTGTGTTCAATCCCTCCATTCCTCTTCCTTCCCTATCTCTGTAACCTCCCCCAGCCTTAATTACAACCCTCTGTGCTCCTCCAGTTCGGGCCTCATGCGTATCCCTGAGTTTCATTGGTGGCTTTGCATTCAGCTGCCTGAGGGTCACACTCTGGAATTCCCTGCCTTTCTAACTCCCCCTCTTCTCCTTTACCTCCTTGAGCAAGCTCTTGGCCACCTGTCTCAACGATGAGGTTCGGTGTCGAATGTTTTGTTCTGATCACGCATCGGTGAAGTGCTTTGGCATTTGTACTACACTGAAGGTGCTACATAGGTATAAGTTGTTGTTGTAAGTACCCAGCCAGTGTGTAACAGAAACAAAATTAAACCAGGGAGATCACCATTCTATGCTGATCTCAAGAATGCTGTAATACCTAGCCTGGGCTAGGGAAGAATCAGCCAAGGTCCATCACTCCATGACCTTTTGAGTAAAAGCAAGGCATGCAAGGGCATTGGGGGAAGCGAAGGTCTAAGTCTCAGCTTGTGATTCCCTCAGTGTTCATTGTCTGGGTTCAAGTGAAGGTCTCTGTGGACCATTCCTCTCCTACGACAGTGGCTGCACTCCAAAAGTACTTCACTGGCGGTAAAGCGTTTCGAGACGTTCGGTTGTGAAAAGCGCTACACAAATGCAATTCCTTCTTTGTTTTTCGATGACTGCAGAGTAGGCAGTGCATGATTGGAGGCGAAGGAGGGCTGGTGGGAATATTTCCACTCGCTGTGTAGCACCAAACTGATGTGATTCATTTGACTCTGACCTATTTGTCCCTTCTGCTCACTGCAATGTTTGACAGGTCACTGTCAATCCTGACCACTGGTTTTCAAACCTGGCCAGGGAGAAAAATCACTTCCACGGTGTTGCTTAGAAGCTTGTGGTTCGAGTCCCGGTCCAGGATGTCAGCACCTAATCCAAGCAGACGTTTATTTACTGAGGGAGTGCTGCATTGTTGAGGTGGCATCTTCTGGACAAGGGGCCGAATCTTCAGCTCGGCCAATGGGGGTGGGGTGGGGCCCACTCGCCGAGGCGTAAAATGACGTGGGGTGACGTCGGGTGTGTGTCCTGACATCACTGCGCGTCATTTAGATTTTCAGTTCGGTGGGTGCACAGTTGAGTTGGCTGCGCACCCGCCAAACTGTCAAAGGCCTATTAAGGCCATTAATTAACTAATTAACCCCATTGAGAAAGCTGCCCGTTCAACCTTAAGGTTGTCGGGCAGGCGAAGAGCCCAGGCGGCCTTCGCATTTTTCATGGAAAATCATCCACGGACGGGATGAGGTTTCATGAAGGGTTTATAAATGTTTTCTTTAAAGTTCATTGACATGTCCCAGCTCATGTGACACTGTCACATGAGGAGACATGTCTCAATTTTTCCTTCCTTTATTAAAATTTTTAAAACTTAAAACTAATCCCCCTGAGGCACTCCCGACACAGGGAACTCCCCCACCGCCTGCCCAGGGAGTGCTCAGTGCTTCTGGGTGTGTGTCACGCTGGGCGGGCCTTAATTGGCCTGTCCCCGCACAACCCCTCTGACAGGGGGACAATTCTCTCCAAGGTGTTTACCGCTTACCCTGGCCAATGTGAAGGGTTCCCTCTAGTCTCTGTGTCCTGGCCAACATTCGTCCTTCAGCCAACACACCCAAAATTGGATTATCTGGTCGTTCAACTCATGTGCTGATTGTGGGCCCCTGCTCTGTGCAAGTTGCCTACAGTGTGATAAACGGTAACTACACTTCAAATATAAATGATTGGCTCTAGGTAGATGCAAGCTTTTTGTTGAAGGAATTAGAAGTATTTTCTCAGGTCAAAGAGAGATTTGTTAATGATGAAGGTTTCAAATAATAAAGGAGTAGCTCATCTGCTTTTATACTGATCCATAGGGCAGGATTTTTAGGTCGATGTATGGGCGCAATCGCCTGAACAGTATTTCACGCTGGCCGGCCAATTACCGGTCAGCCAGTGTGGAGTGCCTGCAGGAATGCTCAGCGCTGCCGGGGTGGGGGGCGGGAGGAAGGTGAGCACTGAAGTCAGCGTGGGCGTGGGCGTGGGTGAGCGATCACAGAAAGCTCCCTGAAGGCAGAGAGCTGCTGCCTCAGGGAGCTGAAGGCTCCGAAAGTTTTAAATAAGGACTTTAAAAATCACAGCAAAAATGTGCAGGCATCACAAACAGTCACCTGAACGTAGACATTATAAAAGCTCTGTCCATAGATTTTTATTGTTTTTTTATTTAATAACGGAAACCTCATCCCGCCCTTGGATGAGGTTTCCTGATAAACGCAAAGGCCTCCTTGGCCAATTCACCCGCCTGCCAACCACAGTGTTGGACGGGCAATGAAAAATCTCCATTAATTGCGTTGTTATGGGCTTAATTGCCCTCTTAGCTGTCGGTGGGCGCACTTCTGAGTTTAGTGTGCGGCTGCCGACCGAATTATTGCGTGAGTGTGCGATGACGTTGGGACGCTCGTCCGAAGTCATCACGCGCTATTTCACGCTCGAACAGGTTGGGGAGCAGGTCAGCACCCTGAGCTAAAAATTATGCCCATAGTGTCCAAGGCATTTGAGGGATCAACCATGATCTAATTAAATGGTGAAACAGGTAAAAGGGACTGAATGGCCGCCTCCTGTTCTTATGTATAGGGAGCTTATTGACATTGTTAACATTTGATTAAATATGGCTGCAAGCAGAATGTAGTCAGCTGGTGAAGCTTAAAGGCTATTCTGCAAAGATAGACTAATTAATCTGGATAGAGGAGTGGTATTTCTCATTATGTATGACACAGCAGCTATTAAACACATTGACGTGTTCACAGAAGAGAGGTTTGGGTAGAAATTGGTAACTAAAGAGCTACAAGACAACAAGCAGCAACTATTGATCAATAGCCCCGATGAGCAGGTCAATAAAAAGTAGCTTAGACGAGGAAGTTGGGAACTGTAATTGTAATCAGAGATATTTTAATATCCCAGGCATTTAAACCCTGTGACAAAGGAAGATGCAGGTACAATCTCCTGCTGTATCCATATATTCTCCACCTCCCTTCCCCACCCACACCAACAGCAACAGAATAGTGAACTTACTAATGTACGAGCACAGGGGAAGACCCCCTGCTCCATACAGCGTGTCTCACGCTGTTTGTGAATTACAATATATACTTTATGCGCTCTTCCAAAAAATAATATTGTTTGAAAGGCGAGAAACCAGGTAAATTCCAGGCCAACTTGTGGGTTGGTGGGGAGGCAGGGGTGGGGGGGAATAATTCTGGGCATTTGGTAACCTGGGAGCTTATCCATATACTTGAAATGGTCAGGATTGGGGTAAAAGACCTGACTCAATGACTAGAAACCAGCTGGAGCTTAAAAAAAACAAGATAGAATCCCAGTGGGGATTACATCCCAAATCCCAGTTCTAAATGTTCAATTCCAGAAAGCCAGTCGATGAAGGCTAGTACAGGAGCAAAATCTTTACTTAATCTTATATTTATTTACAGGGCGAAAAATTACAAGTGTATGCCTCCTAACTCCACTACAGTTTCAGTATCTCTTTATATGTGTTCAAGTGAAACCCCAATTAATGCCCATCACCTGCATTTAATTGAAGGCAGTTATTACACAATTAACACCAAAATGTCAAGTTTAAAATGACCTCCAATATCTTCTCTCTTATGCAGTATTTTTCCTGCCTTTTCCCTTCTCCTATCTTTGAGATTCAAACTGCCTCTTGGCAATAGAGCAGAAGTAAATGATAAGAAAAAAATAAGCACATTATTAAAATTTAAATGGTCACAAAACCCATTTAATATGGTTTCCACATGCACTAACCTTTTGATTGTCAGTCATCACTAGTAGCACAGAATATCTGAAACCTAATTTATGACAGTCACCGTTCCATGTCTGCATTCTACAGCCTAAAATAATCTGACTATAAGCAATAACAGTCACCTTGGTTGACTGTATAATATTGAGTCATAGATAGAAAAGCAGCTCCAATGGACCCGTTTTTTATTGCTTGGCACAGGGGATTTTACTGACTCATTGCTTAAATAACGCAGAAGCATTATTCTCTCAACATTTTTATTTAGCAAGCGGAAGATAAATTCAGGATGAGTTATGTTTGCAAATGTGATCAAATCTACCTTTCAGGGAATTAGTGTCAAATGAAATTTCTAACAAAAAGCGATTTCATATCCCTGACCTTATTGAGAATATTGCTTAATTCTTGAGCTAGGATTGTTGACTTCAAATCTCTGCCTCTCCTCTAACACCCCCCCACCTCCTAATTCAATCACTTTTGCATTTGCACCATCACTCATGAAATTAATTTCATCCATGAAACCCCACCATCTCCTTTTGCAAATTTCTTCATCTTAAAATGTCTCCTTTTTTGGTCCTGTGCTGTTTGGCATCGTCATCCTTACCTTCTCTTCAGCACCCTCCGGATTCAATGGTAGGGTTAGTGAACAAATATTAGTGTCTTTCTTGAAGCCAGCTTCACAAGTATTCAGGCAACACTCCTGCAAAATCAGCTTCAGTGGATTGCACACTGTGTCCCCTGTTCAGATGGCCGCAAAGCGTCTCTCCCGCCAAGTCCTGTTCCGTCAACTCTCAACTGAACAATTGTAGTAATTGAAGGTATGATCTCTCCTATGGCCTATCAAGGGGTCACGTGATTGATCTTGGAGGCTCCGACCAATGAGCCCAAAGCATGGGTAATCCGGGGGTTGTGGCTTTCTAGTCGAGGATCTGGTCCAAGCATGTAGCTCCTGAAAGGCTCCCTGTAATAAAGTTTTCTGTTTCAAGTAGAAACTTGTCCGCTATGTTCCCGATGCGTCAAAGAAAATGCTTTAAGGACACTCTGAAGCTCTCCGTGAAGCACAGCGGCATTGACATTAATGTCTTGCTACCGATCTTCCAAAATGGTGGCAACTTGTCCATCAAGCTGCATCACGCTTTCAGCCACAATGTCTTAATGATGAGGCAGAGCAGCGGCAGAGAAGGAAAGAAAAGGAAGCAAATCCTGCACTCCAGATCCCACCACCTCGTGGGACACCCTGCCACATATGCTCCAAAATCTGTGGCTCAAGGACCAGCCTGTTCAGTCACGTGAAGACCCACGCAGAAAGTTGCAATGTCAACGTCACCCTCGAGTAAAGGACAGCTGGTAATGACCATCTTCAGACATTAGTGCAAACACTTGTAAAAACTGGTATCATCACCCTCTCTCCTTATAAGCCTTAACCTTTGAATCCTGTGTACTCATGAGTCAGCATCCAACCTTCACTCTTGCCTTTCTCTCAAAAATGCATCATTGTATTGTTGCTGGCAGCTGTATAGCTGCCTCTCTCACCCCTCCTTGTGAGACTTCCTTCAGTTTAGCTTCCAGGCAGCTCCTAGCACTGACCTGGTCAAATTCATCAATTAAAAACCTTTGCTGTGAAAATTATGGATCACGAGCGTTGCTTGCCATGAGAAGGCTAGGAACAGGAGGAGTCCATTCAACCCCTTCAAAGCCTGCTCAGCTGTTCAATTGGATTATGGCTGGTCTGTGCCTCAATGTCATTTTTACCTACCTTGAACTTGGCCTCTTGAACTCTCCCGTCAGTGCTGACCACTGTACCATCTCTCAGCTAAGATTCGTCCCCATATTATTCTCTACAGTTCCAGGCTTATCTGTTGCAGTTCGGTCAATAAGTTATTAGACCTGTGTGTGTGTGTGTTTCTTTTTCTGTCCCTATATTTGATGTCAACTTTTTTTTTTAAATTGGAAACTGAATTAATCTCAATGTTTGAATTTTCTCAGGACCCAGCAGGTGCATGAAGCTCGGAGCTATAGCAACTAGTTCTGTCCTGGATAAGGTGGCAATTATGCAATTGGCTCCTGAGGCCACAAAAGACATTACCAGACAATTCTTTGCATACTCAGGAATTACATGCATCTTTTCCAAATCTCTCTGGTGTTCATGCAATTCTGTAATGTCATTGAAGAGGAATCAATTTAATTCGAGGATCTTCCTCATGATTATTAAGAACGGGGCATCCATGGTTTGTGAAACACACAGGAAAAGCACACTTCATCTTTGTAAGAACGTGGTAATTCACAATACTAATAACAGAAGAACCTAAATTCATCAGTCATTTGCCCGGCAAAGTAGTTCACGGTAAAGACTTCCAACTCCGAGTGTAATTCTCCTGGTTAGTTTGCAAGCTGCACATATTCCCTTTCAGTCTGTATCTTACTATACACTCTGAACAGAAAATATGTGTTGTAACCAATTAGATAGAAAGGTAATGGTGCAGAGTTTTTCATATGGTGGGTGGGCTTGGCGGGAGCGGACAGGGTGGTCATGGAGTCGATCATCTAAATAATGCCTACAAATAAATGAAGTCCACAGTACGAACTAAAAGACATTCATGCATCTCATGGAGTGGTTACAGCAGCACAGAAGGAGGCCTTTTGGCCCATTGTGCCTGTGCTAGCTCTCTGCAAAAACAATTCACCTCATCCCACTGCTCCATCTTTCCCCTTTAGCTCTGGATTTTTTTTTCTCTTCAGGTAGTTCTCCAATTCTCTCCTGAAAGCCTCGTTTGAATCGGCCTCCACCACAGGCTTTGGCAGCGCATTCCAGATCTTAATTGCTCACTGAGAAAGAAAGTTCCTCCTCGTGTCGCCATTGCTTCTTTTACTGATGGACCTTAAATCGGCACCCTCTGGTTCTGAACCCTTTCACCCATGGGGCCGAGTTTTCTGTGCCTGCTGGCGGCGGGTGTAATAGGTGGCATAAGCAGACAATATGGCGCAATCGGTTTCACGATGGCGGGGAGGCGGGTTGCCGATGGCGGGCTGCATTTCCTGCCATCGGTTATCGGGAACCTAATTGTAATACATCAGCATTGCATTATCAGGCCATCCCGCCAGGCTCTTGCACCCCCCACTGGACCCTCCGTCCACGTCGGTGGGAATGCACGCCAAAACGCTTCACAACAGCGCAGAGGCAACGTGCATTTGGCGGCCTGCACTTGGGGTGAACTGGAGGTGAGTGCACAGCAACATTCTGCAGAGCCAGGGTCGCCTGTTGCTTTGTAGGTCTCGGGGTGCCGGAGGGGGTAGTGGAGGGTCGGGGTTAAGTGCCGCTCTGCCTCAGAGGCGAATTTTGAGGGTGAGAGGGAGCGGGGAGGCAAGTCTTTGCCATTGAATATAGCTTTTGGTATGAGGGGGCTAGGGTCGGTGAGGGAAGTGGCCATGCATTCAGGAAACCTGTAGAAAGTGACTCTTCAACTGAGACAGTTCAGGGGCAGCCACATTGGTGTTGGGCTTCTAGGTATCTGCCCACTCAAACACCGCAGAGGTATCAGAGTGCCATCAAGTTCTCCAGAGCTTCTCCCGCCCCGGCACTGACTGCACTTTACTGGAGTGCAGTGCAGTTGGGTGACTGCACACGTTGTGCATCCTCCTCACTAAAGCGGCCATGGAGCAGTCACTGCTGGAGGTGCTCATAGCCCCTTGTAATTCATCATCCCGGTTTGGCCCAGTCTCCCCCATGGTTCAAGCTAACAGTGCAGCCTTGCAGTGTGGGTTAGGAGAATGCCTGAGCCTGAGCTGAGAGCACAGCGTGCAGTCCAATGGGCAAAGCTGCTGCCAATCGGTCAGGTGGACTGGGGAGGAAGCGATGGGGTTTCGGGCAGCCATGCAGCGCACTAATCTCTGGCCATCCAAATAGTGGCCAGCACTCTCCAGAAAGTGCTAAGGGGACTTTACACTTAACCAGGACAGGTTCTTAGTACACCCATGCTAACCATGTCTCTCGCTCTTTCATTCTGCAGGAGGACTACATCAGGATCATGGAGCCTAGTGAACTAGCTGTATGCCTGATGGCCTAAAGAGCCCGGAGAAGAAGGAAGACAGAGTGACTGTGGCTCCTGGCTGTGTAGAGGCAGGGGCAGCACCCTCTGGAAGAAGGGGCAGATGGGGCTCCTGCCTAGTGACACCCAGGGTCTATAGACGCCGCCTTTCATTCCTGCAGATGACTGAGAACCAGTGTCGCCAAAGACTGTGAATGTCTAGGGAACTGGTCGCTCACAGTTACTGCAGGATTTGGCACCACGGGGACATGGAGGGCATCCACTCCCAGTGGCTGTGAAAGTGACCACGGCGCTCACTTTCTACATCAGTGGCTCCTTTCAGGGCTCGACAAGTGACCTCTGTGGGATATCACAAGCCTCCACCCACAAATGCATCCATGAGGTCACGGATGCCATCTTTGCAAGGGCACACAACTTTGTACATTTTGCCCGGGACCGGGACAGCCAGGATGCAAGGACCATTGGATTTGTCCAGATCTCGGGATTCCCACAGGTGCAGGGTGCGATTGACTGCGCTCATGTGACGCTCAGATCTCCGTCGCAACACACGATGAACTACATCAACCGCAAGGGATTCCATTCACTGAATGTGCAGCTGGTGTGCGACCACCAGAAATGCATCCTGCAGGTTTGCACATGTTTTCCAGACAGTGCACGATGCCTACATTCTCACTCGGTCACAAATCCCTGCAGTCTTCCAGGGTCCACAGAGGCTGCAGGATTGTCTCCTTGCGGACAAGGGCTACCCGCAGAGGTCATGGCTGATGGCACCCATGTGGTGGCCTCAGACTGACGCTATAATGAGGCTCATGCTGCAGCTCACAACTTGGTGGAGCAGACCATCGGGATGCTGAAGATGAGGTTCCGGTGCCTGGACCAGTCTGGTGGAGCCTGCAATACAGCCCACAGAGGGTGTAGCGCATCATCGTCGTCTGCTGTGCCCTTTACAACCTGGCACTGCAACGGGGAGACGGGCTGGCTGAGGAGGAGATGGGGGAGCTGAAGGTCTCCTCTAAAGAGGAGGACGCCAATGGGGATGAGGGTGAGGAGGTCCTCAGGGGTGACAATACCGAGGATGAGGCCCTCGCACTGGCCAGACAAAGGCAGGCACGCTAGGGAGGCCCTCGGGAAAGCAGGCTGCTCGATTTGTGGAGGATGCTGACGACATGCAGTGAGGCGTCCCCATAGATCCTCACATCACATTTGTGAACATTTGACTCCAGTCTGGCTTATGGCAGCGTGAATACCCTCTGTGAGAATGTTCCTGTCATGGAGACACAGTGGAGGCCCTAATTGTTGCTAGATTCCAGGAGGATGATGATGACATGCAGTGAGGACACTCCATAGATCTTCACATAGCCTCTGAGAATGTCTGACTCCTGTCTGGCCGAGGGCAGCTCACTTGTGCTCTGTGATCAGGGTCATATCATAGTGACGCAGCCACGAAACTTTAGAAGCATCTGATCCTTTGTCCGCCTTCAGCACCTAAGCCCTTAGGGAGCTGGAGCACAGCAGCAGTGGTCACAGAGGCTGAAGAGATGGGGCCAGCCCCACCTTAAAGGTGCTGAGAGCACATCTAGAGAATGAGAGAACTCTATGGTGCCTGCCCACAACATTCTGGCAGCAATGACAAGCACCGTCGAGGGGCAGGCATCAGTAATGTGTCCAGGGAGTGTGAGGCTGGACCATCACTGTGGTCTGAAGGCTGCACAGACACAGGGAAGAGGCCCTGGACTGAGACACCTGCCTTTATCTTGTGCAGAAAGGTTTCACATCTGAGTGACATGAACACTGCTCATCAGAACAAGGAGTCATAGTCAGGGAGACATCCTTGGGAGTTTATTTACAATAGTGAACAGTTTGTACAAGTGATTAACACCCGTGCCCAGGCTGTGCAACTAATTCTCCTTAACTGTCCTAACCCTGTTGTTACATCTTGGTGCTCCCCAGACATCTACAGCGGAGGTGGAGGCAGGCTGCTGGCTGCGACGCCCTATCTGTTATGCCTTTGGCGGGCGCCCTCTGGAGGGCTGAGACCTGGGCCCCGGCCTGCTTTCAGGGTCCTGCTGTGTGGCAGTGTCACTCTCCTCAGCCTGTGGAGCTGGAGCTGCTGAGGTCACAGGAAGAGTCGGATGGGCCAGACACTCCAGGAGTCACCTGGATGAATGGGTCCGGAGTGTGCACCTACTGATCTTCCTCCCTAGGGGTGTCGAGGGTCCCAGGCTGACTCCCTGAGGAGCAGGGGTAGCTGGAGTGAGATTGAGCTGCCCAGCACCCCTCTCACACACTGTTGGAGGCCAACTATGGCATCAGCGATGGAATTGAGCCCGTGCAGCAGTGCAGGGATGAAGTCCTGGACCAAGGTCTCCATGGCAGCTCCTATCCTACCAGTGTTGCCCTCGGTGCATTGGTACGCTGGGCTACCACTTCAGACTGAAGGTGGACAGACTCCTCCATCATGCCTTGCAATTTGAGGAGTGCAGCGGACATCCCTTCCTGTTGTTTCCAAGCTTGCCTTTGCAGCTGCAGCAACTGAGACATGACCGAGTCCAGGGGCTCTTTATCTGACCTGTCTCAGCAAATTTCTGGCCTCCAGCAGTCCTCCGAGGGCCGGGCACCCGGAGAGTCCCTTCCCCCACCTGCTGTGGATTGGACAGTGCAATGTGCCCATCAGATTGTGATCCCAAGGCTGCTCTAAAGCTAGGTCCCACCAAGGTGTGTGTCTCTGTGCTGCTTGGGTGTGTGGGTGAGTGCTGTGATGGGACTTCAGGGAGGGTGCCTCCAGATTCCTCTTCAGAGGTTTCTTTGGGACTTGAAGGGAGGCCCTGGGTCACAGGCTCTGTCCGCTGTGTGGCAGAAAGCAAGGGGAGATAATTAGTGCATGGCAGTGGCCTGTGAAACAGGAGACATCACTGACGGCATGGTTGTCTGATGGATGTTTTACTGTTGGACCCTCACTTGGTAGAGCAGTGCCAATCTCACCGTCAGCACAAGACCAGTCCAAATCCTTGCCAGCCGGCTGGATGGCTCTGTTTTCAAAGTCCATGAGGACCTTGATCTCGGGAATTCCGCCATTGGTCTGTGATCTCTCTCTCTTGTTGTGTCCTGAATGAATAAAGATGGAGAGAGTGTATCAGGGCGCCTGCCGGGTCAGATGATAAGTATGCCTGGCCTGTGTGGGTGGTGAGTGGTCCCATGGACGGGATGAGGACAATGATCGTGAGTGTGAGAGAGTGAATGGTGATGTCCCTTGAACCGGCAGTGAGTGAGGGCCCTGTGGATGTGTGATGGGTTTGTGAGTGTGTGAGTTGAGAGTGATGAGAAGAGTGACTTATCCTGGTGGAATGGAGGAGATCATTCACCCTCTTGTGGCACTGGATGGCTGTCCTCTGTTGCAGGGCATTGGCGCTGACCATCACTGCCACCACTTCCCAAGCCAGGTTAGTGCTGTTGCTGCCCATCCTGCGGCCAGAGCGGGGGTAGAGGACATCCCGGCCGGCCTCCACGGCATCCAAAAGTCGCTTGAGAGACGCATCGCTGAATCGGGGGGCTGCAGCCTTCTTCAGTATCAGGACCATGTTTTTTGTGCAGCGGTGGTGGTCTGGAAGCGCTGAGATGTGTGTGTGCGGCTAAACTTTAAACATGGCGCCCGGCGTGATGCAGCAGCTGGGTGATGGCGTGGCGGGTGAATGAGCGCCCGCTCGCCATGGAGACGGCGTCTTTCCCAGGAGTGTATAAATAATGAGGCGGGTTCAGGATGGTACAGCGTGAAAACTCACCATCGCGGCCGGTGAGTAAAACATCGTTTTACCTGCTTACTTCCGGACTTAGTGCAAATTTGGGAAAATTCCGCCCATGGGAACAGTTTTTCCCTGATCCAATCGGTCCAGATCCCTCAAGGTTTTGAACACCTCTATCAAATCTCCTCTTAATCTCCCCTTCTCCAAAGATAACAGCCCATCTAAATCAAGTTTCACTTCATACAATGCGCACAGATGCAGGTTTACCTTATGCCTCCAATACATTCAATACCATTCAATGTAAAATTGATCTCGAACAGTCCAACTACATCCATGTGGCTCACCTGAAAAAGGTGCATGATTTATGCAGAACAACGCAAAGAGTGATTTTCACTTCTCCCACTTTATTGCCTGCCCTCTCGCCCATCTTGCACTCTCTGGATCAGACTCCAGATATTTGAGAAACCGAATCCCATTATGTAAGGTAGTAACCAATCATGTTCCTTAGGATTGGTCAAATATCGCTGTAAATGGAGAGGATTTTCAAACCCTCTAACTAAGAGGAAACACATTTCCTTCCATCATTAAACTCTGGCTAACTCACCTGGGATATTTTGATAAAAATGAAGGTAAAATTTTACACAATGTTGGTTATCTCCATATTATTATGATTATTATGTGTGCAGTGAGTGTTGGAACATAAGAAAAAGTGGTGAACAAAATATAATAACACTATAGATGGGTTGGTTGAGTGGAATACTAGGAATTATCCAGGATGATAAAGTAAGAATATACTGGTCAAGAATCTTGCACATACCAGATTTTAATTGCTGGTATCAATCCTATCTGGATCCAGCATCTGCCCTGCACGTGGACTTTCAGTGTTGGCTGCTTTACAGCTGTCAAAGGCATGAACTATGGCCTTTTTTTGTTAAGTTCTCTCCACTAGCTCATTAACACCAAGGTCGATTGAAGTTGACCCATTGCTGCACTGGGCTGAGATCAAATAACTCTTGCTTCAGGGATTGACCCTTGAGCATTCAGCTGTGACTTGGTCCCAAACCATGAATGGTGGGGGTGTTGGGGGGCAGTGGATGACAGTAATCAATGCTAATTCTTGCAAACTACTTTTGAATTGCATTGCTATGGGGGCTCTTACTCCTGAACAGAATCGGGCATCAGTGTCATGACGAAGCCTGTGATTTTGAAGAGTGAAAGAAAGACTTGCTTTTTTTTATAGTGCCTTTGACGACCACCAGCATCCCAAGCTGCCAATGAAATGCTTTTTGAAGTGTAGCCACCATTCTTAAGTAGGAAACCGCACTCAAATTGCACACAGCAAGCTCCCACAAACAGCAATGTCATAATGACCAGATAATATGTTAGTATGATGTTGTTTGAGGGATAAATGTTGTCCAGGATTCCTGCTGTTCTTGAAAATAGTGCTGTGGAATCTTTTATGTGAGGGAAGCAGATAGTTTAATGTCTCACCTGAACGTTAGCACCTCCCCCAGTCCAGCATTCCCTCAGTGTTGTGCTCAAGTTCTGGGTTAGGATTTGAACCCGGCACCCTCTTCCTCAAAGACAGGCACACTACTAACTGAGCAAAGGTTGTTACACAGCACCAAGCACTTAAAGAATATGAGTTAAGTGAAAAGTCAGTCAAGGTTGTGCCTCCAAAGTGCTGTACATGTGGGGGTAATCATGGAGTGGGAGGGGGGTTGGGGGAAATTTGGTGTCAGATGATTGGTTGTAACAGTGATACTGTGATTAAATTACATCCCAAAATTCTCATGAAAAATGGGTCAGGAACAGATTTGTGTTTTGCCTCTGTCAAGGCCATGAAAGGTGTAATAGGAACCATTGTTTTATGTCTTTTCTTGCTTTCTTTTTAGCTAACTTCCTTCCTTCAAATCCCTTTCTCATATAATTGCATCCTAGTAAAGAACTAGGAAAGTAGAACAGCAACGCGAGAGAGGAAAAGAGAGATATGCTGTATTGGAAAGGAGGAACCAATGTTCAATAAAAGAAAAAAGGACTTGAATTTATATAGCATTTTTCACGACCACCAGATGTCTCAAAGTGCTTTACAGCCAATAAGATGTGTCGCAGCGTTTGTATCGTGCAAGGGCATAGTGTTGGATTTCTGTTAGCTATTAGCTAAGCAGTCGACCCGAAGTTAAGACATTGTAGCCTAGGAACCAGAAATTATAGCTCAGTGGTGTGTGCAAATTGGAAGGCAGCAGCATCCGTGGAGCAGAAGACCATGAGCGCTGAGGAGAGTCACTGCTCCCTTTTGTGACTGCCAACAAGATGGGCCAACAATGGAAAAGGCTCCCTGGTTCTGGACTGTACCCACTCGAGCGTGGGCAGGCTCATTTTGAATGCATTAGAAGCAGATAGAAGCTGTGTGAAAGGCCAGTGCCATCATTTTCCATCACTGCTGCTTATAGACAATAAGAATAAGCTGCAATATAAAATGAAAGCAGCAAAACAAAACATAACTGCAAATGGCGAGAGCCCAGACGAACAGCTTTAAGAAAAGAATTTCCATAGGAGCTTTGTGCCTTGGTGCGCGAATAATCTGCAATAATATACATTGCTCTCCTGGAGATCACTGCCCTGTACTGGGACTTTATTATTATGATGTGTTCCTTCAGCAAGCTCCCCACTGTGCACTGTGTTTTTTGCCTTGGCTTTTGATATGATTTAATAGCCTGAAAACTGAACTCTTGAGTATGTGGAAGTTCTGGGGATTGCTGAATGCCAAATGTCTAACTCCTTTGCAATTTACAGCACATACTTGGTGAAATCGCTCAATGATTCAGCTCAGACTATGTGAGAAGTGTAGGGTTTTTAAGTTTCTTTGCTAATTTTTTTAATATCCTTTTCTGTGTGATTGATTTTGTGCTCGACAAAGCGAGAGTTATTATTTTTTTTACAGTGTCAGGAAGGGAATATCTCTGTTTTTTGTACAAAGTCAGCACTGAGGGGACCCCGGGAAGAATACAACTGGCATGCAAAATGGTGGAGCACCCTTCAGGCGAGTCAGAATTTATTCTGATTGATACGTGTTGGGGATGTTGTAGCTATGGCAAAACAATTTGAGGCAGCGCGTGATTAGGAGCTGTAATGCACCACCTGAGAGCCTGGTGGAGGCAGAGTCAATCATAGCTTTCAAAAGGGGATTGGATAATTATTTCAAGGGGGGAAAAAAAAATGTGGTGAGGCTGTGGGGAAAAAAGGCCGGGCAAGTGGGATGAGCGGCGTTGCTCGCGTAGAGAGCTGGCACGCTCACGACCCACTGAATGGCCTCCATCTGTTCTGGAGCAATTCTGTGTTTCAGTGATATAACTGAAGGTTTCCTCCATTCTCCATTTCTAGTAAGGCCTGTTCTTGTTTGGAATCACAGCCCATATTTTAACTCACGAAATCCTGTTCACCTATCACCACCATCACCCCCGCCCCACCGTGCTCCGTGACCCACATTGGTTTCTGGTTCCACTAGGCCTCAATTTTAAGGTTCTCATCCTTGTTTTCAATTCCCTCCATACTCTTTCCCCTCCCTATCTCTGTAACCTACTCTAAGTCCTGCTCATTTGCATATACACGATTTTCATCAGTCTGCCATTGGCAACTGTGTCTTTAGTTGCCTCAGCTGCAAGTTCCAGAACTCCCCCCGTGCAGCTCTCCACTTCTCTTCCTTCCTTTTCCCCTTTAAGTTCCACCATAAAATCTACCTCTTTGACAAAGCTTTTGATCACTGATCCTAATAGCTCACAACGTGGCTCAATGTCAAATTTTCTTCAATAACACTCCTGTGGTGTTTTACAGTGTTGAAGGTGCTATATAAATGTAATTTGTTGTTTTGCAAGAGCTGTTAGAGAGAAGAAACTTCCACAAAGTTATTGCTCCATCTAGCCAAGGGGAGTCTTGTCCAACACCCCTTGAACTAAACCTCAGAGGAGCACAGCTGTAGTCGCACTATGAACCAGAGTGAGATTAGGTGTTACCCTTCATGTGAAGGAATGGCTTTCATTGAGTCTATAATTGAGTAAATTCTCATTGGTGTTGATTTCCCTCCCATAATATTGCAGGCTAATGTTCAGTGAAATGGACAACATAAAGAAAGAGATTTGTTCATTTATTTAACAACCTCCATGGCTTCAGGATGTCTGAAACCACCTTACAACAAATTATATAGTCACTTTAGTAATGCAAGGGTTTGCTGATAGGTAGTCCCTACAAAGCTGCTGGAAATCTCATTGATAATGGCGTAAGGTCAGAAATAGCAGCAGCCCATCACTAGCCTGCATGGGCAGGGATAAAAATTTATGGCCAGAACTCAGTTGGCACAGTTGACATAAGTCTTACTGGCAAGATCTATTTAGCTTTGCACCATTGTTATCAGAGGCACCCACAGAATTTCTCCCTTTTGGGGGGATTTGGTGCAGTTGATACTGGATTGTTTTTACTACAAGAGGCCTCCTAAAGAACCAAAGACTCAAAGTCACAATACATTGACTCTCGTTCCACCAATGCCCCAGCGTTAAAATTCTCATCCTCATGTTCAAATCCTCTGGCGGTCTCATTCCTCTCGATCTCTGTAACCTTCCTCAGCCCCCACAACCCGCTTGAGGTCTCTGCGTTCTTCTTCCAATTCGGGCCTCTTGTGCTTCCCCCATTCCTCTTACCTGACTGGTTGGCAGCTGGGCCTTCAGCCATCTCAGAGCCCAAGCTCTGGAATTAGCTGCCCAAGCCCCATTCCATCTCTACCTCGCCTTCCTCCTTCAAGATGTAGCCTTAAAAGCTTTTTTCTCCTGACCTGGCATTTAATCATCGGTCCTAATGTTTCCTCCTTTGGCTCAGTGTGAATCTTGCCTTGGTATGCTTCTGCCCCTTGCGAAGTTCTTTGAGCCATCAAGAGCCTAGGATTAAGAGCCCCAGAACTTGCACTGTTCTGCCGGATCATGAGCTCAGGAGTCACAACTCTCTATAAATTGGGGTTTAGAAACCAGCATCATGGAAGTGTGTGGGGCTGCAGTGGAACATGGAACTTCTCAGGATTGTGTGCAACGCATTAAATTTAATATTGATTGTGACACACGCAGATCTATTGGGCTTAAACAGACATACATTATCTCATGAAATATTAATACTTATGATAACTGTAGAAACTAGCTTAGAACTATAGACTATTAAAGTCTTATTTAAGCAATGGTTACTTATGATCTTACATAGCATAATGATATAGTAATGTTTTAGGTAGGAGACCTTTGGTCAATCTAAATCCAAATATCCCATCAGATTCCTTGTGGTGGTGTGTTACAGTTCACTTAGGGAGTCCGAGTTGCTGTGGCAAAATGCGCTTTTACCTGCATGTTGTAGTCTGGAGCTATGGATAGTGATGGTCGAGGCTCCAACTTTCTTTCCATCACAGAGCTGACCAGGGATCTCTCCCGCTCTTGCTGCCTGCCATTGGCATGTGTTGGAATCACAGGTTGATAATCAACCTGTATGACATTATGAATGCACCTTCCAAGGCCATCGAGTCCTGGGATGAGACTGCTCTGGCTCAGAGGTAGGATCACTACACACTTCACCACAAGGTCTCCAATATTGCAATTGTACAGCGCAAAAGCAAGCCAATAAGCCCAACCAGGTCAGTCAGCTGTAGCTCATTTGATAGCAGTCTTGCCTCTAAGTCAGAATGTTGTGGGTTCAAGCCCCACTCCAACGAATTGAGCATCAAATCTAGGCTGAAACGACACTCCTGAGGTGATGCTGCAATTTCAGAGGAAACATCATCTTACTAATGAAGTGTTAAATCGAGGCCTTTCTGTCCCCTCAGGGGCAAGTAAAAGATCCCATGGTGCAGGGAGTTATTACCAGTGTACAGGCCAATACTCCTCTCTCAATTATCATAAAAAACAGACTGGTCATTATCACATTGCTGTGATAATTCACAACACCTCAGATATTGAAACCATCCATGTCCATATGCAGCAAGACCAGGACAGCATTCAGGCTTGAGCTGATAAATGACAAGTGACATTCATGCCAGGCAAGTGCCAATCTAAGCCCATCTCCAACAGGAGAGAATCCAACCATCTCCCCTTGATATTCAGGGGCCTTATCATTGCCGAATCCCCCATTATTAACACTCTGGGCATTACCATTGACCAGAAACTGAACTAGACCCAGCCATATAAATACTGTGGCTACAGGAGCAGCTCAGAGGCTGGGAATTCTGGGGTGAGTAATTCGCCTCCTGACTCCCCAAAGCCTGTCCATCATCTACAAGGCATGAGTCGGGAGTGTGATGGAATACCCTCCATTTGCCTGGATGAGTGCAGCTCCAACAACAGTCAAGCTTGGCACCATTCAGGGCAAAGCAGTCTGCTTGATCAGCACCCCATCCACCACCTTAAACATTCACTCCCTCCACCACTGACGCACAGTGGCAGCAGTCTGTAGTATATACAAGATGCGCTGCAGCAACTCAGCGAGGCTCCTTTGACAGCACCTTCCACACCCGCGTTCTCTACCACCTAAAAGGGCAAGAGCAGCAGACACCTGGGAACACCACCACCTGCAGGTTCCTCTCCAAGCCACAAGCCACCCTGACTTGGAACGATATCGCTGTTCGTTTACTGTCACTGGGTCAGAATCCTGGAACGCCTTCCCTAACAGCACTGTGGGTGTATCTACACCCCATGGACTGCAGCAGCTCAAGAAGGTAGCTCACCACATCATGGGCAATTAGGAATAGGCAACAAATGCTGACCTTGCCAGCTAGGCCTTATCCCATGAAAGAATTAAAAACAGCTTGTCCGGAGGGTGCGCTGTTAAACCCACCACACCCTCCCACCCATGAAGCAATCAATTAGAAAACTCCCATTCTTATGCACTCATTGTAAAAGCCCTGGAAAAGGGTACACCTTGTGGAATGAGGTGCAGCAGGGATTTTAATGGCACACTAACTTCTTAATTACTGTTGAACATCTGCAAGGACCTTAAAAATTAATTTTATATTTATGTAATATCAAGTTTCTCCATTATGATAAAAAATATTTTTAAAGTATACATTTTTAATGTTTGTTTATCTTTATTTTAGCTTCTATAATATCTAATCATAAATCACTTATTTCACTATCAGAAAATTTAATTGGCGCTTTTAACTTTCTGCTTTGTTGTGTCTGGATGCTTTGCCTTCTGTGAGGATACTTCAGTGCGATTGGGTGTTTACGCTGCTTGCTGACATCACTGCTGCTGCACACCTGGAGATCCCCTTGACTTGGTGCCAGACTTAAACTACCATCTAAGAAAGGAAAAAAAAAAATGGCACAGAGATTGCTGGATCTTGAGGCAGCTTTCTTAGAGGCCAGTGGTGAGCAGCAATGATAATGCTGCTGCTGACCGCAAAATCTGGACCTTCTGTCTATTAGCCCTCGAGAAAAAGTTCCAAGTTTTTCCATAGCTCTGAAAGTTTTGAAGATCTCCATTGCATGTTCCCTCACTTTTCTCTTCTTGAGAGAGTAAAGTCCCAGGGTCTCAATCTAAGTCATCCATCTAATTTCAAGATTCAGCCTCATAGCATTCCTCTGGATTCCCTTGAATAACTCTACATGCTTCTTGTAGTACTGAGACCAAAATGGAATGCAGTACTCCTGAAACAGTTCACTGGGTACATTGCTGATTCAATATATTTACAAGCCTATATGTATGACAGTTTCACATAATTCAACTGGACAGCAGAAGCCAATTCAAGTGCCAACCAATGTGCAAATTGCTGACAACTGGTGCTTTAAACCTACAGAATGACGTCTCCCAGTGACTTTTTAACATATAGGGAAAGTATGACAGAATTACTAACTCTACCATCACATTTCAGTCACTCATTGCATCACTATGACCCATCCTTAATCACTAGTACCTCATAAACTTTGCAAAGACAGGTTGACTATTCGTATGATGTGGCATTAATTAGAATGAGATTCATTGCTTCTATGTATTCAATTGAACAAACATCATTTGGCAAGTTAAATACACTTTTATATGAGTTTTTCATATAATCTCTTAGCCATTATCTGATCATTTTCTTCTCAGCTGTGCCTGCCATTAATTTTCTTTGATAAATTAGGAATCTGTAAATCACTATATTAATTACAGATTGATTTATAAATATTTTCAGTCTGTTCAACATGTTCATAAATTATGTACAAACATTATTAAGCAAAATAATGAAAAGGTATAATCAGGATTTATGAGAGCCTTGAGTCATTTTCTGGTCGTAGAATTTTACAAATTGATCACCCGAATATGTTCTTCCTGCTAATTGAAGAAATCAATTATTTTTTGAATTCACTGCATCAGAAATGCATGTGGAAGCGCACTTGATCTAATCGCTCTTGGTGACAGCTCAGACTTTGTTAACATATTGTCTAATGAAGCTTTGTGAAGAGACTGTACTTTCAAGGCTGGACTAACAGCTGTCAAAAATCAGTAAACCAACAACGTGGTGGCTGCGATGTTTGGTAGCTGAGACTTCTGCCCCTTCCTACTTTGCTTACGTTCCATGCTCCCTCTGCCCCACCCCCACCTGTCCTTTTGAGGCACTGTTAACAGACTTACAAATGGATTTGTACTTTGTCTTTTAATCTTCACATAAAAAGGATAATAAAACAGGGAATAATGGACACATGGGAGTGATTGCGTAGGGGGATAACACACAGCTGGCAGTGAGTTGCAAGGACTACATTAAGAGCTGAAAGCAAAGCTCATCTTGACACACTTGATATCTGCTACTATCTTAAAACAGACTCGAGAGTGTATTATTGTTTATAACAAATGTAATGTTGTGCACTGAGCGTTTTACTGACCGACGGGACAACTGCACAGATAACAGACAGATGGCATCTACGATCAGATCACATGACTGCAAAATAAATTGAATCGTGCTCCGTGGATTGCAGCGTTATTGGGATTTATTTCACTGGAGGACAGCATAGTGTATATGCATTATAAGGTAGTAATCTAACTGAGGAAACGGTTGAGAACAAAGCCAGTTCTTTGATCTCCCTCTTCCTTGCTTTAAACTTGGTGGCAATCTTCACCATAGGTGCATTGCCTTTCTCTTTCCACTTTTTAATCATGAGAGCTAGCAACTGTCGTCTGAACTCCACAGCCTTTTTTTAAAAACGGCTTCGGGGTCTGCCCTCTTTTTATTTTTTGGTAATCAATTAGAACATGAGAGAAAAGAAAAATCGAGGCTGAGAGAGCTCATTGAAGCCTACTCCCCTCCGACTCACTTAGGCTGACTTCAACTGCACTTTCAATGCTCCTGAAGTCTTTGAGTAGAAATGATTTTTCTTTCCCTGTATTACATGTACTTTTCCCTCTTTTAAATTCACCTTCCCTGATCCTGCTGGTCGGGCTAACCTTGAAGTAACATCCAAGGACTCACCGCTAATACTTTAGATCTGGAAGTAAAGTTCCCTCTTAACCTGTTTCTCTCAAGGACTATGGAGATTGAGTTTCTCCAATCTTTCCCCGTGTCTTGTCCTCTTTATACCTGGAATCATTCATGTTGCTTTTCGCTGCACTCTCCCCAACATTGTCCACAGCGCTTTCAGTGTCGTCTCATGCAGCATAAAGCTGCAAAATAACTTTAGCATTTTCTGTCCTGGCCGTGTCTCCTCACATTCCGTTTGATTTTTTTTCAATTTCTTCTCCATATTGTCTCAATATCGAAAGTAACGAATACACTGCTTTTCCCATTAACCTGATCTTAATCTCGAGTTCTATTCCATTCCTTGTCATTCATTCTGTTGCTCAATGTTCAACTCTTAACATTTGTCTATGTTAAATTTCACTTGCCATTTGTTTATCCAGTGACATTACTGTATGTCTCTCCTCCTGCAAATCATTAGCTCTGTATGCTTACTTTACTGTCCTCGCTATTTCACTGCTGTATTCAAATGGTTTCTTATCTGCATCATAAGGGGGCTAGGAGCTGGGCAATCATGCGCCCCCATTACCACCACCCCCTTCATTTCCCACCATTCCTCCATATTCCTCCCCCCGTCCTCTTCCCCCCGCATCCTCCCCACAACGGCCACCCATCCCACCCACCCCAACCATCCCAGTTTCCCGATCGTAACCTTATCAAAGATTTTGGGAAGTCCAATAAGCTCTATCCTGGAGAGCCCCACTATCGATTTTATTTGTAATGTCCTCAAGAAAGACAAAATGGGGTTGGGGGCGCCGGAGAGGCTGGGGGTGGGAGGGCGGGGTAGTAATTTTAATCTAATCGTCCCTGCAGGATACTGACTGGATTAGATTAGTTACCCAGATTTTTGACCTTCCTCCATTGAAGTTAATGGAGAGTAAAACTGAACAGGGTGTTAAATGTGCAACTGATTCGATGCTGTCAACTCCCCACTGAGCAGATTCGGTCACAATTACTCCCCAGGAGATTTGCTAAGCAGAATCTGCCTTTCATATATCTGTGCTGGCTGCTCCTTATTAATGTTGAATCTTTATAGTAGCTCCTCTGGCTTACTCCTTAGAAAAGGTTTCCCTTAATTTGCTCCCCAGGGACAACAGATTAATGGGCCTGTAGCTCCTGAGGTCAGCCTCATGCTACCAATTTAAATCATGTTACCTCGCTTTCCAATTCCCAAAAAAAATTCTACCAAAAACTAATGAATTGCCAATTGATTTCATTACTGTTGTAGGACCTTGCGTGAAAATTCACTCCATTTTTAGCCACATAACAGCAGCAACTGTGCTTCACAGAGTAAACCGTTGGCCATAAAATGATAAGCAATGTCCAAAGGCATTGTTTCAATGGAAGTTCTTCCTTCACTCTGCTCTTGGCTTTCTTGTGAACTCAAGCTGGTCTCATGACTTCTGCTTTTCCCAATATAATTTTAACTTCCTTGTCTTCCAGAGTTACCCTATGTATATATAAAGCTACTCTGTCCCTCTATTATCAACTCTATTACCTCCTGATAACCTTGCAAAATATATTCACTTCCATCTTTGCTGGTGACCCATGTTTAAGAGCAAGTTTCTTCCACAATATCTTATATAAAGGGAGATGTTTGAGTAGTGGTAATTCAGAGGCCCAGGTTCTGGGGACATGGGTTCATATCCCACCATAGCAGTGGGTGGAATTTAAACTCAATTAATAAATCTGGAATGTAAAGCTGGTCTTAGTAATGGTAACCAAGACAACTATTTGCAAAAAAACCCATCTGGTACACTAATGTCCTTTAGGGAAGGAAATCTGCTGTCCTTACCTGGTCTGGCCTACATGTGACTCCAGACCCCACAGCAGTGTGGTTGATTCTTGACTTCCCTTTGAAATGGCCTGGCAAGCCACTTGGTTGTACCAAACTGCTACAGATTGGACTATAGCGGTTAAAGACGATGGCTCACTACTACCACCTCAAGGGCAATTAGGGATGGGGAAAAAAATGTTGGCTTTAATTGCCATTGATGCTCACATCCTATGAAAGATTTGAAAAAATACCAGATGGATGAGGACAGAATTGGCCATTAAGATCTTTCACGCGCCTCTACTCGCATTCAAGATGTTGACAGTATGGAAGATTGGTCACATTGGTGAAGTATTGAGAGACGGTTAGTCTGTATTGAGTGTCAGCACGTTCAAGGCAGGAGAATGTCTTTATGCTGTGGACATAATTATAGGGTCAAATGAGTGGCTAGCTGGGTGGAGGAGTTTAGATGTACCTTTGTTTTATAAATTGTACATGTAAACTTGGTTGATATCGGAGTGGTATTTGCATGTTAATGGAATAAAACTAAATGGGTCAACTTCCCACTCGATGATGATCAGGTATGAAAGCTTAGCACACTCATTCTCCTTCCCTCTGGGTCTTTTTTCTAGGAACATTAGGAGGCCATTCAGCCCTTGGGTCATGGTTGATTATGATCATGGCTGATCTGCACTTCAATTCCATTTCCCTGACTTTGCTCCACATCCCTCGATGCACTTACCCAACAAAAATCTATTGCACCCTCAGTCTTGACAGCTCCAATTTCCACCCCCCCCCCACCACCCCACCACCCCTGGCATCCATAGCTTTTTGTGGGCCAGAGTTCCAGATTTCCAGCATCCATTTTATGTGTCTCAGGCAGGCGCAAATTCATCTATTTCCAACAGGTTGGCATCTGTCTGAAAAGTGCCAGTTGTTATTGCTTCATGATGGCATTTACCATGTCCAAAGGGTGCTCACAATCTTGCTTAACATGCAGCCCAGAGGGAATGCGACAATACTGGACGTGCTTTCATTCAACATGCTGTTAATCAAAGGTCACATCTGCCTATTTGGATGGGTATAAAACATTCAATTGCACCGGTCAGGTAAACGCAGAACTCTGGGCAACACACCTCCGTCGATAACAAGAACTTGCATTTCAGCGTCCCAAAATACCACCAGAAATCAAATAAGCTGGTGCTCGCTATCGTGGCCGTTAAATCTATCAGGACCAGTTAAGTGAACAGTGGGAAATGCAAATTCCTCCTCGTATCTGGTCAAGATCAAACGAGCCCTATGAACAGCACTATTTACTTTCCAGCATTGTCTTTTGCTAACCTTTACTTAAATGCTTCACTTGTTTGTTTGTTTCTATTTTGAGAAGCAGTTAAAATAATAATATTCTGGGCAGCTGCCAGCATAAATACTATTCCTGGTGTTTGTACATGGTGTTCGGCCACAGAGGACAGTGGGCTGAAGGGCAGCATAGAATATAACTACTCACAGCCCCTGGTGTTAGTGACTTTCAGGCCCGCTAGGCCTGAGCAAGTAGGCGCGGTGTGTTCCCTGTACAAAAGGGCATTACATAAATTCTGCCAAGAACTGACACGACATCTAGACTGATAAGCCAGAAAATTCATGTTCAAATCCCATTTTGTGAATTTGAATTGAGTTTTTGTTTAATGTAATGATAAACTGGAATTATTCCATGGCAGTTATTTCACACTGGCAAGGTTGGGAATGGAGCCAGACAGGACCTGAAAATAATGACACCCGCCATGGCGCCAGTTCCCCAACTCTGGTCCTGGCTCTGCCCATTTTACTTTAGGTAGTGATGCAGAAGCAGATCAGGATGCCAACACTCCTGGCAGACCCACAGGCACCCCGCCGTCTGCCTGAGTCACAGTCAAAGGAAACCCCCTAGAGGGATTTCGACCACCCACCAGCCCCCACCCCCATAACCCCCCACATGGACACACCCAAGCCAGGCTGGACTGGGCCAACTCTTTGAGAGGCTTCGATGGGCTACATTCTCTCCTTTCGTGTTGTTAAAAAAGATAGAGCAGGCCATTTATGAAAAAAAGGTGCTGTGAGGGCACCTCCATGTTGAAGCATCCTTTCAGTTGCTTTACCATCTATTGCAAGGTGGAGGGGAGCCCTCTTTGGCCCTTCAGTTTTGAGAGCCCAGCCACCACCCTTCGCTGGACAGGAAATCTGTCTCCTTGCCAATTACAGGGGTCCCCCGGTCAGAATCCCAAAGAGTGACCATTGTTCGCCACGGGTGGGCTCGGGGCTCAGAAATGGCCCCAACTCCTGTTTCCCACCCCTGAAGTAAAAATGCAGCCCTACCACTCTGAATGAAGTTCCACATTTCCACCGCTCTCTGGGTAAAAACACCTATTGGGAGCCTATCTACCGTCTCAGGACTAATCACCTGGGGCAGGATTTTACATCCTATGGGCAGACTTGGACCTGACCCGATCAGGCGTAAAGTCACACGCGATGACATCCCGACATTATCGCGCACTCACGTGATCTTTTGGTTGGCGGGCGCGCTCGAGAGTCGGCAGTGCTCCCGACAGTTAAGGGGCCTATTAAGGCCCTTAAGCAGGTAATTTAATCTGTACCCGTCCAACTGCTTGGTTGACGGGTGGGCAGATTGGCCAGGCGGCCTTTGGTTTTTTTAATGAAACCTCATCCACGGGCGGGATGAGGTTTCCAGGCGTGATTGAAAAAGAAAATTTTAAACACTAATTTAAACATGTCCCTCTTCATGTGACTGAGTCACAGGTGGGGAGGTATTTCTCTCATTTTTTTTAAATGTTTATTTTTGTGTCCGAAATTCTTCAGCTCCTTGAGGCTGCTCTGTGCCCTCAGGGAGCTTTCAGTGCACGTTCCTCCGCGCATGCGCAGACTTTTGCGCTCACCCCCCCCCCCTCCCGTTCCCCCACCCAGGCAGCGCTGAGCTCCTTAGCTGGTGTTTCATGCTGGCTGCCTGTTAAATGGCCAGTCAGCGTGAAATCACAGTTGGGGCCCGATTGCGGGCAGTGGTCCATTACACGGCCACTCCCAGGCCTGCCCAACAACCGGAAAATCCTGCCCCATGGATACACAATCAGAAATGATAATAGGTTGTTGGTCTATATCTCAAGCAGATTGGAATTCAAAAGTGATGCTTCAGTTGCACAGGTCTCTTGTCATATCGTGCCAGTCAATGATAGCTTAATGTAGTGTCAAGAAAATGTTGCATATTTGGAGATGTCTAACTTTGATAAGATGTTAAACTGACATCCTAATCTTAGGAGGCCAGATGGACTTTAAAAGTATCAATTATAGCAACCTAAATTAATAAGGCAATAAAATGCAAACAAATCATGGGGCTTCATTTCTAGAGAAACAACATTGAAAAGCAAGTGACTTTACGTCAAACTTTTCTAGAGCTTATAGCACTGTGCACATTTCTGGCCTTCATATTACAAAAAGAATAGAGAGGCATCCGGGGAAGGTACAAAACAGATGTACAAGGACGTTACCAGAACTGAGAATTTGAAACATTCAGGAAAGACTGAACAGGCTGGGTCTTTTTCCTCTAGAAAAGGATGCAATAGAGATCTCTCAAATTAAAAAGGGTTTTGATAGAGTAGGTGTTCCTGAGGATGGAGACTGTTGGAGCTGTCGAGTATGCTAAGAATTACACCAATCAATTTAAGGTTATCAGTCAGGCTTGTAATGTGGCCCACTAATATGTGCTAGAAGTTACGTATATTCATACACAGGGACCAGTCCTCTGCAGGCAAAAGGAACGTGTCCAGGCATTGTGCCTTTTTTGAATTAAACAAAAGCGTGGAGGAACAATAGATCCCCGGTGCATTCTCCATGGCAACCCCTTGACTAACCAGACTCAACTTGACAACCAATCAGCACCCTTTTCTCATGCAGTATAAATTGCTGCATCCTTTGAAATTTAGCATTCTTGCATCTGTCCTGATGAGCACAAGGTGAAAAGCTTCGTCACCATGTCTGTATTTTCAGCAATCCACAAGTCCCGTACTACCAAGCGACTAAATATGCTTCTATATTTGGGGAGGCTAAAACTATGGTCCATAAATATAAGATAGGCATTAATAAATTCAGTAAAAGATTCATGAGAAATACTTTTTTCCCTAGAGAGTGGTTAAAATGCGAAACTTGCTACCACATGGAGGAGTAGAGGTGAATAACATAGATAGCTTTAACAGGAAGCCAGATAAGGCTTAGATGATAGGGTTAGGAGTTAGATGGGAGCAGCATAAACACCAAAGACCTGTTGGGTTGAAAGGCCTGCTTCTGCACTGTAAATTCTACCTCGTTCCATGATTTTTCAGATCCCATGCCAATATTTGAAGAGTAACACGTCCTCCTGACGTCTGGGCCAAAATACCACGGGAAGCAGATTAACTAACCGTTCATCTGATTGGCGTGTGTAGTACTTTACAGGCACAGAATGACTGTCACGTTTGCCTACATTGCCCTAGTCACTGCACTTCATGACCAACTCACTGTGTCAAGACTTTGAGAATTCCTGACTGGAAAAAAGGCACAAAGTGGCTTAATTCGAAACTGGGGCGAGACTGTGAAACCATCATCAGCTACAGTCCACTGCACAGTTAATCTTAAACCACTTGGTGACGTTAGGCTTTATTTTTCATCATGCAGAAGCACAGTCCCTGCACCCACTACCACCGGCCACCCCGAACCCCGCAAATTCTGTTCATGTACAGACCCCCATTATCCCTGAGTCGCGGGTGAGGCAGTATACCTTGGGTCTCTCAGTCAACCTTGTGGAAGTCTGAGAAAGCACTAGTTTGACATTGGCGTTCTATAACATCGAATTGATGAATCTCGTGTCCAGCTTTTAACTCCCTATGGAGTAAATTGCATGTCAGATTTTAATATGGTATACAAGTGAAAACCTAATCACTGAATGCAACCAGTGCAAGTAAAACAACAGTGCTGCCCTGGTTCGAGATTCTCATACACTCAGGAGACCTTCAGTTCCTTCTTATGGATTGGACTCAGGGAGATAATCATAAAAATGAGAGTAGAGGGCAATACTTTCCTCTATTCACTAATTTCAGTGAAATAATGGACATGGGTATAAAATTACTCGTAAAATTAGCAACCAGGGAACATATATTCCAAATATTAAGAATTACATTGTATCACCACTGTTGTTCAGTGGTGTATTATTTTTCTTATAGTTCTTTTCCTGAATCAGTTTCGATAACAGAAAAGTACTTCTTGCATTTAAAAAAAACAAGCGAGCTCCGAATTTTCCCGATGTCTGAGTGCAGTGAATGCGTTCAGGCACAAGTCTTTTGACATAGCTCATGTCCTCTCTGCACACCTGCAGTAACTAAACTTAGCTTTGTGGTGTCCTTTCTGGAACTGAGGGCGGTGTTGTTGATGACAGCCAGATGGCATCTCTCCTACAACTCATTTATACTGCAAACTGGGAGGTCAGAGCAGAGCTGACATCTGCCGAGGTGTGACCGCCAGATGACAGTGTGGATGGTGCGAGTTCTGCTCTCCACATCGGCGCTGGTACAAAGTGAAACCACATCTAGGCTTGAAGTTCAGCCAGGATCGATTTAGAGTCTGCTAAATATAAAACAATAGCCAAATTTGCTGCTGAACGAGCTCCCTCGCATTATAGCAGCAACGGCCCTCATGCCATTGTGGCCATTTGCCTACGTATACAATATAAAGAGTCACATTCGAGTCATGAGATCCTGTGCTTGGAACTTACAAGATACATGGGGTGGTGTCTGCTGGATGCAGCAGAACAGGGTCCAGATTAAGTCCTGGGCCTGGAATTTTGTTTGGTTGCACCTTAGCTGAAATGGCACCAGAGCCCAGTATCTGGAAATCCCGCACCAACCCCCCCGCAACCCCCTCCCACTAAACCTGGCATCCACCATTTCTGCTGGGCATTTTTCACACGCTTGCAGTTCACACGGGCAACAGCACACTCAAAGTGCAGCTGCTTTCACACAGAAGCTATTTTCATAACTAAGATTTCTAAAGCACGACTCATGGATTTCAGACATCTGAGAAAAAGGTCTAAACCTACTGGAGTTCTTTGGAGAGGTCAAGTATCCTTTTGGGAGATGTCAGGTATCCTTTTGGAGAGGTCCAGGTACACCTTTGGGATGGTTAAGAGTAGACATGAATTTGCGTAGAAAGTGAATAACATCTGTGGAATCAGCAAGGTGCCAAGTTATTTAAATCCCCTGCTCTCTAAATTTTGAAGAAAAATACACCTGCAGTTGAAAAAAATGTGATTGCAATTTCAGTAGATAGCTGTTGACATAAGCCTGACGGTTATCATTATAGGATTTGTGCTGCTTGACTGCTTCTACAACCTTTCATTATCACAGTGGGGGCCTGTAAGTCCACACTTTGATTGACAGCCCCGAGTTGCCATAAAGCGATTAACTGTCTTTGATGCGGGGCTATAAATACAAATGTCAGTTTTTATAAGAGATTACATAGTTTAAGGGATTACATAGTTAAAGGGATTTAAATGTATTGAATGGGTTTTTAATAAACGAGTGTTTTTTCAATATAGTGAAATCTGTAACAGATGCTTAGACCTCTATTTTATTTCATCTCACCATGGCTCCTGATGTTTGCCCATGGTGGATACTAGGTGAGTTGGCAGGGAGGGTGTAAGGACAAAGGGTGATGGGCGGGGGCACGAGTTGGCACTAAGATAGCATAGGGACTATAAAGGGCCATGGTTTGTAGGTAGAGGGGCATAGGTTGGCATGGAGGCTATGAGGGACCATGGAGAGTGGGTGGGGGGGCCCTGAGATGGTAGGAGTTGATATGGATGGGACATGGAGAATGTGTGATCGGTAAGGAGCTGTTAGGGGTGAGTGCTTGAGGGCTTTTTTTTTGTTTTACGGCTTTATTTTAGGACTGGGACAAAGTCCCCGAGCACTGAGGCAGGTCTTTTAAGCAGCAGCCCCTGTGGCTGCCTCTGCACTGTTTCTGGGGACGGAAGGTCTGACTCCAGTTAGCACCCATCCCCCCGGAACGAATACCCCATTGTCTGGGCACTTTAGCACCCATCCCCCCGGAACGAATACCCCATTGTCTGGGCACTTTAGCACCCATCCCCCCGGAACGAATACCCCATTGTCTGGGCACTTTAGCACCCATCCCCCCGGAACGAATACCCCATTGTCTGGGCACTTTAGCACCCATCCCCCCGGAACGAATACCCCATTGTCTGGGCACTTTAGCACCCATCCCCCCGGAACGAATACCCCATTGTCTGGGCACTTTCTCCCGAGCCGGGTTTGCGGAGTCGGCAATTTTCCCCACTTTGCGCTCCCGACTCAGGAGCAAACATTTGGGCCCTGGGGGTCCCAATTTAAATGAGGTAGATTAGATGTAAACCCACGATACCACATAGAAAATAGTTTCAGTTTGTCATTGAATCAAACTGTGCAATTCAATTTGGACATAGCGTCGGCCAACTGAAAACTAATAACAATAATAATTATGTCAATAAACTTAAGCCCAGTACCAGCTTTAATGTAACTGCGACTAGAGCAAATTGAGGTTGAAGAAGTTGCATTGGACCTTCTGAGAACTCTAGGAACTTAAGTCCTATACATCTTTAACCTAAATGTCACTGTCCCATTGACAAACATCTGGCATTCAGGGGAATTATGTATCCACACAGCTCAATTTGTTGTGACTAAAGAATTCATGGTGCAACTCAGGTCAAATGGCTCATCATTGCTTGAAACAGCTACTGCCTGTAAATCGATCCATCAATATATTATTAAATATCCTGTGTACTTGCACCTGCTCTTACTTCTCTGTCGACGTTTGATTGAAAGTATCTATGTCAACATGAAGAATAGAAATCTTGTATGTAAACAGCTGCCTGTAACAATGTAATTACAGGTCCTGGGCAGTTGATGTCAGTGTAACGAGATTCTGAAGTCTCTTTCCAATTATGTTGCCATCTTGTTTATAAAAAAAATGACCAGCTGACCGCGAGCAATTTCCTAATTTATTTTAATGAGTTAACACTCCTTCTAAAATAGTGATAAGTAAAATTTCAGACAAGTGCTCCAGTAGATCCATTAGCTTCCGATGGAGTTGTTTTAGGGCTTCAGGGATTTATTCTCTTCTGGTTGTTCTCTGCTTTAAAAAAAAAATCGCAAAATATTCCTTTTTTGCCCGATGTTTAAAAGCCATTTATTTAAAATGGGCTGTGTTAAAATAGTGCTCAAATGCATTAAGCAGTGCTTCACCCGAGGAAATTAAATCCCATAATGGTTTGGATAGATTTTAATCATACTTAAAAAAAATACAAGTTCTAAGTGCATTACTGCAGAGTTACTGATTCCTCATGGTTGAACCAGTTCAAAGACAGCACTTTAGTCAATAACCTCTTAGTAATATATCTATAAACTTCCTATAGAATGCTATAATGAAACTAACTCTGGAAACTCTAAAATTTAAATGGATGTGTGAAATTTGGTATTTTCCGTAAGTTAATTGGCAGCCTTTGGAAATCAGGTATTCGGTACCTCAATATTAAAACCGCTTTTTGGGAATTACTAATTGAAAACAATCATGGCAATTCCAATTATACTGCAAACAGATAATTGGGGATTCAATTACAATTACTGAGTTCCAGTTAAAGTAGCCAATATCATTACAAATTACACCCATAGAGTCATTGATTACTGCTCAGTCAACTTTTCAACTACACGTCAAAACCTTGACTTCAATGTTATTTTCCTCGTGGTTACTTTGAAAAGCCATTGTGGCTTGGAGTGCGGGATTAACGATTTGAGACAAGAAAGCCTTTTTGTAAATCAGATGCATGTGGGAATAGGGCTAGAGTCTAATCCACACTAAAGGGACAGTTATTTTGGGTTCAATTATAATCATTCACCTGAATGAACAGCTACGGGCAGAGCGAAAGGTATCACAAATTTTCCATTAACTAGAGTTCATCTTAATAGGGGATGCTCTAGTATCATATATTGGGGCTATGATGGGTTTCTACTCAGTGTAATGGGGAAGGGGTAGAGGAGGCTACTATATGGAGAAACAATTCAATAACTGTGACATGGGGTGACATCTATTCTTGAACAAAAAAATGGAAAATAAGTGAAAGTAAAACTAAGCATTTCTTGCAACTTTCTGAACTCATTAGATTTACGTTGTTTTTAGGTCTAAGTCTGATTTGCAGTATGTCAATCCCAATGATGGATCATATCTTACCCTTTACAACATATGAGGGAAAATTTAGAAAGATAGGTATTTGTAAAATGTGTCTCAGAAACAACCTCAAAGCACTTCAGGCGTGTGCATTGCCTGTTGTTGTGCAGGGCAGAGACGGCCAGTTTCTGCATAGCCAGATCCCATAAACAGCAATGAGACGAATGGCCGGTCAACCTATTCTTTATGAAGGAGGAATCTTCACCGTAGCACCAAGAGGACTGTGGGCAAGTCTTTGGATCATGCCTTGGAACCTTGGATATCCATCCGCAGAGACAAATAGTGCCAGAGTTTAACAGCTTATCTGAAACAATAGAGCACAACTTTTGTATCAGTTTTGATGTTGAGTTAAACTTCTAATATGGGAACTACAAGCAAGGGTGTTACCAACTGAGCCAGTTGCTGTTCAGCTGTTTCTGGATGCGCTGTTTTAGACTCTATAGCTGCAACTGCAATATGTATCCAGCAGAGGGAGTGTAGTCATGGAGGTTGTGCTTTCACTTCTTTAGTCAATGACCAGATGAGGCCCTTCTAAACCGTTTGAAGATAACGGTATGAGAACACGCGTTCCATTATATCTCAGTGGGAAGATGTTGTGGTCTGAACTAAACAGCGGAAGATGGCAATGAGCTGCCTTACAGTCAGGAAGCTGTGACATCATCCAGGATAGGGCAGTTTTCTTCATGAATCCCCCCTGTATCTATCCCCTCTGTCACTGGTGCACTGTGCGTGACCTACGGGATACAATGATGAGGGAATACCAACAAAAATAACATCCAAGCAAGGGATATGTGGGGCTTGGAGGAGAACTTGGAGGTGATGGAATTCACAAGAGACTGATGTTCTTGGCAATGGTCCAGGAGAGAGAGAAGTAATCTCAGTGAGTTGATGCAGAACATTCTGTAGATCATATATTTTGACACCACTGATAGAGGGCGTGGGTATTGAACTCAATGGCAGGAGCATCAATCAAGGATACTGCTTTGTCCTGGATGGTATTGGCCTTCTTCAATGGTCTTTTTTCCATTCCTTCAAGTCAATAGCAAGGTCAGCATTTTTTGCCCATCCCCAATTGTCCACTGATTGGCTTGCTGGGCCATTGAAGAGTCAGCCACATTATTGTGGGTCTGGAGTCACATGTGGGCTGGACCAGGTAAGGACGGCAGATTTCCTCCCCTAAAGGGGCAGTGAATCAGATGGGTTTTTACAACAATCAATGATATTACTGAGACTAGCTTTATACTGCAGGCTTTACTTCAAATTTCTTAATCAAATTTAAATTCCACCAGCTGCCGTGGTGGGATTTGAACCCATAGCCCCAGTGTATTAGCCTCTGGATTGCTAGTTTAGTGGCATTACCACTACACCATCGTCTCCCCCATAAAGATTTAGATTGCACCTATCCTGGAAGAGAGGTGTGCATTCAATCACACCTGACCTAAGCTTTTTAGATGGTTGAGAGGTTTTGAGAGGTCAGGAAGTGAGTCATGTACCCAGCCTCACCCTACTCTTGCAGCCACTGTGTTGATATGACCGGTTAAGCTTCGGGGCGTTGGGGTTGAGGTGGGACATTCTGAGTAAATGTGATGCCATTGAAAGTCAAGGGGAGATGGGTTAGGCTTTCCCTTGTACAAAATGCCCATTTCCTGGCTCTCCTGTGGAGTAATCAATGGCTGCCAATTGTCAGCTCAAGTCTGGATATTTTCCAAGTCCTGCTTCAGATTGGTAGGGACTACCTCATTACCAGAGGAGCTGTGAACAGAGGTGAGCATCATGGAGTAATCATAGTTTATGGGACATGGTTTCTGAGAATGAAGCTGGATTCAATTCTGAGAATGAAGCTGGATTTAATTCTAAGAACTGTAGCTGAATTAAAGGAGCCAAAAAGGATACCATAATTAAAGTTGGACCAAAAAATAGGTTAATTTTTGTAACAGGTGGTTCAGTAGTGGCTTGCCTGCTGGTAGTCTGTCAGCACAATTCTTCCTCCCTCCTGAATATATCCAGTGCTGGTGATTTAAGGAAAGATCCTTTTTTAATTATCGCCAGTAAAGTGAGACAATCCATCAATATTCAGCCTCCATTGCATTAATTTTCTTTGAGCATCCAGATTTCTGCTGCAGTATCGATGCTCCTATTGTGGGTCCATGTGTACATCACCCAGTCCTTAGGATTATTATCAATTAAATTGAGTTTTTTTGGCTCAAACTCAAATCTGTTCCATTAAATATGTTTTCAAGGTATAGATCAGTCCTCAATGCAACTTTGAATCTACATTGGTCTGAACTTAGACACTTGAAAGTAGAATAAAGAAACGTTCAGCCTGTGATTTTCCTCGGACTTCCTTTCGTTTTGCCGTAGAGACATTCTCAGGAGTGCGAGGCAAGGAAATCTTGGGCGGGATCTTGTGGAGGCAAAGTGGGGTCAGCAGCAAGGGTAGGGGAATGGTTCTCAGTGGAACCACCCCCCCTCCAGATACCAGGTCCCTCCATCAGGCACTGAGTGACTTCGAACACCCCTCAAACCCCCCCAACCCCCCGCCGCCTTAAAGAACCCCCACACTCCTCCCCCGCCCCCCCTCCCCCCCCCTCCCCAGGAGACAGCAAGCAACCCTGCACGGCTTTCCTTGTTATGCTCCCCGCACGGTGAGCCTCTTCCTGCCCCTGGGTTAATGCCAGCAGTAGTGGGATGAAGTCCTTGAGTGGGCATTGATTGCCCACTTACAGGCCTCAATTTGCAGTGAGGCCAGAAGCCTGTCCATGGGCCTTTCCATCACAAACTTAATCGGGGTGGAGGTGGGAAGATGGCAGGTTCCCCACCCGTTACCCTCCCGCCTGATTAAATGCCTCCCTCCCCCACCCTCCCCAAACTTGTCACAGGAGAGGGCACATGGTTCCTCCCCTTGTTAACACACTAAATCTGGACTCCCGATGAGTTAATGAAGGCGCAGCCACAGACCGTCCTGATCAAGCATTCCTTTGGCCATTACAGGCACTGTTGGCCAGAGAGAAGTTCAATGTTAATGCTGGTACCCTGACACACACTTGCATGCGATCGACCAAAATGGAGAAAGATGCGTTCGTCAATATTTAATAGCAGTTATGGATTTTTTTTTTTGTTTTAAAGGCACAGTTTCCATTGCTAAGCCACTTTTGCAAGCAGGGTTTCTCAGCAGCAGGATCCTTGGTGGCTACTGGTGTAGAAAAGATTCACGAGAATGGTTCCAGGGATGAGGAACTTCAGTTATGAAGATAGATTGGAGAAGTTAGGACTGTTTTCCTTGGAGAAGAGATGGCTGAGAGGAGGTTTGACCGAGGTTTTCAAAACCATGAGGGCTTGGGACAGAGTCGATAGGGAGAAACTGTTCTCACTCATGAAAGGATCGAGAACGAGAGGGCACAGATTTAAAATAATTAGTCAAAGAAGCAAAAGAGATAAGAGGAAAAACATTTTCATCACTTTTATGCAGAGAGTGGTTGGGGTTTGGACTGCTCTGCCTGACAGTGTGGTAGAGGCAGATTCAATTGAAACATTCAGTAGGGAATTAAACTATTATCTGAAAAGGAAGAACGTGCAAGGTTACGGGGAGAAGGTGGGGACTAGGAGAGTAGCTCATTAGGAGAGCTGGTGCAGACACGATGGGCCAAATGGATTCCTTCTGCGCTGCAACAATTCTGTGATACTTTAATTTCTACAAAGCCTCTGATGCCCTGCAAAGTCTGGGAGTATCGGGTGATGTGAAGGAGAGTATACTCACGCAGACTGGCTAGAAATCCTAACTTCCAGCTATGCACAGTTGACTGACTTCATTTGAGGCATTTGATTGACTTGAAGTTTCATAGAAATGATTTGCATAGACTGTAAGAAAGTTAAATGAGAAAACTAGGAAAAAGAATAAGAGTCAATGTAGCAAATAATTAGAGACAGCATTGAACTGTACGCTTAATGCATAAAGCATTGAAAACAATACAGGAGAGCTAGAAGTATTAATAAATATGGAGGGGCATGAAATGGTTGATATGATATACATGTGCCTTAAGATTGGACAGCACTGGGAACTGTTGAACAATGTCCGAGAGGAGATAGAGAAGACGCAGTCCAAGATTTTCTAACCTAGTGAAGGTATTCTACTGGTTCCTTGCAGGTAGTTAACATAACACCATTGTTCACTATAGACCAGTCTTAGGCAAACTACTTTAAATCTATAGCATCATGTTTTGGAGGTGTGAAAATTCATCAAGGACAACCAGCACAAACCTGTTGATTGCAAATTGTGTGCGACCAGTTGAATGGAGTTTTGTAAAGAAGCAGCCAATTGTATAGATGAAGAGAGTACAGTCAAAGCGGTGTGTAGGGCTGTAGACAGATTCAGAAAATTTTTTTGTGGTAATCTGATGTTTTTTTTTTCATTCGTTCATGGGCGTCACTAGCCAGGCCAGCATTTATTACCCATCCCTAGTTGCCCTAGTTCAGAGAGCATTTTAAGAGTCAACCACATTGCTGTGGGTCTGGAGTCACATGTAGGTCAGACTGGGTAAGGATGGCAGATTTCCTTCCCTAAAGGGCATTAGTGAACCAGATGGGTTTTTACAATGATGGTTTCATGGTCATCATTAGACTTTTAATTCCAGATTTTTTTTTTATTGAATTCAAACTCCACCATCTGCCGTGGCGGGTTTCAAACCCAGGTCCCGGGTCTCTGGATTACTAGTCCAGCAGCAATACCACTATGCCATCACCTCCCACTAACATACCTTTAAGAAGAATGTTATAATGGAAGATCCAATAGCAGAGTAGCACGAGCTACCTTAGTAGCCTGTAGTCTGTAGTCAGTAGTGAGTAGTCTAGAGTTAGAGTCTGTAATGTAGAGACAGGGTTTTTGTTGTAAGCACACAAGCTGCTGAGTTTCTTTGTAAATAAATAGAATGTGTTCGACATAAGAACCATCTGCTGACCTGCTCTGTCTATGGTACCAACTCCGTCATCATGAAACAAGCATGCAACCTGGATCCATTAGTCCAACTAAACTAGTGAATAAGATGAGGGAGAAATTGTGCTTGTGTTTCAGGTGCAGAGTAGACCAGTTTCTGGGAGATTATTTATACATCTGATCTGTGTAGGCTGCATAGTCACTACCATAGGGCTGTCCGGAATGGCTGTCTGTAATGTTAGACCAATTTATATAATCTGAAAATGTGTGAAAGGCCAGCTGGAACATGTAAGCTTTGATGAGGTCTTTCATTCCTAGAGTGGCCTAAGGGGGTAGCAAAGAAAAGATAGGGCAACTTTCTTTGCTTACTCAACTCTTGTTCTCAACACTGGCCCATCACTGAGCTCCCTACACCTACAATATTTACCTCTGAGATCATTCCCAGAGAGATGCCATGCAACAGCAAGCCCAAATTCAACACACACCATCAGGCAAGCTGCTTCCGAGGGCTTAACAGGAACCTGCCTCTCATGTTTCTTGGTACGATGAGGTCTGAGGCCCAATTTCTGGTGAGCCTCTGGCCTCCCAGTTCCGGTGGGTGTTGGAAGCACAGCATTATGCGCCTAAAAACAGGCCATAATGAATTTCTACCCCAATGTGTCTAAAGAGGCTTGTAACAAAGATGTAGGCACATGGTACAAAAGACGTTATAGTGGCATGGGTAGAACGTTTGTTGACTATTGGGAAACAAAGGGTTAAAGTTACAGATGCTGACTAGATTGAAGATTGGTTAGAAATGTCCTACACTTGGAGTCAACACTGACTGCGATATATATGTGAATATATATATATTGATTTAGATTTTGGAGGTTAGAGATCACCATATTGCAATTTGCCTATGATGCAAACAATGGCAAACAAAGAGGGTGACAAAAAACTGTGTCGGAGGACATTAGAGAAATGGGCAGACAGGTAGCAGGTACAATTTAATGTGGAGAGGTGTGAGCTGGCTCATTTTGGGAGGGAACAAAGAGAGGGTGTACACATTCAATGGAAGAATGTGAGACTTAGGCATTGAAATATGTCCTTTTTTATGGCTTAATCTTCATGAGTGGATTGGTTTTATTTCATTTATTTTTATTCATTCATGGGATGTGGGCTTCACTGAGTAGGCCAGCATTTATTGCCCATCCCTAATTGTCCTTAAGATTGTGGTGGTGAGCTGCCTTCTTGAATTGCTGCAGTCCAGTGCTGTAGGTACACCCACAGTGCTGTTAGGGAGGGAGTTCCAGGATTTTGACCCAACGACAGTGAAGGAATGGCAATATATTTCCAAGTCAGGATAGTGAGCGGCTTGGAGGGGAACTTGCAGGTGGTGGTGTTCCCATGTGTCTGCTGCCCATGTCCTTCTGGATGGTAGTGGTCATGGGTTTGGAAGATGCTGTCTAAGGAACCTTGGTGAATTCCTGCAGTGCATCTTGTAGATGGTACACACTGCTGCTACTGTGCATGGTTGGTGGAGGAAGTGAATATTTGTGGATGTTTGTGCTTGGGCCCCAGCTATTCACAATATATACCAATGATTTGGATGAGGGATCCAAATGTAAGATTTCCAAATTTGCTGATGACATGAAACTATGTGGGAATGTGAGTGGTGAGGAGGATGGTAAGATGCTTCAAGGCGATTTAGACAAGTTGAGTGAGTGAGCAAATACATGTAGATAAGCGTGAAGTTATCTACTTTGGTAGGAAAAACAGAATGGCAGAGTATTATTTAAATGGTGATAGATTGGGAAATGTTGATGTACAAAGGGACTTGGGCGTCCTTGTACACCAATCACTGAAAGCAAGCATGCAGGTGCAGCAAGCAGTTAAGACAACATTGGCCTTCATTTCAAGAGGACTTGAGTACAGGAGTAAGGATGGTTTACTGCAGCTGTACAGGGCCTTGGTGAGACGACACCTGGAGTATTGTGTGCAGTTTTGGTCTCCTTACCTAAGAAAGGATATACTTGCCATAGAGGGAGTGCAGAGAAGGTTCACCAGACTGATTCCTGGGATGGCAGGATTGTCATATGAGGAGAGATTGGGCTGACTAGGTCCTGTATTCACTGGAGTTCATAAGAATGAGAGGGGATCTCATTGAAACATATAAACTTCGACAGGGCTGGACAGACTGGATGCAGGGATGATATTTTCTCTGGCTGGGGGGGGTCTAGAACAAAGGGTCACAATCTCAGGATACGGGGTAGGCCATTTAGGACTGAGATGAGGAGAAACTTCTTCACTCAGAGGCTGGTGAACCTGTGGAATTCTCTACCGCAGGAGGCTGTGGAGGCCAAGTCACTGAATATATTTAAGAAGGAGATAGATAGATTTCTAGGCTCTAAAGGCATCAAGGGATATGGGGAGAGAGCGGGAGTACGGCGCTGAGATAAAGCATCAGCCATGATCATATTGAATGGCGGAGCAGGCCCGAAGGGCCGAATGACCAAATCCTGCTCCTATTTTCTATGTTCCTATCCTCAATGTGAAGGTGGGACTTCATCTCCATAAGGACTGTGCGGTGGTCACTCCTACCAACACTGTCATGAACAATTGCATCTGTGGCACGCAGGTTGATGAGGATGAGGTCAAGTATGTTTTCCCCTCTTGTTGTTTTCCTCACTACCTGCGGCAGACACAGCCTAGTAGCTATGTCCTTTAGGACTCGGTCAGTAGTGGTGCTACTGACATTGAAGTCCTCCACCTAGAGTACATCCCATGTGCCTTTGCCACCCTCAGTGTTTCCTCCAAGTGGTGTTCAACATGGAGGAGCACTGATTCATCAGCTGCCGGGGTAATCAGCAGGAGGTTTCCTTACACATATTTGACCTGATGCCATAAGACTTCATGGGGTCTGGAGTTAATGTTTTGAGGACTCCCAGGGCAACTCCCTCCTGACTGTATACCACTGTGCTGCCACCTCTGCTGGGTCTGTCCTGCTGGTGGGACAGGACATATCCGGGGATGGTGATGGTTGTGCCTGGGAAATTATCTGTGAGATATGATTCTGTGAGGATGACTATGTCAGGCTGTTGCTTGACTAGTCTGTGAGACAGCTCTCCCAATTTTGACACAAGCCCCCAGATGTTAGTAAAGAGGACTTTACAGGGTTGACAGGGCTGAGGTTGCCATTGTCATTTCCGGTGCCTAGGTTAATGCCGGGTGGCCCGTCCTGTTTCATTCCTTATTGAATTGTTTTTAGTGGATTGATACAACTGAATGGTTTGCTAGGCCATGTCAGAGGGCAGTTAAGAGCCAACTACACTGCTGTGGGTTTGGAGTCACATGTAGACCAGACCAGGTAAGGGCGGCAGTTCTTTCTTCCCTAAGGGACATTGGTGAACCAGATGGGTTTTTACAACAATCGACAATGGTTTCATATATCTGGAATTAAAAGACGAATGGTCATCGTTAGTCTTTTAATTCCAGGTATTTATTGAATTCCTGGGTCCCCAGAGCATTACCCCGGGTCTCTGGGTTACTGGTCCAGTAAACAATACCACTATGCCACTGCCTCGCCTAAATAAATAGGGCCATCGAGTAGCTGGTTAAAGTGGCAATGTTGGAATCACAGTTAGAGTACTGTAGGGTGTCCTGGGTAACTTTTTACATGTGGAATCAGCTGTCTCAATGCCAGACTATGCCCAGCAGAGCAGAGAAGGCCCAGAGATTTAATGGAGGTTTCAAAAATTAACAATGGTATTGAGCAGGTGAAGAGGGAAGGGTGATTTATCTGCTTAGAGAGTCAACGATGAGGGAGGTCATCAAAATACAAAAGTGGTGAGGAAAGTGAAGACAGAAATGAAGAGAAATTTCTTTTTGCAGAGAGTTGCTGAAGCATGGAGTTCTTGGCCCTCGGGAGCAATTGAGACAGAGGACATTGCACCCTTTGAAGGAAAAATGGGTGAAGAATTTGAAGTAGAGAAAGGTACAGGATTATGGTGGGGGAGGGGAAGGCGGCCAGGGGAGGGGGCGGGGAAGGTGGCCAAGGGGGTGGGAGGGGAAGGCGGCTGGCAGGGGAGGGGAAAGAGGCCTGTGGGGGAAGAGAAGATAGCAGGGGTTGGGTGCGGGGGGGAGGGGAAAGCAGCCAAGGGGGAGGGGAAGGCGGCCGGGTGGAGAAAGTGGCCTGTCGGGGGAGGGGAAGACAGCCAGGGGGTGGAGGGGAGAAACACTGCAATGAGATTGATATTGGATTGTTCTAGTAAAGAACTTGCACTGCAACAGACTGAGTGACCTCCTTTTGTGCTGTAAACATCTGTAGCACCATGAAATACGCCGAGTTGTCCCTTCCCCGCTGGCTCCTGATTTGCCCAATTTCAGGTGAAGGATGCGTGAGGACAGAAAATGCATTGCATGAAAATCACATAAACATAGCAGTCATGTGGGCCGATCATTTAGGACTGAGATGAGGAGAAATTTCTTCACTCAAAGCGTTGTGAATCTTTGGAATTCTCTGGCCCAGAGGATCGTGGATACTCCACTATTGAATATATTTAAGGCTGAGATAGACAGATTTTTAGCCTCTCAGGGAATCAAGGGGTATGGGGACTGGACAGGAAAGTGGACCTGAAGCCCAAGATCAGCCACCATCATATTAAATGGAAGTGCAGGTTCAAGAGATCATAAGGTTCTCTCCTGTTCCTATTTCCTAGATTCTTCTATTGGTAATTGGAACTGAGAAAAGGAAAATTTGCAAGATGTCTACACAGATTTGAGAGTCAATGGCTGATGTGTGATATGTGGGGGGTGTAGCAGGGGTACCCAGGATTGTAACAGTGCAGTCCAATCTCAAAGCCTGGGAGCCTGGCGAGGGCACAGCCTCAGAGTATAGGGAAGACCTTTTAGAACAGAGATGAGGAGAAACTTCTTTAGCCAGAGAGTGGTGAATCTATGGAATTCGTTGCCACAGAAGGCTGTGGAGGCCAGGTCATTGAGTGTATTTAAGACCGAGATAGATAGGTTCTTGATTGGTAAGGGGATCAAAGGTTACGGGGAGAAGGTGGGAGAATGGGGTTGAGAAACTTATCAGCCATGATTGAAAGGCGGAGCAGACTCGATGGGCCGAATGGCCTAATTTCTGCTCCTATGTCTTATGGTCTAATAGTCTTATTCGGGTGCGAGATTGCAGAATTCTGCAGCAAAAACACCTATTCACCGGTCAGAACCGGGGAATTTGAACGGGACCGTTCCTGAACCTTAACTTTGGTTGAAACTTTGGAGTAAGTTGATCAAAAAGTGCATCTTCGCCACCCCCTGCACTCCATTCTAGCCTCCATTCATTTCAATCAATCCAATTCAGATCCGGATGGGTCACAGCTCACTCCAAGAGCTTATGGGATGAAACAAGTTTGACTTGTCAAAGCCACATGGAAAGAACTAAAGCTTGTATTGTAGTCATGACCATTATAAAGTTAATCAAGGCAATAAAAAGATAATGAATGATTTGTCAAAGTGCCAGCTCCAAGAAGATGCAACATCTAAAAATGGAGCATTTTCTTTTGCTGGTTCTCCAGCGATAACCAAGCCTCCTAAAGCATAAAATAGGGCAATTATGGTAAATTTATTAGTCTTTAAAACAACAGCAACTGTTTTTCTACCATTGCATCCGTCTGTTTTCTAAACTTACTTCTAATGCTTCCATTAACTCAATGGGCCTGATTTTAATTCACTCACAACCCATTCAGTTATACAGAGTTAAAATTGGGCCCCGTGAGAGGAATGTGACATTGATAAAGAAGGGAAGGGATGAAAAATGGGGTCTATTTAGGGGAGACTGTGCCATAGTGGTAACGTCACTGAACTAGCAGTCCAGAGGCCTGTACTAATGCTCTGGGGAAATGGGTTCAAATCCCACTATAGCAGCTGGTGGAATATAAATTCAATTAATCAATCTGGAATAAAAAGCTAGTCTCAGTAATGGTGATCATGAAACTATTAATTGTTGTAAACTAACATTCTTTAGGAAAGGAAATATGCCATCCTTACCAGGTCTGGCCTACATGTGTCTCCAGACCCACAGCATTGTGGTTGATTCTTAACTGCCCTTTGAAATGGCCTAGCAAGCCACTCAGTTCAAGTGCGATGCCCACATCCCGTGAAAGAATTAAAAGAACATGTGTTCTGTTCTGATTGCTAGAGAGCGGCACCTACCGGGTTGTATGTTTTTAGAGATCAATTATTTATAGCATCTGGCATTTGTGAAGGCTGGACTCAGCGCCTTTTCTGAAGCAGGTCCCACTTCGAAACATGTCAAAAAAGGAACCCTGTTGGAGGAGGTGGCTAATAAGTAGTAGGGCTTTTGCTCATGTTTGGTCCCATTAAGTCAATGCCATAGCCACATGACAAGAATCCATCAGCCACTCTTATCAACACCTCTTATCAACGTCGTCATTTATAATTCTCCAGCTTTGTTCCTGCGTTTTCTTTCTTGGGCTGAAAAGTACATTTCAGAGTTTCAAAAGTTAGAACTTTTACCACTGTGCACACTTTACAGTGATTAACTTGCAGAGAATCAAGGACAATGAAAACTGTGCACAGACCATTTAAAGGGCTGTACTCAATAGTCCAAGGATGCTGCTTTGTTCTGCATGTTCTTGTCCAACAATAAGCAAGAGAGCAGATGATTTGAAGAAACTTTAGCTTAAAATCGATGAAAGTTGAATACAACTCCAAACATAAAAATATGCATGTTTTTAGGTAAAAGTAGGACTAACAAATGTCCAAACTACATTCCTCTCTTTGTCTGTTTTTTTTATTTTTGCTTACGGGTTTATGTTTTTAAATAGCCAGGCACTCAGACAACACTTTAGCATTTCTTACATGTTTTTGTGGATGCCTATAGACCCTGTTTGCAGCACCAGGCTTTTTTTAAAATGTGATGCTTTGGCGAGTCACATTTGTTTAATCAGACATGGGCTTGCAATGAGCTGTGACCCACCTAGACCTGAATTGGTTACGTGAAGAGACTAGAAAAGCTGGAATTTGTTCTCAGGCAAGGTTACGGGGAGATTTAATAGAGGTATTCAAAATCCTGAAGGGCTTTGATAGAGTAAGCAAGAGGAAGCTCATTCCAGTAACAGAAGGGTCATTAACCAGAGGACGTGGATATGGTAATTGGCAAAAGAGCCAGAGGCGAGTTGAGAATTTTGTTTTTTACTCTTTGGGTGGATGGTAGGAGCAGATTCAATAATAACCTTAAAGAGGGAATTGGACAAATACTTGAAGGGGAGAAAATTGCAGTGCTCTGGAGGATGAAAAGACGTAGTTTTTTCAAACAGCCAGCATAGTTATGATGGGTCAAATGCTCCCCACCCCCCTGCTTTGCTGCAAGACTCTGGGCTCCTATGAAAGATTACACAATTTATACCTTGATTTCAAAGTCCAAAAGAATAGATTAGAATGGTTTGGTCTTAGCCAAACATAGATATTTGCTGTTGCAAGTATACGCGCTCCAGATGAGGAACTTTCAGATTAATCCTTGCTCCCTGTGTCAGTAATGGAAGAGTTTCTCTGGGTGTCCAGGGCTATTGTTAGAGGACTGCACAATGGACGAAGGCCTCAGCTGTGGGATCCCAAGCGGATCCAACAACAGGAATAGCTGATTCTTGAATCATTTTGTCAACTCTTTGCATATAACCAAACATGGTCATTCATGGACACCAAAGTGTAGAATTGACACCAGATTGAACAGGTAGCATTCAGTTTCAATGTAGAATTTAGGGGCAGGAGCCTGGCTTTGCCCGGGAGGCAATCAAGACGTCTGTGGATCGTCCAACCTGATGCAGCCTGAACCCATAGTGGAAGTAATCAATTCCTAGTATGCTTGCCTAACCTGAAGCACACAAACTAACAACAACGAATGTCTCCGTCCGCAGCTTGACCTGGCCAGTCAGAATCTCAAGGGTAATTAGAGATAGAAAACAAATTCTGGCCTTGCCTGCGACATCCACATCCCATGAAAGGATTTTTAAAAAAATGCCAGCTTAGAACTCATCTGTGGGGTAATGGACAACTCTTGTATTGTGGCTATGCCTCTACTTGAGGTGGGAATTTCCCCACTGTGAATGACAGGGAGGTGACCTTCCTGCAACTCACTTGCCCATTGAAATTTCCTTGAGGATTGACAACACCGGCGAGAAAAAAACAGAAGCCAGACTGTTCTCGGCGCTTGTGCATACTGGGCCCTTCACGGGAAAATGGGTCAAACAAAATATATTATCGTAGCACACCGCTATCATCTGTGGAAAGGACAGAAACGTAATGGATTATAAAGTGAAATTGTAACTGCAGACATGTATTCAGGATTTTAAAATTAATAGCATTCTATTTGCATTTCATCATTTTTAACTTTAATGACCTTGGAGACTAGAGCAGATGATTTCAGGCCTTGCTGCAACTCCTGGCACAGTGCCCCATCGGATCCTGCTATTCACGGGCAGGGCTTTGCTGCAGCTATCGTGTCTCCACAAGAGTCAAGGGTAACAACTGTTGGCAGAGGCTGTGGTGACTGTTATCAATTTGCTTTTGCATCATACGGCTTCTGGGCGTTGCTTTGTTTGAAGTGCAGATGTTTTATTGAGTGGAGTTTTAACATACAGTGGTGACCCTTCAGAATGGGTTTGGAGCCCTTGCCCACTGCTGTCACCCAGCTGTCCTTAAATTTGCTGTGTGTGAGGCTGTGTAATATTCTTATCCGATATCATTTTTGGTAGAGGGGCTAGGTAATCTTTTAGAAGGCAGTCATAGACAACGCTAATGGCTAAAACCTTGATCAAGTTATAATAATTCTGTGTATACTACCTTTTGAGATATTCACTTCTTGATTAATGATCTCATTTGGATTATTACCACACTCCCTATCTTCTCCACATGTGCACTAATATTTATTTATTAAGAGATGCAGTTGAACACTGAAACCTGTCAGTCGCATAGACATCGTTATTGTTCCTCCCAATTGTAGTATTAGCTCCCAGAGTATAATAACACCCATGGCATTGGGAAAAGGGAAGGGGAAAGAATTAGGGGTAAAACACACGTGCTTCAAGAGGAATACTCTGTCAGTAAAGAATTGTGTTTGCTTCAGAGAATTATGGAGTGCCATAGCATGGAAGGAGGCCATTCGGCCCATCATTCCTGTGCTGGCTCTTTGAGGGAGCTAACTAATTCGTCTCACTTTTTCCACATGGCCCTAAAAACTTGCCCTTCAAGTACATATCCAATTTCCTTTTGAAAATTGTTGTCGAATCTGCTTCAGTCACGCTTTCAGACAATGCATTCCAGCTCACATAAAACTCACTGTGTTAAAAATAAAATCCTCTCATCTCACCTCTGGCTCTTTAGATAATTATCTTAAAGCTGTGTAATTTGGTTACTGACCCTCCTAGCAGTGGAAACAGTTTCTCTATGTATTCTACCAAAACCCTTCAATGAGCATCTGGACATCTCTACTAAATACCTTTAAGGAGAACAGCTTTAATCTCTCCACATTACCAAAGTCTCTCATCCCTGGTACATTCTGATAAATCTCCTCCAAGGCCCTGACGTCCTTAGAAACCAGTTTGGAGCCCATTTCTGAAGGAAGATGTATGAGCGGCGAGTGGCACTAATGGGGAAAGGGACTATTATGGGGACAAGGAAAACTTTAAAAAAAAAGGAGACTTACAGAAGCCTCTTGGTTTATTATTTTTGTTCCAACTCAGGACAAATCAAGGCAGATTGTGCAGTATTCCCTGCAGTCATTGAGTAATACCAATATTAAAAGAACTCTTATTTCTTGTTTGTTGAGAGATTAGTGATGGAAAATACCATCTGGTGCTGTGTAATTACTTAGAAAGGTAAACTGCTTGGATACGTTTATGGAGATTGAAAAATTAGCTTTCCACTATTAGCTGTATGGATTCTTCAGTCTGGTGCACTGTACCAGCTCCACCAGGTGAACACATCTAATAAGAAGGGTCATGTCTTTTCCAATAATGTGAGGGAATGTTTAAATTTACTCACTTATTTCAACAAATCAAAGGTATATCCCACCCCCACTCCCCCATTTTTAAATAATCTATTGTACATGACATGACTGGGGTATTGATTAGGACATGAGTGCATGTTTTCAGCCTTTATGGTACCGTTACTACCTAGGGGAAGCTTATTTCATTCTTTGGGGTTGAAGGGTTTAGGACAAATTACACTGATGCATCAGAGCCTGGGGATTGTTGCTGACTCTATTAGTGAGGGAACACCTCCCACATTGCGAATGACATTTTTTGCCATCGCAAGTGCTAATTTGTTTCTCTTTATGGGGTTAATGCACTAAAACAGAAAGCAAATGATTATCGTATTGTCAACTGTATGCTGGCAAAACTAACAGTGATTTCGAGGTTTATATTCTTAGGCATTGCCCTTTCAGTCTAGTCAGATGACTTTCTTCCATTGCAAATCAGTCACAGCTATCTCAATTCTAGCTTCCAATGAACATAATTACACTGCCAGAAACGATCCCAAATTGGATTATGAGGATCTATTAATTTTAATGCGCAGAAAATCATGGGCTTCATGCTCTCAAATTCCCACAATTGCATTTCCTGGGAGCACATCGTCATGGAAGCAGTCCTGCTTTAGAAAGAAACAAGGGAAGACACATTTATACAGCACCTTTCGTGACCTTAGGATGACCCAAAGCACTTTACAGTCAGTGAAGTTCTTTTGAAGTGTTGTAATGCAGGAAAAGTGGTAGCTAATATGCGAATAGCAAGATCCCACAAACAGCACTGAGCTAATGGCCAGATAATCTCCTTTCCGGTCTTAGTTGAGAGGCAAACATTGGTCAGGACTGGAGAAGCCATCTGAAGAATGTGGTTACAAGACCAAGGCAGAGATTGGGTACTCCATGGTGATCATCTCCTAACCTGCCAAAGCCTCTGTGTGATCTACAAGGCTCAAGTGAGGTGTAGATGGAATGCTGATCACTCACCTGGATGAATCCAGATGCAAAACCACTGAGGAAGCTCAATACCATGCAGGGAAGAGCAAAGCAGTTGATGTGATTGATGCTCCTCCCATTAGCCTCACCTCCTCCACCAATGTGGCTGCATCATGTGTGACTGACAGAGTGCAAAGCAATCAACTCACTAAGGTCACACTGACAGCACCTCCCTCCCCTGTGACCTCTGCCTCCAAGAATATCAATAGTCACGTCTTGGGGACACCAGCACCTCCAATCACACACTGTTCTCACTTGGACTTATGTCACCATTCTTCCATCGCTCATGGAGAAATATGCTGGAATTCCCTATCGAACACTACTGTAGGAATGTCAATAGCACAAGAACTACAGCAGTTAAGGAGAAGATTCACCACCAGCTTCTCAGAGCAATTGTATGGGTAATAAATGAGTTGGGGACTCTTATGACACAGCAGTTTATAAAGGCTGAGTTATTTAAAACCCCAGGGGGAAACTTTAAACAACTGTCATAACCTATATTTTCAATTGGTAAATTTTGAGTTGCAGCTCTAAATTCAGGAATAAGATTACCAGTTCGCTAGAGGTTTTTATATCAAACTAAAATGAGACATTTATTAATTTACAACAAATTAAACACAAACATATGGTTACAAGTTACTACCATCATAATTTTTAACCAATTCCCAAATTAATCTCTACTGAGGGAAGAATAACCTATAGGGCAGAATATTGTCGTCAGCATGCAGAGGCGGTCCTGACATGCAGACGCATAAAATTATGCGCGATGATGTCAGGCGTGCGTCCCGACGTCATCACGCATCATTTAGATATTTCATGCGGCGGGCACACGCTGGAGGTGGCTGCGCGCCTGCCAAAGGCCTATTAGGGCCATTAAAAAAGTAATTAAAGTTGTTAACAGTGCTGCCCATCCAACCTTAAGGTTGGCGGCAGGTGAAGAGCTCAAGTGGCCTTCGCGTTTTTCAGGAAACTTCACCCAAGGGCAGGATGAGGTTTCCTGATGTTTTTATAAAATAAATAGATAATTTTCTTAACTTCACAAACATGTCCCAGCACATGTGACACTGTCACATGAGGGGACATGTTTAAATACATTTTTATCTTTATTTATTGAAAAGTTTTGTGACCCGTTCAATCTCCCTGAGGCACGGAGCTGCCTCAGGAAGATTGTTGCGCTCTTTTGCGCGCATGTGCGAAACAGCACAGGCCCTGACTCTCCCTCCTCCCCCCGCCCGCCCGCACAGAGCGCTATCGGCTGCGCGTTATGCTGGGCAGGCCTTAATTGGCCCACCCACATAAACTGGCGGCACGCAGCCGATCGCAGGCGGCGATCAGCTCTGCGCCCAACCTTGCCCGCTCCCACCCAGCTCGCCCACCCACCATAGGAAAAATTCTCCCCATGGACTTAAATAGACACCACGCAAAGTATTTTCACCTTATGGATTCAAAACGAGATTCCTTTCAATTTGGTTCCTTTCAATTTGGTTCCTTTGCAGACAGTTGTAGGCTTACAGCTGCTTAGATGTTACATGCCTCTGACCTGCACACACAAATTCGTCTCAGGTTATACCCAGCCTTTCCCTTTGAATGCAAATTCTCATTGTATCACCAGACCCTTTGAACTCCTTTCATAGTACCAATTTTATTAGTAATATAAACATTGCTTGGTGTCTCCTAGTTAGGTGCAAGATTTCACCCCCAGTCTTTGAATGCTTCATTCAAAAAAATGCAAATATCCTCTTCCTCACTGTTTACATCTCAAAACGACTATACGTCAAAGCACCCAGACTAGCCGGCTTTAATTCAATTAACACACACACAGACTAAACCTCTAGTTAAAAAAATAATAATTTCCAATAACATTATACACATTAATATTTATTTCTGACATCCCCCTTCCCATCGAAATATGAACCGTCATAATTCTAAAAGACGGCTTCATTTTTTATAACCTACCTCACACTATCTCCTATTTTTACTAACCTATTGCATTACCAGATGTATGCATTAACATAACAATATATATACACACAAGTCCTTAGTAACAACAGAAATCACTCCAATTCAGCGTCCAGGTTTTTAAAAAAATGTCCTATTCTCCTTTACACTTCAAACTCTTGATAAGACATCTGCAAACAGAGTTTCTCTTCCAACAACATGTATAATGTGTAGATTAAGTGGTTGTAATAATAGACTCCCCCTGAAAAGTCTTGCACTTTTGTCTCAAAATTTATCCAAAAACTTCAAAGGATTATGGTCTGTATAAACAATTGTTTCTGATGAATTGTTTGCAACATAAATTTCAAAATGCTGCAATGCGAACACCAAACTCAAAGTCTCTTTTTCGATCGTTGAATATCTTCTCTGTTGTGCATTCGACCTCCGTGAAAAATACCCGATCGGTTTCTCAATTCTAGTGTCATCTTCTTGTACAGGTCCAATGCCTACATCGCTTGCATCAACGACCAACTTGAATTGCTTGGCATAATTGGGTACTGCCAAACTGGTGTCGTAGTTAACACAGTTTTCAAACTATCAAATGACTTCTGACACTCCAGTGTCCATTTAAACTTCTTGTTCATTTTTAATAGTTCAGTCAGTGGAGCAATTTGGTACAAATTTCCTGTAAAACCCACTCATGCCCAGAAATCTCAAAACTTCTCATTGTGTTGTAGGCATTGGGAAATCCATGATAGCCTTGACTTTCGTATCTCTTGGAGTCACCTCACCATGTCCAACGGTATGGCCTAGATACGTAACTTGCGCTTTTGCAAAATCATTTTTAGCCAAGTTCATCACCAAATTAGCTTCTTGTAGTCAAGTAAATATTTCTTCCAGATGCTGTAAATGCTCCTCCCACGTCTGTCTGAAAACTATTAGATTATCTATATAAACCGCACAATTGCTTAGACCTGTAATTACTTTGTTTGTTAGTCTTTGAAATGTCACAGGTGCATTCTTCATACCAAATGGTATGATTTTAAATTGATATGGTCCACTTGGCGTTACAAAAGCCGATATTTCCTTTGCTCTCTCCGACAATGGTACCTGCTAATATCCTTTTAGCAAGTCAATCTTTGTGATAAATTTTGATTGTCCCACTTTCTCAATGCAAGCTTCCAACCGTGGTACAGGATATGAATCCACTTTTGTCACCACATTCACCTTTCGATAGTCCACACACAGTCTTTGTGTTCCCCCCCCGGTTTCGGTACCAGTACAATAGGTGAACTCCAGTTACTGCATCTCGACTCAATGGGCAGAATTTTCAGTTTGATGTGCGGGAGGTGGGCCCCGCACGTCCGTGCGTAAAATGACCCGCGGTGATGTCGGGCGAGCGTCCTGATGTCACCGCGCACCATCGCGATATTTCACTGGGCGGGCGCGCAATGAAGTCCGACACGTGCCCGCCATCAATTAAAGGGCCAGATAAGGCCCTTTAGTCTTCGTTCGACACCAATTTTTAGGCGCCTGTGTGATCTTTGGGTTGGCGCGCGGGCGCAACGGGCAGGCGGGTAAGAGACTTTTCTATGAACCTCATCTACGGGCGGGATAAGAGGGCTCAGTAAGGTTGTCAATCTGCTTTGTGGAGTATTTATTGGAGAAAGTATTTAAATTTGCCTGTGTGATCTGCAGTAGTTCAGAACGAATTTCAGCAGCTTTTTGTGTACTTTGAACCTTCAGGTCAGCACCCAGCGCTCAGGAATCTTTATCAGGCCTGCAGCTTTCCAGAAGCCTCCCTTAGCCTGAGTATGGGTTCTGACATGTCCACTGGAGGCAGCTCCTCTGAGGAGGAAGGGAGGGCTAGAAGGAGGAGGAGGCCAGGAGTGCATATTCAGCCTCCAGGGGAGCCGCCTTTGGGAGGCCAGGCGCAGGCACAAGGGGCGCAGGGCCAAGAGGTTGTCCAAGGTGGAAGGGGCCACAGAAGACGCCACTATCCTGCTGCCAGGATACAGGCGGCGAAGCAGCTACCTCAGTATGACTGAGGTGCAGTGCTGAAGGAGGCTCCGACTGTCAAGGGAAACAGTCAACTATATCTGTCAGATAATTGGCTCTGAAATATCTTCTAACTGTGTGGGTGAACACCCCATGCCAGCGGCTCTGAAGCTCACAGTTGCCCTCCACTCTTATGCCTCTGGCTCCTTCCAGGGCTCGGTGGGTGACCTTTGCGGTGTCTCCCAATCAGCTGTCCACACTTGTGTCAAGCAGGTTACAGACGCTCTGTTCAGGTGGGCATTGACCTTCATCCACTTCCGCTGGGACAAGGCCAGCCAGACACAGCGAGCCAGAGGCTTCACGGCCATTGCTGGCTTCCCCCGTGTCCAGGGTGCTATAGACTGTACACATGTGGCCATCAAGGCGCCAGCGGGTGAGCCCGGTACCTTCGTCAACAGGAAGGGCTTCCACTCCATGAACGTGCAGATAGTGTGTGACCACAGGATGCTGATTTTACAAGTCTGTGCAAGGTACCCAGGCAGCTCCCACAACGCCTACATCCTCAGACACTCCCAGGTGCCGGGGCTCTTCAGTGCTCCAGCCCGGCTGGATGGATGGCTGCTGGGTGACAAGGGCTATCCCTTCATGACGCCTCTCCGCCATCCAATATCAGAAGCTGAGCAGCGGTACAATAGGAGCCACGGCATCACAAGGGCTGTGGTGAAGAGAACATTCGGTCTTCTCAAGATGTGCTTCTGATGCCTGGACCGTTCAGGGGATGAATTCCAGTACCCCCCAGATTGTGTGTCACTGATAGTGGTTGCATGCTGCGCTATCCACAATCTTGCGCTGGAAAGCGGGGACGCAGTGGACGATGAAGACGTCGACGCAGTGGCTGCGGCTGCACACGATGAGTCCAGCAGTGAGTCCGAGGATGAGCAGGCACAGGGAAATGCTGAGGGGGTAGACACTGATCAGGACTACACCAAGGAGGCAGGGACACCCGGGAGGCTTTAATCCAATGAACCTTCAGCTAGCACAACACAAATAGATCAGCAGGACCAGCCTTGCCTGGCGCATCCATACTCAGCACCAAAGTGCAACATCTGCCAGGCCATCAGCAGGAACTAAGGGCCTTGGACATAAATTTGAATGTCCAAACAAACACTCATGACATTTTCTTTAAACATACACATGCAGAACAAACGAGCCACCCTCAGACATGGTCACACATCTGAATTTTAATTTTAACATCAGATGTTCTCCCAATTGTAAAACAATACTGTAAGCAAGCAAAAATAAATTATATGGACCTAATCTCGGGCTAACACAAAAGCACCAGTGAGAAACCCGTGGTGTGCCTTACGTTTCCGTTTCCGGGTGCTACGTCTAGGTGCTGCCCCATCGCTGGGAGTGGCATCTGAGCCAGCCGGCTGAATCTGCTGTCCTGTTGGCCTCGATGGCCTTGGTGGTTGTCCTCTGGCTCATGGAGCCTGTACTGGACCTGCCTAGGAGGGAGCTGCCAGTTCCACAGCTGGCATCTCCCCAGTCGTCGCAGCCTCACCGGACGAAATGGTCACTGGGAGAGGGGCGGAGGAGCTGGTGCCCTGAGAGGAGAGCCCTGAGAGAAGCCCGCAGATACACCAGGCAGCTGCTCTACTAACGTGAGGTCGCCTCGGACTTCCCTGCTCACCGTGGATGGATGGGCAACGAGCTGGGAAGCTTGGTGCCCAGACCATCCCCCACATTGGCAATGACCAGCTGTGGCCACTGGCGCTGTGAGGGCTTTGCAGGTCTGAGCGTAATCCCAGGAGAACCGGATTGTCTCCTGGAAGCCCCTGTCCATGAGAGTTGCCACTCTCTCCATGGAGGAAGCATGACGCTCTGACATGAGGCTCATTGCATCAGTGATGCTCTGCGTGGACTCCTCCACCACGGAGACCAAGCAAAGCATCATCTCGTGCAACACTCCCAGATGTTCCCGCACACCCGGCCGCATTTCCTGCAGCTGCTGCATCGTGGACGGCTCCAGAGGCACATCATCAGGCACCGACTGAGCATGTGCCTGGTCCCCTGCAGTCCTCCGACTGCTGGCACCATCGGCACTCTCTGTCTCTGCCAGCTCCTCCAGCGAATGTGAAGTGCCTTCACCATTATGCCCTGGGACACTAGCCAATGTTCCAACGCCCACCGAGGTGCTAGTATCTGCGCTGGTGCCTGTCTCACAAAAATGGTGTGACGCAGGTGACAGTTGAGGACCCTTAGGTGTGAGAGGGGGCATCTGCAGTTCCTCCTGGCGGCCATGCTGTGATGATGCTGAAATGAACAACAAGGACAGTGGATCAGTTAGCGTGCACACAGTGACACACTTCATCCCTTTCCCCCAGCTCATTATGCGCTCAACCTCCCAGAAGCAATGGACACGAACATATGTCTGGTGGTAACTAGTCAGGAGGATAGCCTTGCATTACAGGCAGATATAGACGGGCTAGTCAGATGGGCTGATGAATACCAAATGGAATTTAATGTTGGTAAGTGTGAGGTGATGCACTTGGGCAGGACAAACAAGGCACGGGAATACAAGAGGAATGGTAGGATCCCGGGAAGTACCAAGGATCAGAGGGACCTTGGTGTGCATGTCCACTGGCCCCTTAAGGTTGTGGGACAGGTACATAAGGTGTTGAAGAAGGCATATGCCATACTTGCCTTAATTAGCCGAGGCATAGAATATAGGAGCAGGGAGATAATGATCCAACTGCAGAAAATGCTGCTTAGGCCACAGCTACAGTTTTGCGTGCAGTTCTGAAATGCGCTTTATGGGAGGGATGTGATTGCAGTGGAGAGAGTGCAGAGGACATTTACCAGGATGTTGGCTGGCCTGGAGAGTTATGAGGAGAGATTGCATAGACTGGGGTTATTTCCCCTGGAGCAGAGGAGATTGAGCGGGGACATGATTGAGGTGTATAAATTTATGTGGGGCATAGATAGGGTTGACAGGAAGGAACTTTTCCCCTTGGCGGAGGGATCAGTAACCAGGTGGCATTGATTTAAGGTAAGGGGCATGAGGTTTACAGAGGATGTGATGAGCAACTTTTGCACATAGAGTGTGTTGGGAATGTGGGATGCACTACCTGAAAGGGTGGTCGAGGCAGAAACCCTCCTAACATGTAATAAGTATTTGGATGCGCACTTGCGATGCCATGACATACAAGGCCATGGGGATAGTGCTGGAAAATGGGATTAGAAGATTGAGGTACATGTTTGACCCGTGCATCCTCAAAGGGCCGAAGGGCCTTTTTCTGTGCTCCACGCCTCTGACTCTATCACTCTGTGACTGAGCAATGTTGCAACAATAACAAATTAAACAATCATCAGTGCTATGGATGTTGGGAGGACATTATGGATCTCACTGTTGGTTTCAAATACCTGGCCGTTCCACCCCAGCCTCACCGACACTAGTTGACCTGGGCGCAGGCGTCTCTCAAGCTCCAGGGCCTCCTGTTCAAAGCGGCTTAACATGAGGAGGTGACCCTGGCTGCCTCCAGTCCCACATGCATTGTGAGAATTCTTCTCCTGAGAAAGAGAGAACACCATTCATTACAGCAAATTGCACGTGGACTCTGCACGCGCATGCTGTACCCCAACCACAGTGGCCCATATCAGGCCTCCAGTGCCTCCTCTCCCACACTACTGCTGATCAGTCACACAAAGATAGTATGCCTGCTCCCAACCCCCACAATGGCCTCCTTGGATACATGCTGCGTATATCACTTTAGGAACCACATTATCTTAGCTCCCATAGCAAGGAGGCGCAACTACATACAGCATCGAGGGCAGCAGATGGTTCTTGGCCACGACACCTTGAGGCTCCCCTTCCACAATCTCATCACCATGAATAGGACATGTGTTGGAGTTCTGAGTGTGCGCCGAGCTGCATCTCCTGCAGGTTGTCCCCAGACTAGTCATGTGCGACTAAGAGCAACACACGGTGCGGGGGAGAACTCATCTCCTCATGAACCACTCAGGCTGATATAAGCATGGTCACCATCTGCTTGTCCACCCAGCGTAGGAAAAATGCCCAACGTGATTCAATGCAGTCACGACAATAAGACTTAGTGGGGAGGGACTCAAAGGCTAAGTCTCCCTGCTGGGTTAAATGCCCAATGCCAACATGGTACTCACCCTTCCAGAGTGCAACAAATCAATGAAGCGCTTGCGACACTGGATCCAGGTGCACCGCACCACATCGCGGGAGCTCACCACCTCCGCCACCTCCTCCCAGGGACGTCTGGTCATGTGGGGGAGGGTCTCCTCCTCCCATCCTGGGGAACTAGCACCTCCGGCCGTGCGGCCACCTCCTCAAGAAGGGCAGCAAGACAGTGATCTGAAAAGCGAGGGGCAACATTGGCCCCCCACTGGCCTATCCTGCAGCCTGGCCCTGCTCCTGGGGCTGACCCTGCAGCCTGCCCTGCTCCTGGGGCTGACCCTGCAGCCTGGCCCTGCTCCTGGGGCTGACCCTGCAGCCTGCCCTGCTCAGCTGACCCTCTGTGGTGCGCCCTCGAACTGGCCATTGTGAGCAGCCTACAGGAGGCTGCCAGACCTTCCTTTAAGCAGACTGCCGGGTCACCACTGGACCCGGGGATCTGTGCACACCCACCACCACCCACACACTCCCGCTATCCTCGGGAATCGGCAAATACAATGGTGGGCCTTAATTGGCCTGCCCGTGTAAAATGGCAGCGCGGACCCGATCGCGGGCACCAATCAGGTCCACGCCCGCACCCACTCTCCCCCCACCCCCCACAATGGAAAATTCTGCCCAATTATATCATTTTGAAGCATGAAATCAACTTATTTTTGTACTTGTGATAACTTTGCCAGATTTAATTTGTAAGGATGTTGCCTTATTGAAGATAAAATTTGTACCGAGACATCATGTAAAGCTAAACGTGTCTTTCCCAACTTGTTTCCACAAATAGGTTTGTGTGACTGCAACAGCTTTTTCAAATCACTTTGACACTTGTTTGGAAGGTAACTCAATATTTAAGTTTAATTTGCTAGCACCCCCTCATTATCCAACTTGATTAGAGGAAAATCAATTTCAGGGTCCTGCATTTCTGCCTCTTTCCCATCATCCACCATCACTAACACCTCGTTTTGTTCCTCTTCCCTGACAAAGTACTTTTAAGCATATTTACATGACACACTCTCTGCTTCTTTCTTCTATCTGGAGTATTTATTAAATAGTTTACTTCACTCGGTTTCTTTTCAATCCTGTAAGGCCCACTAAATCTTGCATTTAATGAATCCCCTAGTACTGGTAACAAACCTAATACTTTCTCCCCAGAAACAGAGCTGCAAGTTTTAGCTTTCTCATCGACCTTCACTTCCATCATTCACTGTGATATCTTTAAATGTTCCCTAGCCAACTCACATGCTCTGTTCAATTTTTTGCTGAAATTTGATACATAATCCTGGAGAAGAGTTTCTGAATTTTGACCCACCAATTTCTCATGAATCAATTTCAGTGGCCCCCTTACCTCATGACCATGAACTAAATCAAAAGGGCTAAAACCAGTTGATGCATTAGGAGCATCTCTAATAGCAAATAACAAAAATGGAGTTCCTGGAGCCCGATCCTGTGGATAATCCTGACAGCACGCTTGCATCATAGGGAAGAATTTTAAGGACGGCGAGCGGAGGGGGCGTGGCCTGATCGCCGACGCGTGAAATGACTCACGATGACATCGGGCGGGCGTCCCGACATCACCGCGCGTCATTTAGATTTTCAGTTTGGCAGGCACACAGCTGAGTCAGCTGCGCGTCCGCCGAACCGTCAAAGATCTATTAAGGCCTGTTTAAAAACTAATTAAATTAATAAAATGAACTGTCCATCCAACCTTAACGTTGATGGGCAGGCGAAGAGCCCAGGCGGCCTTCACATTTTCCACGGAACCTCATCCATGAGCGGGATGAGGTTTCATGAAGTGTTTAAAAATTCAATAAAATTTTTTTAAAAAATTCATTGACACATCCCAGCTCATGTGACAGTGTCACATGAGGGGACATGTTTTAAAAGTTTTTAATTTCTTTATTTAAATGTTTAAACCATAAACTAATCTCCCTGAGGCGCCTCTGCGCTCTACGCTCTTTCACACACAGGCCACGACTCAGGGAATCCACCCCCACCCGTTCAGTGCTTCCGGGCGCGTGTCACGCTGGGTGGGGCCTTAATTGGCACGCCCTCGTAAAATGACAGCGCCCCCTCCTGCCTGCCCCCGCACAACTCCCCTAACAGGGGGAAAATTCTGCCCATGGTTTTTTAAGTTTAATGCCATCTTTCCAAATCTCCTTGTGACTCCAGATGATAAGCTGTTGACTTAAACTGTTTTATCCCCAAACTGTTCATTACTTCCTTAAACAGCTGTGGCATGAAATTTGACTCCTGATTTGACTGTATTTCCTTATTTTGTTAAAAAATTTAGTTAAGTCCTCCATAATCCTCCCAGTTGTAATATTTCTTAAAGGTATCGCTTCAGGAAACCTTTAAACATTTCTGCAACCTGCTCCTCAGAACCCTCTTGAGTAAACCGTGAACACATTCCCACTTCTTCACCTATCACTGATTCTCCCTGTTTCATCTGTACTCAAACCATTGGTTTCTCCTGTGCCTGCACCTCAGAACCCACAGCACTTTTACTTTCAGAGCTTATTTGTACCCCAATAATTCCAACAGATTTTTCCTGCAATTTCCAACACACTGACTTCATGTGCACCACCTTGTTACAATGAAAACACCTTAATGTTCGAATGTCACTTCTCCTTCAGCACCTTCCTTTTTTATTCTGAGAAAGAACTTCCAGGTACTCCTTCTTTTCCCTGACTACCTACCTTCCTTTCCCCTTCTCACTTTTTATCCTTTTCCAATTTGAAAGGGTGACGAAAAAAGATTTAGCTCAATGAACTAACTCATGATCATCAGCTATCTCTGCTGCTTGTCTTACCGAATCAACCCTCTGTCCCTCCACATGCGTTCTCACTACCGAAGGGATTGAATCCTTAAATTCTCCCAAAATAATTACTTCCCTAAGAGCTGCATATGTTGCCTCTATTTTTAACGCCTGTAACCACCTGTCAAAATTACTTCATTTCAAATTACTTCTATCAAACTTGAGATACGTTTGCCCAGGCTGTTTTCTCATATTCCTAAGTTCCTGTGTATGCTTCAGGAACCAGCTCATATGCACTCAAAATAGCCTTTATCACCACATCATAATTCACCGACATTTCTCCTGACAGCAAAGCATGTACCTCATGCACTCTACCCACTAACTTAGACTGTAATAATAGTGTCCAGTTTTCCTGTGGCCATTTCATCTGTTTGGCTAGCTTCTCAACTGAAATAAAGAATGCTTCAACACCTCCTTCCTCAAACTTTGGAAGAGCTTGTACAAATTTAAACATATCCCCACTCTGGAGACAAAACCTTCCTCACCTACTGGTGTCTCTTTTTTTAACTGCCAACATTTTCAATTGGAATTCTCTCTCTCTCTCTCTCTCTTTCTCTCTCTTTCTCTTTCCTCCCTCTCTATCTTCACAATTTCTAATTCCCTTTCCTGTTTTCTTTCTCATTCCCGCCTTTCTACCTGTTCCCTTTTAAAAGGGTTTCTCTATCCTTTACTCTGAATTCAAGTTTTTTCAGTTCCTTTGCTTGTTCAAATTCAAGCATCTTCATTTGTAACTGAAGTCTCACCACTTCCAGCTGTGACTCACTAGTGTCAGGTTTCACTTCCGACTGTAGATGCTGTGCTGTACTTTTAATTATATCTGATTTCCTAGGTAACCTCAATTTCAACTTACCTGCCAACTCTGTTAACTTACTCTTGGTTATTTGTTGCAACCCAATCAGAGTTATATCTTCTACTCCCAGACAAGTCTTAGCAATTGCGAAAGCCATCTTGCAGCCTCAGCACTTATAAAACACCTCACCAACTCCTGAATTCAAAGCTTTTCTCCTGCTCATAACCTTAAGATTCACCAATTCCAAACCAATCAAGGAATTATACATTTTATACCCGACGAGCCCCAATTGTTATGACACAGCAGTCTGTAAAGGCTGAGTCATTTAAAATCCCAGAGGGAAACTTTAAACAACTGTCATAACCTGTATTTTCAATTGGTATGTTTTGAGTTGCAGCTCTAAATTCAGGAATAAGACCATCAGTTCTCGAGAGGTTTTTATATCAACTAAATGAGACATTTATTAATTTACCACAAATTAAACACATACACATGGCTACAAATTACTACAATCACAACTTTTAACAAATTCCCAGATTAATCTTCACTAAGGCAACAATAACCCATAGATTTAAATAGACACCAGGCTAAGCCTTTACACCTTATGAATTCAAACTGGGGTTCATTTCAATTTGGTTCCTTTGCAGACAGTTGTAGGCTTACAGCTGCTTAGATGTTACATACCTCTGACCTACATGCACAAACTCTCTTCAGGTTATACCCAGCTTTTCCCTTTTGAATGTAAATTCTCATTGTATCACCAGGCCCTTTGAGCCCCTTTCATAGTACCAATTTCATTAGTAATATAAACATTGCTTGGTGTCTCCTAGCTAGGTGCAAGATTTCACCCCCAGTCTTTGAATGCTCTATTCAACAAAATGCAAATGTCCTCTACCTTACTGTTTACATCTCAAAACTACTACACATCAAAGTACCCAGACTAGCTGGCTTTAATCCAATTAACACACACACACACAGACTAAACCTCTCGTTAAAAAAAAAATTTCCAATAACATTATATACATTAATATCTCTTTCTGACAGGGGCCAAAAACCATCCAGTTTTAAGGTAGGATTGGATTTCCCCCATTCGATATTCTCACTCTCCTCTCTCCAAGGCACATGCTGGGGTTCAGTTTTATAAACTTTACCAACCTAGCCATTCTTCATGTCCGAACTTAGGCAGGATATGTAAGTAGGCTATTCTACCAGAAGGTGAATAACATCACAGATATGCCTAGCCCTACTTTCACATGACAGACCCACGTGTTAGATTACCTGACCAGGCATTTCTGGATGATCCTCAGAAGCAGGAACATAGGCAGCCTTTCGCTTTCTACCTTTTGACCTTTCTTACAGCACAAAAGGAGCCATTTTATAAATGAGCAGAGGCCGGGGATTGACTCTGGGCCCTTACTGACAGGCATGGCTCAGTAATGCATTACTCAGTCACTGAAGGAGCCCTGGACAGGAAAGCATTTTAAAAGCTTAAGATAAGTTGCAATAGATGTTAGATAAGCATGTCTGATATAGTCTTTAGGTCAGCTTTCACTATTTATGTTCATCTGTTTGAAACATCTCTCTACAGTAGCCTCCAAGCATAAACAAATTTATTTTAACAAACATACTTTCCAGAAAGCATCTTATTTGCGTGTGCAAGCCTGGCTTATAAATTCGTGCATGACCTAGAGTCACCCGCGCAGGCAATTGTTGGGACAATTTGCGATGATCTTTGACTCCTGGGACATTTACTGTTCTTAAAATGTTGCTTAACTCTAAATTCTGAGGTTAGACAGGAAAGCTTTGATTAAATAGGACACGGGGCCACAATTTTCAGAACAGCTACAAAAACAGATATCCTCATTTAGCACCATCTCACACAGCTCACTAGACATACAGATAAAATGCAATGAATTGCAAGGCTGAATATTAAAAGCATTGCCGGCACAATGTTAAAGGGATAATACTTTCAGACGAGTCTCACTTCCACACCAGAAGATGGTAGGCTAAGTATAAGTTTTTGACACATTTTGTAACATTTTTGTACATTCATAAGGCTTCAATTATTATTGAAATAAAAATCAATGATTAAGAATTCTCACCATGCTCATTGCTTATTTATCCATTGTTATCTTTTGTAGGTGTATCTGTAAGTGTATACTATTACAATCATAAAACAGCATGTTTCCTCTGTGCTATTGAACATAATAAAACACAGAATGCAGCTTTCAGTAGCTATAAAGAAAATGTAGTACAAATGGGGTTTATGCACAAATTTCTTATTTTTAAAGATGCCTGTGCAAAATGACTAAGGCAGGCTCTATACTGTCATCATTAGGTGGTTGTAGATCAGTGTTAGCACTCTGGCCTTTGTGTCAGAACATTGTAGGTTCAATACCCACTTCAGAGACTAGAGCACAAAATCCAGGCTGACACTTCTAGTGCAGAACTGGGGGCATGCTGTACTGTGCCTTCTTCTGGATAAGAAATTAAATTGAGACCCCGTCTGCCCTTCTTTGGCAGATGCAAAAGAACCTGCAGCACTATCGGAAGAAGAGCAGGGGAGATCTCCCCGGTGTCCTGGTTAATATTTATTCCTTAATCAGCAATATTAAAAAGAAGACCAAAAATCTGGTCATTATCACATTGATGTTTTTGGGAGCTTGCTGTCCACAAACTGGTTGCAGTGGTTCCTACATTACAGCAGTGACTACACTTCAAGCTGTATTTAATTGGGTGGAAAGTACTTTAGGATGTCCTGAAGTTGTGAAAGGCACCATATAAATGCAGGTCTTCCCTTTTTATTTTAGTAATCTGATATCATTAGTAATGATAATTGCAAGAGCTTAACGCGTTCAGTAATTGGCATTTGTCACTTAAGAGGAGGCGTAACCCATTTAAAATAAATAGGTTAATGCTTGCAATAAAATAGTGGACACAGGAATGTCAAATGAATAGAAGGTCCACTAACATTGCTTGCACTTACTTCATGCAATAATGCTTGAAACATGTCCACCACACCAATATTAAGCAGTTATTGTGACGATAGTAGGGACTGTATGATCCCACACTTGCAGGTAGTACAGGTTGGAACTTTGCAGCCTTATCTCAATTCGTGGTCCCTGTTGATGGAGCTGCCCACAGTGACTGTGTGATTGTCACATGGTTAACTTAGATATTAGCAAGCTGACTGAGGTTTGCACATTTGAAAGTTTTGTTTAGTTTAATAACGATGGGGCTGGTGGCGGAGTGGAGTTGGCGCGAATCTGGGACATGGACATAGAGATTCAGGATAAGGTGTCGATCATTTAGGGCTGAGCTAAGGAGAATTTTCTTGACTTGGAGAGTTGTGAATCTTTGGAATTGTGTGCCCCAGAATGTTGTGAATGCTTCATCACTGAGTATATTCAAGGCTAGGAGAGAGCGGGTTTTGGTCTCTCAGGGAATCAAGGAAGAGGGGATAGGGCAGGAAAGTGGCACTGAGGCAGATAATCAGCATGATCACACTGAGTGGCAGAGCAAGGCAGTATGATCTACTCCTGCTCCTATTTCTGATGTTCTTATGAATCGAAGGAGAAAATGTGGAGAATTTTCTTTTTAATATTGAGCAATCTTGCTGAAAAACCAAGCTAATGCGGGGGGGGAGGGATTGAAGCAATTGGTGTAGATGCCATTTAAGTGGAAACTAGACAAGTGTATGAGAGAGAAGGGAATAGATGGTAATGATGATAAATTTAGAGGAGGAAGGATGGGAGAAACCTCAAGTGGAGCATAGACCCTGGCATGGACTGGTTGGGCTGAATGGTCTATTACTACACTATGTATCCTATGTAGTAGTAAAGGATAGTATCAAGCTGAAAAAAACTGGAGAAAACACAAGTCAAAAGTTGTGGTCAGATTGTGAAGTGAAGCACTTTGAGACATGTGGAGGATGTGAAAGGTTTGATTAAAAATTCAAAGGTTTATTTTCATAAAATGGGACTTTGAATGTTCACCCAGAACACCACATAGACCTCAACTCATCTAAAGAGTTTCACCTTCAGCAACATGGCACCTGCTCCACTCTGAACTTTCAGCTTAGATTTTGTGCTCGAGTCTTGGAGAGGACCTCGTACCCACAACCTTTTGACTAGAGGGTATTAGTGCTCTCCACTAACCCAAGTTATGCTTCAAATTGTCTGACCCTTTTTCAAAATTTATTCCTAAGACTTGAGCAACTCTGGCTTCCTTGAAAAGATGACCATTTGAATCATTTTGAAATATCAATTAACTTATATCTGACCTTCAAAATTTTTTCATTTCAATTTTCACAATGTGACATGGTGAGACTTGCATAGCCAGCCCCCAGATTAACATCTCACCACCATAACTGCTATCTTACAATCTCCTTAAGTTAACAAGGGGTAATATTATTGGTCCCTGTTCTCACATAGTTATCACAATCAGCAACATTTCAAGTTTTAATACATCATTACAGACACACTGATAGTTAATGTAATATGTGCAAAAAATTTAATCTTTGTATATAATTTGTACAAAAATACATGTTTGATTATCTGAATTGAAAAGATATCAGAAAGTGGACTCATAATGAAAGGAATACTAAAGAACTATGCCTAGGCATTTTTTTTTAAAAGCAGTGCAGATTAAAATACTCTGGAGCTTTAAGTTTTTTTTAAACATTTATAGATTTGAGGATAATTTTATGTTAATTGGAAATGAGTTCCATAATTGAACAGCAGCAGAAGCGTAGGAAGATTTCACCAAAATTAGTTTTAATAGCAGGAAGTCTGCAATTTGCATTAGTAAATGACCTTCTATTATAATGTGATCCTGACCATAACCAAAACAATCTAATAGATAAGAAAGAAGGAGTAGCATTATTGAAACATTCCTCCAAGCCAGTTTGAGACTCAGTTTTTTTCAACTACTGCCAGCAATTTGACAAAACATTTCGATCTTCAAAAACTTACAACTTAATGGCGTTGTTCAGCTTCAAGGGCCTTTTTTCCCACTTTCTGGAAACACTGGACTCTTATTGGCACAGAATTGTTCCAGTCAGGTGAAACCCTGGAACTCCCTCCCTAACAGCACTGTGGGTGTACCTACACCACATAGGCTGCAGTGGTTCAAGAAGGCAGCTCACCACCACCTTCTCAAGGGGCAATTAGGGATGGGCAATAAATGCTGGTCCAGCCAGAGACGCCCACATCCTGTAAATGAATAAAAATAAATAAAAACCACCACCAGCTTTTGCCTTCTAAGTTGATTTCTAAATTTACAAACCGTGATAGTTCCGAAGACCTGAAATGATGGCAATGGTATGAACATAGGGAAGTGCAATCTGAGTTCTAAGGCTAAGCTACCTCCTAAAACTACAGCCTCCACCTCTAAAAGGAGAAGGGCAATAGGGGCATCAGCTCCCCAGTTCCCCTCCAAGTCATGCACTATCCAATTTGGACATATATTGCCATTCCTTCATTGCTGCTGAGTCAAAAGCCTGGAATTCACTACTTAGCTGGGCGGCTCTTAATTGACCTGACCATGTAAAATGGCGGTGCGGCCTGCTTCGTTGGCAGGGATTGGAGATTGGGTCAGGCCAGCCCCCACCCCCCCTGACAGGCAGAAAATTCTGCCCTATGTCTTTAAGCATTTACATTGCATTTCTGTAACCCCCTTTTGATAACTACAAATTCTACACAACTCCGACTCCTACTCTTGCCCCTCCCCAAGTCACAGTCCCGAGGGATTCAATCTCTGACAGTATTCTTGGCCCTTAGGGAAGACGTCTTAGAGACAGGACGGTTTTTTTTCTGCATCTTGTAGGACATCATCATCTGCAGAATAGGACAGCACTTCAGCAGCATTGCTGGGAATCGGAGTGTCGGGTTTCAGGATGACTGAGCTGTAAGGACAGTGAGGAAGTTTCAATGAAAGACTGACCCAAGAGAGAAGACTAAAGAGTATTGACCTTTGGACCCTCTGGAACTAGGAGAGAAGAACTCAGGACATTCTGAAGAACTTGTTGCTCTCTCAAAGCACAGTGGGAAAGACCACCAGAAGAGGAATGATCTTCAACATGTCACAGCTATATCATTCCCTGCAGCATCGAAGACTGAAAAGGCATTGAAGATCCGAGATTTCAATAAATTTAGATGACAAAGGAATAAATGACAAAATTCCTGTAAGCCTTTCAGGAAATGAACAGATGATTTCCCAAAGATACTTTGGAAGGACTATCTACTTTCTGAAGGCAATGGCAAGAAAGCCACATTTCTCTCTATACAAGGCTGTTCCACTCTGAGCAATGGGAAGAATTGTTGGGGACAGGGAGACAAGACAGCCTGATCTTGTGTCAGGAGATGAATTTCCTGCAGACAATGAACCTGGGGACAAGATTGCTGTATAGGATTCTGCAGCTTCAGAAGTGCTACAGATTCTGCCGCAGCTTCTGTGCTGTCATCCAGCTCTGGAGGGAAGAAGACTTTCAGCTGGTATGTGTGACACGATGGGTCAAGTGGGCTCTTTCTGTGCCGTAAACTTTCAATGATTGACTTTCAGCCCTGGAAAGCACCAGATCTTTGGTAGTGTGATACCTCACTAATTCTGACATGGGCTCTGGCAAGGCATCCTCTCTAGAAGATTCTTCATAGACAACAGGAGATAGACTTGGCACTATATTGGTAGGTTCAATGGAACAAAGATCTGAATGTTGCTCAGCTGTTAGAAACACAGCTGGTTCCTTTAATAAGACAACAGGGACTTCATAAAGTGCATCAGTCAACTGGAAAGATGGATCATCCTCTAAAGACCTCAACCTCCAACAGCTCACTCAGTGTTGCAAGGGCTTCTTCCTCTTCTAGGAAAAGCCAATTCAGGCCCAACAGGTCTTCACATGGATGGTCACCATCTTTTTTTTTATTATTAATTCATTGGATGTGGGCATCTCTGGCTAGGCCAGCATTTATTGCCCATCCCTAATAGCCCTTGTTCAGAGGGCATTTAAGAGTCAACCACATTGGAGTCACATGTAGGCCAAACCAGGTAAGGATAGCAGACTTCCTTCCCTATAGGGCATTAGTGAACCAGGAGGGTTTTTATAACAATCAACAATGGTTTCATAGTAAACACCAGACTTTTAATTCCAAATTTTTATTGAATTCAAATTTCACCATCTGCCAAGGTGGGATTCAAATCCGGGTCCCCAGAGCATTACCCTGGGTGTCCAGGAATATTAGTCTAGTGACAATGCCGCTATGCCACCATCTGCTGCAGTGTTGGTTGTCTCCGCCACTTCTGGCCTTACTTCGTGAAGAATGGAGAGATTCATAACTTTAACCTCTGCCTGGGGTCTAGTGGATAGAGTCTCTGTGAAAGAATGGAACTTGCTGCTGACTTTAAAACTTCCTCAGCTTCTGAAGGCTGAAATAAAAGGCTCTAAATAAAAGGTTGAAGATTGTTCCATGAAAGACAGTGAGTCGTTCAAATGCTAGGATGCCTAGACATTGCCACTCAATAAGGGTGCATTGACTCTGGTTAACAGAGAGAGAATCAACAAGCTCTCGCCCATTGTAGCGAAGGTAAGCAATAATCCTGCCTTTAATTGGAAGCTCTGTGCTGCCTGGACCTTGTAACTTGAAGTCTGATACCATTCAAGATCTTCTGCTAATATGTTAACAGCCACTCCAGTATCAATTTTAAAGGTGGTATGGAAGCCTTGAGCTTGCACTGTTACTGACGAGCAGTCTGGGCTAAGACTACCAACGTTCCCTAGGAACTCTGTAAATTCATCTTTATCTTGATTTTCAATTTTTTGGATGGCATATATTTCTTGTCTTCTACCTCAGTTAAAGTGGTTGAATTTGCAGAAATATTTGAAATGTCCAGTTTTGCCGCACTGGCAGCATTTTGCACTCACTGCTGGGTAGTCTTAGTGTCTATATTGGTTTATCGCGCCACAATGCCAGCATCTCAAAATGGCACTCCCGTGTGGAGTTTCGCACCCTCTTGCCTGGTTTGGTGGGTTTCGCATGGGTGGGGCCACTGCCTATGGGCCTGTGTATTCAATGGAGCCACGTGAAGCCTCGGAGTCACGCCAGATGGTGGCCTGATTCAACATACGGAGTTCAGCCTGCATCACGTACTGAACATCTTACTCAAGAATGGTTTCCCTGGCTATCTAAGACATGTCTCAAAGTCTTTTAGGACAGTGTTAAAGTCTGCCGTGGACTCGTACACCCCCTGCCTCAGGATAATGACGTCAGCCATTGGATCCACAGCATAAAGAAATAAAGTGACCTGGAGCTGTTGTGCTTTATCGTACAATCCCAATGCTGCTCAAGACCTGAGGAAATGTTTCTTTCAAATCTTCCAGCTCTGGTCTCACTGTGGACCTTCAAATGGCTGCAGGAAGGACAGGGCCTGCTCGAGTGGCGGAGGCAGCAGCACCAAGTTCCAGTTTGCCTCCTCCTTCCGTTGAGTGGCAAGTATGAGTTGCTATCAAGTTTCTCTTCACTCTGTGGTTCCTTCGATAATACCAATGTATTTTTTGCATCAATGTCTCCACTGCTACCACCATGTTCTCAGATGGTCCCTCTGTCTGTGCAATCACGGCGTCGTACTTGGTTGGTAGACGGACTGCAGTCATACTCTGGTATCTGCTCAACACTTGTTTATTAGTACTACTTCGAAACAGGTTACAGAGTAGGCATGTAGCTCTGAGGCATGGTGTTCCAACCTGTCTCTTTCTCTCTCTCTCTCTCTCAAAGAGAGAGAGTCTAACACATGCCTGACTGATCTCAGTGGTACATCAGCATCTACGTCATACATTAGCATATCCCATCTGTTAACCCGTTATACTACATTAGCCTTGCTAACAACATCCATATCCTGAGAATGAATATTAAAATACAATCAGTGAGTCCTTGTTAATGGATGTATGGTGTAACAAGGGAGAGGAATTTTTAGGATTGCCTCAACTTATGTTGGTTATCAGCAGAGTAAACACAAGATCTTAATTCATGGTCCTAAAAAAACTCTTGTCCTTATACAGCACTTTTCATGTGTTTTACAGCCCATGAGGTAATTTTTGAAGTGTAATCACCGTTGTGATGTAGGAAATGCAGTAGCCAATTTATACATAACACAATTACTGGGGAGGTGATGGTGTAGTGGTGTTGTCACTGGACTGGTAACCCAGAGACCCAGGGTAATGCTCTGGGGACCTGGGTTTGAATCCTGCCATGACAGATGGTGGAATTTGAATTCAATTAAAAAATGGAATTAAAAGTCTAATAATGACTATTGTAAAAACCCATCTGGTTCACTAATGCCCTTTAGGGAAGGAAATCTGCTGTCCATACCTGGTCTGGTCTACATGTGACTCCAGACTCACAGCAATGTGGTTGACTCTTGAAATGGTCTAAGCAAGACTCTCAGTTCTTAAAGGCAACTAAGGATAGGCAATAAATACTGACCCAGCCAGCAACACCCCCATGTCATGAATGAATTTTTAAAAATCCCACAAACTGTAATGCAATAATGACCAGATGATCTGTTTTCTTAATAATATTGGCTGAGGGATAAATATTGGCCAGGGCACTGGGAAAAACTCTGTTCTTCTTCAGAATAGTACCATAGGATCTTTTACGCCCATTTTAGAGAGCAGATGAGATTTTGATTTTCACCTTGAAGATTACCATTCTATACTTCTGCTGTACCAGTGAATCCTGGCTGCATTGCTTGACTCAGTCACACCGAGGAGAAAGCAAAAGGCCTCACTGCTGGTGGAGCTATCCCAGCATTCACAGTGCCACAGAAAACTGCCCCTCAAAGCACTATCCCTGTGAACCACGTGAAAAAGCAACTGGCAGTGAAGGAGGCGAATCAACGGTAAAATTGTCAACAGGCCACTCGTGGACAATGCCTCGTAGCCAGTTAGTCAGTTACTGGGAAAGGCTGTGCCTGTGACCAGGTCGCACAGGGAGTCTTGCGTATGAGGGGTAAAACAAAATGCTGTTAAAAACAAGGTGGTAACAATCGCCACTTTATTATCCACCAGAGATTGCATGAGGCTGGAAATTGATTTCTCCACATTGATAACCAATCAGGCCATTAGGGGAGCCATAGGTGCCAATTTCTATTCATCACTGTCCAATCGCTGCCAACTTTCTCTGGAAGATGATATCCCCCAAGTCTCCCCACAGCTTTGCTGTTGTATGACAGCAGATGGAGCTGGGATGCTTACAGCAGAATTCCTTGGACACGTGTACAGCCACGAAGCCCCTTACTACCTGCTGAGAGGGTCACAGTTTAGTTAAACATTCCACCATTCTTCACTAACAACCTGGCCTCTTGTGCTACTGCCCCTTGCCCAGTTAAATCAATCATCGTGAGTACTATTTATTCAAGGCGATGGCTCCTTCAACTTACATGCAACCATTTGAAAGCCAGGTCTCTGTTTATGCCAATTATACACTTGGCTAATTTTAGAATGTATATGTAGAGTGGGGGAAGAATGCAACAGTGACCTTTGGGTCACAAACCAATAAATTTGGGTCAACTCAGTGGCCCTCTCTTTTTGCTAAATGTATTCTCCATGTCATCAGATAGGCACAGTATTATGTGCCAAATGATGGAGTGCTTACGAGTAACTTTGAATAGTATAAAAACAGTGCAACTGGAGACTTCTGTACCAGAGACAGAATGGAGCATTTGCTTTAAGAGATCAACATTGTCAGCTTTTGTTTCTGTAATACTTCATAACTTGCGAGAAGCTAAAATTTATTGGATAAGGCCAATATTATACTTGGGTTAGAAGATTCAAGGTAAAGGAGCTTATATTATTTTTACGTACCTGCTGTTTTCAGGCCATCATTTTTAGTTTACATCCTTTCGTAACTGCGGAGGCTTTCGAGCATATTATAGTGCACTTGTGAGCTTGTACAAGCAAATTTAAAAGGGCCTGAAAGACTCATCCTCCAAGCAGTTTTATAACTACATGTTATGCTTCTATTATCGCCTGGTCTGGGAAGACAAAGAATGAAATAGTGCAGGTTAAAACTGTGGCTCAGTACCAGGTAATGTATTTACACAATACTCCCTCGCGGGTGTGAAGTTTGTCGTAATGCTTTCATATAAATTATGCAAAATCTCTCCTCGGTCAAATGGACATAAACCTCAAATTTCAACTGTCACATATTGGAAGTTCATGTGCCCACTGCCCATGATTTTCAAATCACTTTAAAACATTGAAAAATACAGGCTGCAGAGACCCACATTTCTGTTACGTGCTGCCAGCAGTTAAGGCCTGTGATGGAATCTGTGAATTCAAAGCTTGTATTTTTCGAGACAGCCCCTAACTGGAACTGAAACGGGAGCTTCAGCTAACTGAAAAGGACACTAAACCTTCAGGTTTTTAGCAAACCTAAAACTGAAATGGAAATAGAAACTTCAGGTTTCTGGGGAAACTGACACTGGTTGAAACCAGATAAAAAGACACAGAGCCGTTCGAGCTCTGATCCCAGTGGTACAGTACAGGCAGACTGAAGAAAATGGGGGGCTGGATCTAAGAGGGAAACACACAACTGCTGCCGCTGTTTCAGTTACTTGCAGATAACATTGGTGGATCCACACCATCAAGACCATCATGAGCAGATTTGAGAAGGTTCTGCCCTATTTTGGTGAAGATCATGCCTGTGGAACCCAGGTTGGTTGGTTGGGTACAACTGTCAGCTTGGGATGAGGCTATATCATTGAAGAAAAGGAGCTAGAATTTTACCAGAGAAAGTTTAGAGCTTTGAAGGACTTTGTGGTTGAATTTAGTGCTATATATGCTGAGTGGACTATAAATCCATAAGACCTATCTTTGTTTCATATTCTTTTTAATGTGTAATTTAAAAGTTCACCTTGACTGCAATTTTCCTGCTAAATCATGTTTAAATTACATTGATGTTGGTTTAATTTTTAAAGTACAAGTGAAATCCTGTCCATTGGTTTTCTCATTGGGGGTCGTGTGGTAAATTTGATTCTTTTGGTTTGGTCTCCACAGGGATCATGACAGACTCAACACTCCTATACTGACCCCTAATCATATCGACCTAGTGCTTTGTTCCTCCTGGGAATATACACATTTACGGAATAGAAACAGACTAAGGTCTCTCCAAACAAAGGTTCTTGGTGACGGCAGCAGGCTTTTGATATGACATCACCACCTCCTTAAGCAGCAGAAACTTCAACAGTGTGGGATCAGCCACCTTGTTTCACATGTACCAAAGTGTTTGTTAACTGCTTTAACGCTATTTACCTTAAACAACGGGGTGCGGTTTCTGCAACACATACGCCCCAAATCAGCTGAAGCAGCACGAAAGATCGAGGCATTTTATGTGCCAGTTATGTAATGGAAGTGCCAATGATCGTTTGAGCTGTTTTCAAAAGTATTGCGCTGGCAGCTGGCACCACCCACGACACTGGCAACACCCCCCCACCCCCGCAGATTGAATCGATCGCCAGAGGGAGTTTCCACTAATTGTGCCAGTTCGCATGTCTTTGTGGAGGCTCTTTAAAAAAAACCAGCTTCGTTTTTAGGCACAGGAACAATCGACAGCTATTTAAAAGCTTTTAAATATTAAAAAATATTGGCATTATAAATGCTAATAAACTCATTGCTGTACACCAATGAAACAAGTAAATGGTTCTGTATCATGTTTTTTTAAAAGTAATTTTTGGTTATTTAAAATCAGGTTATTCTCATGTGATGAACTAGACAATCTTACTAAAGATGCTTATTTTTATGACAAGCTCATTTGCAGCTGTGTGAATCAAACTGTACCGGGTTACTGTGCTGAAAAAATATACGGAGTAGTCTTTTAATGAAAGGGAAACACAAACATTATGGGCAGAATCTTGCCCTCGGATGGCGTGTGGGCCCCACCGGCTCGGCGGAGGGCAGACAGCTGACCCCCGCCGCCGAAACAGGGCCCGCCGCCATTTTAGGTGGGCGGGTCAATCAAGGCCCACCCAGCGGCATCCCCGATGGGAAGCGCTATGCGCTCCTTGTTCTGGAGGGGGAGGGAGGGATTCCCCAACTGTCAGAGTGCGCACTGCTCCCTGAGGCTAAGTGCTGTCTCAGGGAGATTAGTGACAGGTAAGAAAAGTCTAAAAATAGAGAAATATTAAAATTATTAACATGTCCCCCTCACGTGACAATGTCACGGGACATGTTAATAATACACACATAAAATTTATTAAATTTTTAAAAAACGGACATGAAACCTCATCCCACCAGTGGATGAAGTTTCATGAATAATCTGGAGCCCGCTGCGGCTCCTGGCCTGCCCGCCAGTCTTAAGGTTGGCCGGGCAGGGTGTTTAAGAACTTTAACTAGCCTGTCAATGGCCTCAGTTGGCTATTGACATGTCAGCGGGCGGGCAGCTGATTTCGCTGTCCGCCCGCCTTCCTTGAAATTTAAAGGGACCAGGATGACGTCAGGGGTTCCTCCCAACATCATCCCGTGTCATTTTCCCCTTGGCGACCAGGCCCCGCCCCCAAATCGCCAAGGGGAAAATCCTGCCCTATGTTCTAAAACATTGGGCAGAATTTTGTGTTCCGTGGGTGGGCGGGCACCCAACCCGATCGGGCATAAAATCGCGCGAGATGATGGCGGGTGGGCGGGCGTCCCGTCATCATCGCGCACTCACGCGTTATTTCGCTCGGCAGGCGCCCTGTCAACCGTCAAGCGGGCAAATAAGCCCATTAACGGCGCAATTGAACACGACTTTTCGTAGCCGGTCCAACCTTACGGTTGGTGGACAGGCCAATCGGCCAGGCGGCCTTTACGTTTCCTATGGAACCTCATCCAAGGGCGGGATGAAATCTCCATTAGGAAATAAAATAAAGAAGAGATATCTGGGGACGGCATTTTTATGAGGCATGATTTCAGGTGCGTGACGGTGCTGCATGGTCATTGCAGCTTTTTTCTGCTTTGTTTTATTATTTGTAGGTCTGCAGCTGCCTGACTCCAGGGAGGTCTCTTGAAGCGCTCGCCCACACCTGCGATCATGTGGTAGCCCACCCTCCTCCCGCCCCCACCACGGGAGCGCTGAGCTTTTCAGTGCGTGTTTCACGCTAGCTGACCGTTAATTGGCCAGCCAGCTTGAAATCACGGACGGAGGCCAATCGCCGTCGGGGGCCTGTTTCCCGATTGCTCCTGGGCCCACTGATCGGGGGAAAAATTCAGGCCATTGTCTGATTCTGGTTATGGCAGATTTTACGCTCGATAATATTACAGTTGACTGAACTGTTACAACACAGAGAGAGCCTACTCAGCCCACTGTGTCTGTGTCAGTTGTCCTTAGGAGAAATTTACCTTGTGCCACTGCCCTGCCTTCTCCCCGTATCTTCCTTTTCCAATAAGGATCCAATTCCCTCTTGCGTGCCTCAATTGAACCGGCCTCCACCGCGCACTAAGGCAGTGGATTACAGATCCTAACCAGCCGCTGCGTGAAAAGCATTTTCCTCGTGTCGCTATTGTGAATGAACATTCATGATTAATATGAGTTTGAGCAGAAACTGGAGCAAAAATTTCAATGGAGAAAAGTAAGGCGATTATCATCAGTATTTGTGTCCCAATTGCCAATTGTGCCCAGATCTATGCAATACGAGGATTATTTGCATGTTAGATGAAGTTAACATTATTGCCAATAGTGGGAGACGTAAGCTACAGAGTTCAAAAGTGCTTTCTTACCTGTGAAACACTTTGAGGTGTCCTGAGGTGGTGAAAGGCACTCTACAAAAGTATGTTTCTCTTTCTTAAATGGCATCTGACGGATGTAATGTAAGCCAAACAATATTACTCTACCATTCAAGTGTTGGTGGCAGCATTAGTGGTTTATGGTGAAGAATCACTGAATTGTCTATTGTGTTCTGGATATTTTACATTGATAACACTTTATCAATACTGTTGTATATTTTATACATTTTATTTGCCTCAAAGCAATGCAAAGAATTTACTAGTTTCTAAGTGTGCAGGAACTTTATTTACAGAGTTTTATACAATGTTTTAAAATGTCTACTCCATGTTTCTGGCTCAGCTTTTGGTAGCTTCTGTGTTGTGTGTTTACTTATCTCTGAGTCAAAACCCATGCTCAACCAATCAAGCCCAGATCAGTTACAGATCAGACTCACGTAATCAAACACAGAACAATTGAACGTTGAACACTACAGATGCATTGACAAAACACACTGACATCTGAGTGACTCATAACCCTTGCTTACTGAAGAATGAAGCCCTGCCAGATAATTGAATCATATACAGGCTATATAGTTTGCTTTGTTTAAGTAGATGGCACATGGTAGGAAGTGATGGCATATGAAAGATGCTCTATTAAGCGATGTCAGATTATATTAATCATGAATGTCACAGGTACAGATGGTGTTGGAAGTGGGATAATCTTAGTACACAACTACTCCCAGGCTGTATTCCATTTCTACCATCTTAATTGGAGTTTCTAATAATGTAATGAAGGTCCAATTCTTGACAGTGCATTGCAGGTGGGCAAGGTGCAGAGTTGTGGTATTAATGGCAAAGCCACTGCTTCTTCTTCATTGATCTTTGAGCATTGCTGTTGGGTGTAAGATGTTTAGCGGCTTGGCTAAAATATGACTGCCAACAACAGGGTTGGAATCCTGACTCACTGCTTACAGGTAGACAGACATTTCCTTGGGAAATACCAGAATTAAGGCATACAGAGAAAAAGCAGGAAATCGTGATTTAGGTTTTGTGAATTGTGTACTGTAATCCTGTTTGTGCAAAATTAATGCAATTTTGCATGAAATCCTTCAACCTCTTTTAACGAAGGTGTTAAGGTGTGCATGCTGATGAGGTGAAAGCTCAGGGATGATGAGCAGTGCATCAGAAAATTGCAGTCACCTCACCCATGTTCAGGCAGGTTTACCATTGCCAGCACGTAATCATCGTTGCCTCCTTAGCAATAAACTTAGAATAGCATTCCAAAGAATTTCATCACAAAGCATTAATATTTTCAATGTTAGTATTGTGCTGTGTGACCAGCCCCAGCAGTGTGCACCACTTGGCTGCAGGATTAGTTGACACTCTGCAGCAGTATCTCCTTGTTTGAGTTGGCAGCGTTATGCAGCAAGGCTTGTCTTTGATGCCCCTGTGGAGATTTGCTATTCCAATTTGTGCAGGCTTCTATCTTTTGTGCCAAATATCTGGGCACTGCTTTTTGCAAATCTATGGGTGTTGGCAGATGAGGAATAAGACAGTACAAACATTAGTAAATCCTCGCACCCTCAACAAATGTGAAACATCTGGAAGGCAGTGATGTGGAACTTTTAAAACTTAGTATAAAGTTTGTTTGACTGAGCTAACAGTGAGGTTCATATGTTGATGGTCTTGAAAAGGGAAAGGAAAAACTTTCAGGGCTGTGGGGAAAGAGCAGGAGCGTATAGCCTACAAAAGACTCAACACAGGCACAATTGGTTGAATGACCCACATTAGTGTTATATTATCATCATATTCTGCGAATTAAAAGGAAAGGTTTGATTTCGTTGTTCAGTATAAAGTTTCTAAAGTGGTTTACATATAGCATTTCTATATCCATGACAGAATTACTGACCACAGGTTCATTATAGGAACACCAATATCTACAAATTATGTATAGTGATCTGCCTAAGGGTATGTCCTCAGTTCATTTCTCCATGCCTCACAGTCCTGCACGTCCCTCTTCAGTTGCTCCTAGGAGCCTCCCATTTTCAATTTCAAGTTGTCCAATTTCATCATTCTCTTTCTCCCTCTTGACCTACACTGCTTTAATCTTCCTTCAATCACCTCCTTCAGAAAGTTCTCATGACTTAGAGTATGGCCAGTCCAAACCTGCTGCCTTTTCTTGATGATATTCACTAACATTCTTTCCTTCTGAGAACTTCTTCGTTGCTCTTGTGTTCTCTCCAACTGACCCGTTCAATCCATCTCCAGAACCACTCATTTGCCAACTTTCTAGTCTTTGGATGTCCGTTTTTCACCTGTTGCTCATTTCAGCCCCATCCAACAAAACGCTCCAAATCACAGTCTTGAAAATTCTTTTCTTAAGATCTCTGCACATTCCTGGGCTGAACAATTCTTTATATTTGGAGATGTTTGGCAGAGGACCTTTCAGGGAGAGGACTTATGTTTTTTTTTAAGCACACAACGGAAAACTGCCTCAAGTATCCTTTTCCCTAGTCACACTGCTAATGGCTGACACAACTCAAAAGGTGTAAAACAAGATAAATGGGATGACAAAATACTTGCAGCAAGTTTTTTTTTTGCTGAGCCCGCGGAAACGTGCCCCACCTGCTCGAGTGTAAAATGACGCGCGATATTTCGGTCAGCGGGGCCGTGCGCACTCGACAACAATTAAAAGGCCTATTAAGGCCATTAGAAAGGTAATTGAAAAAAATTTTCACTGCCCATCCAACATTTCGGTTGGCGGGCAGGCCAAAAGGCCAAGCGACCTTTGCATTTTTTAAGAAACCTCAAACATGGGTGGGATGAAGTTCCCAACAGCAAATAAAAATAAAGTAAACATTTTTTAAAATTTAGTTAATAACATGTCCCTGCTCATGTGACAGAGTCACATGGGGGGACATGTTTTATAACATCTTAGAGATCTTTATTCTTTATTTTGAAAAATGTTCATCTCCCTGAGGCAGCGCTGTGCCTCAGGGAGCTTTTCCAGCGCACACTCGCGTGCGTACGCGAAGTTCGTGCTTGCCCCCTCCCCCCGCCCCCCCCAGCCACACAGGCAGCGCTGAGTGTTGCTGTGCACGTTTCCCGCTGGGCGGGCCTTAATCAGTGTGGAATCGCGGTCCGGCCCCGATCGCAGGCAGCGGTTGGCTTCCCGACTGCCCCCGCTGAGCCCACCAGACAAGGGAGAAATCCTCCCCTCGGAGTTGTGCCCAGCGGGGAAGAGCGTAAGATCTCCTATTTTGACAATTGCAATGCACCGTCAAGAATTGGACCTTTGTTACATTATTAGAAACAAAATCTAAGAGGTTGAAATGGAATACAGCCTGGGAGTAGTGGTCTTTACAGAAAGTTAGTGGGAATGGGAACTTGAGATGTGAGGACAACGATGAGAAGTGGGAAACTGGAAAATGTCACATGAGAAATGGGAAGATGCAGCCGGAAATGCAAATCACTGAAGCTATAACTTAAAATTAGGGTTTGGTTGTTCAAGGGTGATGACAGGAAGCACTTATTTACAGAAAGACTAGTGGAAACCAAGAATGCTCTCTCCACCAAAAAGCTGCTGAGGCTGGTGTTCACTTGAAAATTTCAAAACTGAGATTGATGGGTCTTTATCAGGAAAAGGCAATAAGGGTTACAGAACCAAGATGGGCCCTGATCTAATTGAATGGGTTAGAGGGGATGAGTAGGCTATTCCTGTCCTTATAGCTCCATTTCCTCTCTAAGGCAGAGCTGCTAAATGTGTTGGTACCAATAAAACAGAGGCGGCTTCGGTGGATCAGACACATCTGCAAATGGAAAGCAGTCACATACCCCAGGACGTTCTGCATGGAGTCAGGCGACCAGTGGGAGCGCCCAAGGATCCCCATCAAGGACGCTTGTAAGTGTGACATGAAGACCCTGAACATCGACTGTCACACCTGGGAGTCACCAGCTGGCGAAAGAGGGAAATGGAAACACCTCCTCTGGGTTGGCATGCATTACCATGACAACCAGTGGCTACAGCAACTTGGTAATAGGCACCAAAGCCGTAAACAACAACCCACAATGTCGCGTGGTAGCTTCATGTGCTGCGCTTGTGGCTGAACCTGCCTCTCAAGGATTGGCCTCCACAGTTACCAGCAAAGATTCACTGAATGAAGAGCCCCTCTCCCCATCCCCGCACCTAAGTGGATGGTTTACTGCATGTCCATCATCTCTCGTAGATGGAGGGATGCTAACACCTCCCTTTTTCTATTGTATTTGAGCCACGGTGGTGTAGATAAATCCCTCTGGGATTGCAATTCTAGTTTTCTTTCAGCGTTCCGGTTTCCTCTGCTGACTATGGCCAGAGATGCAGGTTTTCACAGGGTATGTTACATTGCTGCTTGTGGGAGCTTGCTGTGCCCAAATTTCCTACATTATAGCCGTGACTACACTTTAATTGTAGTGTTTTATTGGTCCATTGTTTCACTGCTATTAACTGCTTTCCTTCAAAAGATGAATGAACTGTAGTGTTGATTGTCAAATATAATTCCTGGTGTTTTAAGGACAGGACTTCTGATTATTGATAGCACTGACAAGAGTTAAGGAAAGTGAGTTAAGAAAGACCTACATTTATATAGAGCCTTTTGCAACTTTAGGATTTCCTAAAATGCTTTACAGCCAATTAAAGTGTAGTCACTGCTGTAATGCAGGAATCTTGACAGCCAATTTGCACACAGCAAGCTCCCACAAGCAGCAATTTGACCAAATAACCTGTTTTCAGTGTTGTTGGCTGAGGGATAAATATTGGGCATCACCCCAGGGATAACCCCACTGTTGCTCTGTGAAATAGTGCCATGGAATCTTTTACGTCTGCCTTAGACAGCAGACAGGGTCTCGGTTCAATGTCTGATCTAATAGATAACAGTTCCATCAGTGCAGCACTCCCTCAGTCCTGCACTTGAGGTGTTCAGCCTAGGATTTGTGCTCAAGCCTCCTGGGTGGGACTTGAACCAACAGCCTTCTAGCCTAAGGTCAGAGTGCTGCCATTGAGCACGGCTAATACCCATGCACATGTGCCCAATTCCTGGTTGCCTAGTTGGCATAGGATAACGGTGGCCCAGTGACATGAATTGGCTAATCCAAACCTCGGTGATCTAGTTCAAGCAGCAATATGCAGCACTCTGGTATTTCTGCCAAGACATTTCCCCTTCTTGGTAAATATCAATCTGGATGATGAACGGGAGACAATATTTAGCAGCCTTTGTGGGGCTATGGTAGGTACCCAACAAGGGGTAGAAATTGTTTGGTCTCATCCCAGAATGAAGTCAGCCTGCTGACCACCTCTTGACCACACATGAGGGCTGCCATTTTGAGCAGTTAATGAAATAGGCATGAACCTTCCGAGGAGTGGCAGTCATTGCTGGATCATCACTCTGCTCCTTGTCACGCCGGACCCTCCACATCTCTGGCTGAGGCCTCCAGTCCCGGCTCCTCCAGAAATGTGGAATGCACCTAGAATCCAACTGCTTCTTCATAGTGCTGGATCACCAGGTGAAGGAAAGCCGCGAAACCCTTTTTATGGCATTAGCTGTCATATTCTGGTAAGGATCCACGGACAAACCGAAAAGTTGGGACTTCCTAAGTCCATTATGTTAGTGTTTGAGTGTATGAGTGAATGGGTGAATGTGTAGGTGGGTAAGGAGGTAGAGTGGGTGAGATAAGTGGTAAGGGGGAAGGGTGGCAGGAAGGTGAGGTAAGGGGGGTGTGGTGGGTGAGGTAAGTGGGAAGAAAGTAGGGTGGCAGGTGGGTGAGGTAAGTGGGTTAAGAGGGCAGGGTGGTAGGTAAGGTGGTCGGTGGGTAGGGTGGTCGGTGGGTAGGGTGGCAGTTGGGTAGGGTGGTCAGGTTGGGTCATGGGGTCGAGGGGAGTCGGGGAGTCAGTGCGTGGGGAGTTGGGTGGTGAGGCCGGGTCAAATCATGTCAGGGGGAATCGCAGGTCAAGGGGTATTGGGGTCAAAGGGTGGGTCGATGGAGGGATCAGTTGAATTGTTACCCAGGAGTTAGCCCAGGGTCTTGTGTCACCTCCAGAAATGTCCAACTATCCTCCTCTGCAAAATTGCATGTCCTGTCCCCAGCAGCTTTACCTCCTGAGTCCCTCATCTGTGAGAAGGGAGAGGTTAGCGAGAGTTTGAAGTGGTTTAAATGGGTGAATTTAAGAACTTTCAGGGCAAAAGAGTTGTGTGCTGCTAACCTGCCAGCCTCTGCACGATTACAACCCCTTCCCTGAGCCCCCGCACCTTAATAACTTAAAGTGGCATTGGGTTCTTATTGGGACTTGAAACATTAACTCTGTTTCTCTCTCCTCAGATGCTGCCACACCTGCTGGGGTTTTCCAGCACTTTCTGTTTTTATTTCAAAGCTTTATTGGCTCTGCTCTAATTAGATTTTAACTAAACACAGAGATGTGTTGATTTTAAGATCGGGCTTCTGGTAATTAGTTTGTAAGAATACTTGGATGCGATTGCATGTTGGCCAAACTGGGTGCAGATTGGGCACAATTACTGACTGCGCCAACTGGACCTGGAGTTTTCTCGGTTGACAATGTTGGGTAGGGATTTATTGAGGATTGTTCCATTTGGCTGAGTTTCAGGACCATGGCCAGGGCTTTTTTTGGATGGTGGGGTTTCCAGACCCACCCAAACCCCAGAGCTGCAGGAGAAGGCAAGTTTTGGGGGCTGTCAGGGGAGGGAGGGTATGGGAGGCCTGAGGGGGTGAATAGTAGGGGATTGGGCTGTCGGGGGAGAGGTTGGGGGGAGGGGTGTGGCGGGGAGGGAGGTCCAGCGGCCACTGGACCTTAAGGGCGGGGGCGCCCGAGTTTAAAATGGGGCTCTTGATGGAGGCTCCCCCCACCCCTTCCCCCCTGAGGCCTAAACCCAATTATCTTTGCACTTCACCCATGACTGGGAAATCTTCCCGCCAGCCAAAAAATTGAGGTGGGGTGGGAACCAGCCCTTAAGTGGTGAATAATTGGCCACTTAAGAGCCTCAACGAGGGCAAGGGTGTGTGGCTCATCCGAAGCCTCGCCTGCCCCAGCATGAAATTGTTGGGAGATTGGGGCAAGCAGTAACCCAGGCCATTCGTGCTATTTTACACTCACCACCCCCGCCAACACCACCTCCCCCCCTCCCTCCCCGCCTACAAGCCCACTGGGCAGGGAGGCGGAGGGGAGGTGAGGGGGGGCAGTAGGTTAAAATTCAGGCCCATATCTTGCACCTAGTTTCAGGATGTGATCAGAAAGGCCATAAGGATGCAGACTGAGTTGGGGTGTCAGATGTGCCAGCAGCTGCTTTGCTGAGCGCTTGCTTGCAATCAGTTAATGGTAAAATGTAAATCAGCAATACTGGCTGGTTTAGAGAACCCATTAGGAGGGTCCTGGTGATCTGAGTCTCCTTTTGCTTCCAGGGCACTCCTCGTGGGCACTTCTCTTGGAGGTAATTTGAAAGCACATCAGTAAAATCGTCCATTGTAGCAAATAAAATCATGACAAATTGAATTTGACAGTCACGGAGAAGGGAATCATGAGCAGATGGTGGATGGTAAACTGTAGCTGAAGGGACATCTGTGTCCTTGAGAAGTACTTCTGTCCAAAGGACTTTAGAGGTGCCAGATTCCAAAACTTCCTGCTTTGAAGAATGCCGTTCAACCCCACGTTAATGTGCGTTGCCTTGGGATTATCGAGAAATTCTGACACGAGAGGTGGCAGATCCAGATTTAGGACCTGACCCCTCTCTCAAATGAGACTTCCTGGAAAAGGAAGTTAATGAAACAACCAAAAATAAACCTGAGTATTGTTATTGAAGCTTTTCATCTTGCATACGTCAGGACAGGTTCGCAAGAATACCAAATCTTAAAGGGAACAACAATTTATACTGCCTGAGAAGAGAGTGCTGATTGATTGGCAAGAGGACTCTGATTGGTCAAGGCATTGCCATGGGGAACGAACTGTCCCCCGAAGATAAACTTTTCTGACTTTGCCGTTATAGTCAGGAACTAACATTATGATGTGTCGAGATATGGAACATGGTGTCCCATAGGATGGCGGGACATATCTGAAACAGTTTGACTTGATCTAGTTCAGTACTTGCAATTAAATTCAGTGCCCATCCTCTACTTGGACTGCCTACCAGACTCTTAGCAGTTTTCATTTCCTTTGGTAGGCAATAATTTTACAGAAAATAATATTTTATATTCAATAAAAGAAATTTAAGTGCAAACAAGACTGAATTACATGGGCTTCAAAATTTGTTAATATTGAAATCATCCATCCCAACCACCTGGCTGGGTAAAATTCATTTGTGTGTATTTGAATGGCATCATTTTATTTTAAAGGTCTAAGATGCATATTTCTTGGAAGAACATCCATCTTGATTTGTTTTATTTCATGTGTTAGGGCCTGATCATTGCTGAATATCAAGGCAAGAGATGTCAGTTTTGGGAAATGGAACGTTTATCCAAAATTTTCACCCAATACAAGCATCAAACACTCCCTTGTACAATGTATATTAGTTAAAAGAAAAGGCTCCCTCTTCATACTAGTTTGATTTCAGAACAAGCACCCCTACTGCTCCAATGCAAGATATCAAGTGCTCATATACAAAAGTTGAACTCATCAGGAGCATTGGTCTAAGCATCAATACATTGATTAAAAGTTCCAGAATATTGGAGGGCTTAGTACCTTGAGCAACAGGGAAATTAGTTCTTAACACACTTCCATCATCAACCTTGAACCTTTGGGTCAAGAAGTGGAGGCAAAGATCCTGGAATCATTTTGGAAATGATTAGATGCTGTGATGGTCAGAAAGGAGAAGGGGATGGTGACTCTGTACAGACAGATGAGTTTAGATGGGCCTTCCTTATCTGTACCTATCTTGTGATCCTGTCTAAATACATTAATCAATTCTAAATCAACCTGTTAATTGATTCATTGTATGGTCAAAGTGTTCTCCCTCTCAATATCAAGAAAACCAGTCTGTAACATAAACATAACCCAAGGAACTTCTCAATGGAAATTGAGAGAGGGATAGATGCAAGCAGGTGGAAGGAGAGATGAGGCACATGACCAAAAGCTTTGTCAAAAGAATGGGTTATGAGTAGAATTTTAATGGAGGAACTAGAAGTGAAAAAGCATCCAATTTTAGGGAGGGTATGCCAAAGATTAGAACTCATACAGCTGAAGGATCTACTAATGCTGGGGCAAACAGAGGGAGGGGTTCACTAATTATTAACATCAGAAATGTTTGGGAAGATGTTGGAACTCAGGGTATCAGAATCATACTTTAACCTGCTGTTATTAAGTTCTGAAATGATAACCCTTATTTGTGACGATGGTTATATTTTATTCACTACAGGACAATCCATTTTTCAGTAGTGGATATGCTACTGGAAACCATTACTTACATTGAAACTACTTATATTGAAGCAAGTTATCTCATTTAAATGTATGTAATATCAGGAGGTGTGTTCAGGATTATTTATTAGCCAAAAATTAACCAAACCACAATACACAGGATGCACAAGACACAAAAACAATTAAAACTCACCATCAATGAGGTGGAAAGAAGCCACTTGCACACGGAAGGGTTTTCTTCTGTCTCCCCTTTTACCACCTGTGCCTCTTGAACAGCTTGAATTGCATGTTTGGGGAACGCTCAAATGGATTGTTGCACCTTCTGCTTTTGCTTTTCTTGGTACAACTCCCCGGGCAGAATTTTACATCCTGCGGGCGGGCACGCGCCTGACCCCATCGGGGGTAAAATCGCGCCAGATGATGTCAGGCAAGCGTCCCGGCTTCATCCCGCGTGTGAGCGATTTTCAGGTCGGCGGGTGTGCGCACGGGTGTCGGACCCACGCCCGCCATCAATTATAAGACCACTTATGCCATTAAGAAGGCAATCGTTCGCGATTTTACGTTGCCTGTGCAATTTCGTGCTCGTCGCACGGGCAAAACGGGCAGGCGGGCAGCCCGCTTTTTCCAAAAGCTCATCCACGGGCAGGATAAAGAGGGTGGGCGGCACTGCCAGGGTGAGCAGTGAGGAGTTTAGGAGATAATTTGCTGTTGGTTGCTTATTTGAACTTGATAATTTCATCTCTGTTCTGAGCTTCAGTCTTAGCATTTCCAGGCTTCACTTCAGGACAAAAACAGGAAATGCTGGAAAAACTCAGCAGGTCTGACAGCATCTGTGGAGAAAAAAAACAGAGTTAATGTTTCTTTCGTTAACTCTTTTTTTCTCCACAGGTACTGTTAGACCTGCTGCGTTTTTCCAGCATTTTCTGTTCTTATTTCAGATTTATTTTGCTTTCATTACCAGGGTAACAGAAGGCTGTCTGATACCTGGAAGGGCCCACACGTGTTTCTCACGTGTCGGTGCAGACTCGATGGGCTGAAGGGCCTCTTCTGCACTGTGTGATTCTGTGATTTCAGGACTCATTGGTGTCTCCGATACCCTGGGAGAATTCAGACCATGTGGACCCTTCCAGGTATCAGACAGCTTTCTGTTACCCTGGGAATGGGGATTGTGGTCTCCACTCGAGACACCTCCTCTGAGGAGGAAGAGAGGGGCAGAAGGGAGAGGAGGCCGGGTGCTCCAATGCAGCTTCCAGGAGGGACCTGTGAGAGGAGAGGCGCAGGCACAAGGGGGTCAGGGCCAGCAGGGAGTCCAAGGCTGAAGGGGCTGCAGAAGATGCCACTATCCAGCTACTAGGGTTTACAGGCAGCAATGCAGCAACCTCAATATGCCTGAGGTCCAATGCCGAAGGAGGCGCTACCTCTCAAGGGAGACTGTGACCTCCATTTGTCAGATGATTGGACCTGAGATCAGTTCCGACTGTGTGGGTGGACACCCCTTGCCAGTGGCTCTGAAGGTCACAGTGGCCCTCAACTCCTATGCCTCCGGCTCTTTCCAGGGGTCAGTGGGGGATCTGTGTGGAGTCTCCCAATCAGCTGTCCACAGTTGCATCAAGCTGGTGACAGAAGCTCTGTTCAGGCGGGTAATAATATCTTTTCATTTCCATACAGACGAGGCCAGCCAGGCTGAGCAAGCCAGAGGTTTTGCAGCGATTACTGAGTTCCCCTGCATCCTGGGTGCCATCGACTGCACACATGTGGCCATCAAGGCACCAGCGGGTCAGCCGGGTGCCTTTGTCAACAGGAAGGGATTTCACTCGCTGAAAGCCCAGGTAGTGTGTGACCACAGGAAGCAGGTTCTGCAAATCTGTGCAAGGTACCCTGGTAGCTCCCACGATGCTTATATCCTCAGACACTCCCAAGTACCGGGGCTCTTCAGTGCTCCAGCCCGGTTGGATAGATGGCTGCTGGGTGACAAGGGCTATCCCCTGTGAATGTGTTTATGATGCCTCTCTGCCACCTAAGGACAGAGGCAGAGCAGCGGCATAACAGGGCAGTGATAGAGAGGACCATAGGTCTTCTCAAGATGTACTTCTGATGCCTGGATCATTCAGGGGGAGCACTACAATACCCCCAAGGGCTGGGGTCACTGATAGTGGTTTTATGCTGTGCTCTCTGCAATTTGGCACTGGCAAGGGGGTTCTCAGTGGAAGAAAAGGATCTTGAAGCAGCTCCAGAGGATGAATCCAGTGGTAAGCCAGAAGAGGAACACGATGAGGAGAACACTGAGGGCATGGAGGCAGACCTCAGTAACCTGCAGGGAGGCAGGGACACCAGGGACGCCTTGATCCAAGGTCCTTCAGCTAGACTGTCAAAGATCTGCTTTCACCTCACACCAGGGCTGCCGCCTCCATCCTGGATGTCTTTCATTTGAACCCAAAGTCAACGCATGTCATTAGTTTAAGTCATCAGACTGTCACTGTGCATGGCAGGTGCTCTGGTGAGACAATGGAGATCTGCATCATGGTGCCATCGTCTTCCAGTGGTCAATGGGGACTCCAGGTTTGAGGCTCCATTAATGATGAGACTGCACAAAAATGTTTGCACAATCTGACATCTCACCTCCATGCGCCGCACTCTTACCTTTGGCAGAGACCCCTCCTGCCTCTCCACCACTGGCTGACTGAGTTTGGGTGGCGGCATCAAGTTCAAACCATGATTAGGAGGTTTGGGGGTTGCCTCCACCTATCCTTGACCTCTCAATGTTGTTACAGCTCATCTTCTCCTGAAAGGGCAGAGGAGCATTGATTAGTCCACTCTCTACCTGCAGCACCATTGCAGCCTGGCGCGCATTGAGTAGTGTATTAGAGACCTTCTCGAACATGCCAAGCACATGCGCAGAAGGTTGCGCGCAGTGAATAGTGTATCAGAGACCTTCTCGAATATCCCATGGACATGCACAGAATGTTGGGTGTATTGAATAGTGTATTAGAGACCTTCTCGAACACTCTATGCACATGTGCAGAATGTTGCGCACGGTGAATAGTGTATCAGGGACCTTCTCAAACACACCGTGAACATGCTGCGCACTTGAACAGTGGATCAAAGACCTTTTCTGGCATTGCGCGTCAAAGACCAGGATCTTTTTTAACTGCACCCACAATAAGGATGAGAATCGATAATGTTGGCCAACTGCTTCAGAATGGGGTAAGAGGCATGTACAACAAATTAATCAGTCATAATTTGTTAACTACTTAATAATGAAACTACGCCTAAAATGAGGCATGGATGTATAAGAACATCTTGACACATATTAATGTCTGAGTAGTAGCATCAAAGCACAACAGCATTACCATCACACTGTGGGTGGAAGTGCAATCACCATATATCTACTCTCTGGTCCTACCCAGGTACCATCGCATCAATCAATACATCCTGTCTACACGTCCTGTGCTCGGGGAAAGCTTCTCTCATGCTTTCTTTACACAGCAGAATCTATGGGGACTGACTTAACCCAGTCATTATCTCCATATCTTTACCTCCCTAACATTTGAATGGACCAACTTCAAAATGTATCCATCTGCTCACCCAAGGCAGGCTGAGTTCTCAAGGTCTATGGTTTCCCGCGATCAGTTCGTAAACATTTCAATGCTGTGCCCAAAGCAAGGAAAACGTGGTTGCCTGGGCACACAAGTGTCTTGTCTAGGATTCAAGGCACCACTGTTTCCCTCCACTCTCTACCTGGACCTCTGCAATTCTTCTAGGGTGTTTATGCTTTAGTTCTCACACTGAAGCAGCCTGTCTGTTTTCAAGCTGTGCTGGGTCTCTGCTGAAGTTTAGCTCCTTACGATTCGGTCCGTGAAGGCCCAAGTCACAATTCACAGCCTGTCACTACGCAGCCGCCCTTACCCAGGGTGCACCACAAGCTGCAGCAACATTTTCCAGCACAAGATACAAAGGAATTAAAGAATAGCACGGCCAGTCATAGCATTTAAGTTAGCTCTCATGAATAAGCAATGCCGGAATTACCCAGGGCTCTCGCAGGGAGGAAAGGGGCCTAGAAGCGCCTCCTGAAAAAAAAAGTGAGAAGAAGCCCTGAAGAGGCGTGAAGGTGAGGGTGAGGATTTTAAATGTAATGGGGACAGGGAGCCAATGTGTACTTGCAAGGATGGGTATGGACGTGGCGGATGGACCAGTGGGGCTAGGGCAGCAACTCACGTTGAGAAACCGCATAGTGATGGCAACTCATATCCGGACCCCAAACAAGTGAGAAAATTATATCAATATTAGATTAGGAGTATAATAAAACAAACTATCATAGAAATTTAAACACTCTCATAAATAATTTTTTCCTACCCTACACGTTTTGGTAGTTGTGAATTATTTAACATTACATAGATATAAATTATACAAGTTTAAGGACTCCACCAGAGCTCAATTTCTTTGATATCCTGTTAGTAAATAATATATTAGGTGCTCTCAGCTTTACCTCTCCACATTGACCCGGGGCCATTGCACTCTCTTCCCAAGTTCCTCTCCAATATTTAAGACGTTGATGAGTCATGATTTAAAGGACAGAAGAATTCTCTGGGGTATCGCAAATCCATTTTGAACAAAAAGTAGGCACCTCAGGCTCCGACTCAGTCATAAACCCGAGCACAACTTCACACCCGACAATCAAAGCTCAGAAACTGCGAATGTTGGTGTGAAGAAAGAAAACAGACTTGTGTTTATATAGCGCCTTTCACGGCCTCAGGATGTACCAAAGCGATTTGCAGCTAATCAAGTACTAAGGAAGGGTCACCACTATCGTAAAACAATACTGTGTGACCCTGAACTCAGCTTCCTCCCCCTGCGTCTTTTCCGCTATCAGTCACCAGTCCTTCCCCCTTCATTTTGCTATACCTCCTTCTGCTGAAACCATAGCTCTCACCTTTATCAGTTTGTGACCTGATTTGACTTGCCCCTGGCCTTTCACACATTCCTATTTTCCTTTGTCCTACCGTTGGCAGCCAAGCCTTCAGCTGCTGGGATTTAACATTTGTAAATTCCTCCCATAAATTCTCCGCCTCTCTACCTCCTTCCCCTCTAAGTCATTCGTAACAAAAATGTCAGTTTAAACAAGCTTTCAGGTTCATTGTGGTGTCAAATTTTGTCTCCGCTCCTGCGGAACATTTTACTACTTTAGAGGTGTTATCAAGGCAAGTCGGCGATGCTGCTGATGGACAATCCCACTTCCATCTGTCACAAACTGTGACTTGCCCAGAATGCCACTGCCAGGGCCATGCCTGCACACCCCATCATTTTCAACCTCACTTAGCTCCGCTGTTTCCTCATTTTCATCTTCAAAAACTTCCAGAGCATCGTCTCATTGTGTCTCAGCAGTCTCCGCCACCATACGCCATTATGCTCGAGCTCCAATCCTTTACCACCGAATAATCCTTTGTTTCACCCTTCTCTGCCTCACCTTCCACAGCTCCCTCCCTCATCTTGTATTATATATAGCATTACACTGCAGTCACAGTGACAAAGCACGGTGGTGCAGTGGTTAGTGCTGCTGCCTCATTTCTCCAGGGACCCGGGTTTGACCCTGACCTCGGGTGGCTGTGTAGAGTTCTCCCTATGCCTGCTGTGTGCTCCAATTTCCTCCTATTATGTGCTGGTGAGGTGGATTGCCTACAGTAAACTGTCCTCCAGTATGAGTGTGTGCCCTGTGGTGGACTGGTATCCCATCCTGGGTGTATCTACCTCGTGCCCATTGCCTGTCAGGATAGGCTGTAACTCCCTGTGACCCTGAATTGGTTAAAGCAGTTCTGGAAAAGAGAACATTTACAGCACAGAAACAGCTTTTAGCTTTTTGTTCTTAACTGATTTGTGTTGGCATCTGTGCTCCATATGAGTCTCCTCCACCTTGCATTTATATAGCACTTTTCATTACCACTGGGTGTCTCAAATCGCTTTACAGCCAACAAAGTACTTTCTGAAGTGTAGTCACTGTTGTAATGCAGGAAACACAGCAGCCAACTTGTGCACAGCAAGCTCCCACAAACAGCAAAGTGATAATGGCCAGATAATCTGTTTCAGTGATGTTGGTTGAGGGATAAATATTGGCCAGGACACCACGGATAACTCCCCTGTTCTTCTTCAAAACAGTGCCATGGGAGCTTTTACACCCACTTAAGCAGGCAGTTGGGATGAGATGGGACGGGATGGGGGTGGGGGCCTCGCTTTAACACCTCATCCGAAAGATGGCACCTCTGACAGTGCAACACTCCTTCAGTACTGCACTCGAGTGTCAGTCTAGTTTTCTGTTCTCTAACACTGGAGTGGGACCTGAATCCGGAATTTGGAGATCCAGAGGCGAGAGTGGTAACAACTGAGCCAGGGCTGACACACAACATACACATTCATTCGAAAACAGAAATTGCTGGAAAAACTCAGCAGGTCTAACAGCATCTGTGGAGAGAAAAGAAAAACAGAGTTAATGTTTCGAGTCCTTATGATTCTTCTTCAGAGCTGGAGTGATATGTACTCAAAATGTTAACTCTTTGTTTCTCTCTCCACGGACGCCGTCAGACCTGCTGACTTTTTCCAGCATTTTCTGTTTTTCTTTCAGATTTCCAGCACCCGCAGTGTTTTGCTTTTATAAGCATTTATAAACATTGATTCCTTGCACGCCCCCACCCTCCATGTACTTATCTAGCTTTCCTTTAAAAGCATCTATGTTAATTCGCCTCATCCATGCTTTGTGGAAACACATTCCACATTGTCAACTCCGTCCCTCTTTTCACAAGGTTTCCAGGGGTGATCCCTGACCATGCTTCACCGTCTCTTCTCCCTTGCCCTTTAAGCTACTTAGTGTCCTCTCCTTTTGTCCACTGCCCGGCTAAGTGCTCTGAGGAGACAGAGGACAGCACATGAATAATACCATAGAAATGTTAGTTATTCTTAATTGTGTATGCACTGTATAGCACACATTATTCCACTGATGTATTGTAGGCCACAGACTCTAATTACTGCAAATCCTGAGGTCAAGTTACAAGGTAATTGCGGTTGCTGAGGGAAGTTTGCACTTTTGGGAACTGCTTGCCAATGTCTGACTCCAGTCAGGGGAAAAAAAAAGCAAATTAATGACTGCTTTCCTTTATTTATTTTTCATTACCTTCTCTAAAGTCTGGTTTAGATGCACCTAATACAAAGCTTTGTACAGGAAAAGGCAACAAAAATGTGTTAAGGATGAAGGGGCTGGGGCAGAGGAGGAGGGTGCTGGTGGTGGATGGCAATTGGGCCGGAGAGGCTGGTGGTGGTTTTTGCATTTATATAGTGCCTGCCTCAGCTTTTGGACACCCCCCCCACAAAGTGCTTTACAGGTAATTTTGAAGCACTTTTGCAGTGTAGCCACTGCTGTAATGTAGGAAATGCAGCAGCCCGATTTGCGCACAGCAAGCTCCCAACAAGCAACGTAATAATGCATTTTGCAGTGGTGATGACAGTAAGACTGAAAGTAACTTCAGGAGTCTGCACATGTGCAGAATAATTCAGAGAATTGCTTTCAGTGAATCTACACTTCTCCAGAGAACGTGGTTTGAAGGTTCGCCTAGATTGCAATGAATAGGAAATCAATGAGCTGATAATAACTTGCACTCTTAAGCTTGTAGCCTAGCTGGAAAAACACATGAAAAAGTTAAACCTTGTTGAATGAAGTAAAACTTGGTTTTTAACAATGGAGTAACTTTATAATTAGCACTAAACACCCTCACTGGCCCTGAAAAGCTAATATTATTTTTGCGCAATGTCAAATTTCTCCATCGTGATATTTTCCACAGACCGTTAAAATATTTTTTATATAATGTTTGTTTATCTTTATTTTAGCTTCTATCTTAATCCATTGTAAATCATTTATTTCACTATCTGATGTTTTAAAAATAAAAGCAAAGGGATTCAATGCGTTTAATTTCAGGGTTTGCTGTCTGTGAGAATACTTCAATGTGACTGGCCGCTTACACTACCTGCTGACATCACTGTTGCTACACACCTGGTGATCCCCTTGACTTGGTTCCAGATTTAAGCTGCTGCTGGGAAAGGAGTAAACCATGGCACAGAGATCACTGGATTTTTGTAGGCAGCTTTCTTTCAGGTCAAGGATGAATCAGACAATAGTCACAGCTGAGCACCATTGCTTCGTGCTGACTACAAACTCCAGGCCAATCTATCTCAGTGATGTTAGTTGAGGTTTAGATATTGGACATGGGATCATCCACCTGAGAGAGCAGAAAGGGCCTCAGTTTAACATCTCGTCTCAAAGATCACACCTCCGACAGTGCAGCACTCCATCATTATCAAAAGTTTCACAAACACTCAGTCATGACCAATTAACCTGTCTTCTTTTTTAGTGACTTTAGTTTAAGGATAAACATTGGCCAGGACGCTGGGGAGAAATCCCCTGCCCTTCTTCAAATCATGCCTTGGGTTCTTCTATCTTCACCTAAGAGCACCTCAGTTTAACATTTCATTCCCTGGAAATGCAGTACTCAGTACTGCACTGGAAAACACTAGATTTTGCGCTCACATACTAGGCTGCTACTTAGCCTCACAACCTTCTGCCTGAGAGGTGAGAGAGAGAGCTCCTCATCAGCCAGAGCTGAAATGTAGTTCAATAGTTGGAACAGCCATGAGGGGCCAAGTGGCCTATTCCTGTTTCTGTGGGCGGTATCTGGTAGAGGTGACACCGGGGTCTTGGCTGCTGGCTGGAGAGCCATTGAGGCTCCCATGTCACCCCGCTTAGGGAACACCCAACACATCGTGTTCCACTCGTGCATTAAACAGGCCAGCGGCAGGCCTATCCCAGGATCCAGGACCCTAGGGGTGGAGGTCCCGCCCACAGAGAGCTGCCGGCCAGTCAGAGGCTGCCATCTCTTCTGTACCCAGCATCGCCACCAGGGAGGCAGTGACTGCTGAATTTACTACACCCACCTGAGGTTCAGAATCGAGGAGGAACCCTGGCACTGGCGAGTAGTGGCGGAAAGGGAATCACGGGTTTGGGGGGGGGTTCACAGGGAGGGGGTTGGCAATAAGAGCAGGGGGCCGGCTCTCAGTGGGTACAACCCCCTTTCCGATGCCCCTCAATCATGCTCAAGTGCCTTTGAATGAGGGACCCCTAAATGGCCCCTCTCCACACCATCCCCCAGACCCCACAGGCAAACACACCGGGTTTGCTTGTCCTGCTCCCTTTCATGAAAAGCCCTCTGCCCACCACTGGATTGATACCAGTGGTGGCAGGATGAGGGCCTTAAGTAGACATTATTTGCCCACTTAAGGGCCTCAATTGATGGCGGGGCAGGAAGGCTGTCCAGAGGTTTTCCTACCATTAATTGGGGTGGAGGCAGAAAGGTGACGGGGTCTCTACCCACCGCTCACCCGCCCGACTGAGTGCCTCCCAAACATGCCACTGGAGAGGGCACCAGATTCTGCCCTGTGTTCCTACAGACAGATAAGGAGACTGGAAACAACAGAAATTTTAATATGCAGTTAAAGTCATGTGCCCCAGGATGTTAGCCACGGTTTGAATTCACAGCATGGAGCACTTACTTTTATTGTTTGGCCCTGATTCTGAATTCCAGGTCCAGGCTCTGTGCATTTGTGTTTATGGGCACGTATTCTCAGCAGATACATTGTGAAATTTTTCAGAGCACAGGTGCTGGCATCCGTACTGTGAAAGCAAATGAGTTTTGGTCAAGCAATTCCGTCCACAGGTTCCAATGATGCTCTGCTCTCAGGTCAGGTCAGCTTCCAGCACTGAAGTTATACCGGGCACTTTTGTGTCGTAATGGCATGTCACTGCCACCCTAAAACAAGGCACTCCCTCGTCATAAACGTCAGCTTAGCTCAGTTGGTAGGGGTTTTGCCCAAGTCAGAAGGTTGCAGTTCAAACCCCACTGTGAAGTTGTGCATATAATCTAGGCGGACACTTTAATACTGTTCTGAAGAACGTAAGTTTTTAATACTGCGCTAAAGAACATAAGTCTTTCACAAGCGAAGTTAAACTTTGCCTCCATCGGTGTCTGCCATGGCTCCTTTGCCTCTGCATCAGGAGATTGGGTATTCAGGTCCCACTCCAGAGACTCAGGCGTAAAATGTAGGGTGGCGCATCTTTCAGTTGAAACTTTAAACCGAGGCCCTGCCTGCTCTACTGGGCAGATGTTAAAGATCTCATGACACTACTGCGACAAAGAACAGGAGAGTTGTCCCCATGGTCATGACCAAATTTATCCATCAACCAACATCACCGAAACAGATTATCACGTTGTCTGTCGGACCTTGTTGAGTCCAAATTGGCTGCTACACTGCCAATTTTACAACACAAACCAAACTTTAAAAGCACTTTATTGGCTGTAAAATGCTTTGGGACATCCTGCAGTCATGTACTCTTTTTCTCCTGTAGCATAAATTGTTGCGATTGTTTGAAATTTGGAATTTTTGCCTTTGTCCTGATGAATGCAAGACAAGAGGTTTCTACAACATGTCTCTCTTTTCAGCAATATTCAAGTTCTGTACTAGCAAGTGACAGAAGGTGATGAATAAATGCAAATATTTATTTATTTTATATTTACCTGTTCTGACTTGAAAAAAGTGGACATTTTTATGGTGTCCAGACCAACATTCCTTGCGAAATCCTCATGACTAAAATTCAAAATGGCTGACCATCACCTTCTCCAAAATGGCTGCCATGTTTAACTGCTTAACAACAGTGACCACATTTCAACTGACTCCTTTATATATAAAAGACTTTGAGATGTATCAGGGAGATATGATAAAGTGACCTTTTTAAGGGATCACTTCAATCCCAGGAATGTTCACTCCTTTGTACTAATTAATATATTGGCCATAATCCCATTGAAAATCATGAGGTTATATTCATGATGCAGGGCAATGGCTGTGTGCCAATGTTATTTCGAACTCAACACTGAAGCATTTGCAAAAAGCCTCTTTTGTTCAGAATCGTGAGTCAGTTTTGGCCCCAGCCGTCAATATTTCTCCATCTGTGAAGCTGGTGTTCATCAAACATCTGTCTGGTGAACTCTAGGCCAAAATGTAAATTCAGAAAAGCCCAAGATACTTCATGACACATGAATTCATTAGTTTAAGGGTCCATCAGGGTGGGGGTGGATGAGGGGACTGACGTAGAGCATCTGCGTGGCAGATGGCGCTAAATAACTTAACCTTCACCTATCTTTTGCCCAGTAACTGCTGAACTCAGGTCAAACACAGCGACCTTTTTCTTTAGAAATACCCTGATTTGATTGAACTTGTGAGAAAGGCAGCTAAGTAGAACTTGAGCATGCACAGCATGCTGCAAATTGAATAGACCCTCTTATCGCAATTGCTAGATCAGTGGCGATGGTAGTTTGGGAGATCTGTTTATAGATACAGTAGAGGCATCTGGACCAGGAGCCAGTGTTGCAGCAACATGTTCATGAAACATCCCAATCCTTTTTCAAATCTCGAAAACACGGTCAGCACTCCAAAAGGTTACAGTAATCTGTGCGATTACAATCTCCAGACTGTAGTCATGATTTTTGACTGGATATTTTTTTTTCCCAGTGTCGCAGTAGGAGATGTGCCATTCAGTGTTACTAACAGAATGTCTGTTGTCCTCATCACTGAATGTCAAAATATCACAAAAGGAATTTTAGAAAATAGCCTTTGAATAGGGCATTGCTCACAGACTAAATTGAACAAAAGAAATCTCTTGGTGTAATCGTTTTGCTGTCCTTCTTGGCTATCTTTCTGTTTTCTGATCTGTTTCTATTTATTTGCCACGTTTTCTGTCTTCTATTTCCTTCTCTCTCTTTTTAGCTCTCTTTCCGTAATGCTGTAGCACACCGTGTGTTTTCAACTCTCCCACACTTCCAGTCTGCCGCCTGTTAAATGTCTCCTTAGGTGTTTCCTAGAGTAGAGTTGGGAGGGGGTGTAATGCAGGTAAATAAAGCACTGGAACCATTCATCTGGGTAGGAAGGCAATCGCTACAGGCAGCAACAACAACCTTGCATTGATGTAGCACCTTTAATGTGGTAAAAGATCCCCAAGGTGCTTATCAAAAAAAAATTGGCATTGAGCCACATAAGGAGGTATTAGGATCACTGATCAAAAGCTTTGTTAAAGAGTTAGTTTTTAAGGGTTGTTTGAAAGTAAGAGAGAGAGTTAGGGAGGCAGAGAGGTTTAGGGAAGGAATTCCATAACTTAGGATCGAAGCAGCTGAAGGCACAGCCGCAAATGCTGGAGCAATTAAAATTACAGATATGCAAGAGGCCAGAATTGGAGGAGTGAAGAGATCTCAAAGGATTATAGGGCTGGAAGAATTTAGAGAGAGAGAGAGAGAGAGAGGGACGCAAGGCCATGGATGAATTAGATAACAAAGATGAGAATTTTAACAGATAAAAGAGCAAGGAGGTTATGCTGAATTTATATAAGATACTCGTTAGTCCTCAGCTGGAGTATTGTATAGGAAGGATGTGAACACATTGGAGACAGTGTAGAAGAGGTTTTGAAGAATGGTTCCAGGAATGAGAAACTTCAGTTAAGAAGATAGATTGGAGAGGCTGGGACTGTTATGTTTGGAGAGAAGGCTAACAGGAGATTTGATAGAGATGTTCAAAAACATGAGGGGGCTGGACAGAGTAGATAGGATGGAACTATTCCCACTCATGAAAGGATCAAGAGCGAGAGAGCACAGATTTAAATTGATTGGCAAAAGAAGCAAATGTGACGTGAGAAAAAACTCATTCACACGGCGAATGGTTTGGGTCTGGAATGCTCTGTCTGGAAGTGTGGTGGAGGCAGGTTCAATCGAGGTGCTCAAGAGGGCATTAGATGATTATTTGAATGGAAACAATGTGCAGGGGTATGGGAAAAAGACAGGGCAACGGCGCTAGGTCATAATGCTCATTTGGAGAGCTGGTGCAGACACGATGGGCCAAATGGCCTCCTTTTGTGCTATTAAAATTCTGTGATTATTACTCTGTATTGTATTCTGCATTCCTTCAGTTAATTTATTTTCATTTTTCATTTTATTTTCTCATTTGCAGGGGTGTTTACGCCATTCACTAATGTTAATGATTGAATTGGCTTGAGTATTTTCAGTGTTTATCTTTTGTAGAGACATGCTTGTGTAGAGGCTGCAGATTTTGGATCTTTTGTGCAATTCAGCATTCAATGTACAACTGATTTGACTCTCTTATCTTTGCTTATCTACTTAAGTGAAATAAGTTGGCAACAGGTGTAAGACTCAGATGGCATGTTACAATTTCAAAGCATTCTCTAAATGACATTACAATATATTCTCCATCGTGATTTCTTTTTGATAAGATTAATACATGAACAGCTTTATCCCTCCATCAAATAGGTTCTATGTTTTTTAAATTTAATTTATCCTTTCCTATTGTTAAAGGGATTCCAAGCCAGGTAGTGAAGTATGAAACTAAATAAAGATTACACCATTATATTTGTCTGCCTCCTACCTACCAACCCAGTGCCGCAGCAGTCCCTCTTTATATGTGCTCAAGATACTTAATCAATCCAAACTCTCCACCGGTTTATCATTAACCTTAACAACACAGTTAACATCCATCCATTCTCTCATTTCTCTGTTTATTTAATATTTTACAGTTAAAATTTAATTTTAATTTTTCAGAGTCATTTTCACTTTTAATTCATACAAAGGTTCACAACTTGGAATTGTGATGCTGCACATGAAATAGAAAAAAAAAGCATTTGCTTTTATATGGCCCCTCTCACAAGATGTGGGCTAGCAGCAGGAATAGATCATTTGGCCCCTTGAGCCTGCTCCACCATTCAATAACACTATGGCTGATCTTGTACTTTTGCTACACCTTCCTGCATTATCCACTTGGTGATGGAGTTTTACAGATCGCTCAGGGAGTCCGAGTTGCTGTGGCAACAGGCACTTTTACATGCATGTTGTAGTCTGGAGCTATGGATAGTGATGGTTGAGGCTCCAATGTTCTTTCCATCACTTGGCTGACCATGGATCTGTCCTAGTCTTACTGTATAATGTTGGCATGTCTTGGAAGGATTTGCAGGCTGATAATCAACCTGTCTGGTCGCGTTATGAACGCACCTTATTTGACCATCACGCTCTGCAGTGGTACTCAAACCCAGGACTCCTGGCTCAGAGGTAAGGACACTAGACTACCCGCACTCACCCCTTAGGGCATCCCAAACCCTGGCTGCAACCAATGAAGTACCTTTTGAAGCATAATCTCTTCTGTGACGTAGGAAACATAGCAGCACAGCACTGATCCTTTTCTTAACGCTTACTCTTTTATTGCTTTCTTTCTCCACCTTTCCAAGTGCCTCCCTTCCTATCCTGCAGGTGCTGACTTGTGCTGATGTATGATTTCCCGTTTTGAACACGTGTCAACTTAAATATCAGTGGATAGCACTCTCTCCGCTGAGACAGAGATCTGTCCAAGTCAAGCTCCAAAGGCTTGGACACATAATCCAGGCTGACACTCCCAATACAGGACCGAGAGAGTGATGTGCTGTTGGGGGTGCCCTCTGCCTCACATGCAAAAGATCCCATGACATCATTTTGAAGAAAAGCAGGGGAGTCATCCCCGGTTTACCGATCAAATATTCATCCCTCAACCAACATTATTAAAACAGCTCATCTAGCCATTATTACATTATTGTTTGTGGAGCTTACTGTACACAAACTGGTTGCCACATTCCTGATATTCAAAAGTACTTCATGACTGTAGAGGACTTTGGGACATATTTGGTCTTGACAGACATTACATAACTGCAATTCCTTTCTTTTTCTTTCATGTGATGTATCACAGGTCTATATAGAGAACCATTGTATAACTGACACACCCAGTCACAAAACAAACCAAGGACGTACTTGTGTTATAATAAGAAAACCTTCTCATATCAATACAGTTCAGCTCTGGGGAACTGTTTCCCTTGGTTCTCCTGTGACAGTTTCCTGCCACATGGTTTTGATGATCGGACATCTGCTCCCTATCAATATTCGCACCAATTTTGATTGAGAGATCAGCAAGTGGCTTGGTAATGAGATCAGGCATTAAAACCATCAGATCCTCATATGAGCCCCATATGAACGTACGAAATAGGAGCAGAAGTAGGCCATTTGGCCCCTCGAGCCTGCTCCGCCATTCAATAAGATCATGGCCGATGTGTTTCCATTTCCACATTCCCATCTACCCTCGATAGCCTTTGATTCCCTTGCCTAACAAGAGTCTATCTACCTCTGCCTGAAGAATATTCAATGCCCCCGCCTCCACCACCTTCTGAGGCAGCGAGTTCCAAAGTCACAGAACCCTCTGAGAGAAAAAAATTCCCCCTCATCTCTGTCCTAAAAGGGTGACCCGTAATTTTAAAACAGGATCTGGTTGTGTTCCAACCTGGGAGTTAAAAACAATCTCCCATGATCTCTAAATGGTTAGATTTATCGGTCTCCACGACCCTGCTGCCAGGGTCAAATAGGGGTCGCGATTGCACACTGTGAGGGGCACAGCCACTCAGCCGCGATTTTTGCAGCATTGGCCAATTGGCGACCAAAGGGTGGGTTTGCTATCCAATTAAGGACGGGCGGGTGGGCTCTCAAAGCTGGAGGGCAATAGTAGACCCTCCAGCATTGAGGAAGCTGGGGGTCTCAAGGTTAAGTGAGGGAAAGGAAGCCCCAAGGTGAAGGCACCCCACCCCGCCATCCAACTTCTTTAAAATTCAAATTAAAAACGACGATGAACAGCCAGGGTGGAGGGCGGCCTGCAGCTGTAACCAAGCAAGCGGGGAAGGCCCCTAAGCCTGCCTGGAGTGCTGGTCACCTGGTCTGCCGCTGGGAGGCTCCTTCCAGGCAGCTACACTGTTCTCCATTGCCTGCGGAGACCTGGAGTCCGACTGGAAAATTCAAGTCATTTAGGCCAATACTAAGACGGTTTGGCTCCGCCAGGTGTGAGGAGATCTGCCACACCCCTGTCTCACCTTCAGGAAAATGGCCCAGGAGCGGGATGGAGCCAAGGGACCAGCACACCTATTGGCGGGGTGAAATTCTGCACCTGCCCACCTGCCTCACCAGGACACAAAGTTGCAGCCCCTCATTTCAGAGCGTGGACGGAATATTTTCGAGAAAAGCTAACGGCGCAAAAAATTGTGTGCGAGAGTCAGCCAAAGTTTTCCGCTCCCCTCCCTCCCCTCCTGCCAGAGTTTTCGAACCAATGTCTGTAAATTCTTGTTGCTGATTAAAATTCACAGCAGCTGAACGAAACATCCTCGCTCAACTCTCTTAAGTATGATTTTTAATCTTGTGCGTTTAATTTATCTTTGTGACCATCCTGTCTCATTCCTCAGAATATCCCACCCCCATGTCATTCATTAGTTCTTCCTCGCAGGCTGACACTCCTCGGGTTTTGATTAATTTTTCTGTTCCTGTCTGCCGGGACAAGAGTCTCCATTGACTCATGCGCCACTTATAATGCAGCATCTATTTTATGCGCAAATTGCCAGCCCCTTGCTAAAGCACGCTGAGCATTCCTGGATGAATGCACCCTAGTTTTGAAAAACTCCCATCTTTTAATACCAGTGTGTGTCTGGTGTTCTTTAATTGTGTGAAGAAAAAAGCACGACACTTGGCTTTTTGTCAGTAATTTAATACCACCCCTGAGCTGAAACTCTGCAGCCATAAATATAAACCTTAGGAGATCGTGTTCAGTTGAGATCATCCTGTTTTCAAAGTGAATACGATCTCAACAGAGGCTGCAGCACGACTGAGCCTTGGGGGACTGGCTGCAGTGTGTGTTATACCTTAAAGCAGAGATGTTGCAAATATTTTTTTTTTAAGTCTAATCGCTTGGTAGTGCAGATCTTGAGTGTTGCTGAAAAAAAAGACATTCTGTCAAAACCTTTTGTCTTGCGACTCAACAGGACAGACACAAGAATACCAAATTACAAATAGAGCAACAAGTTATGCTGCATGAACAAAGAGTGCTGATTGGTTGGCTAGTGAACTCCGATTGGTCGGGGTATTGCCATGGAGAATGCATCTGGGAACAGTTTTCCTCAAACTTTTGTTCAAATTCAAAAAAGGCAAGGCAGCTCGGATTGCTATTCTTGCGCCTGTCCTGATGAGTCTAAGATGAAAAGATTTGACAGAATGTCTCTTTTCTCCGCACTGCTTTTTAAAAAAAAATCTGGCAACTGTTTCTTCATCCACCAATGTTTTATTGGATGCCATTCATGGGTCATTTTTTTAACCCAAAGAAAATCTATCCTGAACTCTCTAACATCATACATGGGTCAACCAAAGATTGCAGCCTGGAGTTTCTGCTTTGAGCGCAATTGCTGATTCAAATTGTGCTGGGTTTCGGCAGTGTCTTTTTTTTCTTTCGCTTTTGCTCAGACATATTTGCATATCGCTGAACGTAAAGCTTTCCATAGACCAACATAACTGGGTAGTGTTTTAGAACTTAATTTAAAAAGAAACTTTTTTGCATTAAAAATATTGCTGGAAATACTCATCTTGTTGTGTCGCAGAGTTACATAAAGCAAGAGTCGGGTATTTTCCAGTGTTCAATATAATAATGAAAGCATTCCTTAATACTGTCGGCTGTAGAGTTTTAATAGAGGCCTTTCACTAATGGTGGGAATGCTGGGATAGCCTTGCTTCCATTACTGTCTCTTGCTTTCTTCAACACCAGGCAAGAGAATGCACTTGAAAGAAAGAATGATTTGTATTTATATAGCACCTTTCATGACTACAGCCTGTCCCAAATCTCTTTACAGCTAACGAGGGCTTTTGAAAATGTTATTGCTTGTTGGAATGTAGGAAACCCAGCCGCCAAGTTAAGCACATGAAAAATCCCCCAAACAGCAATGGAATAAATCCCATAAATTCTGCCTTTAAGGTTTTGGTTTAGAAGTAAATGATGGCCAGGACTCTGGGAGAACCCGTTTGCTTCTCTTTGAATAGTGGCTGTGGGATCTGGTATGTTCAGCTGACAGAGAAGATGGTCTCTCAGGCTAGCACCTCCTCTGTTGACAGTGCAGTGTCCTCTCAGTCCTTGGAAAGACTGAAGTTGTGTGGTTTACTGTAGGGAGCTTATGACTCCTACCTGTTCTGGACAATTGTGATACTCGCGAGTAAATCCATTAAGGAGTCCAGACGAAAACTTCAAAGTGGATAAAATGTAAAACTCATGATGATAAGGTGTAATTGAGGTGAATAGCATAGATATATTAAGTGGGAAGCTAGATACACTCATGAGGGAGAAAGGGATAGAAAGCTATACTGATGGAGTTAGATGAAGAGGGGTGAGAGAAGCCTCATGTGGAGCATAAACACCAGCAGAGACTAGTTGGGCTGAAGGGCCTGTTTCTGTGCAGTTCATTCAATGTAATTTACTCCACAATACATAGTTGACTCCAAGGCCTGAATTTTCACTCCTATGTCAGGAGTGCCAAGTCCGGACAATTCCCAGATTTGCAAGCCCCAGCCAGGGAAAAGTGCCCCGAAGGATGGATTTTTGGCCTGGCTTGAGTGGAGTTGTGGGGGGTGGAGGTGGTTGGATGGGGGTTGGTGGTTGGTGATGGGGGGCAGGTTTTCTGGGAGCTGTGGTGGATGACCCCGGAAAGAGTTTGGAGGCTGCTGGGTGCGGAGACAGGCTGAGTGGAAGAACTGTCTCGGTGCACCAGCACTTTTACGAAGCTTTAATAAAAAACAATAAACCATAAACAGCCCTCACCCCTCACCCCCATACAGCCTCCATGCCCCATCCATGCCAACCCAAGCCACCTCTTGTCCTCACCACCCCCATTGGCCCCCATACTGTCAATGCCAACCTATGCCCCTTTACCCAAGCCCATGGCCCTTTATAGCCCCTATGCCAACTTAGTGCCAACTCATGCTAACCTACGCCGCCCTGAACCACCACCCCATGCCCTTACACCTACCATGCCAACTCACCCAGTATCCACCATGGGCAGACCTCAGGATCTATGCTGAGCTGAGATAACATAAAGCTTTTTAAAATTCATTTACAGGATGTGGGTGTCGCTGGCTGGTCCAGCATTTATTGCCCATCCCTAAGTGCCCTTGAGAAGGTGGTGGTGAGCTGCCTTCTTGAACTGCTGCAGTCCCTGTGTGTAGCTACACCCACAGTGCTGTTAGGGAGGGAGTTCCAGGATTTTGACCCAGTGACAGTGAAGGAACAGTGATATATTTCCAAGCCAGGATGGTGAGTGGCTTGGAGGGGAACTTCCAGGTGGTGGTGTTCCCATGTGTCTGCTGCTGTCATCCTTCTAGATGGTAATGGTTCTGGGTTGGAAGGTGCTGCCTAAGGAGCCTTGGTGAGTTTCTGCAGTGCATCATGTAAATAGTACCCACTGCTGCCACTGTTCGTTGGTGGTAGAGGGGGTGAATGTTTGAGGAAGGGGTGCCAATCAAGCAGGATGTTTTGACCTGGATGGTATCAAGCTTCTTAAGTGTTGTTGGAGCTGCCCTCATCCAGGTAAGCGGAGTGTATTCCATCACATTTGGCTTGTGCTTTGTAGATAGTGGACAGGCTTTGGTGAGTCAGGAGGTGAGTTACTCGCCACAGGATTCCTAGCCTCTGACCTGCTTTTGTCACCACAGTATTTATATGGCTAGTCCAGTTCAGTTTCTGGCCAATGGTAATCCCCAGGATGTTGATAGTGGGGGATTCAACATTAAGTGACCATTAAAGAATTCACATTTCAATAAAAAGCACTCTCACTGATACCCATTCACTTTAACTTTGTTTAATCCTTTACCAAAACAAGCATTGAAATTCACAGTCCCAATTTAAAGAGTCTATAACCACTTGGAGCTGTAAACCACACTGTGAACTGAGAGACACCCTACTGTGATAATGAATGGTTATGAAATCAATTATGCTGCACTATCCAGTAATGATAGTTCTCAGGCTTACATCAACAGGCAGAGTGAAATAGCAAGTATTTTATTTTTTAAACACTGACATTTCTTTTTCAAAAATTTATAGGGCAGGAGTTTTAAATGCCTTGACAACTTGACAGTTCCAGTGAGTTTGTACACTTTTTACAAACATTCATAGTTACTTTTAACAATCACAAAGGGCACCTTGCCTCTCCTAAAGAGTACCTGACTTCCCCCAAAGGTGTCCCAGCACCATATTAAAGGAGATACCTTACCTCTCCAAAAGGGTCCCCCACCTATCCAAGCAATTCTGAGAAGTTTAGACCTGCTTCTACCAGGTCTAATCTGCACACGTCGGCCGGAATTTTATGCCAGTGGAATTGTACAGTCCCCTCGAAGCCAATGGAGTTTAGAATGGCTCGTTGCATTTTACCACCCCATCCCCATCGTGATGGGGCCATAAAATTCCAGACATCGTGTTTCCCACTCTTAGCTGATGAAAATCTGACATGACTGGAGACAGCTGCTGTTTTATATGGGCAGTTGCCTCCATGAACCATGGATGTGCAATTTGGAACCCAGCCCTGTTCCCCTTTCTCTCTGCGAAAATACTAGGTGCAACATTTGGGTCTGGGTCCTCCGGATCGCGGCCTCCACAGCCATTTTTGTACCGATGGAAAGGCTCTCCGTCTTTACAAAAATTCAGGCCTAAATATCCTGTGGAGTGGTCTGACAAGGCACTCAGTTGTTGTAAAAAGAGGCTATTCCATTATAGGTACACCATTGATAGAAGGACTTCCGTGATTCAAGAAGATGTCAGCCATCACTTTCTCAGTAACTGGAGGTGTTCATTAAATATCAATGGCATCCACATCCTGAGAACAACTACAAAACAAATTGGTTTGGAGGGAGCCCATCACTCATTGCTGAACTGCATCTCCTGCTCAATGATATTAAAGTGTCCATGCTTAAACGCTCCTCTCCACTGGCGAGTTTATGAGCAAGCGGCAGTGAGAGAAATGCCACTGGGCATCTGAACAGTGGAGAGTAAATGGACATTCTGAATGATATTTAAGGCAGGAGATGGGGGTCTCACCTGTCAGCCTGGTAAGCCTGGCAAGAGTCCCGCAATGCCTCCTCTGGGGAAGGCCCACCAACACTAAGTGCCTTAAGCAGCCAACAGTGGGCCTTTCCCAGGATCAAGCATGCTGGGGATGGAAATCCCGCCCCCGAGAGCCTGTGACCAATCAGAGGCCGGCAGCTTTCCATTGAAGGCAATGCCAGTGGGAACAGCGGCAGCTGTCGGTAATACACTCAGGGAGAGGCCTCAGATCGCCGAGGGATCCCAGGGCACAGGTGAGTGATGGCAGGATGGGGGTTGTGTGGCCGGATCATGGGGATTGGCTGCAAGGGCAGTGGGGTGGCTCTCAGAGGGGCTCCTCTCTTCCGAATGCCGGGTCCCAAGATCAGGCACCGAGCGCCTTTGAACAAGGGATTCTGCCGGCTTTTTGGCTTTCCAGTGCAGCGACTGCCCTGCTTGCTGCTGGCTGAATACCAGTGGTGGTGAGGTGAGGTCCTTTAGTGGGCATTGATTGCCCACTTAAGGGCCACAGTTGGCAGTGTGGCAGGAATACATTCCATGGGCCCTTCTGCCGAGGTCTTAATTGGAGCAGATGTGCGAAGATGGCGTAGACCCCACCTGGCGTTGCCCCACCTAGTTAAATGCCCCCCACCTCAAACCCACCTTGGGGAAGAGCATTCAGTTCTGCCTTCTGTGTGTGTACCAGATACAAGTTCGAGAGTAGAGTGTGACTGTAAAGGAAATTAATTTCGTTGTGAAAAATGGCAAGCATCTTATTGGCTGTGTTGAACTTGGGCAATATCTGGAACTTATCTTCTCTATACCAGAACTCTGTGAAATATTGAGAGAAGTTAATTGATGTCATTTTGCTTTCAGATATACAAAAACTCGAGTCTCCGACACTCCCGGTTTCTTAATGCTTTGAACAGCCATTTCTGCATTGAACAATATAAGGTTCTTCTCAACCTCTGTTCAATTCAAACCAGAACACTTTCAAACAATTTAGGATGAATAGGGTAGATCTGTTTTGTGCCAAGCTCCGCCAAGGGAATTTCATTTGCACTCGAATATAGGCACCGCTATAGTTTCTTTTAAATATCATTAATTTTGCTACCCTTTACAGCTTCATTAGCTCCTGTTATTTGTTATACAGTTCAGTGATGTATGTTGCTGGAGCAGTGAGTTCACAATGAATGACTCCCTGATCCCACTCGCTGCATAATTGATCAGACCAGGTATTTTTTTTTGAATGTGTCGGAACAGATTAGCCAAGTAAAGTCAGCAGATTTGATGATTATCATTATTCTAGTGAAGTGTCCATTCACCCATCACCCCTGTGCTTGTCAATCTACATCAGCTCCTAAACCAGCAAAATACTTATCCTCCTGTCAAAGCTTCTTCATGGCCTCACCGCTTTCTATCTCTGCAACTTCTTCCAGATGTTCTCTTGTCAGTCTACTGATGGACCCTGACTACTGCTTAATGTAGTTGCAAATGGCAAGGGCACATAGCCATCTCCTTCAGTTAGCTATAGCTTGTTTTTTTTTAAATCAAGCATGGTTACATAGATTAAAATGTACAGATAGCACATTCCACATTAAGCGATAGTTAGGGACCATCAGTGTACTGACAATAGAGCATCTTTATTAGTATATGGACAATATAGCAGTGTTACATTTTAAGGATTAACTTTTCAATGCTAATTCCGCGGGGAAACAATGTAGGTTATTTTTGCTGCCCTTTCAAAGCTCATTATGAATTCGTTTTAGAGTCCATTCAGTAGTTTGCTTGTATTCTGCACAAAAGCAGATTAAATACTGCTGAAAACATTAGGAAGCATCTGAAGAAAATGGAATATTTGAAATTAATTTCTCAGGATGTGAACGGGTATGAAAGAGCAATTTGAGCACTTTCACTCCTCCATTTATGCTGATAATGAAGTTAGAATGAAAGAGGGAGAGAAAACTTTAAAGAGGTTTGAAAATGGAATTGAATGGCTGATTCTGGTAATGATGCTTTACATTTAGAAAACAATCAAATTTTCTGTTCTAATGCTGAATGTGAAGAAAGTGACTTAAACTGCTTGTCATTGAGGCAGCTTTTATCACCTCTAACCTCTAATCTCGATCTTTGCAATGCCTTTTCCATTTCATCAATTCTACTATAGCTGCTCCTCCTTGTGCTTCTCGAGCACTACCCTGTGTGTTGTTTCCTCTCCCCACCCTCACTGCATTGAAACCTGGACTAATTGCACTATCCCCACTACTCTAAGCCTTTTGACCACAAAGCCTGTAAGCCATGGAGTTCCTTATATCTCTGTCTCACCTTTCTCATTTCCAATATCCAAGATTTGCTTCACTTAACCATGTCTTGCTTCTTGATCCACATTCTCATCCTTTGCCTCCCTACGATACAGATGTCGCCTAAGGCTTTTCAGCTACGTTCCCCAGCCCAAAAGAAACATAAGTAGCTCCCTTTCAAAGTCAGTGTTTTGATCCCAGAGATGCTTGGCGTTGAGAGTCAACTCCTAGCAGTTCATGTTAATGCTGTGGCACAGGAAGGTGCACAGTCAATAATAAATCATCGTGTCCTCTGTTTTTTTTTGTGCGGTGTTGGTTGGAGAGATAAATATTGGCCAGGATGTCAGCAGAACTCCACTGCCCTCCTTCAGAATAGTGCCATGGGAAGTTTTAACTACGTTGTTAAGATACACCCGTGAACAGCATTGTTTAATTAAGCACTTATAAAGAGAGAATGCTGTCTCACTGGGTTAGCTGGTAAAAGGTGTGTGATGCTGCATTCTGTTAAATAAAGGAACTATCAAGAAAAGGATTAGCATCTAGTGTCATGCTTCACTATCTGGCTTGGGATGCATTTATTAGTTCAAGTCCATAATTTAGTGAGTATTTTTTTCCCATTTGACAGCCATACAGTGAAGAACTGTCTCTTCTATTTGATTGGCTGGGGTTCACTTGCTGGTGGTAAAGAGGTGCACAGTTTAAATTGGCTACCCTCCAGGCTCTGTGGAGATCACATGTTAGCAATCATGGCTCAGTTGGTAGCAATCTCGCCTCTGAGTCAATCGGTTCAATTCTCACTCCAGACACTTGAACACAACCTCTAAGCTGACACTCCAGTACTCAGGGAGTTCTGCTCTGCGGGAGGTGCTGTCTGTCAAAGCAAAGTCATCTGCCCTCTCAGGTGGGAATAAAGTGTCACATGGCTCTATCCCAGAGAGGAGCCGGGAGGAGTTCACCCCTGTGTCTGGCCAATATTTATCCCTCAACAAACATCATGGGAAGTATTTTCCCCCCGTCGGGGGGGTTGTGCGGGTGCGGGCGGGCTCCCAATCAGCCCCCATCTGGGGGTGTGCCGCCATTTTACGTGGGCGGCCCAATGAAGGCCCACCCAGCATGACGTCCGCCCGGAAGCGCTATGCGCTCCCTGTGCCGGCAGGGGTGGGGGGATTTACTGACCCGGGAGTGCGCTCTGTCATGCATGTGTGCAAAAGAGCGCACTCATCATCCTGAGGCAAAGTGCCGCCTCAGGGAGATCGCTGTTAGCTTTAAAGAATTTTCAAAGAGTACCAAAAGATTTTCCTGACATATCCCTTCATGTGACAGTGTCACATGAGCTGGGACATGTCCATTACTTTCATTTAACAATATTCTGAAATTTTTAAATCCCTCATGAAACCTCATCCCGCCCGTGGATGAGGTTTGATGCTTTTTCTGAAGCCCGCCAGGTCTCCCGGCCTGCCCACCAACCTTAAGGTTGGACGGGCAGGTCCATTAATGAACTCAATTATTTTTTTCATGGCCTTAATAGGACGTTGACAGGTTGGCGGGCGCACAGCCAACTCGGCTGTGCACCCACCGAACTGAAAATCGAAATGACGCGGGGAGACATCGGGACGCACGCCTGACATCACTCCACGTCATTTTACACGTCGGCGAGCGGGCCCCTCCACCCCGCTCGCCGACCGGAAAAAGCTGCCCCACAAAAAAATTATCGGATTATTAGCTCATTGCTGTTTGTGGGACCTTGCTGTGCTTAAACCGGCTGCCATGTTTCCTAATTTACAACAATGGCTTCACTTTGAAATTACTTCATTGGCTGTACAGCTTTTCAGAACTCCTGAGGGTGTGAAATGTGATCGATAAGCTTAAGATTTTCCTCCTTTTATTTCTAAGTGGTTGGTGGCCTACAAAAACATTAAGAGAAAGGGGATTGTGTTTGCCTGGCATACTGATACTCCAATTTACTGCATAATTAAGGCAGGATGAGGTATTGTCCTCATGGGTTGCACTTGTTTTATCTTATGCCTCTGTGGAGCACCTTAAACCATTTTAAAAAATATGTTAAAGGTGGTCTATGGGTGCAAGGTGTTAATGAAGAAACATGTATGCAAAGTGTAGCACTAACATCATTAGAGTTTTGTAAGTTGTAAACAGATTATTGTGAATGGTGTTAATGATGAAGACATAGTGCAGAACTCTCGGTGTGTGCCCGACCTGAATGGGAGTAAAATAATGCGCGGTGACGTTGGGTGAGCGTCCCGACATCATTGCGCACTCACATGCTATTTCATGCATGCAGGTGCTGGACCAGCGCCCGCCGTTAATTAACAGGCCACTTAAGGCCTTTAACAATCCAACTGCCTGTGATTTTTTTTCCTTGCCCGTGCGATTTTCTGCTCGTCACACGGGCAAAGCGGGCGGGCGGCCAGCCGACATTTTCACAAACCTTGTCCCAAGGGCAGGATAAAAAAGGGTCAGCATCATCGTCAGTGTGAGCAGTGAGGAGTTTTGGCTTAACCAGTCATAGTCTTGCCTCCAAGGCAGCAAGTAGTGGGTTCAAACCCACTATCAGGAATATAAGAGTGAATTTTAAGCTGAATTTTCAGTAGAAGAACACCACTATGTTTAGGTGCTACCCTTCAGAGATATTAAGCTGAGGGTCTGCGTTAGTAGCTTGGAAGGGAGTCGAAGATCCCATGATGCTAGCTAAAGAAGAGCTGAAGATAATCTTTCTGTGCCTCAGCCAACATTTCTCCCTCAGCATCTAGCACCAAAACCAAATTAGCTAGACATTAATCTCTTTATGGGACCCTGTGTGCAAAAAGGGCTCCTGTATTTTCTGACTTGATAGTTGCAGTACTTAATGCAATTCACTGTCTGCGAAATTATATGGACAGGAAGACGATTAATTTAAACAGTACTAATTTCTCCTCTCACCACCCATCCATAAACAGAATGTTTGCTTTATTTACCTCCCCATTTATAAGCGGTGGTTTCTTGTCCAACCCCTTGGTTTTGGGGTGATCCAGTTTTCTATTAATAACTCCACAGAAAACTAGAAATAGGATGAACTCAAAGTGTTAGTTTATTTGCACACTCACAAATGCAGAGGAGGGTCGCAATATTGCCTCCTTTGCATTCGTACAGTAAAAGAGAGATAGAGAAAAGAAAGCTTGACAGTGCAGAGACAACAGAGAAAAGAAGTATTGTTTCACATGGTTCCAGAGTCCAGAATCAAAGTTCAATGAGGTATTCCTTCACAGAGGTCGGCAGGTTGAAAACTGATGCTGGTTAATTCACTTTTCCAGTGGTGTTAACTGCACAAAATGAGATAGGCAGGCAGAGATGATTCAGTCTTATGGGCAATGGTACAGGATTTCCAGTAGAAGCAGTGTAGATGTGGCCAAGCATCCAGCCTGGGCAGACCTCATTGTCTGTGGTGCAACTAGTTCGATGGTGAAATGGCAGACTGACTTTGCAGTAAAGCAAGGCAGTGTTACTTGTTTCACAAACTAGAGGTCATGTCACATGGCTCCCACCTTTTCACACTGTCTTTGACAAAGAGTGTATATCCTTCATTTGGGTCCCCGAGATTGTGAAATGTCTCAACCATGAGCAGAATATTCGGGTCGGCGAGCGGGGGCGGGTCCCGCTTGCCGAAGTGTAAAATGACACGCGGTGACTTCGGGCGTGCGTCCCGACATCACCGTGCGCCATTCAGATATTCAGTTCGGTGGGCACATAGCAGAGTCGGCTGCACGCCCGCCAAACTGTCAAAGGCCCATGAAGGCCATTTAAATATCAATTACAATACCGAGCCGATCTGCCTGTCCAACCTTAAAGTTGGCCTTCGCAGTTATCATGAAACCTCATCCACGGAAAGAGCGCAGGTCCCGACTCAGCCAACTCCCACCCGCCCGCACAGGAACGCTCAGCCTTAATTGGCTCGCCCACGTAAAATGGCAGCGCGCAGCCGATCGCCATCCACAATCGGCTGCTTGCCTGCGCCCGTACCCGTGCCCGCTCCCGTCCAACCCCCCCGACGGGGAGAAAATTCTCCCCCATGTCTCAACAAAGGGGCCCTTTATTTTTTCAGGCGAGTTGACTTCTATTGGCCAGCCTGGTTTATGACATGTAGATGCCCTTTGTATAGCTCTCTCTGAATTTGGCCTGAACATAGATTCTGCCATTTTAGGTCTTTGTCCAGTTTAAAATTTTTAGAGATAGCAATTAGCACATGTCTATATATTTTACAAGAAAAAATATACAGGGTGTTGTCTTAGTCCCTCACAGGAAATCTTGGGACTTTTCTTTCTCTTCACCATTTCAACCTGATCTGCCTCACCTTACACCCTGAATAGGAACTGCTGAAGCTCAACATGGATTAGATCAGCACCTTTTAATTAGTAAGAGGGATTTGAGATAACATGCCACACCGACTGGACTCCGAAATGAGCATTTTAGCCATGACTTGTCTTCAACTCTATATTAATTTTTAATGGGCTTGTTAAACAAAAACAAGTCAGCCACTTTCTCATGCATTGCTGGTTCCTCCGTTAATAATTTAAGAGCAGTGGGTATGACTGTGAGTTACGATTACCCTATGTTAACACAAAACTCTGGTAAGAATGAGCCAAATCTGTGCATTTATATTATTGCTTATGAAACTTGACTTATTTATTTCATTTAATTAACCCTGTGAGGGTTAATGCAGAACCTCTACCGCAAAGTAAAATCTTTATTCAGAGAATACTCAGTGCCATTCTGTAATTCTGTTTTGGAATATTTAATCAAATATAGGAGTAAAAAAAAAAAATCATTCCCACACCTGGCGTGGGACAAGAGCTATGTGCATATTTATGAAGCTACAAATGGTATAATGATAATGTGATATGGTAGGAACATTTGTGGACATTCCTTCCCTTCAGGGCCAATGGTTGTAATTCCTGGTTCCTGCCATAACACTGAACCTGTGTTCGTAAGAAAGGAGCAGTGTACATGAGCAGAACTTGCATGGCACAATGGGTTTAATAGCCTCCTTTACTGTAATTTCTGTGTTTTTGGTTTATTAATGTTTGAGGAAATCTCTTTTGCTTAAATACAACATTCTAGGTTAGATGTGGCTCAGAGTTAGCACTCTCACTTCTGAGTCAGAAGATTATGGAGTAAAGTCCCACCCCGGAAACTGGAGCACTTAATCTATACTAAAAATGCATTAATGAGGGACTACGGTATTCTTAGACAAGAACATCCTCTCAAGTGGATGTAAAATTTCCTGTGGCACTCTTCAAGGGTGAGAAGGTGAGGTTGCCTTGGTGTCCTGACTGATATGTATCCCTCATCCAACATCACCTATAACAAGTTACCTGGACATTACTGTTTGTTGGGAGCTTCCTGTGAGCAAGTTGGTTGCTGAGTTTCCTACATTAGAGCAGGGCTGATTTCATTGTCTGTCAAGCATTTTGGACTCCCTGTCGCTTGCCATTTCAACACTCCACCCTGCTCTCATGCCCACATGTCCGTTCTTGGCCTGCTGCATTGTTCCAGTGAAGCTCAACGCAAACTGGAGGAACAGCACCTCATCTTCCGACTAGGCACTTTACAGCCTTCCGGACTGAATATTGAGTTCAACAATTTTAGATCATGAACTCTCTCCTCCATCCCCACCCCCTTTCCGATTTTCCCCCTCCTTTTTGTTTTTTCCAATAATTTATATAGATCTTTCTTTTCCCACCTATTTCCATTATTTTTAAATGTATTTCCATCCATTGTTTTATCTCTACCTTTTAGCCTTTTTCGATTCCTTCCCCCCACCCCCACTAGGGCTATCTGTACCTTGCTTGTCCTGCTTTCTACCCTTAATTAGCACATTCCTTAGATAATATCACCACCTTCAACACCTCTTTGTCCTTTTGTCTGTGACATCTTTTGGTTATCTCCACCTATCACTGGCCCTCTATCCAGCTCTTCTTGTCCCCCCCCACCCCAAACCAGCTTATATTTCACCTCTCTTCTATTTTTCCTTAGTTCTGTTGAAGAGTCATGCAGACTCGAAACGTTAACTGTGTTCCTCTCCGCCGATGCTGCCAGACCAGCTGAGTTTTTCCAGGTATTTCTGTTTTTGTTTTGGATTTCCAGCATCCGCAGGTTTTTGCTTTTATCTAAGCATTTTGGAATGTCCTGACGCTGTGAAAGGAGCAATATAAATTCAAGTCATCAGGAACAGGACTAACTCCAGCCTGTTTTGCCATTCAGTGAGATTGTAGCTGTTTTTTTTCTCTTTGTATCATTATATCAGCAAGTTGTTCAGCTGGAGCTACTTATTCTGATGGTCTTTACCTGTATCTTTTTCAACTACTTTACCCAGTACATTTCAAATGATGTTATACTCTCTTCCTCAATAGCAACTTGCGTCAAAGCATTTCACTTTCTAATAAACCTGGGAGAGAATTTCCCTGTCCCATGGCAACCCCCTCCCCCCGCCACCCGCCACCCCCCACCCACCCTCACCCCAGCAGGTACGCAGACGGGTCAGCCCATGAATTTCCCAAGATGGCCTTCCCTCCACCTATCCTTCCCCTGATCTGTCTGAATTTCACATGGGGCAGGATTCTACCCCCCGTCGGGGGCGAAGTTGAAGTGCGGACGTGCACAGGCGCGCCTCCGATTGGTGCCCCCGATTGGAGGCGCGGCCCCATTTTACGTGGGCTGGCCAATTAAGGCCCGCCCAGCCTGCACGGAAGTGTGTGGGCAGGGGGGGATTCCCTAAACCCGAGAGTGCGCTCTTTCAAGCCTGCGCACGATAGAGCGCACATCTCCCTGAGGCTAAGTGCTGCTTCAGGGAGATTGCCCCGACTGTTAAAAATATTAAAAATAGAGAAAAGAAAATTCCCTGACATGTCTCCTCGTGTGACACTGTCACATGAGTTGGGACATGTCCCTAGTTTTTTTTTTAAAACTTTAATTAAATTTTTAAAAACCTACATGAAACCTCATCCCGCCCATGGATGAGGTTTGCTGCTTTTTCTAATTCCCGCCAGAGCTCCTGGCCTGCCCGACAACCTTAAGGTTGGATGGGCAGGTCCATTAATTAGTTTAATTAATTAGGCCTCAATTGGCCTTTGACAGGTCGGTGGGCCCACAGCTGATTTTGCTGAGCCTCCGCCCACCGGAAAATTTAAATGGGGCGTGGTGACGTCGGGAGTTCCGCCTGACATCACCGCGTGTCATTTTATGCATCGGCGAGCGGGGGTGGGGTGGGGGCGGGGGGGACCCACTCGCCGACGGGAAAATCCTCCCCATGAGGCCTAGGGTGGCAGGCCCGCCCTCACCCCAAATGAGGCCTTTAAGTGGCCAATTAATGGCCACCTAAGGGCTGCTTCCTGCCTGTGCAATTTTGAGGCCAGCAGGAGGAGGTCAAAGACGGGATGGGGGTGTTGGGGAAGCCTGCTTGATGGGCCTTGGGCAGGAAAGCAGGTTTGCGCCCCTCATCGGCTCCCTTTCCAAATCCAGCAGCACCCCCCACAAATTCTGCCTCCATCCCCCCATGTGGCCCCCTTTGCCTTTGCCTTTCCAACCCTACCCAACCCCCACCTCCTTTGCACTCCCTGCTTTCTTGGGCCTCCCCTGAAGCCCTCGCACCTAGCTGGTCCTAAGCTCCCAGCACTTAGAACCTGGGGACTAGGTGTAGCCCCAGCAATGGTCACCACTCCTGGTAGCGCTGCTGGGGCTACAGAGCTGCCGGCCAATCTGATTGGCCAACAGCTTTCTGACGTGGACTTCCTCCCAAGTGAGGGGCGGAAGTTCCACCTCCAGCCAATTAGCTCTACATGAAGTGTTCAATGGCTTCAGGGCTGGCAATTTGGGTTTTCAGTGGCGAGGTTTGCCTTGCCATCCAAAAATGCTGATCCCGTGTGTGAGAAAATGTCTTTGTTCTTCCGACCAATAATTTCTGAATACATGTGAGTCCAGAGATTTTCATTTATTGCTGCTTGTGAAATTCAAGTAACAGCTCTGGGACTTGAGGGGGAAAAAAAAGCACAATTAAGCTGGAGCTGTTCTCCTTGGAGCAAAGGAATGTTGAGGGGAGGTTTAATAGAGGTGTAACAAGATTATGACGGATTTAGATAAGGTAGACAAAGTTAAGCTGTTCTCATTAGCTGAGGACACAAGGAGCAGGGGAGATGTTTGGGGCAAGGGATGCAGCGGGTTGCGGAGAGGAATGTTTTTTACGCAGTGAATGGTTATGACTGAAAATCACTGCTGAGGAGGGTGGTGGAAGCAGAGACGATCAGTGATTTCAAAAGGAAATTGGATGGGCACTCAAGGGAAATAAATTTACGGAGCAGAGGAATGGAACTGATATGACTGCTGCATGAAGAGCTGGCCTGGATTAGATGAGGTGGATGGCCTCTTTCTGTGCTGTAATGACTCTGATTCTGTCTGACACCAATTTTAATTCACATTACTCTATCTAAAGCTATACAAAGGAGGAGCAATACAGATTTCCAATTTGCCAAAGGCTCGATTCCACTTTTGTCACATCAACGTTTCACATCAGTTTCAGTAAGTAATTTAAAGATGTTTCCTTAACAATCAGTATATGATAATATATCAATTAGGCAACGGGTTAACTGTAGACTGCACATTCGTAAGAGTCTGAAAGATGCAATTTTTAGCCATGGTTCAAATACCTAAATACTGTTGTGCATTGCTGAAAAAATACATTTTGTCGAAACTTCTTGTCTTGCATTCATCAGGACATTCGCCAGAATGGCGGTCACTCCTACCGATACCGCCGCAGATGCATCTGTCCATGACAATATCGGTAGGAGTGACCACTGCATAGTCCTTGTGGAGATAAAGTGCTGCCTTCACATTGAGGATACCCTCCACCATGTTGTGTGGCACTACCATCGTGCTAAATGGGATAGACTTCGAACAGATCTAGCAACTCAAGACTGGGCATCCATGAGGCGCTGTGGGCCATCAGCAGCGGCAGAGTTGTACTCGAACACAATCTGTAACCTCATGGCCCAGCATATCCCCCCACTCTACAATTACCATCAAGCCAGGGGATCAACCCTGGTTCAATGAAGAGCGCAGGAGGGCATGCCAGGAGCAGCACCAGGCATACCTAAAAATGAGGTGTCAGCCTGGTGAAGCTATAACACAGGACTACATGCGTGCCTAACAGCATAAGCAGCAAGTGATAGACAGAGCTAAGCGATCCCACAACCAACGGATCAGGTCTAAGCTTTGCGGTCCTGCCACATCCAGTCGTGAATGGTGGTGGACAATTAAACAACTCACTGGAGGAGGAGGATCCACAAATATTCCCATCCTCAGTGATGGGGGAGCCCAGCACATCAGTGCAAAAGATAAGGCTGAAACATTTGCAACAATCTTCAGCCAGAAGTGCTGAGTGGATGATCCATCTTGGCCTCCTCCGGAGGTCCCCAGCATCACAAATGCCAGTCTTCAGTCAATTTGATTCACTCCATGTGATATCAAGAAATGGCTGAAGGCGCTGGATATTGCAAAGGCCCTGACAATATTCTGGCAATAGTACTGAAGACTTGTGCTCCAAAACTTGCTGTGCCCCTAGGCAAGCTGTCCCAGTACAGCTACATCACTGGCATCTACCTGGCTATGTGGAAAATTGCCCAGGTCTATCCTGTACACAAAAAGCAATCTGGCCAAATTCCACCCCACTAGTCTTCTCTTGATCATGAGTAAAATAATAGAAGGGGTCATCAACAGTGCTATCAAGTGGCACTGGCTTAGCAATAACCTGCTCACTGACATCCAGTTTGGGTTCCGCCGGGGCCACTCAGCTCCTGACCTCCTTACAGCCTTGGTTCAAACATGGACAAAAAAGCTGAACTCCCGAGGTGATGACCTTGCCTTCAGGGCAGCATTTGACCGAGTGTGGCAACAAGGAGCCCTAGCAAAACTGGAGTCAATGGGAATCAGGGGAAAACGCTCCACTGGTTGGAGTCATACCGAGCACAAAGGAGGATGATTGTGGTTGTTGGAGGTCAGTCATCTCAGCTCCAGGACATCACTGCAGGAGTTCCTCAGGGTAGTGTCCTCGGCCCAACCATCTTCAGCTGCTTCATCAATGACCTTCCTTCCATCATAAGGTCAAAAGTGGGGATGTTTGTTGATGATTGCACAATGTTCAGCACCATTCGCAACTCCTCAGATACTGAAGCAGTCCATGTCCAAATGCAGCAAGACCTGGACAATATCCAGGCTTGGGCTGACATGTGGCAAGTAACATTCATGCCACACAAGTGCCAGGCAATGACCATCCCCAACAAGAGAGAATCCAACCATTGCCCCTTGATGTTCAATGGCATTACCATCACTGAATCCCCCATTATCAATATTGTTGGGGTTACCGTTAACCAGAAACTGAACTCAACTAGCCATGTAAATACTATGACTACAACAGCAGGGCAGAGGCTAGGAATCGTGTGTCGAGTAACTCACCTCCTGACTCCCCAAAGTCTGTCCGCCATCTACAAAGCCCAAGTCAGGAGTGTGATGGAATACTCCCCACTTGCCTGGGTGAGTGCAGCTCCAATAACGCTCAAGAAGCTCAATGCCATCCAGGACAAAGCAGCCCGCTTGATTGACATCACATCCACAAACATTCACTCCCGCCACCACCAACACACAGGAGCAGCAGTGTGTACCACCTACAAGATGCACTGCAGGAACTCACCAAGGCTCCTTCGACAGCACCTTCCAAACCCATGACCACTACCATCTAGAAGGACATGGGCAGCAGATAGATGGGAACACCACCACCTGGAAGTTCCCCTCCAAGTCACTCACCATCCTGACTTGGAAATATATCACCGTTCCTTCAGTGTCGCTAAGTCAAAATCCTGGAACTCCCTCCCTAACAGCACTGTGGGTGTGCCTACACCATATGAACTGCAGCGGTTCAAGAAGGTAGCTCACCACCACCTTCTCAAGGGCAACTAGGGATGGGCAAAAAATGCTGGCCCAGCCAGCGAGGCCCACACCCTGTGAATGAATAAAAAAAAACATTGTTGGGGAATGTGAACTCTCAGGCTAAAATAATTTATTCCACCAAATTTAAAGGATGTAAAATAAGCCACACTCTGACTTTGTATAGTACAGTCTAAAATAATGACAAGCCCTACGCTCATTTCAAAATCTTTAAAAGCACGTTTGTACTCTTTTCCCAATTCTGGCCCCTTGTACCTCTGATTTTTATCTCTTCACCATTGGTAATGGTGCCTGCAGCTTCCTAGGCCCTAAACTCTGGAATTTCCTACCTAAACCTCTCTGTCTCTCTCTGTCTCTCTGTCTCTCTCCTCCCTTAAGATGCTCTTTAAAACCTACCTCATTGGCCAAACTTTTGGCCAATGACCTTATACCCCCTTATATGGTTCAGTGTCAAATTTTGTTTCATAATGCTCCTGTGAAGTGCCTTGAGATGTTTTACTATGTTAAATGCCATATAAATGCAAGTTGTTGCAACTCCTTTAGGTACCCAAGTATCACACAATATGCCAGGAGTTTTGCTATTCCATCTGTGACCACCTGCTTGCAGCTCAATAGATGCAGAGGCCAATCAGCATCCTTTGTAGTAACACTCCTGACCTGAAATCAGGATCTTGGTGAATAATTGTGCCCACGCATGTAACAGTTATGCCAAACAGACTAGTGACCAACATATGGTGCCACCAACTCACACATATTGAAGCAGTCAAAAGGGAGTTGGACTGCTATCTGAAAAGGAAGGGTTTGCAGGGCTGTGGGGAGAAGGTAGGAGAATGGCACCAGGTGAGTTCCTCATTTGGAGAGCCGGTGCAGACACAATGGGCCGAATGGCCTCCCTCTGCACTGTGACAATTCTGTGATATGCAGTCATTTTTAAGAATTTAAAGGATGCAAGTTCTAAGTCAAATAATTATGCCTGCATCCATTTAATATCTTTGAACTTTCCCTCAAAATGTACAGCCAGTTTATTGAGTTTGTAAAGCCTATGTGGCTAGCATTGATTATTAATAGATGCCTCATCCTTAATAAACATTTAATGGAATCACTCCACTAAGCCATTACAAACCATTTACTAAACACAAGGACATAATTCTCACTCTTTAACCATTGTTAAAAAAGCATGTGTTCATGCTAGTAGTTATCAGAGAAAGCCTCTAAAGCTGTTTTATTACCATGGTAGTTATGTGTTTGGCTAACTAAATGATGCCTGAGAAACAATTAGGAGACAGTGGAGCTTTAAGGTGATGTATAAGCATGGATTAAATGTCAAGAGTTTAGAATCTGCAGGTTCCATTCACCAGTATCCTCATGAGAATTATACAGGAGGTTACTAGCACAACTTTGGCTTCAGCTTTGCAAGCTGCACTGATGGACATCCCTCAGGGGAACAATTTTTCTTCAAATGCTCGTTACCTTACTGCACGTATAGGAAAGAAGTCTTGATGCTTCATTACTCTGATAAACTAAGGGCCATTAGCCTAAAAATCTTATCTTCATAGAGGCATGGGATTAGGAAAGCATTCCAGCAGAAACAAAGAACTGTCAACAAATCACTACATCACCCTATGATCAAATCCAACTATTGGATTTACGCCCAGGAGTAAACTATTCCTCACTGAAGTGGGCTGGTGCCTTCTGACCTTCTAATCACCTTCTGACCACATGGACAGAATGTCCCAAAAGATTGTGGTTAAGGTCTAGAATGCACTAACTGGGTGTGCCGTGGAGGCGGACACAATCAGGGCTTTCAGAAGGAAGTTGGAGAGGCCCCTGCAGAGAAAGGATTTGCAGGGCTAAGGGGAAAGGGCAGGAGAGTGGTACCAGCTGAGCTGCTCGAGCAGAGAGCTAGCACGGACATGGGGGACTGAATGACGATCTCCTGCGTTGTAACTATTCTATGGTGGCGGAGTTAATTATGTGGCGGAGTGGGCAGATGGTGGTCATGGTTTACACAGGTTGCACCATTGCAATATGGGACAGCTGACCCATTCCTTTGCTTTCCTTTTTGTTTCTACATTTGAAGCACTGAGTTTGATTTCTAGGCACAGGAGGCGCAATGGAAGGAATCCTTGAAATTGTCTAACTTGCTTCAAGTTAATAGCATCCCCTGGAAAAACTCAGCAGGTCTGGCAGCATCGGCGGAGAAGAAAAGAGTTGACGTTTCGAGTCCTCATGACCCTTCAACAGAACTGAGTAAAATTAGGAGAGGGGTGAAATATAAGCTGGTTTAAGGTGGAGGGGGGAGAGAAGTTGGTGGGGGGAGGGGTAGTTGTAGGGTCAAGCAAGCAGTGATAGGAGCAGATAATCAAAAGATGTCACAGACAAAGGAACAAAGACATGTAAAAGGTGATATTATCTAAGAGAATGTGCTAATTAAGAATGGATGGTAGGACACTCAAGGTATAGCTCTAGTGGGGGTGGGGTGGAAAGACTGACAGGGCATTACAGGTGTAGATTTAAAAATAATGGAAATAGGTGGGAAAAGAAAAATCTATATAAATTATTGGAAAAAACAAAAGGGAGGGGGAAGAAACGGAAAGGGGGTGGGGATGGAGGAGGGAGTTCAAAATCTAAAGTTGTTGAATTCAATAGTCAGTCCGGAAGGCTATAAAGTGCCTAGTCAGAAGATGAGGTGCTGTTCCTCCAGTTTGCGTTGGGCTTCACCGGAACAATGCAGCAAGCCAAGGACAGACATGTGGGCAAGAGAGCAGGGTGGAGTGTTAAAAAGGCAAGCGACAGGGAGGTTTGGGTCTTTCTTGCAGACAGACCGCAGATGTTCTGCAAAGCGGTTGCCCAGTTTATTGTTCCCTCCGGGACACCCTGGTCCACTCCTCCATCACCTCCTACTCCTCAACCCCCACCTATGGCACCTCCCCATGCCCACACAGAAGATGCAACACCTGCCCCTTCACTTCCTCTCTCCTCACCGTCCAAGCGCCCAAACACTCCTTTCAAGTGAAGCAGCATTTCACTTGCATTTCCCCTAACTTAGTCTACTGCATTCGTTGCTCCCAATGCGGTCTCCTCTACATTGGAGAGACCAAACGTAAACTGGGCGACCGCTTTGCAGAACACCTGCGGTCTGTCCGCAAGAAAGACCCAAACCTCTCTGTCGCTTGCCATTTTAACACTCCACCCTGCTCTCTTGCCCACATGTCTGTCCTTGGCCTGCTGCATTGTTCCAGTGAAGCCCAACGCAAACTGGAGGAACAGCACCTCATCTTCCGACTAGGCACTTTACAGCCTTCCGGACTGAATATCGAATTCAACAACTTTAGATCTTGAACTCCCTCCTCTGTCCCCACCCCCTTTCTATTTCTTCCCCCTCCCTTTTGCTTTTTCCAATAATTTATATAGATTTTTCTTTTCCCACCTATTTCCATTATTTTTAAATCTATACCTGTAATGCCCTGTCAGTCTTTCCACCCCACCCCCACTAGAGCTGTACCTTGAGTGTCCTGCCATCCATTCTTAATTAGCACATTCGTTTAGATAATATCACCACCTTTAACACCTCTTTGTTCCTTTGTCTGTGACATCTTTTGATTATCTGCTCCTATCAATGCTTGCTTGTCTCAACAACCACCCCCCCCGCAACTTCTCTATCCCCCGCCCCCCCACCTTAAACCAGCTTATATTTCACCCCTCTCCTAACTTTACCCAGTTCTGTTGAAGGGTCGTGAGGACTCGAAACGTCAACTCTTTTCTTCTCCGCCGATGCTGCCAGACCTGCTGGGTTTTTCCAGGTAATTCTGTTTTTGTTTTGGATCTCCAGCATCTGCAGTAGTTTTCTGTTTTTATAATAGCATCCCCTGCTTGTTATGATATGGCAGGTGGTAATTGCCAAGCTGACCAAATCCCAAAGGGAAACTTGGTCAAGCTATCACAATGATTTGCAATTTGTATTTTTTATTACAGGAAGGTACATGTATTGAAGTCAGAAGTAAAGGTTCCATCAACACATTTGGAGATTTTATATATTAAATTAAAACATTTATTAACAAAAGAAAAGAAGAATTTAAACACACAAGATTACAGTTACACCGTTAAATTTTGTCTTGTAACATTTCCAAAAAGATTTCTACTTAGCTAGACTCACAAACAAACACCCTTTTTCAGGCAATAGTCCCTCTAGATGATTAATCTATTAAAAAAAATCCAGTAATACCACCACAAGACACCCACTGTTGCTATAGGGGAGGTTTTCCACAGGCTTCTCTTCCCCTCTCACTCGACAATGGAAATCAAAGGCTTGTAACAAAGCCTTGCTTTCTGGAACAAACAAACATTTCTCTGGAGTGGCTAGAGGCCACAGGCTGCCCTCACACAGCACACTCTTCAAGATATCACATGGTCACACCACCCATACAGCTTTCAATCCTTCTTTAAATATATTTTTTGCCTTTCATCTTTACCCATTGTTCTTAACTTTCTTTGGAAGTTACCTTTCCCAGAATATAAAAAATCTTTCATGTTGTCTTTATGGCCACTACTTTCAGGAAAAATAAACTTAATAACTTGCTTTATTTATTTATGATCTTTGCCAGTTATAAAACTTCCTTTTATTTCTCTTTGAAATTCAACAGTTGAAAATTAAACTCCTCATTTATTTCCTAATACAAATTCCTATTCATGTTGCATTTACTTGTACCCCACCTTAGCTTATGCATTTCCACTTCAAAATGCCTCCTTTTACACCTAACCATTTGATGAATTAAACCTTGCAGTCTAACTGCCTTCAGTTTAATTAATTTAGTCACACAAACACACACACATACACATAGTCCCCACAAGCCTGCTTCATAGTATTCCACAGTAATACCTTTAAAAATGATATTTTTCTTTACATGCTGCACAATCATAGAGGAACATCCATGTTAGCTTTGCTGAGATTGTAGAATTGGATCCATTTCTCTTGATCTGGATAATAGGTTGTAATATATTTGAATTGCAGGGAAAACCTCCTAGATTGTAGATGACAAGTTTCTTTTTCATTCATTCATGGGATGTGGGTGTCGCTGGCTAGGCCAGCATTTATTGCCCATTCCTAATTGCCCTTCAGGAGGTGGTTGTGAGCTCCCTTCTTAAACGGCTGCAGTCCACGTGGTGTAACTCTTTTGTAACAAAACAAATAAACTAAATTAACAAAATTAGGAATGAAGTAAAAAGCAGCCCCTTAAAGGGAAACTGCAAAAACAAAGACAAAATTTAAAGGAAATTTTAAACCAAACTGTGCTTAACAATAAAACACCCCAGTCCCTGTGGTGCCAACTAAGCATGGAAGGCCTCGACAGTGCCAACAGACACCATGTGCTCCCTCTCCAGGGAACCCACAATGCTGTCCAGTGCCATGCTGGTTGATGCTTGGTGTTGCATTTGGTTTCATTCCTTTTAGACTTTTTAGTGGTTTGATACAACTGAATGGCTTGCTAGGCAAATTCAAAAGGCATTTAAGACTCAACCGCATTGCTGTGGGTCTGGGGTCACATGTAGGACAGCAGATTTCCTTCCCCCAAAGGACATTAGTGAAGCAGATTGGTTGTTATGGCAATCACAGTCATCATTTGACTTTTAATTCCAGATTTTTTATTGAATTAAAATTCCACCATCTACCATGGTGAAATTCGAACCCAGGGTCTCTGGATTACTTATCCAGTGACAATATCACTATGCCACCTCCTTCCCCTACACAGAAATCCTCTAGAGTGATCAGAATGCAAAACATCACTTTATCTACATAATTCCTTCACTATCAATGACCTGGCTTGAGACTATTTCTACAGCAGTTGATGACAATGCTTAGGTCAGGAATGTACCACACAATGATAATGCTCAGTGAATAAGTTGCTTAAATTACTCAACGTGTTTCCTGTACCTGTTTGAAGTAATTCATGTGTCTGCTGTTATCTTTATCTAAATTCAATTACAGCGCAGAACTGATCTCAACTGGGGATCAAAGTGGGTATCTACGAATGGCCTCAGAAAATCTAAGATAGGGGAAAGGATCATTGTCTCAGCTTCATGCTCTTTAGAACATGATTCCCTATCTGGAGGTGTGGGAGAGCAGCATTGACGATCAGGATTGGCTGTAATGGGTCAGAGTGGTTGTCGTCTAATCTTGCTCTTGAAGGATGCTGACCTCCACATGACCCTTGCATCTATTGCCATCTGCAGGATGGAGATTGGATGAGAGTAGAAAATCTTGGCTAAGCCTCATTCAGGAATTTATTCCGTTAAATTTTAATGACTTATTGCTTGTCATATGAGGAACACCATATAAATGCAAGTTTATACATTTGTTCTATTATTATTAAATTATCCCAATTTACTTTGATGCAATGTGTCTTTCCGCCTTCCAAAGTAATGCTTAGAAAACCTATAGGTTGTTCTGTAAAACTCTGCCGGAGTAATGGGGGGAAAATATTGCATATAAAACTGATTAACTGCAGGATTGGTGATACCTGGAAACTTCAGGCAATGTTCTCCAGAGCCCCAATCCAAGCACAGAGGCACTGAAGATGTCCTCTGAATATTCGACTAAATTTTTCATCATGCATCTGTTTCTCTTATTTTTATGTTCTCTGCTCTTAATATTTCATAAGCATGAAAATGGAATCTTTTTAAGGTTTGCGTAAAATGGAAAAGGAAACATTAACAACCCTTTCCATCACATTTGTCATCAGCCAGAGGACCACACGATGAGTCAAATGGTTACAATTTTTTCATCAATCCCATGACACGCATTGAAAAATCTTCTGGTGACTAAAGAAAATGGACCCAGATTTTACAATTTGAAAGAAAATCAGAAGGACAGGAACGTTAACACTACAGTCTTTTCAGAGGAAAAGTCTCTGGGGTGAAGCTAGATTTGGGTATTAGCACAGAAGGGGCAATAGCGAATCAGCAGTCTATGTAACACTCTGCCTGAAGCCAGTGGAAAGGAAATTTGAGTGAAGTGTAAAAATGGTTGCCAATTCACTAGGGTCTGTTTTACTCTACCACATAAGACTCAGTCCTCTCCCTTCATTTCATCAGAGTAATATGGTAACACATGTTACTGCAGATCATTAATTTGTGTTCAGATTCCCCCTTGGCCTCATCCCTCTCCCTCTTTGTAACCTATGCCAGCCCTACAAACCTCTGAGAGCTCTATGCTCTTCGAATTGGGGAGGAGGTGGCATAGTGGTGTTGTCACTAGACTAAGGTAATGGTCTGGAGATCTAAGTTCAAAGCCCACCATGGCAGATAGTGGGATTTGAATTCAATAAAAATATGGAGTTAAAAGTCTGATAATGACCATGAAACCATTGCTGATTGTTATAAAAACCCCACTGGTTCATTAATGTACTTTAGGGAAGGAAATCTGCTGTCCTTACCTGATCTGGCCTATATGTAACTCCAGCCCCACAGCAATGTGGTTGACTTTTAAATGCTCTCTGAACAAGGGCAATTAGGGATGGGTAATAAATGCTGGCCTAGCCAGTGATGCCCACATCCCATGAACGAATAATCAAAAAAGAATTCTGGCCTCATGCGCGTTTCTGATTTCCTTGGCTCCATCCAGGCAGTCTTAAACATTCCTGAATCTCTATCTCTCTCTTCCATAAAAACATAAGAAATAGGAGCAGAAGTAGACCATTCGGCCCCTCGAGCCTGCTCCGCCATTCAATAAGATCATGGCTTGTGTTTTGATTTCCACATTCCCACCTAAACCCTTCTTTAAAACTCTCCTTAAAACTTACCCCATCTGTCCTAATATCTCATCCTGTGGTTTGGTGTCAGATCTTGTCTGATAATGCTTTTGTGAAGCAATTTGGAATAGTTTACTGCATTAAATGCACAATATAAATGCACGATGATGTTACATCACAAGTCAAGCCAAAAGAATCAACATTCCATCCCAAAATGCAACAGAGAAGAATGGCTCTCTTATCATTTGGCACATATTTGTTCCAGATGGGGAAAGGCGGTGGGATAATTTCCCCTTTTTCTCACCTCTCGGCTAACTATAACAAGGTAGGTTTTGAGGAGTGTTGTAACCCCTTGAGTGCGGTGACTTTAAAGAACAGATATAAACTTTCTTGCAAGTTTAAATCAAAAGAAAGGATAAATGTTTATTCCTCACAACACCCCAAGATGTAATCACAACACTTATTCCACACACATACTAGACGCTCACCCACAAGAGAAGATGATTTCTAAAGATATAACATGCACCTAAATTACTGAAAGGGTAAAGGAAACAGGTCACATCTCCAAACCGTCCTTAAGATGGTGTTTGAAATGTTGTAGGCCTGAAGGATTCTCTCTTGGTGCACTGGGGACAATGGAGTTTGAACGTTTCTGGCTGTTTCAGAAAATATTGTGGCCGGGCTCCTGCAGTAACAATTTGTAATCCTGCACTTTAAGCTCCACTTCACTACCTGAGATTACTTTATTTACATGGCAGGGTCCAACCTTGTGTTGGGTGAGAGATGGCTTCCCTCTGGTCTTTGCATCCCAGACTGAATCACTGGGCTGACCTTGTTGATTAATATGTTATTGGTTATCTCCTGCCAGTTTCAGTCATGTGATAACAGTATTGATGCACTCCATTGTCCCCAAAATGGATTGATGACAGATGTAGTGCTACACAATGGAGAACAAATGATATCCCATCAACATTCCAGCCTTGAGTAGCCTTCTGAATGTCTTCATTTGAAATCCCATCTTCATGGGGCCAGCTGCCTAACAATAATTGTTACTTTAGGTCTCTTCAGTTGAAATGGAGAGAGTGGTCATCAAAACCTGGGAAGGCTATTTACATTTTAATGACTTTGCAGAGACATGACAAGACATGAAGTTCGTCCCTGTCTGTGTAGAAACCACAAAATAAATCACCTGTCCCCTCTGGAGTCCATCTTGTCAAACTACATTGCCCATATTTCACGTTACTTTCTAAAAGTAAAGTGTGCATCTTACAATAAATTTTATGGGCAAACGATGTGACTGTGACATGCTAAGTGTTTCCAATGGCAAAGGTGCAAAAAAAATCAAGAGTTAATTGGCAAGAACTTGCACTTGACTGGAGAATACTTAAAAGACTCAGCAGAAAAACTTAAAATCGAAAATGGAAAGGAAGCAGACTGCCTGTGTCAGATTAGCCCCAGGGCAAAAGTAGCAAGCTTCATTTGTCAATAGTTAATAGCAGTTTTTTTTCTCTCTCTCTCTCTCTCACACAAAACTTTTGAATGAGGGGATGGAAAAGAACACCATATGATGAAATGGGGTGATGTCCAACTAAATGCAGGAAAACAGAAACAAATTCCTTAATTATTCTACTGAGAGACATGCAAAGATACAAGCTGGCATAAGTCCCAGAAACCTCAGGGCAATCGAGCCTTGAGCTTATGTGATACTGAACCAACCTGAATGAGACTGAGTAAACATATATTTGATTGATGCCTGCACATGCCCCCTAAAATGTCTTGCTTTCTGACATCCTCTTCAACATTGTGGTGCACCTCTGGAACCCATAAGCCAGATGTGAGCAGAACCTGCTGGGGAATCGAGCTCTGTGGCTTTATTGAAGCCACGCTTCAGCAAGCCAACATAGTCACAAACAAAAAAAGGAGCTAAATACCCACTCAACCTGCAAACAGAAGGGAGATAAAACTATTGGGATATCTGTTTCAATCTCAACTAACACAAGTTATAGGTCATAAGAGACTGAACAGCATTAATGACTCCAACACAGTCAATGAACAAGTACTATTGCATCCTCCCAACTAAAGGGTGCCCTTGCACATCTGGAATGTGTTCCATAACAGTGCTGCCTCTTTCCCTAGTAGTCCCACCCTGTGACAATCGAAAGGTTCCTAGATGCAAGCTTGATGTTACCCAATCAATATATTCTTGTTTAGGTCACCTTCTGACCTATTGTTTAAAACCTTGGGGGGTGCTCCTTTGCCCTTTCACCTAGGTGTTTTCATGAAAGATAAACAAGTAGATTTGAACAGGAAAACTGGCAGAAACAATGATCCACAGTGGTCAAAATAACTGGAATTGTCCACTGTTTTCCCTGACCTCACAATCTTTGCAGGAATATTCCTCTGTAGCATGTTGTCAACAATGGAAGAACTCTCTCTCTCTCTCTCTCTCTCTTCAGGTACCATGCCCTAGGAGGATTGGTGATCATGGACCTCCATGTTAACCTTGCTCTGGAGGTGTGGATCATCTTCATTGGTGGTACACTCATCCAGTTTGTGTGGGTCTTTAGAAAGATCGTTCTTTGTCCATCTTGATCTCTTTTACCATTGATCTTTCTCATCAGCATCAGACTTTCTAAATCATGATTTCTTGTTACGTGCCCAGAAAATTCCAACTGTCTCTTCCTGGTCTTGGTCAGCAGAGTTCTTCTGGTCTCAGATTTTCCTACACCTCTTCATTGGTAGTGTGACTTGTCCAAGATAACCTCGTTATTCACCTCAAAACCACAACTCTACAGCCTCAATTCTTTTTGCATTTCTTCACGGATGGAAGATCGAACCATCCAAAACCATGGGGGAGAATTTTCTCACCATCGGGGGGGTCCGAGCGGAAGCAGGTGCAGGCGTGATCAGTTGCGCGCGGCCATTTTACATCGGCAGACCAGTTAAGGCCTGCCCAGTGTGACGCACACCCGGAAGCGCTCAGCGCTCCCTATGCGGGCAGGGGTGGGAGGAGGAGGCTGAATCGGGGCCTGCGCTTTTTCGCGCATGCACGTGAAAGAGCGCGGAAATCTCCCTGGAGCACAGAGCTGCCTCAGGGAGGTTAGTTTGAATATGAAAAACTTAAATAAAGAAATAAAAACAATTTTAAGACATGTCCCCTCATGTGATAGTGTGACTTGAGCCGGGACATGTCTATGAATTTTATAAAAAAATTTTTATTAAACTTTAAAAACCTTCATGGAACCTCATGATAAATGCGAAGGCCGCCTGGGCTCTTCGCCTGCCCGCCAGCCTTAAGGTTGGACGGGCAGCTCTGTTAATTAAGTTTAATTGATATTTAAAAGGCCTTCATAGTCCTTTGACGGGTCGGTGGGCGCGCGGCCAACATTGGTGTGCGCCCGCCACACTGAAGATCTGAAAGACGCGCGGTGACTTTGGGACACACGCCCAACGTCATCACGCGTCATTTTACGCCTCAAGGAGCTGGGCCTGCCCCCGCACGCCGACCCGAAGATCCCGGCCATGATTCACTGAAGAGGAATAAAATATATTCATTACCTCTGGGTTGTTTAAACGTAGTCAACAGGCCTTATTATGCCTGCAAACTAGACTGCCTGGCTTCCAAACCTCCAACAACCATCTTTCTATTTGTGCCCATGCTTCTTAGTTCTGCCAGTGCATCCGGGTGAGGAAAAACTTTAAATGCCACGGTCTGTTAACATTGCAGCTTAGGATATCTGCAAATTAATGTGTCTATTCCGCCATTTGATTAGATCCCAGCTGATCTATATCTTAACTCCATTTGCCTGCGTACGATTGGAACTCTAATATCTGAATGTGTCCCAAAAATTCACTACCATTTAACAGTCGCCTTTATCCTTTCATAAACAAGCAGCAATAATTCATTGTCACCAAAGAGGCACCCGCTTAAGGTTTGATTTACAGTTCTTAATTAACTGAGGTGCAAGAGCTGACAAACTATTAAAGGTATCCATCACCTAGTAATGTTCATCTCAATATGACTGTCCTATACTAGAATATTGCTGAAAAGAGGCACGTGTTGTTAACGCTTTTCGTCTTGCACTTACCTGGACAAATGCAAGAATACCATATTTCAAACGTTAGTTTAGACAACAGGAGGAGTGGGTGCTGATTGTAAGGCAAATCGACTCTGGGTTGGAGGCACTTCCATGGAGAAAGCAACATGGAACTGTAGGCTCCCTAAGCTCCTGGGTAATTCAAAAAAGGTTCAAAGCCTGAACATCTTCCTTTTGTTTGCGAAGAACGGGTTCCCGCGTACGAATGTACATCAGTTCTAGCAAGCATAAATGAGCCACATTACAACCTTGACTGATTATCTTAAATTGGTGGTTAGTGTAGCTATTAACACACTCAGGATTGTCCTATACTGTTGTAGCGGACAGTTGTTCATCACATGTACGCTTATGTTAAGACTTCTAAAAACGCATTTTATTTTGTTCATTAACATTCGGGATGTTGGTGTCAGACAGTAGGATGCTCTCTATTTTGGACATAAGTTGATCAAATTTCCATTCTTGTAACAGAAAGCAGCAAACAGACACTGGTAGATTAAGTGAGTGGGCAGAACAGTAGCAGGTGGAGTTCAGGGCAAGTGCAAAGTCATCCACTTTGGAGCTAATAAAGATAGATCAGAGTATTTTCCAAATGGTGAGAACCAGAGGAGCAGAGAGACTCAGGGATCCATATATAAAAATGACTAAAAGCTAGTGGACAGGTACAGAAAACAATTAAAAAATGTTATTTAACCTCGAGGGGGCTGAGATACAAAGAGATATAAATTATTCTACAATTATATAAAGCTCTGGTTTGTTCTAGGTACCACAACTCAGGAAGGATAAATCAAACATGGAAGGGCCAAAGTGCAGATTCACCAGAACGCTACTGGGCTCAAAGGGTTAAATTATCAGGACAGGTTGCATAAACTACATATACATTCCCCAGAGTGAAGAAGGTTAAGAAGTAATCAAATTAAGGTGTTTAAGATGATTAAAACATTTGATAAGGCAGATGGAATGAAACAATTTCCTGTGGTGGGGAAGTCAAGAGCATAACCTTAAAATTAGAGCCATCCTGCTCAGGGCTGATGTCAGGATGCACTTCTTCCTACAAAGACTATTGGAAATCTGGAACCCTCTCCCCTAAAAGCTGTTGAGGCTGAGACCAGCTGAAAATCGCAAAACTGAGATCAATAGATTTCTGTGAGGTAAGAGTGTCAAGGGATATGGGACCACATCAGGTAAATGGAGTTAAGATACAGGTCAGCCATGACCTAATTGAATGGCGGAGTAGGCTCTAGGGGTTGAATAGCTTAACTCCTGTTCCTATCTATCATCATTAACCATCCCTAAGTCGGATACAATGTGGCTAAAGGTAGTTCTGCTCATGAATGTTTTTTTATTGCCAGTCAGAGAAGAACAGTTCATCCTCCATCAGTCTGATATTGGTTTTTCATATCCACCAGCCTCTTGTCCATTTAGTATTAGTTCAAGGCCATTTTGTGCTGACACCTACTAAGAATTGGACTTAGCCCACCTAAATTCACTGGGACAACTGCAGTTAGCAGGCACAAGACCCTTTCATCTCAGTATTTTGGGATCAATTTGAACTGTAAGATATAAAAAAAAGTATCCAGCAGACAGCAGATTCCAGTCCCTTTGTGACTGTTTGTTTCCAATCTAATTGAGCAAGCTCGGACTGTCCACTAGTGGTGCTGACTGGGCAGCTGCTTGAGTGCCAATATTACTTATCGAATAAAGTGATGTTGGACTTCTAGAATACAAACACTAATGGATTTGAAAGACACAGAAAGCTACAGGAAAGAGGATTTTTTTTATCCTTTCACAGAGTGTGGGCATCACTGGCAAGGCCAGCATTTGTTGCCCATCCCTGATTGCCCTTGAACTGAGTGGCTTGCTAGGCCATTTCAGAGGACAGTTAAGAGTCAACCACATTGCTGTGGGCCTGGAGTCACATGTAGGCCAGACCAGGTAAGGATGGCAGATTTCCTTCCTTAAAGGACATTAGTGAACCAGATAGTCTTTTGCAACAATCGATGGTGGTTTCTTGGCCATCATTACTGAAGCTGGCTTTCAATTCCAGATTTATTAATTGAACTTAAATTCCATCAGCTACCATGGTGAGATTTAAACCCAGGTCCCCAGAGCATTTTCTGGAGCAACTCGATTACTAGTCCAGTGACATTACCACTTCACCACTGTCTCCACCAGAATTCTCCCCTTCTGAGTCTGTTGCTTCCTGAATCTGTTTAGAGCTGTGTTTGACTCACTAATTCTGTCTATTGGCTTTTCACATACCTAAGTTTAAGTACTTTAGGTAAAGTCACCTTTGCTTTGCTTTCCTACTGTTAAAAATATTTAATAGCTGCATTTAAGTGTCAACAATGACTCAATGAGTAACATTTTTATCTCTGAGTCAGTTGATTATGGGTTCAAGTCCCACTCCAGGAACTTCAGCACAATAATCTAGGCTGACACTTCAGTGCATGATTGAGAGACTACTGCACTGTCGAAGGTACTGTCACCTGAGAAGTTAATCTGAGTCCCCAGTTTATAAATAATCCCATGATGCTATTCAAAGACGAGCAGAGGAGTTCTCCCTGGTGTCCTGGTCAATATTTATCCCTCAATCAATATAAGTAAAAAAAAACATTATCTGGTTGTTATCATTTTGCTGATTGTGGGACTTGCTGTGTCCAAACTGACTGCTGTGCAACAGAGACAACACATCAAAAAGTACTTCATTGGCTCTAAAGCACTTTGAGATGTCGTGAGTTTTTGAGACACATTCTATAAATGGGAGTACTTTCTTTTCTTTCAGTTTGTGAAAATCATTCGCACTTCTGAACTCTGACTTTTGACCTGTCACCCTCCCCTTTCCAGTTCTGTTTTGGTTAGAATTGGAAGGGTTACTTCCTCTCCTCACTTCTCCCCAAAGAGCTGACAGTAGGTCTCATTTGAAATTCGTCTTCCTTTGCTCAAATGCTGATTGGCTCACTGCGCATTGTAACGTGTTCCTGTTTTATTTCAGTTCTCTAGCTAGTTATGGTTTTTATTTTTAGCCCTGATGCATAACAGCGTGTTGTTTGAGTGGCACTGACTGGGCAGCTTTAAGGACCTTCCACATAAAGGTCACTGACCTGAAACTTTAACTCTGTTTCTCTCTCCACAGATGTTGCTCTGACCTACTGAGTATTTTCAGCATTTTTCCCTGTCATTTCTGATTTCCAGCATCCGTAGTATTTTGCTTTTGAGGTAATGGTTACACATTGAGTAGCGATGAATTATACCTTTTTAATCTATTAATCAGTTACAGTAATATTATGCAAACATTCTAATTAGATCTTTCCCTCTCCCCTGCTTCCAATTACTCCACTATGTTTTTGAATGCTTTTCGTGGTTGTAAGTCTAAATGCTTTCTCAGTTGGCATTGTTGTTGGAGGTAAATATCAGTGACAGTGTGATCTTTTAACATTTTTCTCTCTTTAAGCCTTTTTTTTCAAATATTTCTGTAATCGGGATACATCACCTATTTTTGATTCCTCCTTTGAAAATTGTAGAGGTTGGAATCACACTGTTTGACATCAGTGCCGGAGAGTATGAAATTGCTCCATCCATTATTTCATGAGATCCTAAATCTGGACAAAACTAATTGCTTACACTCCTCTGGTAAAACAGTCAACAAATAAATATTATCCAACATGTCCGCAGATTCAGTGCCAACACCACACATCAAGATTTCACCCTATTTGTGATCTTGTTGTATCTTTGCCACTGATTGGTCCAGTCATGATCCTTCCAGTCTCTCATGCCTGCTCCACCATTCAACTAGATCATGGCTTATCTCTGCACCTCAACCTCATTTTCCGGCCTTTCCTCTTTATTCCTTGATACCTGTACCTGACAAAAACCTATCTAGCTGAACATCTTGACAGCTGCTACTGACCCCTAGCATTTACAGCCTTCTGGGATATTCCAAATTTCTACCACTGCTTTGTGTCAGAATTGCTGATTTTGTTCCTGAATCACCTCACTCCAATTATACGCTCATGTTCCCTATTCTTGATTTCCCACACCTGAAGAAATAGGTCCTCTGCACCTATCCTATCCCATTGCTTTTAATATTTTAAACATCTCGATCAGGTCACCGCTCAATCTCCTATGCTTGAGAATATAAAGCTAATCTATGCATCCTGTCCTCATAATTCAACCCTTTAAGCTCCTCTCCTGATTGCACGAAGCTATTTAATCAAGTGTGATGTGTCTCTGCAATTTGGAAGCAGCATAAAGCTGACATAAAAAGACTCATAATAGCACAAAAGTGCTTCATTAAAACATGTTGAAATAATTAGAAGATCAAAGATGTAGCAAAAATAAGGCTGTGGTAGAATAAATGTATTTTCTTGAGGTTATCAAACATGTTTTCGCAACCTTGGCTGACAGTCAACAGGAGCTCATTAGAAGCTCAAAAAGCTGGAAGGAGTTAGTGGGGGAACAAAGTTGGCACGGAGACCTAATTTTCATGGTACACAGCCACTCTCAATAGGCCAGGCATTGGCATTATTACAGCTCCAGACAACCCCCAGAGTACTGCTTATCGGTGAATGTAATAACTGGTTTTATACTTCTATCATCGTTAATGGCTGCACTCATTAGAACAACCAGTTGAATCCCTGTGCAATATATCCACAGGCACTCGCTAAAAATGTACTTATTGGTTGAAGACAAGAAGCGACGCATGTTGAATTTCCTCCCCACGAAACCCTTCCCCATTATTCTTTTTTCAAATTGCTCACTTCCCAGATTTTAAAACACTCTACTGGTTTCCAAGTACGCAAGGTTTAATTTACATGTTTTAGCACACTGCACTTGATTAATTAGGCAGTAAATTAAGTAGTGCAAAAAAAATTTCATTTCTATGATGTATGGTAATTAATGTATTTTGGGTTTCACTTGTTTGAACTCATTTGGAATGGGATTGTCGGACATCAAGAGCAAATTGAGAGGGTTATGTGAAGGGGGTTACTGTTACTGTTCCCAGTTGGGTTTTGATGACAATCCAACAGCTTTATAGTTAGAGAGAGGTATTTATGGAGCTTTGTAAATAACGACACTAACAACCAATGTAAGATAATCAGTCAAGCTTGTAACACATTTACGCTTGCTAGAAGTGACATAAACTCATATGCAAGGACTGGTTCTCTGCAAACAAAAGGAATATGTTCAAGCCTTGCACCTATTTTGAATTACCCAGGAGCTGGGGAGCCTATAGGGCTCCATTGCTTTCTCCATGACAATATCTTGGCCAATCAGAGTTGACTCGCCAACCAATCAGCACCCTTTTCTCCTGCAATATAAACTGCTGTGATTGTTTGAAATTCGGCATTCTTGCGTTTGCCCTGATGATTTCAAAATAAAAAGCTTCGGCAACATGTCTCCCTTTTCAGCAATATTCAAGTTCTGCACTACCAAGGGAGAGCTTTATTGTTACTTCAACTGTGTCTAATTGAATTCAAATCCTCAAACTGCTGTGGTGAGAACTGAACTCACATTCAAACGAGTAACTAGCCCAGATCACCAGTGCAGTAACAAAACCATTACACCGCCATCTCCTACACGAATGCATTGCAGGCTACATGGTATCATGTGCTTGTTATTTATAGAGTATATATTCCATATTATCATAGGAAATGCCAAGAGAGACAATCTAGTTTTATTATTGCATTTGTAAAATAAGACTTTTCATTATTTCTGGTCACAATCCCAAACTGGCAGATAAGTAACAAGTCATTAAAACTCTTTCTAGTGTTCCTTTCAAAAAAGAAAATGAAAATGTCCTAAGTAGCATTTGAACAAAGTGCATTAAGTGTTGCAGTTAATAACTGTGCAAAAAGATTCTACTTTTTGACTCAGAAGGCGAGAGCTAATTTTCCTTGAGTTTCATTCAAAAACTCATTTGGCTTACTATCAGGCATTCATTCGCTAATTGTCTTCCATCCTGTGTAAGAAGAATGCCAATGCATGACTGATTCTGCAGTTACGCTGGGTTCCTTTTATCTTTATAAGACATTGTTTGGTTCAGGGATTTGAAATTATGAAGCGATTCACTGCTGTGCAATCAGACACCAATTCGGAATTACACGTTAACAATTGAATCTCCAGCTTTTTAAAGTTTATTCTCCATTCTATCTGCCAGAATCGACACTAACTCCTGGGAAACATCTGCCAGAAAGATGCATGGGGGGAAAACAATGTGATGCATCTTGGCTAAGGAAGATATTGTACACTCTTGAGGGAAAGAATTACACTTATGTACTATCATGTCTGTGAAAACCACCTCAACACACTTCACCCGTAATGAGTTACAAATCAGCCATGATCTCATTGAGTGACAGAGAAGGCTTGAGGGATAAGTGGCCTCTTTCTGTTGCTATGGAGGGCAGTAACTAAAAGTCCTGGAACTCCCTCTCTAACAGCACTGTGGGTGTACCTACACCACATGGACGGCAGCGGTTCAAGAAGGCAGCTCACCACCACCTTCTCAAGGGAAACTAGGGATGGGCAATAAATGCTGGACCAGCCAGCAATATGCATATCCCACAAATAAATAATATAAAAAAACTTTGGTTATGTAGGAAAGTAAGTACAAAACAGCAATTAGATAAATCTAAACTGTTTTGATGGCCATGGCTGAGGGAAGAATGCCACTATAGTAACTCTGTATTCTACTTCAAATGGTACTTTGGAACCTTTAATGTCTACTTGAACACACAAATTTGGATTCAAATCCTGAATAAGCATCAGCACTGGTTCAATACTGCCCTTTGATATTTCACGAGCTCAAATCCTGCAGTCTGATATGAACCCACAGCCTATTTACTCTGAGGCATAAGTCCAATGAGCAAAGCCCAGCTTGAATTTGACTTTATTCTCCCTAAATCAGTTCGATTTTCTATCCTTCTCTGTTGACGTTGCAGTTTTTTTTTCCAAGCATATCGCAAAACGCTTTTTGAAAATTATCCTGATCGCACCTTTTACTGCTTAAGCAATGTTCGCAAACAGTTCACAACAAATCCCATGTATGATACGATTTGCTGCCTGAATTCTGTACTGTAATTTTCTATAGTGTGTAGCCTGTCAGGAAAACGTCTGGTTTCTGAGTTTTGAACGATATCAAATTACTTGGAGTAAGACATCCTTCCCTGAACGGGAACAGTAGCTTAATGATAATGTCACTGGACTAGAAGTCTGGGCCCATGCTCCAGGATTGTTCAAATCCCACCATGGTAGCTGGGGGAATTTAAATGCAATTAATTAATAAATTCACTTAATGTCTAAAACAAGATGCTAGTCTCAGAACTTATAATCATGAAACTGCCAGATTGTTGTTGAAAAAAGGGACATGTTGAAGCTTTTCATCTTGTACTCCTCAGGAAACTTTGAAAAAAACCAATATAGGGAAAATACATCAATTTATACTGTATGTGAAGTATAAACTGTTGTTTTCCCCTATATTGGTATTCCTTCAAAGTGTCCTAATAAGTGCAAGACGAAAAGGTTTGACATGTCTCGTTTTTCAGCTATACTCAAGTTCTGTACTACCAAATGGCTACCAGGTTGTTGTTTAAAAAACACTCTCATTCACTAATGCTCTTTAGGGGAGGAAATCTGCTGTCCTTATTTGGTCTGGCCTACAGGAACTCTCGATCCAGAGTGATGTGGCTGACTCTTAACTGCCCCCTGAAATGGTCAGCCATTCAGGGAAGGGAAATTAGGGATGGGCAATAAATGTTAACCCTGCCCATCCTTAAAAATGAAGAAAAATAAATTGTGCATGGTTTGTGGGGTTGGAAGCAAGCAAGGGAGAGGGAACATCTCTCTCTCTCTCTTTGTTTTGCGTTGCATATTAAAACAATAATGCAAAAAAGAAAAATCAACCATTAACTCTCTGTGTGTTAAAACTACTGAAGGTTAAACACAGGAGGTGGCAGTGACTCTGCCCATTATTGTTTAAATGTGCCGTCCCTTTGCCAATTCCAAAACTAATGCCACTGTCGCAACAAAATTACCAAGTTAAGCCTGCAGCACACCCAACCTTTGTTGGGGTCAGGTGGGCATTCCATAAACATGACTCTCATTGCTTTCAAAGTAGCTCCTGTGCGATACATCACTGGTGCAGACCAACACCAAGGGGAAGGCATAATGGATCCCAGTTGGGAGCGGAGATCTGTCATTTCGTTTTCTATATATTATTTTATTCATTCACGGAATGTGGACTTCGCTGGCTGGGCCAACATATATTGCCCATCCCTAGTTGCTCTTGAGAAGGTGGTGGTGAGCTGCCTTCTTGAACCGCTGCAGACCACGTGGTGTAGGTACACCCACAGTGCTGTTAAGGAGGGAGTTCCAGGATTTTGACCCAGTGACAGTGAAGGAACGGCCGATGTATTTCCAAGTCAGGATGGCGAGTGGCTTGGAGGGGAACTTCCAGGTGGTGATGTTCCCATCTATCTGCTGCCCTTGTCCTTCTAGATGGTGGTGGTCATGGGTTTGAAGTTTGATATCGAAAAGGGAAAATTAATTTGACCTATTGCTCTTGAATATTCCTTCGCCTTTTAAGCAAACCATGCTTCCATAATCTAATAGGGCTCCACCTGATTTAAGGGCATATCTTTCACATCACCTTTCATGATTTTGCTCTGTCACCTCATTGAAAGTTACTGTGCAAGCTTTTAACTTCAAACTCAAATAGTTCCCTTGCTGGAATTAAACTAGGAGTTATGATTGTGTTGCTCCCTCCTCTGATTAGAATCAGTCGTGCTCCTTTCAGGCAATCGAGTGGCTGGGTTCAGCTTCATGAACTTCTCAATATATTTTCACGAGTTTAAAAAAAATATCGTTTGCAGTAAACTTTGTGTTATCTAGCACTCTACCAACTGGAATTCTCCATTAACGCGAATTTCTGATGTTCTCCTAAAATAAATCATCACTCCACCAACCGGAAGCAATTATGAAGTTATCCGGTACCCGTATCCTCTATTATTTTATACTTTAATTTATGTTTTAATGTATTACTGAAGAATAGAAGTAAAAAGAATACTGTTCTTTACTCCGTGAGTACATGCATATTAGTTTATGCTACAAGTATTGCACCATATTTCATTAGTAAATGGAACTCTGTCAACCGGCATTTTTGATTAACTGGGACCACGCATTCCCCACGCATGAACTGGGACCACGCATTCCCCGCGCATGAACTGGGACCACGCATTCCCCGCGCATGAACTGGGACCACGCATTCCCTGCGCATGAACTGGGACCACGCATTCCCTGCGCATGAACTGGGACCACGCATTCCCCGCGCATGAACTGGGACCACGCATTCCCCGCGCATGAACTGGGACCACGCATTCCCCGCGCATGAACTGGGACCACGCATTCCCCGCGCATGAACTGGGACCACGCATTCCCCGCGCATGAACTGGGACCACGCATTCCCCGCGCATGAACTGGGACCACGCATTCCCCGCGCATGAACTGGGACCACGCATTCCCCGCGCATGAACTGGGACCACGCATTCCCCGCGCATGAACTGGGACCACGCATTCCCCGCGCATGAACTGGGACCACGCATTCCCCGCGCATGAACTGGGACCACGCATTCCCCGCGCATGAACTGGGACCACGCATTCCCCGCGCATGAACTGGGACCACGCATTCCCCGCGCATGAACTGGGACCACGCATTCCCCGCGCATGAACTGGGACCACGCATTCCCTGTGCATGCCAGATCAAAGATTTTACTCTACAATCATACGCTTAGTTCCCCCCGCCCCCCACTCCCAACTTTGTTTTAAGTTAGATCCTCCCATTCCCATCACTTTCTAGTAATTGCAGTTCATACCTCATTCCGTATGCCCTCTTGAGAGTGCTGTTCTCCTGCACCAGAAGTCTTAAAGCATCAAGGGATGTGCTAATCTGAAATAAAGACAGAAAATGCTGGAAAACCTCAGCAGGTCTGGCAGCATCTGTGGAGAGAGAGAGAGATGGAGTTAACATTTCGAGTCCATATGACTCTTCTTTGGAGCTAAAGAGTAGAAATGTGATGGATTTAAGAGGTGGTGGAGCAGGTGAAGCAGAGCAGAAGGTCAGGGATAGGTGGGAGCTAAGAAGAAATTTGACAAAGATGGCATGGACGCAGGACAAAGAGACTGTTAATGGTAGTGTTAAAGATTAAAGAAGGTGTTGATAGTGGCACAAAGGTCAGATAGCAGAATGTGTTAATAGCACAAGGGTTAGCGCGTGCTGTGAAAGCAAAACATAGAAACGAGTGACAGACACTCCTGCGGGGGGAGGGGTAGGGGGGTTGTTGGTGAAAAAGGATAAAAAAACAAATAAATACATTAAGAAATATATTTTAAAATGGATTTAAAAAGGGGTAATGATGGAGGAGAGAGTTCATGGTCTGAAGTTGTTGAACTTAATGTTAAGTCCAGAAGGCTGTAAAGTGCCTAATCAGAAGATGAGGTGCTGGTCCTCCAGTTTGCGTTGAGCTTCACTGGAACAATGCAGCAGGCCAAGGATGGACATGTGGGCATGAGAGCAGGGTGGTGTGTTGAAATGGCAAGTGACAGGAAGGCCTGGGTCATGCTTGCGGACAGAGCGAAGATGTTCCACAAAGCGATCACCCAGTCTGTGTTTAGTCTCCCCATTGTAGGGGAGACCGCATTGGGAGCAGAAAATAGTATAGGAGAGAGGGTAGTGCAAATCAAGAATTAGCCATGTGGTAGTACAGAACTTGAGTATTGCTGAAAAAAGAGACATGATCAAAGCTTTTCGTATTGCACTCATCAGGATAGTTCGCAAGAAATGAGCAACAATCATGGGGGATCAATAATTTATACTGCACGAGAAGAGAGTGCTGATTGGTTAGCAAGTGGACTCTGATTGGTGGTAGCATTGCCATGGAGAATGCAGCATGGAGCAGTTAAATGCCCAGATTTGTTCAAATTCAAACTGAGCAGGTTGACGCTGATTGATCAAGGCATTGCCCTGGGGAACTCTTCCACCAATCAGAGTCCCCTAGTCTCCCAATTAGCACTTTCTTCTTATGCCATATAAATTGGTGTTCTCCCGTTCCAGTTGGTAATTTCTTGTGAGCTGTCCTGATGAGTGCAAGATGAAAAGCTTTAATAGTATCTGAAGGATTTTCCTCTCGGCGAATTGGGGGCGGGACCCGCTCGTCGAGGGGAAAACAATGCGGGGTGACGTTGGGAGGAACCCATCACGTCATCCCGGTACATTTAAATCTTCAGGAAGGCGGGCGGACAGCGAAATCAGCTGTCCGCCAACCGACCTGTCAATGACCAATTAAGGCTATTGACAGGCTAATTAACCATGTTAAAGACCCTGCCCGGCCTAGCTTAAGGCTGGTGGGCAGGCCAGGAGCCCCAGCGGGCTTCTGATAAAACATGAAACTTCATCCGCTGGCAGGATGAGGTTTCATGTCTGTTTTTTAAAAATTTAATAAACTTTATGTGTTTCTTATTAACATGTCCCATCTCGTGTGACATTGTCACATGAGGGGGACATGTTAATAATTTTAACATTTCTCTATTTTTTGACTTTTCTTACCTGTCAGTAAACTCCCTGAGACAGAACTTAGTCTCAGGGAGCAGTGTGCGCATGCGCAAAAGAGTGCACTCTGACAGTTGGGGAATCCCTCTCCCCCCACCCCGCACAGGAAGCACATAGCGCTTCCTGTTGGGTGGCCCGCTGGGTGGGTCTTAATTGGCCCGCCCACTCAAAATGGCGGCGGGGCCCGCTCGCCCATCGAGGGCTAAATTCTGCCCCATGTCTCTTTTTTCAGCAACGATCAAGAATTAGTAGTTAGATGACACTAAGCTCTAAGCACTTGTAGATTACGTGAAAAAGAGGTGCTTTAGAGGTAAGGAGTTCCATCATATGATGCCTTGGTAAGCAATGGGGGTCATTTACTTTATAATCTGACTGGAACTTCTTGTACGCTGCTTTTAGCTGTGTTCCACTGACATAATGTTAGTTATGTGCTAAATCCACCAACCAACAACAGATGAGCTCATGTATCACATTGCTGATTGTGGGCTCCTGCTGTGCGCACAGTTTGCCATGTTTCCCACATTACAACAGCGACTACATTTCAAAAGTACTTCAAGCGCTTTGGAATGTCTGGAAGTTGTAAAAGATGCTATTTAAAATAAAAGCAAAACACTGGGGATGCTGGAAATCTGAAATACGAACATATGAACAAGGAGCAGGAATAGGCCGCTCAGCCCCTCGAGCCTGCTCCGCCATTTAATAAAATCATGGCTGATCTGATAGTAACCTGACATCTGCCTCCCGCCTACCCCCAATAACATATCACCCCCTTGCTTACCAAGACTCATCCACCTCTGCCTTAAAAATATTCAGACTCTGCTTCCACAACCTTTTCAGGAAGAGAGTTCCAAAGACTCAGGCCTTCTGAATGAAAACATTTCACCTCATCTCCATTTTAAACAGGTGACCCCTTATTTCTAAACAGTGACCCCTAGTTCTAGATTCTCCCATAAGAGGAAACATCCTCTCCACACCCACCCTGTCAACACCCCTCCGGATCTTATAGTCGCCACTTACTCTTCAAAAACAGAAAATGCTGGAAAACCTCAGCAGGTCTGGCTGCATCTGTGGAGGGAGAAATGTTCTGAGTCCGTATGACTCTGAAGAAGAGTCATATGGACTCAAAATGCTAACTCTGTTTCTCTCTCCATGTGTGCTATTCAAAATGCAAGTCTCTCCCTTTTTGTAATGTAGGTAAGTGTGTGGGTTCAAGTGTTGCTCTCGATCTTTAAGCAGATATTACAGGCTGGAAGCTTAAGATCTGTTACAGTTCTGAAGGTGACACCCTTCAGCTGAGGTAAAGACATGAACTTCTTCCTGGTGCTGGTGCCAATGTTCAAATAATTGTTAATTTGCCCATGGTACTGTCAGAAAGCAGAGAGTTATTTTCCTGTCCTGGTTAACAATCCCACAGTTCCGAAGACAGGCTAATTAGCCATTCATCCAATTTTAGTTGTTGGGTCTAAGACTCTGTGCTGCTTGTTAACAATTTGTCAATCTGATTTTTTAAGGAAAATACATGGTTACTTGCCTGGTTCGCACAAGTTCCAGATGCCTCTAGAGGGCGGTGGACTGTTTTGGCACTTTAATCACAGCAAGTTTGAGGGACAAATCTCATAAAATGTCTGTGGATAAGTGCAATGAAAGGGTGTTTGTTAATTTGGCCCAGGGTCTTCATTTGACAGCCACGCTAAAGCAATTTCTGTCAGCAGTCTCTGGTCAGCGTAAAGAAGCAGGAACCCCAGGTGATGCTTTTTTACCCCCGGATCTTAGGAGAACCAAGTTCTTTTGCAGCACATCCACTGCCCTCCGTGGATGTGGCCAGTTAATGCAAGGCAGATACGTGGGGGGGTGGGATTTCCTGGCCCCACCTGTCACTGAGATTGTCCGGTCCCGCTGGAGGTCAATGGACTTTTGGCTGGGCCACCGACCCTTGCACGGCGGGCCACACCACAACAGGGCCGGAATATCCCGGCCATGGTTGCAAGCAAGAAGCTTCCTGGTTTGAGACTGGAATGAGAAAGCACTAACTGATAGTCTCAGTTGCTGTTTTTGTTTTTGTGTGAGTGTCAAAATCCCATTTCTCACATTGCAAACCCAATCCCCACACTGGACAACTGCTATATTAGGTCTTTTCAGGCAACCTGCAGATTCACAGCCTCTAATGAAGTTTATGTTAATTCTGAATTGGGTGGGAAAGTGAAGCTGAGGTGGAAGATGAGCCATGGCCTTAATGAATGGTGGAGCAGCTCGAAGAGCCATGATGCTTAACCCTGCTCCTGTGTCTGATGTTCTCACATACCTGAATTGTATATGGCATTCTACAACCTGTTGTCTATGTTTAACTTTTCAAGGTAACAAGTCCATTGAAGTAAAAGAGGAAGGGATTGCCCTTCCCTGCATGTATCTCGGGAAATCTGCTTTTAGCATTCCCTCCTTAACCCTGCATCTCAACAACAGCAATGTCTTGCATTTATGTGATGTCTTTAACATGGTAAAATATCCCAAGGGGCACCTCATAGGAACAGCTGATGTCCTGCTGATTACTACAAACTTAGAAAATTACCATCAGCCCTCTTGCATGTACCAAGAAACTTTGGGATCTCCAGAAGAGATGGAGTTGGCATAGAAGCTGACCAGGAATCCACAAAGCTTGAAGAGTTTGAAGACCAAATGCGATAACGCTAAGAAGCAGTGGTGTGGTGCTACTAAATTGGGGTTTTGAAAGTCAGCAGGAGAACGGAGGACTGAGGGAGCAGTTCTAATGTCCCGGGGAAGAATGCATCAGAGCAGAATCAAAAGATCTGAATCGTTGAACATGACGGGTGATTCTTCCTCCTCCTATACCTTCTTCATCTTAGGCTGTCCCTTGGGGTTGAGGATGACTTGCCTCCACACTAAAAATGAGTTCTCAGGTGACTGAATAGTCCAATGCATGACCTACAACCTCTGTCACAGGTGGGGCAGATGGTGGTAGGGGGAATGGGTGGGTGGGGTGCCTGGGTTGCCTCACGCTCTTTTCACTGTTGACGCTCGGTTTCAGTTAGCCCTTGGCAATGAGATTCAAGGTGTTCAAATCCTTCCCAGATGCTTTCCCTTCACTTCGGATGGACTTGGGCCAGGGATTCCCAGATGTCGGTGGGAATGTTGCACTTTGTCACGAAGGCTTTGAGGGTGTCCTTGAAGCGTTTCCTCTGTCCTCCTGGGGCTCGCTTGCTGTGTTGAAGCTCCGAGTAGAGCACTTGTTTCGGGAGTCTCGTGTCAGGCCAGTGTGGCCCGCCCAGCGGAGTTGATCGAACATGGTCAATGCTTCAATGTTATACCTGGTGTGAGGTTAGCTACAAGATACACCTGAAAAAATACTTCAGTACGTGGTTCAGAATTATTAATGATGGTTGTTACCCTAAAGGCAGATATTGTTATTAAAAACCCTTCAATAAATAGACAGCTTAAAAAATATAAAAAGAAGCACAGTGCTATCTTAACATAAATCTTGTCTTCAGAGAGATTTAGCAATTATTTTAGCACTTAAGATGTTTTCAAATTGCTTTGTATTCCCAATGAAAACTGTTATTATACCTTGATTTACAGGATGGCTGGCTGCCAGAATTGTGCAGATTTTCCTATCCCTCCTTTCATGTTGTCTCACGTGCCTAACATTTTGGATCAAACTCCCCTCACCAGCCCAACCTAGAAAGACTGCAGGGTGAATTTCTGTGGAGGGGTTCTCCCACTTGTCCCTTTAACTTTGATGGGAGGGCCACAGGAAACCCATGAAAAATGGCCTCAGCTCAATTGACAGCGTTGTTTTCCCTCATGGTATCCAAGGCCTCCCCATTGTAATCACAGCCAAGAAGCAGAAGAACTTTCTTCATTGGGAATACCTTGTTGGTTTATGATTTTTCACATTGGGACTGCTCATTGGGACTGAAACAGTCTCTTTGGAGTCCTCCACATGCCCATTTAACAAGATTTGTTAAATTAATAAATATTGCACATCCCCTCATTTTTATCTCCCAAAGAAGAAAATATACTTTACATGTTGAAGCAGCCAAGCGTTTCTCTTTAATTTACAGCTTAGATACCACACTTCCTTTATTATCTTCAGATTATCTTTCGACACCAAGCATCGCTTCATTAATGATGTCTTAACACTTTATTGGTCTTTTCTCTTCCACATTTAATGGAAGGAGACAAAGTAGGATTGAATTGGGGTGAAGTTGGACATGGGCAAGGATACAAAACAGGAAGAATCACATTTAATCCTAAATTGTCTGTTATACACCCTGACCCACGTTCACTTCTGTTGACTTCAATACAATGAAAATTAGATTTGTACGTTTAAAGGTTGGCAAAGCAAATTCCAGTAGTTTTGTATCCCTGGCCATGGCCAATTTCATGCCAAATGTTGTGAGCTGATGTACATATAACTTTAAGGGGGTGGATCTTAAACTGCTGTCAATCATGACACATCTTGAGACAGGATGTGATGTATTAGTCCCATGATCTCAGAGACAGAACAGAGCAGAGTCATAGAGGTGAGACATGTCTACATAGCCTCCCAGTTTACATTGTATGTATTTAGTCTGATCTTCAAGTAAAGAACTCATTATTTACTAATCCTTGTTGTATGATTGGAATATTTGTGATAATCATTAACACCTAATATTTCTTTTCTATATAAAAGAATTCTGATATAAATACAATGGTTGTCAAATTAGTCTTGAGGTCAGTATCTGTTTGGCCATACAGAAAGATTCAAGGTTGGACCAGAGACTTGGTTTGTTCAGTTTTAGCTGCAGCACTTAAACACACCAAAGACAATAAAGAGCTACAGCTCTATTCACTGTGGGGAGATGGTGGTGTAGTGGTAATATCACTTGATGAGTAATCCAAAGGTCTAGACTAATGCTCTGGGGACATGGGGTCAAATCCCACCATGGCAGCTGGTGGATTTTGAATTCAGTTAATAAATATGGAGTATAAAGCTAGTTTCAGTAATGATGACTATGAAAATCCATCAGGTTCACTAATATCCTGAAATCTGCCATGCTGGCCTGGCCTACATGTGATTGCAGACCCATAGCAATGTGGTTGACTCTTAAATCCCCTAGCAAGCTACTCAGTTCAAGGGGCAATTAGGGATGGGCAACAAATGCTGGCCTTACAGGTGACACCCACATCCCATGAAAGAATTTTTAAAAACTGCTTGTTTGACCATGAGATGTATATAGATGGGAAGATGATTTAACCCTTCTTAATTCAATCATCCAGGAAGAAAGCAAAAGGGAAATTCATCTGACTGAATCTTGGATGAGTCTAAGGTTTATGTCCCCATTACCCCAACTAAATTAGGAATCCCTTCCGAGTTTGATCACTCATTGCATAAAGGAGGTCTTCCTGACATCAACCCTAAATTAGTTTAGCCAATGTCTCTCAAGAATTACCTTCCTTTGAACTAGTGTTCTGAAGTTGCCACAGCGTTGTCTTTGGAGACCTTCTCCTTCATAAGGTGACAGATATGTTATATTTGTTGAGTGCATCATTCTATTTCTCTGGTCAATCAAATCCAACCTGATACAAAGACATCCTCCACTCCCATTTGGTTAAACTGGCTTTGTTACTTGTAAAATTCTAGTTGATTTCTTTGAAGCACTAAACGTTGTGTAATGTTCGGCAATTTCAGACAGATGTAGTTCACATTGTACCATAACAGAATATTGTTGTATCTTTCCATCTATGAGAGTTGATGGATATGTGGTAAGCAATCCATTTAGGTGGCATGTCTTCATTTGATGAATCTTTGCTGGTGGCTGTGAAGGCCAATCCTACCACATGTGCCGCACATAAAGCTACCAAGTGATGCTGTGGGCCATTGTTTTCAGCATTGCCAAGCTGGTGATCATGGGCAGTGCACACCAGCCTTTGGATGGTGTCGCCATTTTTCTCTTTCACCAACTAGTGACTCCCAGGTGCAATAGTCAACATTTAGGACCTTCATGTCGTGCTTGCAAACGCCCTTGAAGCGAAATCTTGGGCATCCCACTGGTCATCTGGCTCCGGCTACCTCACCAGGCAGGAAGTCCTCAGGTGTGCAGCCACCTTCTAGCCTGCAGACATGCCCAGTCATGCTATATTATTACTGAAAAATTGATAGCCAAAGCTCTACATTGTAAAGATCTTTTACATGATAGTGTGATGTATTCAAGTCCTGAAGTGAGTTCATGACCCATCCTCGAAATGGTGGATCCTAGCATTATGGCTGAAATGGCAGCTTAGTGTAATATAGCAAAACAACTACTGAATCTCAACACAATGATGGGAGGATGTCTTTAATATGGAGGAATGTTGGAACACTGGTTTCAGATATAAAAGGCGAGAGAGATTGCTGCATCCATCACTGTCCCCGTGAGAGAGAGAGACTTACAATTACTGCCCCTAGCTGACAATGATGGATTGCAGAATCACCCCTAAAGGGAAAGAAAAAACAAGAAACTCAGAACAACCTGGCAATCTGCAAAACTTTCTAAAGTGAACAGGCAGGACTAATGGGAGGTAGCATTTGATGCCAAAAATGCTATGTCATGTGCATCACCAAAGATAGCTTTAAGTTCCGTAACCAAATTCACTAACAGGTGGATGCACAACCATACCTGGGGGTTCACCTTAAAAACTAACTTCAATGGGGATTCCACATTCAGCAGATAACATCCAGAGCAAACAAAGGGTCCTTGGATTTCTGAGGAGGAATTTTTGGTATTGCAACAAAAATATCAGAATTATAGCTTCCCAAACATTTGTTCAACCAAACTTGGAGTGTACAAGTTGTGTGTGGGATCCTTATACAGCGAGAAATATAAATAATATTGAAGCGATCCAAAGACATCTGCACCATTCTACACCCATCAGTATGGGAATGCACCAGTGTCACATCCTTGATCAAAGATTTGAAATGGGAATCACTACAGCAAAGGAGGGAGAAAAATAGACCATGTTCTATAAAATATGGAATGGGCTGGTGGGAATCGATAGAAACAAGTACCCAGTACCCTTCAGCAATGACAATACATGAGGCAGCCATCCATACAAACCACGAAGCCTATTTGTTTCCAAGACAGAGTATCAACAATCTTTCTTCCCAAGAACAATCCCACAATGGAACAAGTTGACAAAGGGAATAGTCCCAGCCCCAGCACTTAAAATCTTCCGCACCCATCTTTAGATCATTTCCATTCATTGTCAAGACTCGTACCATCGCAGTAGGTCATGCCTGGTTTAGCCAGCACTACGCATATAAATCTTGTGGAATATAGATATTAATCTGTGATGCCGGCTCAACTAAAGCAGAAGCAGAAGTAGAGATGGAAAGACTTGCATTTATATAGTGTCTTTCACAACAGCAGGAAATTTCACAGCCAATAAAATACTTTGGATTTGGTGTTATTGTTGTAATGTAGGAAATGAGGCAGCCAATTTGTGCACAGCAAGCTCCCACAAACAGCAATAAGATAATGGCCAGAGAGTTTGTTTTAGTGATATAACTGGGACAGATGGTGTGTTATCCAAAAAATGGCAGCTATGACAGTGCAGCACTCCCACAATACTGCACTGGAATGTTAGCCTCGATTGAACCAATGACCTTCTGACTCTGAGGCTTAATGGGAAATGATAAATTGGCTTAGAGTGGCAACAGGAGGCACAGGCTAAAGAACAGGAAAAGGAAGATGAATGGGTTCCATCCTGAACTATGGTTGCTGAGACCTCCCAAAGTGCTGCTAGAGGTGTTTCAGCTGTGATCAGGGGGTTATTCTAAGACAATACCATACCACGTTATGGCTGCATTCAACGGGGACCATTTATCATCATAGGCATAGACTAAAAACTGGCTGCCCTTTCAAGAGAACAATCTGGAAAGTCTATAACAGGCAACTGACAGTTTTTATCTACAGCTAAGATGAAAAGCATCAGAGGGAGCTGGTTAATAAGTTTTTAATGAGCCAGAATGTGTGTGTAACATTGAATATGCAAAATCTTAAGACTAAGAACTCCAGGCACAGGCCAAGAAGCAAAGGAGGGATTTTTGAAGTATTCCTCACCTCCTTAGGGCAAAGATTTGTGGTGTAGATGTGACAGAACAGAAGCTATGGAGCAGTTGGATGCCAAAACTATGCAAATCTTTCTGTAAGGAGGGTTGGTGGGGCTGTTACAATTTAGTTTACCTAAATTGGTTCCTTAACTAAAACATCCACCATTCTACCATCAAAATATAAAGAGGCACTTACTATAAGTATCTGTGGTTTTGTTGGACATCAACAATTGCACATGACTGCTTGATGATTCAAGCCTCTATAGGGTGGTTGCTGGTTCCAGATGGTTAACAGAGGTGAACCATCTCACTTAAATGGGGAGGGATTAGGTGAGCCTTGAGTTGGGCAACTTCGGTGGATGGAAAAAGTGGAATATCAACTTCAAATTGCTTCGTGTTAAATTAGCGCCTTCCATAAATTTACAACGAGCAATTATTTTGAGGTTTGAAATAAACACCTACAACGGTACCACAGTGCCAAATTCCAACACAAAACATAGCTACTGGGATGAGTAAAACCTTCTGAATTATGAATAAGCCTCTCGGTGCTCTCCTGTTGACAAAGTTGCATAGTACGATTAATATATCACAAACACAAAGGCTTAAAACTGCAAGACATGCAAACATCACAATGTGTTTTGTTTATTGGTTTAGGGATTTGTGAAGCCATCCTTTTGGAATTACACAATGAGAAGCTTTATGACGCTTGTTTGTGTAGTTAATTAATGGTATATTTCAGAATACGTTACTGAAGTGAAGAACTCCCACCATTCTTTCATGCTGAGGTATATATGGTTTCAGATTTAGTCTTTGGTGTGGCATTCATTCATTGTATGCCTCAGAAATGCTTTGCAGTTGCCAGGTTGTGGTTGAAGTTTCAAAAAAAATATAGCATGACTTTCTCTCTCTTTAACCAGTACTAGTTTTGGTCTCCTTACTTAAGGACAGACATAGTTGTATTGGAAGCAGCTCGGTCGGCTGATTCCTAGGATGAAGGCATTGTCTTATGAGGAAAGGCTGAGCGGGTTTGGCCTATATTCATTGGAGTTTAGAAAAAAAGAGAGGTGATCTTATTGAAACATATAGGCCAGTTAGCCTAACGTCTGTCACAGGGAAAATGTCAGAAGCTGTTATTAAAGATGTTATGACAGGAGACTTAGAAAAATTCAAGGCAATCAGGCAGAGTCAACATAGTTTAACCAATTTATTGGAGTTCTTTGAAGGAGTCACATGTGTTGTGGATAAAGGGGAACTGGTGGATGTACTGTATTTAGATTTCCAGAAGACATTTGATAAAGTGCCACACCAAAGGTTATTGCTGAAAATAAAAGCTCATGGTGTAGGGAGTAACATATTGGCATGGATAGCAGATTGGCTGGCTAACAGGAAGCAGAGAGTTGGCATAAATGGGTCTTTTTCTGGTTGGCAGGATGTGATGAGTGGTGTGCCACAGGGATAAGTGCTGGAGCCTCAGTTTTGTACAATTTATATAAATGACTTGGATGAAGGGACCAAAGCAATGGTTTCTAAATTTGCTGATGACAATAAGATAGGTAGGAAAGTAAAATGTGAAGAGGATGTAAGGAGGCTACACAGTGACATAGATAGGTTAAGTGAGTGGGAAAAGATCTGGCAAATGGAGTATAATGTGGGCAAATGTGAAATTGTTCATTTTGACAGAAAGAATAAAGAAGAAGCTTATTATCTAAATGGTGAGAGAATGTTAGAGATCTGAGATTCAGAGGGACCTGGGTGTTCTAGTTCATGAATCACAAAAGATTAGTATGCAGGTGCAGCAGGTAATTAGGAAAGCTAATAGAACGTTATCAGTTATTGTGAGGGCAATCACAAAAGTAGGAAGTACAGGGCATTGATGAGACCACATCTGGAATATTGCCTACAGTACTGGTCTCCTTATTTAAAAAAAGATGCAAATGCATTAGAAGCAGTAGAGAGAAGGTTTACTAGACTAATACCAGGAATGGGCAGGTTGTCTTATGAGAAAAGGTTGGACAGGTTAGGCTTGTATCCACTGGAGTTTAGAAGAGTAAAAGGTGACTTAATTGAAACTTTTAATATCCTGAGGGATCTTGACAGTGTGGATATGGAGAGGATGTTTCCTCTTGTGGGAGAATCTAGAACTAGGAGTCATTGTTTAAAAATAAGGGGTCACTCATTTATGACAGAGATGTGGAGAATTTTTTTCTCTTAGAGGGTTATGGGTCTTTGGAACTCTCTGCCTCAAAAGGCAGTGGAAGCAGAGTCTTTGAATATTTTAAAGGCAGACCTAGATAGATTCTTGATTAACAAGGGGGTGAAAGGTTATCGGGGGTAGGCAGGAATGTGGGGTTGTGGTTACAATCAGATCAGACATGATCTTATTGAATGGCGGAGCAGGCTCAAGGGGCCGAGTGGCCTAATCCTGCTCCAACTTCCTATGTTCATGCACATGTATAAGATTATGAGAGGGGCTTGACAGGGTAGATGCTCATGGGGAAATTTAGAACTAGGTGGCACACCCAATGGGAAAAAAGAGTAAAAAGTGGGAAATAAGAGCACTGGTCCAAACAGGGATTCCATTTTCAGGTACACAAGACCAAATCAGACCAGTACTCATATTTCCCACTTTTAACTCTTTTTTTCCCCCATTTCAGGATAAAGTTTCTCCCAGTTAAGAGGGGGAATTTCTTCTCTCAGGGGATTGTTAGTGCTTGGAATTATTTCCCCCAGCAAACAGTGGAGGCTGGGCCCATTGAATATATTCAAGGTTGAGTTGGACAGATTTTTGATTGACATGGGAGTCAAAGGTTATGGGCAAGAAAGTGGAGTTAAGGCCACATCAGATCAGCCATGATCCTATTGACTAGCAGAGCAGTATTGTGGGGCCGAATGGCCTACTACTGTTCCTATTTCTTATTTTCTATGTTCCTATGCATTGCATCTCTGGAAAATGTGGGTATTTAACCTTTGGCTCAGTTGGTGGCACTGTTGATTCAATCCCCACTTAAGTAACTTGAACACATCATCAAGTGCTGCCCTATCGGCCATGTCATCTTTCTGATGATTCTTTAAACCGGAATCCCACTTTCCCTCCCAGGTAGATGCAAAAGGCCCCGCTCTGTTTGGAAAAGACCAGAGGTATTCTCAGAAATGTTTATTCCTCACCCAGCAGTGAAACAGGCTCCATATCATTTACTGCCTTGCTGTTTGTGGGATCTTGCTGTGTGAAAATTGGCTGCTGCATTTCCCTGCATTGCAACAGCAATAACACAAATACCTCACTAGCCATAAAACAACATCATTGTGAGGACAAGCAAGGTGCTATGCAAATGCAGATTCATTTTTGCTGTCCGTGCAACAAAGCTAGAAACTGAGATCTAAAAAGAAAATCCCTTTTGTTTTATAATTTTACAATTTGGAGAGTGAAGTCCAGAGTAAAGTGATGAATGTTCCTGCATTGTTTATACAAAAAGTTCAATTCAGTGCCAACAGTTGTATTTATAATAATGCTTGTGTTGTGGTTCTAGAGTAATGCATGCAGTTCTGGTCACTACATTTTAGTAAGGATGTGAGGATCCCTGAGAGGGTGCAGAGGAGATTTACCAGAATGATCCCAGGGATGAGGGACTTCAGCTACAGAATTAGATTGGGGAAGCTGGGGTTGTTCTCCTTGGAGCAATGGAGATTGCGGGGAGATTTGATAGAGGTTTAGATAAGGTAGACAAAGCAAAGCTGTTCCCATTAACTGATGTACAAGGTCTAGCAAACACAGATTTAATGTTGGGTCAAGAGATGCAGGGGGAATGTGAGGAAGAACTTCTCCACACAGCGAGTGGTAAAGACCTGGAACTCACTGCCCATAAGGATGGTGGAAGTGAAGATGATTAATGATTTCAAAAGGGAAATTGGATGGGCACTTGAGGGAAATAAACTTGCAGGGCTACAGGGATAGAACAAGGCAGTGGGGCTGCCTGGATTGCTCTGTAAAGAGCCGACATGGAAGCAATGGGCCGAATGGCCTCTTTCTGTGCATAATGACTCTATGACCATGACTCTTTGACTCCAATTTATACTGCAGCTGCATGCATCATTGAGTAGCACTCAAACAGCCATCTGAAATTTGCAGAAAATAACAAATTAAATCACAAATGTTACCTTGTTTCAGTCAATAACATTCTGGCTTCTGCCTCTGAGCATTTAGGTTCAAGAACCACTCCTGGGGCCTGAGCAAATCGTTGAGCTTGCATGCAGGTACTGAGGGAATGCTGCATTTCAAAGGTGCTTGCCCCTTGCAGGACACATTCAACAAAGGCCCCATCCAACTGTTTCCATGTTTCCTGTGGCCGTGAACAATCCCCTTGCAGAATTTCAGAAAGAGTCAACATTCTGACATTCCTGGATAACGTTCCTCCCTCACCCAAAAGCACATTAACTGGTCCTTTATCCAATAAGGCATTTGTGGGATATTGTCGTGCACAGATTGGTCAGTTTTGCCTCATAACAACAATGAGACATTTCTGGGAGATGTGTAAACATGATATTGATGCAAAAACCTGCCTTTTGCTGCTATCTTGTAGCAAAACATATCTAAGAAAAACCTTTGATTTGTCAGTTCCTTGAAGATTAGAATTTGTAACACTCATGATTTTGTTAATTATTTGTTATTGTTTCAATAAGTGTAAATTTCTGAATAATTTTCTTCCTTTCTTTTCTATCCCATTAAATTCCATTAAAAGAGTGCAAAATTGCCAAAAAATGTAACTAAATTGGAAAATTATGGTAATTTCTAAAGATGTGAGATATGAAACGTGATAAAAAAGACATGAAGTCCTTCTGAATAAGCAAGATTCACAATTTATGTTCACTTTGTATTAAAACTCAAAGAATGATAGGGAAAGTGGAATTATTTTATTTAATTCCATTTTATCTTAATGCACTCAAAACCCCATTTACCCATCACCCCTGTTCTTGCTGAACTTCGCTGGCTCTCTATTCAATAACACTCAACTTTAAAATCCTCATCCTTTTTAAATTCCTCTATGGCCTCGCCCCTCCCTATCCGTGTAGCCCCTTGCAGCTCTACAAGGCCCTGGGATTGCTGTGCTCCTCCAGTTCTGGTCACTCATGCATTCCAGATTTTAATGGCTCCACCATTGCTTTCAGTTACCTAGCCCCTAAGTTCTGGAATTCCCTCGCTAAACATCCACCCCTTGCACCTTTTTCAGCTGAACAAAAGCTTAGGGAACAGTCATTCCCTGGTTCATTCCGCAGGTCAATGCCTTGACCAATCAGATTTGACCTGTCCAGTTTGAATTTAACAAAGCTGAGCAGTTAACTGTTCCATGCTGCATTCTGCATAGCAACACTTCCACCAATCAGAGTCTGCTTGCCATCCAATCAGCACTCTCTTCTCATGCAGTATAAATTGTTGTTCACACATTACTGATGGTAATTTCTTGTGAACTATCCTGATGAGTACAAAAGTGAAAAACTTTGATAGTATGCCTCTTTTATTCAGTAATACTTAAGCTCTCCTCTCTGAACCCATCTCTCTTCTTTTAAAATGCTCTTTAAAACCTCGCTCTTTGATCAAGCGTTGGTCATGTTTCCTGATTTCTCGATCTGTTGGTTCGGTGTCAAAAAACGTCACAATATTTTTAACTGATATTCCTCTCATTAAGCACATTGGAAAGTTTTGCTATGTTAAAAGCACCATAGAAATAAAGTTATTGTAGTTGTTCCAGAGGTTTATTTGAATATGGGATGCTTTTCCACAGTTGGCTTTTGAGGCAGAGATTTTAGCATCGTTTAAAAGGGAATGGGATTAGCAATTAATAAAAAGATTGTAAAAGGATTGGAGGAAAGGGCAGGGAACTGAAGTTGGAGGAGCTTAGGTCCATTTGAAGAACTAGCACTGAGACAGACTTAATGAACCAAATGGCCCTTTCACCACACTGTTAACCTTCAACAGGAAATCCATCTGTTTTGCTTAATGCTTTGCAGGCAGCCAGAGCAAGAATACAGAAAATGTGTCATCGCCCAATTGGGAAGAGTTTTCAGAACAATTGTCTTGTAGCTTCGAAATTACTGTATTTACGAGTGCTTAGTTTTCTAACCTGAAAAATCATTCTCTGCCATCTTACTGCAGACAAGGACCCACTTTTTTTTGTAAATGGTGTGTGGCTCAGGAAAAGCAATCACAATTACCTTTGGGAGAAAAATAGGTTGTGAAGTAGAGAGAACAACAGGCAAGAAACACTTTCTCATATCTTGTCCTCACCTGCTGCACTGAAGGTATAGTTTTCAGGCTAACATAATGATCATAAGATCTTGGAGGTACTTCTGTTAGCAACAAAAGAAGCAGTCAGATAAGGTTGAAGCTCTGACCAACAGCAGCATGTTATTTTTCCCCTACATTACAAGAGTCACTATACTTCAACAACACTCCATTGAATGTTAAGCAATTTGGGACATCCTAAGGGATTGTAAGGTGCTATAAACAAATACAAGTTCAAGTTCTTTTTTTCCTTTTTCTCTCATTCTATCTCTCTCTCTCTCTCACACAAGCTTTTCCTCCCCCATAATATTTGTTTAAATGGATATATCTTTTAGCTTACATGCCCAGTGGTTCAATTTCGAGTTGGCTGGGACCATGGAATCCAGCCACAAAGTTTAAGGATCTTCAAAATTAAGTACAGAGAAATCCAGTGGGAGAGTTGCTGCTTGCTGAATGACATGTCATCTCTCTGCACTTTGTTTATTACTGTCTGTTCAGGTTTGAGGAGCTGCAGTGTAGGTTAGCCCATAGGTTCTGTATTTAGAGAATAACTGCCCCATTGTTGAGCCTGTTGTGAGCCTTCAGCACGTCAGAAAGGTTCTGCGAGTGGCAATGTAGGCTCCATGCTTGTCCTAAGCTCTGGACCCTTTGCTGCTTCAGTAGTTTGGCTTGCAGGTTGTGATCTGTACTCACTGCTGCTTGGACTCCAGACCTGCCTGCATCTGCTGCACCCTCAATGTTGTCCTCAGGCGAGTCTTCAATCTTTTATTCTTCTTGTCCATTTTCCAAGGCTTTTTAGGTCTTCTAGGTCTGCAGCCTTCATTTGGAGTTTTTCTCAGCTTTTTACACTCTCTGCGCTGCCACCATCTTTTATCTTGCATTTGGGTCTAGATGGGGTTTCTTTAGGGCTTGCCTGTTACCCAAAGAATGCTCCCATAAACTGTTATTCATTAAAACAATTCTTATATACAGATCTATATACATCTCAGTACCGTACACGTGGTTGCCCTCCTGCTTCCCTCTAGGTCTCAGTTACATTGCATCAAAGGTACATCAGCAGTTACATCAGTTTCAGGTGTTCCTGATGTTCACTCATTACTCTACAGCCAGTTCCACAGGAATACAACCACTAGTAAAAAAAAAAACAGGTTGTACTTCTGCCATCCATTTTTTGGTGTGTGGCTTGACAATCCAGACCATCCCAGAAATGTGGGACAAAATCTTTGCCCTGATGTGGGAGGATATGGAGGTGGGTGGGTGGTTAGATTTCCCGCTGGCACCACCCTGGCCCTGGTCCAAGTTCCTGGAGGCAGGATCAGAGGCAGAAGGGCTACCTGCCTACAAACAGCAGGTAGGCAATTCAGATGAGTTAAAGGGAGTTAAAGAAATTATGCAGTCGACCTGAAGACCCCCCCAACGAGGTTGAGAACAAGCCAGTTTGGCAGCCTCCCAGCAGCAGACCCAAGGGTTGTTGCTCCAGGATGCCTTTGAGACCACACCCTTCCCTCCCACCCACCTGGCCACATCCGCAGCTGCGGCCATTCTTAAGTTCAGGTCTGTCAAAGCTGCTGAGAGGGCACCTCAAGATAGAGTCTCCCTCTCTCCCTCTTACCTGCAATGGCGGGCTTCAACTCCTCCTGCACTGAAGGGCTTCCCAATGGTCCTCCAGCTTTGAGAGTCAATCTGCCATCCTTAATTGGACGGCGAGCATGCCCACTGGCTGCCAACTGGCTGATCAAGGGTAAATCACTACCCGGCAATTGGCCCAACACGGTGTGGGGTTGTGACCCCCATTCAACCCAAAACACAAAATCCTACCCGCAGTTCTAGTGGATTTTGCACAAAATTCCCATTGCAATGCTCACAGGGCAGAAGTGGAGTTGAAGACGACAGAATACCTGGAGCAGTGATAGCTGACATTAATATTAGTTGACATCTGGGTATCTTAACTATTATAAAGTAGGACAACAAGCTGTGATAATTTGATGAGAATGTATAGGAAGGAAATGAACCAACAAAGAGTAAGGAACGCAAAATCTGTGGGCAAATTATTTATCTTTGATTACTGAAAAACCTCTGGCCAAAGCTGTGTCCAAATCAGTGAAAGATGCTTTTCTTGGAGGAACCATTGAAAGTAGCTGGTGCACAAAATGCCTTTCAGGCGCACTTATTTCAGTCCAAGATGCATTTAATCGATGAATTGACAACCCTTGATTACCCAGGCTCTTCAAAATAAACCCAGGCTTCAGAATTTAACTTTAAGGGGAGGTGGTGATGTAGTGGACCAGCAATCCAGAGCTCCAGGTTAATGCACTGGGGGGGCATGGGTTCAAATCCCACCATGGTAGCTGGTGGAATTTGAATTCATTTAATAAACCTGGAATATAAAGCTAGTCTCAGTAATGAAAATTGTTGAATAAAAGACCCAACTGCTTCATTGATGCCCCTTTAGGGAAGGAAATCTGCCATCCTTACCTGGTCTGGCCTACATATGGCTCCAGATCCGCACCAATGTGGTTGATTCTTAACTGCCATCTGACATGGCCTAGCAAGCCACTCAGTCTCATGGGCAATTAGGGATGGGCAACAAATGCTGGCCCTGATAGTGATGCCTACATCCCATAAAAGAATAAAGGAAAAAAATGATCGCAGAAGACTTTACAAATATGCGTTTCGCAGGATTCACAACAGCTTCAATTCCTATGGAAAAAACAACAAAGAATTCTATTTTTTAAAGATTGCCTAAAAATAGCAGCTAATTTTAAAAAAAAATTATCCCCACATCTAACAACTTGAGACCTCTTGTCCATCACATAACTTGAACGTAAATTGGACATAATTGTAACAATCATGCAAGAATGATTCCAAAGTGATTTTGGATGCATGTTGAAGCATTGCTGGACTTGTAACTCAGAAGTAATAAATAAAAATCCATGGAGGGAAATAGAGACCTTTGAAATGTGGATGGTAAGACTTATGTTTAAAATTCAGTATGCAGACAACTGAAAAGGTGCTCAAAATTGCAAGAGCAATTACTAAAAAGTGACACACAGGAAAGCAAATGTCAGTGTTTTGGCCATTTGATCAGAGACAAAAAGCGGCAGAGATCCCTTCTAGAGGGTAAAGTGGAGGGCAGCAGAAAGAAGGGTCGACCTATGTGTAGTTGGATGATGGATGTCACAGAGCGGTTACTGACAAGCTACAATGGATGTGTGAGGATGGTACAAAATAGATGAGAAGATAGACAGCTCTCCGGGCAGGAGTAGCTACAAGCAGACAGACAGGTCAGAGGTTATGCCGGCAATCTGACCTTGGTAAAGGCAAGAGGGGTGAGATCACAGAACCACAGAATCAGAATCACAGGATCACAGTGCAGAAGAGGCCCTTCGGCCCATCGAGTCTGCACCGACACATGAGAAACACCTGACCTACCTACCTAATCCCATTTACCAGCACTTGGCCCATAGCCTTGAATGTTATGACATGCCAAGTGCTCATCCAGGTACTTTTGAAAGGATGTGAGGCAACCCGTCTCCACCACCCTCCTAGGCAGTGTATTCCAAACCGTCACCACCCTTTGGGTAAAAATGTTTTTCCTCACATCCCCCCTAAACCTCCTGCCCCTCACCTTGAACTTATGCCCCTTTGTGACTGACCCTTCAACTAAGGGGAACAGCTGCTCCCTATCCACCCTGTCTATGCCACTCATAATCTTGTACATCTCGATCAGGTCGCCCCTCAGTCTTCCCTGCTCCAATGAAAACAACCCAAGTCTATCCAACCTCTCTTCATAAATTAAATGTTTCATCCCAGGCAACATCCTGGTGAATCTCCTCTGCACCCCCTCCAGTGCAATCACATCCTTCCTATAATGTGGCGACCAGAACTGCACACAGTACTCCAGCTGTGGCCTCACTAAGGTTCTATACAACTCCAACATGACCTCCCTACTTTTGTAATCTATGCCTCGATTGATAAAGGCAAGTGTTCCATATGCCTTTTTCACCACCCCACTAACATGCCCCTCCGCCTTCAAATGTTTGGGCTTCAGGTTCAACGAGGAGCATATCGTCAATATTTTAATCACCAGAACAAAAGCAAAATATTGCATTGAAACACTCATTATAAAAAAGGAATATGTTCAAGTCTTGCACTCATTTTTGAAGTACCCGGGAACTTGGGGAGTCTATAGCTCCCCTTTACTTTCTCCATGGCAATGCCTCAGCCAATTAGAGTCAACTTGCCAACCAGTCAGCACCATTTTCTCCTGCAGTATAAATCATTGTGATCATTTGAAATTTGGCATTCTTGCATTTATCTGATGAGTGCCAGATGAAAAGCTTCAACATGTCTTCTTTCAGCAATAAATAGAAGAACATTTTGTCAAACTGAAATTAAAAATGGTGAAAAATGGTGAAATGGTTCATCTGATAAATTTTATATATGATTGTAGACCCAAAAGCCAGATTTCAACTGTGGTCAAAGGCAAATTTAATTAAATGTACAATATTTAAGTTGAATAATACCTTGCAGAGATTTTAATTATAATGTAAATTTATTATAATCTAGATTCTATAATTCATTCAGGAATCATATCTATCTCTTATATGGAGGACCCTTGAATTAAGCTAGAGCCATATACTCTGTAAAGTCTGATTTGTCCATACCCTTGTTCTTTGTTTAACAACATGTTTGTTAGCGACCCCAATTCAATAACTTCCCTTCAAACCCCTTGAAGGGTGGATAGTAGGAAAAGGCATCATTCTTCACTTGAGATGTCTGACATCAGGCCAGTGGATGGCCCGAGAAGTTGTGCAGTAGAATCATAAGAAATAGGAACAGGAGTAGGCCATTCAGCCCATCAAGCCTGCTCCACCATTCGATAGGATCATGGCTGACCTGGAATAATATGATGCCCACTCAGACTTCCCATTTCCCATCTTCGTATCCCGAGCGCGCCACGGCGAAGGGGTTCTGAAAAGCACTGAGCGCAAAACACTGCAGGGTTGCTGTGGTTTGACTACATTGGCTGGCATTAACAAGGTTTTGTAACTGGTCACCTTTGTGGAGGCTACACTAGGAGGAAAATAATTGAAACTGTCGCTTCGATGGGAGGGAGGAGAGAAGGCGAGACAAGCCAGATAAGAGGAGGCACCACTAAGAGTTCTGTATGCTGTTTTCAAAGTCTTCAGTTCTATTGTATCAAATCTATGACTACAAACTGATTTCAAAAGAATCTGCAGTGACCCTTAACAGTGCCCTATAAGCACTCCCCCTATCCGCACCACCCACCCCTACATTCCCCTGGCTTTCAAAATTGCAACATCCCTGATTTGCAAATTTTGAATCTGTTCAACTTAGATAAGAGCAAAGCTGTCTTGCTTAGATTAAAGATTCAGCTTCAGTTATTGTCCCTCTCTGGGAAAGATGAAGATTTATCTCAGTGCGATTACAGGTGAAGCAACCCCAGCTCCTGCCTCCGATCCCATAGAAAGTGCTGATGAAATGCTTTGTGCAAAGGGGGGGGCGTGGAAGGTTTTTGTTTTGCAATGAAATGGCTCGAATTCTCAATACAAAGAAGTACAGAAAATGCTGACTTAAGATTGGAGGCTGCGGGTGGAAATGTTCCATTTGTCATGGGTTTAAAGGGGACCCTGTCAGCTTCCTCAATTGTTGTGGGAAATTTTGTCAGAGCCAGAAAAATATGTGCCACGACGGAATGAACGGTGTGACACGCTGACTCATAAAAATGTTTTAAAACATCTGGGGGTATAGATCTTGACTTTGAGTGACTGTGAAATGGATGATTGCGAGGTTTTATATCTCTGCCCTGATTGCCCCTGAATTGAAGTCAATGGAAAAATGGCTGCTGACTTGCTATATCCTACAAATTATTTATTTCTGGGGTGGGGAAGATGGTGGTGTAGTGGTAACGTCACTGTGCTAGTAATCCAGAGGCCCAGGCTACTATCCTAAGAGGCATGTGTTCAAACCCAACCATGGCAGCTGGTGGAATTTAAAATCAATGAATAAAACCTGGAAGCTAAAAAAATATGTCTCAGTAATAGTGACAATGTAAATGATTATCATAATTGTTCACTAATGCCCTGTGGGGAAAGAAATCTGCCATCTTTAACTGGTCTGGCCTACATGTGACTCCAGACCCACAGCACTGTGGTTGCCTCTGAAATAACCGAGCAAGCCACTTGGTTCAAGGGCAATTAGGGATGGGCAACAAATGCTGGCCTTGCCAATAATGCCTACATGCCATCAAAATGGAAACAGGCTGAACTTATTCATACCAGTGTTTGTGCTCCACATGAACCTTCTCCCATCCCTCGCCATATATCCTGTCGGCAAATCCTTCTACCCCTTTCCCTCTAATGTGGTAATCTGTTTTCCCTTGAAATGCATCCATGCTATAGTCACCCACAATATGCCATTTGGCAGCAAGTTCCAAATCCTAACCACTCTCTGGTAAAGAAAGTTCTCCTGAACTCTCTATTGGATTTATTAGTGACAATCTTATATTTGTAGGAGGTCTTAATGCACAGTGGGTAGTGTCCTGTCTCTGAGCCAGAAGCTCTGGGTCCGAGTTCCACCCCAGGACTTGATGGCCAAGGAAGGTGTGCTCATAATGCGGCCAAACAGGTTGAGTATCAACCTGCAAACCCTTCCAACACACACCAATGGCTGGCTGTAAGAGCAGGAGAAATTCCTGGTCAGCCATGTGATGAAAACAACAGTGGAGACTCTGCCATCACTATCCACAGCTGAAGACTACACCATGCACGTAAAAGCTCATGGTGCCACAGCGATTCAGACTTGAATGAATTGTAACAAACCGCCCTCTTATCATTGTGGCCCATCATTGTGGTCTCACCCTCAAGTGAAAACACCTCTACATCTACCCTCTCAAACCCTTTCATAACCTTGAGGTCCTCTACCCAGGTCACTCCTCAACCTTCGCTTCTTTCGAGAAAAGAGCCCCAGCCTTTTCAAACTTTCTTATTAGGTATAACCTCTCGGAGTCAAGAGCTGCCCCAATGTAAATTAATTAATGTCAAAATAAGAATATTGCTTTGCTATTTAGGTTGTCTAGTTTATGCTGCAATGTTTTTAATCCCACTCCTTTATTTCTTTCTGCCTTCGAATTTGGCTACTGTTGGTTGCTTAAGTTAATAACCTGACAACACTTATCGATCTTTTATATATAAGGGTTTGACTACTTTGTAATGAGAAATCTTTATAATACAAAAATCCCTGAAAGTACTCTGCAGGACACGGGCAGAGGAACTTTTCTGCTATTTTAGCAGGGACCTTGCACCATTCATTTGAAATGAATCCACTGAAATAATGGAGAAATGAGTTTCAGACAATCATATTAAACCTTCAAGCATGAGTATCCTATGAAGTGATTTCAGGGACAAGATGTTCTGAAAAATTAATAAGTCTCTCACTTTTCCACTTTAAATTACTCTTTACATAATTGACATTGAGCGAAATTGCTCGAGATAAACCAATATTGTCACAGCCCACTGAGATCACTGGTCACATCAGAAACAACAGGTTTGGTGCAAAGGAGGAACTGAGTTGGATTACCGAGTGTCGCTGCTGCTGTAATAGGGTAGGTCAGAAAATCTTAGGCTCTTTGGCTGGAATTTTCTGGCCTTGTTGGCATCAAGCATCATGGAGGGTGGGGCGGGGCGGGGGGGTGGGGGGAGGCAGAAACAATATGGGAAGAAGGCCAAAAATCGGCTTCACGCCATTGTGAAACCAGTTTGCGATCATCCGCTCCACCTGTCAACAGTGGACCGCATTTCCCACCGTCGCATGTCGGGAACCTAATTTCAATACCTTAGCATCTCATTATAAACCTTGCTCAACGGTTTCATCCCACCCCCCTCATGCTGGATCGTCCGGGCACAACAGCGTGATGCACGCTGACGTGTTTCACAACTGTACGTAAGCGACGGGCACCTGGTGAGCTGCACCTCACTCGGGACTTCGAGGTTTGTTTCCCTACCTTGCTTCGGGCAGCACTCGCATTCATCAGCGCCAGGCTTCACAGGCAGCACCACATCACTTTTAGGGAGGCTCACGGGCAGGTCTCTACCTACCAGGCCAGCTGTAAGGCAGGGGGGTGGCTTTTCAATGGCTGCAGGGCCAGGGCTTGCTTGGGGAAAGGGGAGAAGAGGCCTCGGGCAAGGAAAGAGGCTGCATGGCGAGGGCTGTACTGAGGAAGGGGGGTATCCCAGGGCGTGTGTGGGGGGCACATGTTGATCTGTGCAAGTGGCCTCAAGATGGTGAGGGCTAAGGAGGCAGCCTCCAGAGGAGATGAGGCCAGATGGAGATGTAAGAGAGTGAGTGGTGGCAGTTAATGAGATGCCAGTGAATGTGTGATGGCCTTGTGAGTCTATGAGTTTAGAGTGATCAAACGGTTGCCTCACCCCGATGGTACGAGTGAGATCATTCATCCATTTTCTGCACTGGATGGCCAACCTCTTGTGTGCTGCATTGGCACTGACCTCCTCTGCCACCACCTCCCAAGCCGGAGTGGCGAGACTGATGGGCCCCCTGCACCCAAAGCTGGGCAGAGGACATCGAGGCGGGTTTCCACGGCGTCCAGAAGACGTCCTAGGGATGCATCACTGAATTGGAATGCTGTGCTCTTCTTGGCTTTTGGAGCCATATCTTCACCGGTGCCCTCCTGGGCTGCGAGCGTTGAGAAGTGTGTGCGCAGCTGCTGCTTAAATATGTTGCTCTGCGTGAGGAAGTGGCGAGGTAATGGCGCGGCGGGCAGATCGGAGGCTGCCCGCTAGTGAGATGGCGTGTTTCCTGTGGCTGCCTGATTAAGGAGGTGGGAATGGGACGACACTGTGCAAAAACCCACCATTGCGGCCAGCGGGTAAAACGACTTTTTCCCTGCCCGCTACCGCACTTTGTGCAAATCCGGGACGATTCCGTTCTTTAGCTTTCAAAAAAGGTATATCGTAAATAAAAAAAACTTGCATATATATATATATATACATATATATATATATGTTTCTCAACCTTAGGAGGTCCCAAAGCACTTTATAGCCAGTGAAGTACTTTTGAAGTGTAGCTATTGATTTAATGTAAGAAACATGCCAACCAATTTGCACACAGCAAGGTCCCACGATCAGCCACGAGATACTCTGATTTAATGATAGTGGATGAGGATATTGTTTGGTAACACCAGCGATAAATGCCCAGCTCTTCTTTGAAATGGCGCCATGGGATTTTTTTACATCCACCTGACAGAACAGACAGGGCCTCAGTTCAACATTTCATCCAAAAGATGGCACTGCCAACAATGAAGCACCCAGGGTACTAAGTACAGATTGATAAATGTCAAATTCAAGACTGATGCCAGGAAGCACTTTGGCACGTACATAAGGCTGGGTGTTTAAGCTGATGGTGGCATGCACAGAGCAGGAGGGGTGGGGGGAGGGGGTGGGTTGCAGGAGGTGGATGCAAAAATTTGCACCACCGACTGGAGTGCCAGTTTGCCATCACCAACCCTCCCTCGGAGTTTTTCCTGGAGGTAGGATTGGGCTGGGGGGGAGGGTGGTGTTATAACTAGTTGCTCATTTACTGAGTAAAGGTGGAATCTGGAACCAGTCTTTCCTTAAGGTGGGTTGATTCGCAAAACCCAGTGAACACAGACACTGACTTCCTTTTCCTTCCTTCCTTTTCCTTCCTTCCTTCCTTCCCCGCCTCCCACAGACAAAGGGTAAAATCCTGCCCATACCGATCAATATTTGACCAGGAATTTGGGTGGTGTAATGAAGGTAAAGCTCTGTACCCACTTAAGAGGCACCTAGCTGCTGTAACTGGGCAATTGTAACTTCCTCTGGAGGGGGGAGCTAGATGTGTTGAAAAGCTTCCCTCATCTGTACGTGAGTATTGTGGCAAGTAACGTCACAATGTGATGGCATAGCAACTGTAACTAATGCTCCCTTTCCGGCTTCTGTTCCACACCCAATATCTTCAAGCTCCGTGGAAACATAACACAACATTTTTGAACGTTATTTCCTCAGGCTGTTCAAACTCCCATTTCCTGAAAGGTTAAGTTGAAGATTCAGATGTGCAGGTCTATTTTCAGGGATAATTTGAGGTTTCACAAGTGCCATTGAGAACATCACCAAGCATGGAGCTCTACATTCATCTTTCCATCAAAATGATTTATTTGAGAATAGACAATTGGAAGGCCATCAGCTCTCCAGTCTCAGCAGCACCCCCAGGAGCAGTGGGCACTGTTGGGACTGCACCCAGCTGAGATACTCATTGATAGACATTGGCCTTACAAAAAGGTAAGTGAGTTCTGGGGTTCAAGCCAATTAGTGGAGTATGAAACTATACCCCATCACCCCGGCCTTGGCCTCATAAAATTCAGCCCATACCGTTGCTTCAAGGTTATGTCCTCTTAGTAACCAGGGATGGGTAACAAATACTGCTTTGCCAATATTCTCACAGCCCAATACATATTTTTTCCAACCTCTTATCTAGGGCACAACAGTCATACCTGTGCATCCGCTTCATTCAACATTGGCCAACTAAAACCTCCCTGGTCTAGTTCTGTTTCATACTGAATAGTAAATTCATCAGGCGAGCTTGAAGTTCTGTATCTTGAATTATTTTTCTGGAGAAATGCGCTCGATTTTTAAAATGTTTATTCATGGGATGTGGGCACCACTGGATAGGCCAGCATTTATTGCACATCCCTAATTTCCATTGAGAAGATGATGGTGAGCTGCCTCCTTGAACTGCTGTGGTCCATGTGGTGTAGGTACACCCGCAGTGCTTTTAGGAAGGGAGTTCCAGGATTTTGACCCAATGACAGTGAAGGCATGGCGATACATTTCCAATTCAGGATAGTGTGTGGCTTGGAGGGGAACTTGCAAGTGATGGTGTTCCCATGTGTCTGCTGACCTTGTTCTTCTAGTTGGTAGAGGTTGTGGGTTTGGAAGGTGCTGTCGAAGGAGCCTTGTTGAGTTGCAGCAGTGCATCTTGTAGATGGTACACACTGCTGCCACTGTGCGTCAGTGATGGATGATGTGAATATTTATCATGGTGGATAGCCAATACTTTGCCTTGGATGGTGTTGAGCTTCTTGAGTGTTGTTGGAGCTGCACTCATCCAGGTAAGTGGAGAGTATTCCATCACACTCCTGACTTGTGCCTTGTAGATGGTGGACAGGCTTTGGGGAGTCAGGAGGTGAGTTACTTGCTGCAGAATTCCCAGTCTCTGACCTGCTCTTGTAGCCAAAGTATTTATATGGCTGGTCCAGTTCAGTTTCTGGTCAATGGTATCTCCCAGGATGTTGATCTATGGTAAGCTTGGCTTCTGTTCATTCCATTTTCATTATTTGCTGCATATCTTTATATTGATGCATTTGGTGAGAGAGGAGGGTCATCATTATGAGTACATTAGTGCTAGAAATGGAACACACTGCAATCTTGAATGCCAAAAGTCAGTTTTAAGCATTGCGAAGCCAGAGTTCCAGATTTAACATGGGGATTGCCCTCCAAGAAGTTACTCCAAGAAATGGATCATTGCTTTCAGGTTGAAATCATGCCATATGAAGTTAGTCACAGAATGTGTGAGTGAAATTCCTTTGTCCCTCATTTTAATGTTAGCTTTCATGCACTTAGAATAAAATAGCAAAGAAACTTCATACAGGTGCATGAACAAGATCATCACTAAAATAGACTCATACAGTGCAGAAGGAGGATATTTGACTCATATAGTGCCTGTGTTGGCTTTTTGAAAGATCTACCTTAAGTATTCCATTGTTTGTGAGTCTGTTTGCAGTAGATGCTCACTGTGCTTAATTGGGTGTGGACTCAGTGAAAAGTAAGCAAACTGTAGAAAGAGCTGGAACCCAGAGCTGGAGCATGGAGTAGACATTTTAAAGTACTGTGAATAAAACCTGTTACACATATAGAAACTAGTGTCATCTCTGCATAGATCTGAGGTATAAAAAAATACAACACCATCCAATTAGACTCACTCCCCTGTTCTTTCCCTATAACCTTGTGCATATTTCCTTTTCAATTATGTATCCACTTCTCTGTTGAAAGATATGAAGAAGCCTGTTACCAACTCCCTTTCGGGCAGTGCATTCTGGACCATAACTTGCTGGGTATAAAATATTTCTCCTCATCTTCTACTCGGTTCTTTTGCCAATTGTCTTAAATCTGTGTCCTCTGTTTGCTAACGCTTTCTCTTTATTTCCTCCATCAGAACACTTCATAATTCTGAACACTTCTTTCCTGTTCACCTTCTATGTTCCAAGGAGAACAATCCCAGCCTCCTTAGTCTCTCTATATAACTAAAGTCCCTTCTTCCCAGTTCCATTCAGGTAAATCTCCTCTGAAGCCCATCTGCACAATACAGTTTGGACTGATTTGATTTTGGTATCCTTTGTATGGAAAGGAAAGGAGATAAGGATGTAGGCTGAGCAGGAACATGTCATCTCTGATAGAAATATTGAAGAATTGCTCAAATTTACCAATGATTTACCTGTGAATAAAACCTGTTACACATATATTCTGTTTCAAGCTGCAGTTGTGCTGCTGTCCCTGGGAGGTGCAATATCTCCTGACAAGCAACACCTCTTATCTGAAATTATTAATTTGTGATTTGGAAGGTTGTGTGCAACAGGGTGGCACTAAACAATTGCCTAATTCAAATGGGTTATTTTTGGGAGGTGATTGCTATTCCTCAGATTGCTCCTATTAGTCTGCGTGGGTGTAATGTGATTTGGAAAGTAATTTAATACAACATGTTTGACTGTGAGCATAGAATACAAGACTAGAGGGACACCATATTAAAATGAACAAGCCTCAAGTGAGGATGGAGCGGAACCCCATTGTCATGACTGCAGTCGATGTTATTCGCTGAGCAAGCCAAATCCCAGGTGGAAACTTGTCTTACTGATCATAACCTTATTTTTTTGCTTTGAAAATAAGGGGAAAACTATTGATCCTAGAAGCATAGAATCCCAGTTACACTTTTAGGTTTATTAACAAGAAGGAAAAAAACTTAAATGCACAAGATTAAAATTACACAGTTGAAACAGTCTTACAAAACATTCCCCAAAAAAAGCCCACTTGGTCAGAACATAGAAGTAAACTACTTGGCAATAGCTCCCTCATAGATTTTTAACCATAAAAATTCAGTAATATTACCCAAGGCAAAACTGCTGCTACTTTAATGAAGTATACCACACGGCTTCTCACTCTCTCCCACTGTGCCGTGGAAATGCGAAGGAAGTTCAGAAACAGGCTGCTTTCTGAAAACAAAGCCTTCTCTGACTTGAAACTGGGTGGCTGCTTCAAAATCAACTTTTCTCAGCACAGAGCTGGTCTCAGGACATCTCCCCCACACAGCTGCCTCAACTCAACTAAACATCTCCTTAAGTATCTTTTTTTCCCCTTTCATCTTAGACTCCATTGTCCTAAGCACCTCTTTGAACTCAACTTTTCCAAAATACAAAAATCTTTCATGTTTTCCTGTTGCCTCCACTTTTGTGTCAAATAAAATTTAATAACCTTCCCTTGCTTACTTATGAAACCTTTGTAAGTTGTAAAAATCCCTTAAACTCCCTTTGAAATTCAGCAGCTGAGAAGTCAATTCCTTACCTATCACCTAATGCAAATTCTAAAACCCAACCTACTTACTTGTAATTCCAATTTCACCATAGCCTCTCATTACAAATGCATGCATCTAGCCACTTAACCTTTCATCTCTCAGTTCCCATAGACAAGCTGTCTCTATGAACCTTCCCCCAGTTTAATTAATCATGGACACACACATACACACACACACACACCCCCTTCTTTACAGAATGCCACCATACTCCCAAAAACACTAAGATAAGAACATCCATCTTCACAGCATCAACAGTGGTTAGGATCAAGATCGGAAGATTGAAAGATCCTTTGTAAACCCATCATGAAGCCATGGGTAGCCAGAACTTCAGAGGCTAAATGTAAAAAGCCTTAGGGGACAGCAAACCTTCCAGTTTAACCACAATTCAGATTTTGATGAGCTGACATTTTAGCAGCAAATAAGACAAGATTTTCTTGCCCTACCAGCGGCGGGATAGGCCAAAATATACCAGTGCCGGCTGGCATGCTGATTCCTGACCCTGTCCCCAGCACTGGCCACTTTTGCCGAGGCAGGTTTAGGGCTGGGGAGGCTATCCACCCGCCCATTAGGTGGACACCTATTTAGCTTCCTAAAGAGCCTTATTAACAAAAATTAAAGGCAGCTGACTGGAAAATTCCCCAACCATCGAGTGGCAGTTTAAATGGTTGAAGGCCAGCACCCAGTGGCAGGGCAAGGGAGCTCCTCTCTCCCTGTCAGGGTACAAGAGCAGCCAATGGCTGTCCCACAGGTGGATTGACCCTGCAAAGTGATGCCCTGGCTGCAGGAACACATTTTCATTTAAAATGTCAAAAAGGTTGGCCAGAGGGCACCTCCCTGTTGAGGTGCCCTCTCAGTTACTCACCCTCCATTGCAGGCTGCTGCTCCCCTCAAGGTGGAAGGCTTTTGATTGGCCGTCAGTCTTTAAGAGCCCGCTTGCCACCCTGAATTGGACAAGGAACTCGTCTTCGATTAACAGGGCACCTCCGTGAAAATCACAAAGAGCCATGGTTCCCCACCCACACGCCCACCCCCACTCCGGGGTTGTGGGTTTGGGACCTAGAAACAGTCCCAACCTCTGTTTCCCACGCCCAGAGGAAAATTCCAGCCCTATGTGTCTGCTATCTCTCCCCTCACCTTGTCTTTCTTCACTCATTTTAACTTTTGATATACTGCTTTGACCACAGCTGATGCTAATTGCTGAGCAAACCAAACCCCAGAGGGAAACTTGGCTCATGGGCCATATCCTTTTTTTCAAGTTCTGGAAACGAGAAGAAAGTGTACAGCAGTAAGAGACCCAGTAACACTTTTGGGATTTTAAAAGTGAAAAGTAAGAGTTTTGTTAACCCAGCCCAAGATTGTTCTGGTTTGACTGGATGGCTGGTTCAAATGGCATCCTCTCCCAGCCTAGAGCCAACAGCTATAGCTCAACAGCTTAAACAGCTCCAGCTATCTCCCTCTAAGCTCTCACAGTAACTCTAAATTACCTTTTTTGCCCTTTTAATCCAGCTCCACACCTCTTTGAAACTCAAATCCTTCTAAAATATAAAATCCTGTATGTCTCTATCTTGTCTTTGCTTTTGAGTCAATAAAATATAATATTCCCACTATTATTTACCCATGGAACTCCTACAAGATGCAAACATGTTTCTTTTAACCTCTGACTACCCTTTGATATTCAAACAAACTCTCAACTTATCTAAAAATGCAAATGTTAGATCTAACCTACTTACTTGTACCTCAAACTTAACACCTCAATCTTTTTCATGCTTTAAACCCCCCAGGCAACTTGACGCCTATCAATCTCTTGTCCAGCTTAATTAAATCACACACACACACACACACACACATACACATAGCCTTCTTTACATAATAACACAATATTTCCCCCCAAATTTTTAAAAAATAATACCTATTCTCACAATACCCTGAATTGCAGAACTTTACATTAGTTTCCCAAACAAAAATAAACCTTTTCTTGGTAGTACAGAACTTGAATATTGTGATTATTTGAAATTTTGGCATTCTTGCATTTGTCCTGTTGAGTGTGAGATGAAAAGTTTCAGCAACATGTCTCTCTTTACGGCAATATGCAAAAGCAAACTTGTTTCCTTTGGCACAAAAACAAAAATAGCTGGAAAAGCTCAGCAGGTCTGATAGCATCTGCGGAGAGGAACACAGTTAATGTTTCAAGTCCATATGACTCTTCATCAGAACTAAGGAAAAATAGAAATGAGGTGAAATATAAGCTGGTTGAGGGGGGTGGGACAGGTAGAGCTGGATAGAGGGCCAGTGATAGGTGGAGGCAAAGAAGAGATTGCCAAAGATTTCATAGACAAAAGGACAAAGGGGTGTTGATGGTGGTGATATTAGCGAAGAAATGTGCTAATGGTGAAATTAAGGGTAGAAAGCAGGACGAGCAAGTGACAGCCCTAGTAGGGGTGGGGTGGGGTGGGGGGAAGGGATCAAAATAGTCTAAAAGGTGGAGATAAAACAATGGATGGAAATAAATTTTAAAATAATAGAAATAGGTGGGAAAAGAAAAATGTATTTTAAAAATATATATATTTTAAAAATTATAAACTATTGGAAAAAGGGGATCGGAAAATGGGTGGGGATGGAGGAGAGAGTTCATGATCTGAAATTGTTGAACTCAATGTTAAGTCCGGAAGGCTGTAAAGTGCCTAGTCGGAAGATGAGGTGCTGTTCCTCCAGTTTGCGTTGAGCTTCACTGGAACATTGCAGCAGGCCAAGGACGGACAAGTGGGCATGAGAGCAGGGTGGTGTGTTGAAATGGCAAGCGACAGGGAGGTCTGGGTAATGCTTGCGGACAGACCAAAGGTGTTCCGCCAAGTGGCCACCCAGTCTGCGTTTGGTCTCTGCAATGTAGAGGAGACCACATTGGGAGCAGCGAATGCAGTAGACTATTGGATAGTGCCATGGTTTTGCATGTCCATCCATTTTCTCCAATATTTCTTTCTAAATCCAATCCAGACTGATAAGATGCGAGACTGTTGGTTCTTAGGGTCTGATATGATGTAAGTTTAAGAATTCTATGAATCTGTTTCAATCATTTTAATACTCTTAAGTCTAGCCACCATAAGGACAAGAGCAGCAGATGCATGAGAACACCACCACCTGCAAGTTCCCCTCCCGCCATCCTGATTTGGAACTATATCACCATTCCTTCACCGTCGCTAGGTCAAAATCTTGGAACTCCCTCCCTAACAACACTGTGGGTGTCGTCAGGTGAACTGCATTGGTTCAAGAAAGCGGTTCACCACCACTTTGTTAAAGGCAATCAGGGACAAAGAACAAATGCTGAGCTTCCCAGCAACACTCACATCCCATGGAAGAATTTTTAAAAATTCCTTCAAGTTCATTAAAATTAGTGTAGAAGCACATTGCATGAATGTTACTTTCTTAATCTGCTATTTCAATGGAGGTTTCAGGTAGATGGAAGGAGGTCTGTTAAAATATTAGGTAAATTAATTTACTTAACTGAGTTCAAGAAGCTGTGCACTGTCCAATGTGACTTTAAGGAAATTCTTTGAATCTTTTGCAATGCATCCATGTCCTTTTGAAGTTATGGTGTCCATAACTGCTCATGATGGGGTTAATCTTTTGGTGAATTTCATGCATTTGGACCTTGTAATCATTCCCATTCTCGAGTTGCCTGCACACTTGAGGCAACTTGCCATTTGGAGGGAACTGAAAATCCAGTGGCTCCTCCACCAAGGTGGTCCAGTTAGTTAAAGTGGAAGTGATTCTGGGGAGGACTGTGGCGATTTGGTAGTAACTTTTGACGGGGCAAGGAGGAACATTAATGTCCTTCCTGACACCCCCAAAATCATTTGCAAACCTTTTACTGAACTTTTCCTGCATAGCCTAACCTTTTAGGATGCCTTCAAGTACCCAGTTAAGCCACACAACAAATGGCAGATTGTGTGAACCCTTTGCTTCACCCTTCAGGGTCCGAATGACATGATTGGACCTCCCTCCTATTGAATTTGCATAGGCAAATGAGGTGCCCTCCTGTTTCCATCAGCAGCCTGAGTGTCCATGTCAAGGACTCCACCAAAATGCCAACTGCCTTCGTGTCGGCAGGGATAGGTTGGTGAGCGCCACGCTGCTCATTTCCATGCCCTATTCCTGCCTGGCATTGGTTTGTCAAAGATGGTCACACCAAGGAGTTACCCATGGTTAAAAGAAGTGTCTTCGCCGTGTGAACAAGTGCCTTTGAGACGCATCCAAATACTTGAGTCATTGTGAGTGGATTATAATTTCAGCCTGTCTTTTGAAACCCTTCCCATTTAAATTATATCAGGAATATTCCTGTAGTCCTGAGGAACATGAGGGCTCTGTGATTGGAGTAGGCAAGCCATGTCCCAGTCCCACCCACCCCTACCCAGAACCCATCCATTTTACACTGAAAACAAAATTTACAAATCTAATTGGATGTGATTATCAGCGCAACTAAAGGTCAATATTATTTTGCACTTGCTTCTTCTCTACATGTGGTCCAGAAAGGTCCAGTTTTAATATATTGTCTATGCTTTAGCTAATTTCAGTTGTCATGGTGATATGGACACTGAAATTGCCCTCAGCATTGCTCTGGTGGAGATGGGGTAGAAAGTAGATGGAATTGGAAATGGAGTGAGAAGGTGGTTTGTTGTTTATTTCTCAACGAAGCCAATTGCCAAGTGTAAGTTTCCAGTCTTAGCCCAAGCTAATGACAAATTTTAAAAATAGCTCTACCATTTCCCACCGTTCAGGCAGTAGAATGGCTTACTTAATGAAAAATGTTTTTGTAGAATTACATAATTCATTAAGCGTTTGTAGAAAGTTGTGTACACCTCCCTGAAACAGATACCAACATGTTCGACAAGGTGATATTAAGGAGGGCTCTGTGGTTATCCCTGGAACCCTTTGTAAAAATTCAGTAAAAATTCAAAACAGGTGTGGTTAGAGCTGTGAGGGTAAACATTAAACAGCTGGATGACAAAAGACCAAGTTCTATCTAATTCATCTTCTTCCGCCCTGGTCATCACATGATACAGCGATAATGGAGCTGTTGACTATCACAGTGATCAGTCTCTATCCACGAATCTACAAGAGACCCAGAGAGGGTGAAAACCTGAGTTAGTGAAAAGTGGTGGAGAGTTTTGGGAAACATGGGCTGAATTTTACAGCCCCCTCCCCTGCAGGTGCAGGATGGCAGATGGGGGTGGGGAGGGGATGAGGGTGAGTGTAAATTGGGTGCCATTTCAGTGACACCATGCCCATTGCCTGCCCGCGCCCCCTGGGTATTTTACCCATGGTGGGCTAGGCTTTGGGTGGCCTGCTTGCCTGTGTGCCACTTAATTCCCTCCTCTCTCACCACCACTGGGACTTTTCCTGTGGCAGGGGAGGCCTGTGCCAAGTGCCCACTAGGTAAAACCTGCTGGTCTTCTGGTTGGGGCTGGTTGTGTGGGAGGGGTGGTGATGGCTCTGCTTCCTGTTCAGGCATCATGCTCATCGGAGGCTCCTCACCATGTTATTTCCCCACGCCACCACCCCCCCCACGGAGTTTCCTCTTCCCTCCCCACAGCGGGGGTGTTTCCCCGCCCACCCCTCCTTGCCTTGCCGATCCTGGTCACCCCCAAGCCCCCTCCCCGATCCTGCAGGCCTAGCTCTGGCAAGACCTCGGACTTGCTTGAAGTCTCCACTCCGGTGCTGCATGCGGTCCCAGCAGTGGCCACTGCTTCCGGAGGCGCTGTTGGGACAAGAGAACTGCCAGCCATTTGATTGGCCACATCTCTCGTAGGCAGAAATTCCTCTCCAATAGGGATGGAAGTCCCATCTCAACCCAGTCAGAGCTCTGACAGCCTTTTTTTTTTTGCATATCTTCACACACACCTTTTGCCCTTTGGGGAACAGTGGGGAGGTGGTGGAAGGATTCCCAGGCTGGTGAAGCGCATCATGAACACTCCTTCCATGACCAGCGAATCCTAGCGTGGGACTTGAACCCGGAGATTCTGGCCTAGAGGCACAGACGCTACCCATTGCAGCGCAAGACCTCCCACGGCCTTTAAATGAAGCCCCCACCTCCAGTATAAAATTCAGCCTCATAGATCCAAAAAGTCATCTGTTTTTCCCAAGCCATGCTACACTTACCACATGTCATGTCAGAACTTACTCATATAACGTATCCAAAGCTGTTATCTGCAGAGGGAAATCTATCCTCTTTACATTTGAATTAATCACTATTAACTGCTTCCATTGGCTCCCTGTAGGAAGCCAGTTCCATAGATTGTAGATTCACTCACTGAAATATTCATTTCATTCTTCCACTCTGATGATCAGGCTTGAAAATGTGCTTTAAGTTTTGGGATCTCTATTTCTCCACTGTGTAAATACAGAATGCGGAACCTTTCCCCAGGTCAATTTGTAAAACAGTCGAAAGCAAGAAAGACTCATATCTTTATAGTGCCTTTCATGGCCCCAGGATATCCAAAAGCAGCGTACAGCCAATGAAATACTTCTGAAGTAATTGTTGTAATGTATGAAGAGTCAAGTTTCCACTTATACGTGTTGCTGTTTCTTTGAAATAAGCTGTACACTTTAATTATAATGAAATAGCCAATGTACATACAAATTAGGAGCGGTAGTAAGCCAGTCAGACCCCTCGAGCCTGCTCTGCCACACAATAAGATCATGGCTGATCTGATTGTAGCCTCAACTCCACTTTCCTGCCTACCCTTTGACTCCCTCGTCACTCAAGAACCTCACTCAGCCTTAAAAGTATTCAATGACCCCACCACCACTGCACTCTGGGGAAGAGAGTTCTGGGGAGGAGCCAATTAATAAAAAACATTAGCAGCCTGTGGTGCCTTGTGCTGTCATCGCTGTTGGCATTAATGACCCCTGTTTTCCACCCAATCCTTTCAGTTCTTTCCTTCCCTCCATGGCACGCCCCACCCCCTTTTCCTCGACTCGAGAAGGTGCTGTTTTTCGGAGATGAGATCTTAAACCGAGGTTCCGTCTGCCCTCTCAGGTGGACACGAGATCCCATGGCACGATTTCAAAGAAGAGCGGGGGAGTTATCCTGGTGTCCTGACCAATAATTATCCCTCCTTTAATCAGCATCAGAAAATCAGATTATTTGGTCGTGATCACTTTGCTCTTTGTGGGAGCTTGCTGTGCGCAAATTGGCTGCTGCATTCCCTATAGTATAAGAGCGACCATGCTTTAAAAAGTCCTTCATTGGCTGTAAATCACCTTGGGAACATCCTGAGGTTATGAAAAATGCAAGTCTTCCTCCCTTTGTATAAACAGTTAGATCGCTAACCATTTCCATTTCTGATGGGGGGAATCGTTGACCTAAAAGATTGACGCTCTTTATCTCGCCACAGACGCTGCCTGACCCTGCTGAGCATTTTCCAGCATTTTTCTGTTTCTATTCCAGGTTTTCACAATATTTTGCTTTTATAATTTGGCATAAAGATTTGACATGGCTTACAAGTGGCAAAAGTGATATGAAAATGAATAAACATGATTACCAATAGTGTTAATATATCACAACAATTTTATATGTTGCAATTAAATCCTCACAGTTACGTGACAAGGCAGTTGAATGATCAAGAGTAAGTAGTGAATTGTACTTCAAATGTGCCTCGTAAACCTATCTTTAGAGCACAAATACGTTGCCGAACATTGGCGGTTGAATTATTTTAAGTCAAGTTCAAGTTTTAATAATTGGTTTAATTGATTTAGTAATTATGTAGTAATGCAATAGAGCTTTGCTTAATTCACTGCAAAAAATTGCGAGCTAGCAGCAATTACAGTTAAATAAGGCCTCCTGCCAAAACAACAATTCTGGGTATAAAAGCAATTCTTTTCAGTATTTTTTAAAATATTTATCTCAAAGTCTAGTGTTTAGAGCTGAAACACGTCTAACTGAAATGCGCCAGCTAATATGTTGTTTTCTTTTCTTCCTTTTCGACACGGTGAATCTTTCATGAGAAAAGTTTTTGTCCTAAATTATTGAGACCAGTAGGTAATTGCTCCTTTGATGTCTTGGTGTGTAAGTGCAATGGCCGGTGTGATACTAAGCTTTACAGGATCAGCAAAGTCCTTCGTATAATCACAATACTGTGCTAAGGATATGAGATGTTAAACCAAGGTTCCATCTGCCCTCTCAGGTGGATGCAAAAGATTCCATGGCACGATTTCAAAGAAGATCAGGGGAGTTATCCCTGGTGTCTTGGCCAATAATTATCCCTCCTATAAGGAATATAAGAACATAACATAAGAAATCAGGGGAGGAGTAGACCATTCAGCCCCTTGAGCCTGCTCCACTATTCAATACAATCATGGCTGACGTCCAGCCGTTTTTCCCCCCGATCGCCATATCCCTTGATTCCCTGAGTGACCAAAAATCTGTTCAATCCAGCCTCAAGTATATTCAGTGATGGAGCATCCGCAACCCTCTGGGGAAAGAGAATTCCAAAAATTCACAACCCTTTGAGTGAAGAAATTTCTCCTCATCTCAGTCCTAAATGATCAACCCCTTAGCTTGAGACACTGCTGGATTTCCCAGCTAGGGGGTAACATACGAATTAGGAGCAAGAGTAGGCCATTCGGCCCCTTGAGTCCACTTTGCCATTCAATAAGATCACGCTGACCTGACTGTGTCTTCAACTCCACATTCCATCTACTGCCGATAGCCTTTGACTCCCTCTCAGTGACAACCCCTCAGCAGCTACCCTGTCAGTATCTTGTATGTTTCAATAATATCACCACTCAGTCTTCTAAACTCCGGAGAATATGGGTTCAGTTTACTCAGCCTCTCATCCCAGGAACCAACCTAGTGAACCTTCACCACGCCTCTTCAGTGCAAGCCAATCTATCCTTCCTTAGATATGGAGACCAAAACTGCATGTGAAGATGAGAGAAGCAGCAGGGTACGAGTGTTAGCTGAGCTGCCTGTTGGAAGGAATAGGAAATATTGTCCCTTGCTCGTTATGGAAATCTAGTGCTATGTCCTTGGAAATGCACATGCCTGTACGTGAGTGAGATTAGGATTGGGATGAGCTGTGGTGTGATTCCATGGTCTGAATTTTTCCCGCTTCGGGTGGGTTCAGCGAGAGCAGTCCACGATCGGCTCCGCGCCACCACTTTAAGCGGGCGGACCAATTAAGGCTCACCCAGCGTAACACGCGAATGATAGCGCTGAGCGCTACCTGAGGCACGGAGCTGCCTCAGGGAGATTGAAGCACTTTTGAAAAAAATAATTAAATGCAATAAAAATGTAATGAAACGTGTCCCCTCATGTGACTGTGACTGTGTCACATGAGCTGGGACTTGTTTTTTATTTTTCAAAAAAAGTTTTTATTCTACTTGTAAAAGCTTTAGGAAACCTCATCTCGCTCGTGGATGAGGTTTCCTAAAAAATGCAAAGGCCGCTTGGCCTTTTCGCCTGCCCGCCAAATGTTAGGTTGGACGGGCAGCATAAATTTGAAATTAATTAGTTCCTTAAGGACCTTAATATGCCTTTTAATTATCGGCGGGTGCACAGCCGCCTCTGGTGCACGCCCGCTGAACGAAACATCACGCGACAGCGCGATGACGTTGGGACACACGCCCAACGTCATCGCGTATCATTTAACATGGCGGCGTTTTGGGCCCACCCCCGCATGCCGACTGTAAAATCCTGGACCATGGATGAATAGCCAATGAAGACTCGTTAAATGTAAGCAACTATTGTCTTGGTTGAGGCATGGAGCATGGGCAGTTGGATAAGGTGTTGGAAGGTGCCTGTGCCCTGTGGCTCTCCCCCTCGACATCAGTCATCGCCGTCAGGGTGTGAAAAGGGAAGAGTACATTGGGAAACGTTAAAATAAGATAAGTAAGAAAAAGAAAGATTTGGGCCAGGATTTTCAGCAAGGCGGGTGCGCTTCCGAGTTTAGCGCCCGCTGACTGAAATATCGCGCAAGTGCGCGATGGCGTCAGGATGCTCACCTGACGTCATCGCACGTTATTTTACGCTCGAGTGCGTCGGGTGTGTGCCCACACGCCAAGCGAAAAATTCTGCCCTTATATTTGCATAGCACTTGTCACAACCACCGGATGTCTCAAAGCACTTTGCAGCCAGTGAAGTACTTTCAAAGTGTAGTAACCACTGTAATTTGGGAAACGTGGCAGCCAATTTGCACACAGATGGCTCTCACAATATGATGATAAGCGGATTTCTGTGATGTTGATTCAGGGGTGAATATTGGCCGGCAAATTGGGGTAGCTCCGCTACTCTTTTCTTTGAAATAGTGCCACGGGATCTATTACATACACACTGACAGTCAGACAGAGCCTCTGTTTAACACCTCATCTGAAAGACAGCACCTCTAACAGTGCAGTACTCCCCCAGTACTGCACTGGAGTGTCAGCCTGGACTTTTACACTCAAGACGTGGGGTGGAACTTGAACCCTGAACCCTGAACCTTGTGCCTTAGAGGCTACCAACTGAGCCACAGCTGTCACTCAGAAGAGCAAAAAGCAACAATGAACATCTGTTAGTTGTCATTGCTTAGCAGAGCTCATACCTCCAGGAGTCCCCTGCACAATAGAATGAGCGCACAGGAGTTCCTTTTTGAGAGCCTCCACAAATGGTTATAAAGTTAAAAAGTTGACGTGTGGTGACAATGAGAGTGGCATATTCCAAATTGCCAAGCCAGGTCCGTAGCTGCAGCTCAAACATCTTAACACAACAGAAATGCAAGAGTTGACCTTAAACTCACCACGTCTATACTTTAGCCACGCGCCTTTGAACTTTATTTATATTCGTGCTCTGCAGCCGGAGAACTGATGCAATTTATTTTCTCCGAAGGAAACGAGATTCTGAAATGACATCAATTAATCACTGGGGCTCTAATTACAATCCAATTAGCTTTTTCCACATGCCAGTAATGCGCACACACCATGAACACCTTCCCCCTCTCAACATTCTTTAATCTTAGATTAAGTTATTTGATTGCCCAGGGGTCACCTCCAGGACGCTGCGAGTAGGTCAATAGGTGAAAGGCCAGCTGGTAAATTGCAGTCCAAGAACAATACGTTGACAATTCTTAATATGTTGTAGTATTGTGCGTGTTGGCTGCAAAAGGTCTTGAAAGCAGTTTTCCCGAAACCTGCTGCTTGCTGTAAAAATGAATTAGGCTTAACAAAAAGTATCGCCCTTACAGCGCAGTATCTCATTGCTGACCTGCACAGTCATTCCAGCTCCTTGTAAATCAATAAAGACAAATCATTGCGTAGTTATCTAAAGGAAGTACTGGCTGCTGGAGATAAGGAGTGTTCTAGAAATATGTTAAAGTGTGGCTCCCTGCACACCTTGATCAGATGGAATTGACTGAAGTAATATAGTTTATTGACATGCATGGTGAGTTTGCAATCAAGGTCATATGTTGTCTGTACTGTATGAAATAAGAAAGATGTGGAGCCTGAATTACTGTCTCAGCTATTTTTCCTTGTAAACACGCTGACACAAATATGATCTAACTTTGTATTATATTGCCATTTTCTCCAATTCTAAATTCTCTTAACAGTGAGTTTGCATATTCAGACTATCAATTGGCTCTGTTGGAACTTTGCCTGCAGTTAAGAGCTGGCCAGCACTGTGCACAGTTTTGGTCTCCCTATTTAAGGAAGGATGTAAATGCGTTGGAGGTGGTTCAGAGGAGGTTTACTAGATTGATACCTGGAATGAGTGGGTTGTCTTATGAGGAAAGGTTGGACAGACTGGGCTTGTTTCCACTGGAGTTTAGAAGAGTGAGGGGTGATTTGATTGAAGTATACAAGATCCTGAACAGTCTTGACAAGGTGGATGTCGAAAGGATGTTTCCTCTTGTGGGTGAGTCCAGAACTAGGGGGCAGTGTTTTAAAATTAGGGGTCGCCCTTTTAGGACAGAGATGAGGAGAATTTTTTTCTCTCAGAGGGTTGTGCGACTTTGGAATTCTCTGCCTCAGAAGGTGGTGGAGGCGGGGTCATTGAATATTTGTAAGGCAGAGGTAGATAAATTCTTGTTAGGCAAGGGAATCAAAGGTTATCGGGGTTAGGTGGGAATGTGGAAATCGAAACACAAGAAGATCAGCCATGACCTTATTGACTGGCTCAGCAGGCTCGAGGGGCCGAATGGTCTACTCCTGTTCCTATTCCTTATGTTCTTATGTTCTTAAATACTCTCCCCTGCTTTCATGTGACCCGATGTGATAAAAAGGTAAGGAATCAGACAGAAGGGCTAGACCCGTGAGTAGATGACTCTGAACTCTTCACTCATTCTCACTACATGCAGGAACTCTTAAGCAGCTAATTTTGAAGTTGTTTTCTTGTTTAGTTTATTGGTTTGGATGCTGGGAACCGGGGCCCTTATTGAGTTTTCATAAAGGTGTTGGAAGTTCCCTTTGCTTTGCACGCAATGAATTTGAGCAGCCTCAAACTTAAGACAAACTGCCCCTAAACTAACACTAATAGACAATCGCACTCAGAGAGATCAAGGGGCAACCAGTGCTACAGATCACCAAGTGTCACATCGGTCCAATAAGGGTACTTTTCTAAGTCATGTTACTTTGGAAGATACAGGAAGCTCTCTTGGATTTGAACAACCCTATATCTGTCCTGGGAGTGGTTACTGTCAGACTGGCACTGGCTTGCTCTAAAAGGGTTATATTATGAGAGCGTGTTGCATAGACTGGGTTTGTGTTCCCTTGAGGATAGAAGGTTGAAAAGTGTTCTGATTGAGGTGTTTAAGGTGATTAAAGGAGTTGATAGGGTAGATGGTGAGAAACTATTTCCTCTCATAGGAGGAGCTTAGATAGGGTGGATGAGGGGTATAACCTGATATTTAGAGTTAGACAATGGGGCTGATGTCAGGAAGCACTTCTTCATACATAGGGTGCTGGAAACCTGGAAATTTCTTGCCAAAAAGCTGTGTAGGTTGGGGGATCAATTGAAAACTTTAAAACTGGGAGATCAATAGATTCTTGTCAGGCAAAGGATATTAAAGGCTATGAAACGAAAGCAGGCTGATGGAGTTAAGATACAGATCCATGATCTAATTGAGTGGCAGGCTAGATATGAGGGACTGAATGGCCTCCCCCTGCTCCTATGAAACTGAGGGAGCAAATAAACTTCGAAATCACTGACAAGATATCTGCAAGTTTTCTGATTTAGGCTCGCAGTGGGTGATAATACCCCATTATTGGTGAACACAGAAAATGGACATTAAATGCCTAATATTTACAATATTTAATTGCCCTCCACACCAATGCCACAAAAATTTATTAAACATTGGGAACCAAAACTGAAAATTATCATCAAAACGTTAGAATGAATTGTCGTAATCTCTTCCTGCCGCTCTGTTGGAAATCCCCGCTCGGTTGGTTTCAGGATTGTTTTGTTACTTCAAGTTGGGGCGTTGTTTGAAAGCTAATGCTGAAAGTTAAAAAAAAAAACAATCTTGAAATAAAAGCCCTCTGGATATGGGCAAGCAGCAATAATCTGAGAATGGAGCTGTGCTGTAAACAACTCTTACCGTGGCTCTGCGTAACCTGCTGTCTTATTGCCTGAGGAAGTGAAGGCTAGTTCTTTACAATGAACCCTCAGAGGCCACATGCGGATGACTGAAAGCTGCTTCTGGTTTATTAGTGAAAGGCACATTAGTTCCCCAACTCCCACTTTATTCCAGTACGAGAGACAAAATGCACTTTATTCAGAAACAAAACTTGACTTTGCCTCTCCCTTTCTACTGTTGTCTTAGGACTGTCTCCTCATCAATCGCTTCACAGCATGAAGGACCCCCCCCACCCCCCCCAGTGCTTATCTGCTCTCAGCACTGTAAGTAATTCTTGGTTCTCTCTGGTGCATGTCACTAACTCGAGACCACAATATCGGCGAGCAAAATCTCCTCACTCCTGACCATACCATTGAGATATTAAAGAGCAATTAGGTCGTACTCAGCCACTCAGGAAGGTACTGGTTTCTTCGCTATTCTGCGCTGGGGTAGCCCACTCGTTCTCGAAATATGGTTCACGGAGGTCCTTGATGTGGTTCGTGTGGGTGGTCCAAAATGCAAGTGACTGAAGCTGGTATTTGGTGGGAGAAGGTTGTGGATCACACTGTCATCCCATTATTCAGGCTAAGACCAGGGTTAAGGTCCACGGCTCCACGTACAGTTCCTAGTAAGCTGGATTCACCACCCCAGCACTGAAGCACCTGCGGCTATTCCCAATGGCTGCGAGATCGGATTGTCAGCACTTGTGGAGCCGAAAACAAGGAAGAGGAACCGGCTGAGAGGCCGACATGAGACTGAGGCTCCCCAAGCTTCGAATAGGACTTTGGTGTCACATCAAAAGCAACACCATTGTTCCCATTCATTTCTGATGAGTTTTTTAAGGTGGCAAGTGAAAGGGGGCGAGGTCGGACCAGCGGGTGGTCCACAGGATCTTTTGCCTCGCCTGAGTGGTCCGCAGCCGAAAACGTTTGAGAACCACTAAGTTGGCTGATCTAGGCCCTGGTGCCAGGCAGAGGGCCTGACTGCAAGATGTTACAGTGCCTTTAATTAACTTATGATTGTTAAATTGAATGTCCATTTTATTCCACATTAGAGCCTTGAGAGTTTCATACACTACTGATTCTCCGGGCAGAATTTCATGGCTCTGTCACGCTGGGGATGGGGCTGTACAATGCAGCGAGTCGTTCAAATGTCCATTGACTTCAGCGAGACTGTAAAATTCCCGCCGGTGTAAAATTCCGCCATCAGGGCCGTCACTAGTTTGTCACTCTTTGTGCAGAGGTGAAACACTAGCAGCTCCACTCTTCTACCATAACAGCCATCACTCTCACTCTCTCTCACTCTGTCCCTGACTCTGTCCTGGCCAACATATAACACTGATTAACACCACCAAGAAACAGATTATCTGCCTATTAATCTTATTGTTCTTTGTGGTATCTTTTGTGGAATTAGTTTCCATGTTTGCCTACATAACAGTGATTACACTTCAGCAGTAATTATTCAGCTGTTAAGTGCTTTGAGACATCCTAAGGTCTTGAAATACACAATTTTACTAAGATATAATTATATAATGAACTGGTTGAATATTTGGAAGATCCAAAAGCTTAAAGGACAAGGGAAATGGGGCTAAGTGAATTGCTCGCACAGGTGAAACTGACTGAATGCTCTCTTTCTGTGCTCTGAATGCTCTGCTTCTTAAGCAGCGCAACATTAGGGGAATTATAATTCACAAGGGAACAAATGATTCAGGGTATCTTTTCCTGACTGATAACTGTTGACTCCTGTGGGAAATTAATGTAGAAAAGGAGAGAAAATAATACAGCAAAGCCAACTTATATAATCGAAGAAACTACTGACGCTCATTGCTGTTGAAAAATAATTGTCTCCTGAGATGTGGGTGAAATGGGCAAAGATACATTTATTGCCCATTCCTACTTTCTCTGAGAAAATTATAGTGGGCGTCCCCTTGAAATAGCGGCTCTCCTCATGATGGTGGCACTCCTACAATAGTTGTGGAGGGAATTGCAGAATATTAACCCAGCAACGATGGTGAAGGAATGTTAATATAGTCCAAGTTGGCATGGCATGTTAATTGGAGGGGAATTTAGAGATGGTGGTACCCTTGTGACATTGCTGCTCTTGTCCTTCTTGGTTATCAAGGTTGCAAGGAAGCAGGGAACTGCTATGGAAATAAACTTGGTGATTCACATCTGTGCATCCTGTAGATTGGATGTCACGTAGTCAAAATGCTCCAGTAATGGAGAGAGTGGACATTGAATCTAATTGCAGGAGAACCAATCAGTTGGTGGAAGGGCTTTGGGGGTAAACAAGGAAGTAATTCCTTACATAATGCCAGTATCTGCCAGGCTTCCCCAGCTACCACCCTGATGCATCTCATTCAGTTCAGTGTATGGTCAATGATGTCCACTGATATTCTGATAGTGAGGGAGCCTAGTAATGGCCTTGCCATTGAAGGTCAAGGGGAGATGGTTAGGCTATCCCTCATTTTGACATTGATGTACATGTAATGGCATCCAAAAGTGACCTGCCACATGTCAGTCCAAGACTAAATATTATCCAACTCCTTAAATGGGTTGCATTATTGGAGGTGCATACAGGAAGGTCACTTGAACAAGGCAACAGAAAGGGCTGTCGCATTCAATAGAATGGAATCTCAGCCTTGAGGAGAGAAACAGGATAAAATTGATTGGAGAAAAAAGGTCAGGCATGACCATCAATAATGTATGTTACATTTTAGGGTCCTTTTCTGTATTCTACATATTTTGACTTAAATATTTTAGGGTACTGTCAAAGATGGGTCTCAGCACCCAGTGGAAAGTATTTTAACTGACCTAGAAATCTGGATGAACTTTGATACTATGCCAGAATAAGAAACGTAACACTTAGAGCAGAAGGTTTCGCTTGGCGGGCTGGCGCGCGCCCGACCCACTCAAGCCTAAAATGATGCACGTTGACTTCGGCTGAGCGTGCCAGCACCAACGCGCAGTCGGGCGATAGTTCGGTCAGCAGGCGCATGCTGGAGCCGGCAGTGCGTCCGCCGACAATTAAAATATCCGTTAATATTAACGTTAAAAATCCTAATGGTGGGCGGACAGGCGAAAAGGTCAAGCGGCCTTTGCATTTTTTTGGAAACCTCATCCACGGGGAGGGGGGGAGGGTGGGTATGAGGTTTCCAAAAGCAAATAAAAATAAAATAAAAGCTTTGATTTTTTTTTAACAACAGAGGCACATGAGGGGACATGTTTTATTACATTTTTTTTTATTATTGTTTTATATCTCTTCATCTCCCTGAGGCAGCGTGAAATCGCAGTGCGGTGCCGATCACGGGCAGAGGTCAGCTTCCTAACCACCCCCTGCCCACCCCCACCGAGCATCCCTGCCAAGTGCAAAATTCTGCCCTTCCAATTGCTTTAGCTACTTGGCCTAGTGTGTCACTACAGAATTTCTTCTTGTGTCTTCAGACTTTAACTACCAAATATACTTAATGAAAAATAGATGAACAAGCAAATAACTACCAGTAATTTAATATATTAAACTATATATATACATATATATATAATTAATATTAAATTGCTAATTTCTCATAATAATGAAGCATATTTTTCTGTACTAAACTAATAATTTGAATCCCTCAAGCTATCTGTTTAAAGACTTAAACAAACTGATTTTCCAAAATTTGCATTAATTTAAGCGAGGGACATGGTTCTGAATGTAACTCATTTTTAACTTGCACGTTTTGATTGAATTAAAGGAGCCACGGACAAGCTCAAACCTGGGACAACGAGTGTTTCATTTTCATCATGACTTTTATGTAGATTACTAGATTCTGAAACAAAGAAGGTCAAGAGGGAATTTAATTAGGAAAGTACTTGAGGGTGAGCAATGGAAGATTGTACCAGTAAATGTGTTACAAGGAGGAATATACTGAGGGTTTTAAAAAAAATATTCGTTCTTGGGATGCGGCTTGGCCAGCATTTACTGCACTTGAGAAGGTGATGGTGAGCCGCCATCTTGAACTGCTGCAGCCCGTGTAGTATAGGTGCACGCAAAGTGTTGTTAGGGAGGGAATTCCATGATTTTGACCCAGCGACAGTGAAGGAATGGCGATTATGATTCCAAAACTGGTGGAGTTCACAGAATCACAAACTTGTTATAGCGCAGATGGAGGCCATTGAGCCCATCTGGTCTGCACCAGCTCTCCAAATGAGCAATTCTTCTAGTGCCATACCACCCCACCCCCCAGCCTTCTCCCTGTAACCCTTCACATTCTTTCTTTTCAGATAACTATCTAATTCCCTTTTGGATGCCTCGATTGAACCTGCCTCCACCACACCTTTCTGGTAGTGCATTCCAGATCCTAATCAGTTGCTGTGTGAAAAAAGTTTTTCCTTATGTTGTCATTGCTTCTTTTAATGGTGTAGCATTTATGGCTTTTATGAATTTATGATTGGAATTAAGGGTGAAGTCACAAAAATGACAGCACGGAAGTCCTCACCACAAATGGCAAAGAGGCAGTGCCAATGGTATCATTTGAAAGAAAATTGGATAAATACTGGAAAGGAAAACATAAATGGATACAGAGAAAGAACAGGGAAATGGGATTAGGGTAGACCCCTCTCTTAGTAAAACTAACACTAGCTCTGGGGTGATAATCTGAAAATCAAATTGTTGTTTCAGTAACAAAAACAGAAACAGAAATACCTGGAAAAACTCAGCAGGTCTGGCAGCATCGGCGGAGAAGAGCACAGTTGACCTTTCGAGTCCTCATGACCCTTCAACAGAACAAGACAAGGGTCATGAGGACTCGAAACGTCAACTGTGCTCTTCTCCGCTGATGCTGCCAGACCTGCTGAGTGTTTCCAGGTATTTCTATTTCTGTTTTTGATTTGGATTTCCAGCATCCGCAGTTTTTTGTTTTTATCTCTGTTGTTTCAGTAATGCTGGTCATTGCTTCCAACATGTTTTGCAATAAATTAGAGTAATTTGAAGTATGTTTATAAGGAAGAAAACTGCACTGACCCAAATTGGTCCAGACTATAAACAACATCTTCTGCAACATTCACTGAAATCTATTTTCATTGTCAATTTAAGTGAACAGATTTATGCAAATATCTTCACAGCATGTCTTTGAAGAATGTTAATTTTACAGTACCAGCTGGGAAATCTATCTTTAAATGAAGTGCCCACAACACAATGGACCATTGTTCTGGATTTGCCTGTTCACGCACTCAACTTATGGTTCACAAATGGTCTCTTCAACTGTTCCTAACTATTGCATCAAAGCTATAATCAGAAGCAGCAATCAATATATCTTGCTACCAGAGATTTATCCCAGATAAGTGCAGCTGCTGATTAACTCCAATCACCTTCACTCATACTGCACAAGGCACCAAAGATATTAATGCATGGAATAATTAAGGTGATTATTTTTTTAAAGAAAGCCTTCGTGTTTTTCTGGGTTTTTTTTCAAATTTCACATCGCAAATAATCCCAGAAATAAAATGTTCTACCCTATCAGGTTTTGCATCATTATAGACCTCACAACTCAAATTTATTACCTATCAAGACTCACTTCAGGGATATCTCGACTGACACTCCAGTGCAGTGCTGAGGGAGTGCTGCACCAGGAGGTAGTCTTTCAGATGAGATGTTAAACCGAGGCCCCACCTGCCCCCTCAGAAGATCCCAAGTCACTATTTCAAACAAGAGCAAAGTAGCTCTCCCCAGGCTCCCCGCCAATATTTATCCCTCAACCAACATAACTAAAACAGATTATCTGGCCATTATCAAAGTGCTGTTTGTGGGAGCTTGCTGTGCACAGATTGGCTGGTATGTTTCCTACGTTATAACAGTGACTACACTTCAAAAGTGTGAGGCTATAAAAAATATATAGTGCAAGCCTTTTCTTCATACTGTCGAATAGTATTGAGTGGGGATTTTCCTGTTTGTCACACCTCAGATGTCAAACATTTAGAGAAAAAAAAAATCAACTAATCACATGCAACAATGTGTAAACAGTAACACGAAGCCAGTCATTTCCTGCTGCTTTTTCTGACCCTCAGTAGCCAAGCACTTTCTCAATGGTAGGAGGCAAATGGTTGCCAATTTAACAAACCATTAACAATAATTCACTTGCATTTGACTTTGGGAGAAATTTATTTAGGGCGTGTGGTTGTTCCATTGTCATTGCTGGACCTCTTGGCAGTCCTGGCGGTGCTGGACCTCGTTTTAGGGAATGAAGCCGGGCAAGTGGTGAGTGTCAGTGGGGGAGCATTTCGGTGATAGTGATCATAACTCAGTAAGATTTAAGGTCGTTATGGAAAAGGACAAAGATGGACCGTGAATAAAGGTTCTCAACTAGGGGAAGGCCAATTTTAATATAAGACAGGATCTGGCCAAAGTGGACTGGGAGCAGCTACTTGTAGGAAAATCTACATCAGAGCAGTGGGAGTCGTTCAAAAAAGAAATAAGAGTGCAGGGCCAACATGTTCCTGTAAAAGTAAAGGGCGGGACCAACAAGTCCAGAGAACCCTGGATGTTGAGGAATGTACAGGATTGTATCAGGGAAAAAAGGGAAGCTTATGGTAGATACTGAGGGCTCAAAACAGTGGAAGCCCTAGAGGAGTATAAAATGTGTAGGAGGTTACTTAAAAAAGAAATTAGGAGAGTGAAGAGGGGGCATGAAAAAACACTGGTGGGTAAAATAAAGGAAAATCCAAAGGCGTTTTATAAGTATATTAGGGGCAAGAAGATAACCAGGGAAAGAGTAGGGCCCATTAGGGACCAAAGTGGCAATCTGTGTGAGGAGCCGGAAGATGTAGGTGAGGTTTTAAATGAGTACTTTGCATCTGTATTCACAATAGAGAAGGTATAGAAATCAAGGAGGGGTCTGTGATATACTTGAATAAATTAGCATTGAGAGGGAGGAGGTATTAGTGGTTTTAGCATGCTTAGAAGTGGATAAACCCCCAGGACCAGATGAGATGTATCCCAGGCTGCTGTGGGAGGCAAAGGAGGAGATTGGGTGGGCCCTGACATTAATTTTCAAATCCTCTCTGGCAACAGGTGAGGTGTCAGAGGGCTGGAGGACAGCTAATGTGGTACAATTATTCAAGAATGGTGCTCCGGATAAACTAGGGAACTATAGGCGAGTGAGCCTAACATCAGTGGTCGGGAAATTTTTGGAAAAAATTCTGAGGGACGGAATTATTCTTTACTTGGAGAGGCAAGGGTTCATCAAGGATAGTCAGCATGGCTTTGTCAGGGGGAGATCATGTCTAACAAATTTGATTGAATTTTTCGAGGAGATGACTAGGTGTGTAGATAAGGGTAGTGTAGTTGATGTAGTCTACGTGGACTTTAGTAAGGCCTTTGACAAGGTCTCACATGGGAGACTGGTCAAGAAGCTAAGAGCCCATGGGATCCAGGGCAATTTGGCAAATTGGATCCAAAATCGGCTTAGCAGCAGGAGGCAGAGGGAGATGGTCGAGGGTTGTTTTTGTGACTGGAAGCCTGTGTCCAGTGGTGTATCGAAGGTTTGGTGCTGGGTCTCTTGCTATTTTTAGTGTACATTAATTATCTAGACATGAATGTAGGAGGTATGATCAGTAAGTTCGCAGATGACATGAAAATTGGTGGTGTGGTAAATAGCGAGGAGGAAAGCCTTAGATTACAGGACAATATAGACAGGCTGGTCAGATGGACAGAACAGTGGCAAATGGAATTTAACCCTTAAAAGTGTGAGGTGATGCATTTTGGGAGGATTAACAAGGCAAGAGAGTACAGGATGAATGGTAGGGCCCATAGGAAGTACAGAGGATCAGAGGGACCTTGGTGTGCATGTCCATAGATCCTTGAAGGCAGCTGGACAGGTAGATAAGGTGGTTAAGAAGGCATATGGGGTACTTGCATTTATTAGTCGAGGCACTGAATATAAGAGCAGGGAGGTTATGATGGAGCTGTATAAAACATTAGTTAGGCCACACCTGGAGCACTGTGTGTAATTCCGGTCACCACTATAGGAAGGATGTGATTGCACTGGAGAGGCTGCAGAGGAGATTTACCAGGATGTTGCCTAGTATGGAGCATTTCAGCTATGAAGAGAGACTAGACAGGCTGGGGTTGGTTTCCTTAGAGCAGAGAAGGCTGAGCAGGTACCTATAAAATTATGAGGGGCATAGATAGGGTAGATAGGAAGAAACTTTTCCCCTTACTGGAGAGGTCAATAACCAAAGGGCATAAATTTAAGGTAAGGGGCAGGAGGTTTAGAGGGGATTTGAGGATTTGATTTTCACCCAGAGGGTAGGGGGCATCTGGAACTCACTGCCTGAAAGTGTGGTAGAGGCGGAAACCCTCATAACATTTAAGAAGTATTTAGATGAACACTTGAAACACCGTAGCATTAAGGGCTAGGGGCCAAATGCTGGAATTGGGATTGGAGTAGATAGGGGCTTGATGACTGGCATGGACATGATGGGCCAAAAATCCTCTTTCCGTGCTGTAAAACTCTATGACTCTATGACTCTAGAGTAGGCAGGGGATAGGGGCGGATTTCTCAGAGCAGCCAAATTTGAGAGTAGCCTATCTTGGCACTCGCTGCTCCCCTGCACTGGGAGACCAAATGCAGGTTGGGTGACCACTTTGCAGAACACCTCCGCTCAGTCCGCAAGCATGACCCTGGACCTCCAGTTGCTTACCACCACCTTGCTCTCACACTGACAATACTGCCCTCAGCCTGCTGCTGTGTTTCAGTGAAGCTCAACACAAGTTCAAGAAGCAGCACCTCATCTTCCATTTAGGCACTTTACAGCCTTCTGGACTCAACATTAAGTTCAACAATTTCAGCCCGCGAACTCTGTCCCCCATTTTGATTTTTTTTCGCCATGCGCCAGTCTTAATCTTGTTTTTCACGTTTTTCCTCTCGGAGAGAGCTGTTCATTGTTCTGCCATTTACACTCACTCTGAACAAATACTTTGATTTTTTTGCTATAATCATTACTACTCCTTTGGCCTTTTGTTCCATGACACCTTTGCCATTTAATCTCTCCTGCTCTCTACCCCATCCCAGACCTTCCCTTTTGTCCTTCCTCAGCCCCAATGGCATAAAACCCATCACATTTCGACCTTCTCATGCCCACATTTCCATCCTTGGCCTGCTGCAATGTTCCAGTAAAGCCCAACGCAAACGAAGGAACAGCACCACATCTTCCGATTAGGCACTTTACAACCTTCTGGACTCAACATTGAGTTCAACAACTTCAGACCATGAACTCTCTCCTCCATTTTGATCTTTTTTTTTCAACCCCCTCTCCCCACAGAGCCATCAGTAACTTGTTCCTATGTTTTGCTTTCACAAGTTGACCCTCATTCCGTTATCTTACCTTTATGCCACTATTAACACCTTCTTTAGTCTTTATCACTACCATTAACACTCCCTTTGCCTTGTGTCCGTGACACCTTTGTCAAATCTCCCCTGAGCTCCCATCTCTCCCTGACATTCCAGTTTGCTCCACCAACGACGTCCCCTCCACTCCCCTTTAACAGTATAAAAGCCATCACATTTCTACCTCTCTTCAGTTCTCAAGGAGAGTTTTACAGATTTGAAATGTTAACTTTATTTTTCTGTCGACTCAGATGCTGTCAGACCTGCTGAGTTTCTCCAGCACTTTCTGTTTTTATTATGAAGGAATTTTTCCCACTGGTTTTCAGTGGCCTCATCCAGTTTGGTGAGGCTACTCTTTTAAACCGGGAAAAGAAAACAATCCAAAATTGAGTATATTTTGCCCCATTCAATAAATTTAGTGAAAAGTGGACATAAATTGCAAGGAATCCACCTTTAATTAGTTAAATGATTCCTCGTAGTTCATGCTCGAGTGTGTGGTCCAAATGCAAGTTTATTATTCAGGCACAAAAATACAGTAATTATTACACTTACGTGATAAACTCATACGATTTAGGTTCTGTAGCCCTGAGGTAACCAGATTTGGCTTCTGTGGTGTTTTTCTAGCCACTGTCCTGGCAGCTCTCCCCCACAGAGCCCTCACTGTTCTCGCGAAGCTCTTACTTACCCCTCCCACTAAAGTTCAGAAACTTCTCCTTTGGCATCAATTAGATCATAAGAAATAGGAGCAGGAGAGTAGGCCTCTCAGTCTACCAAGCCTGCTCCGTCATTCAGTTTGATTGTGGCTAATTTGACTGTGGCCTTCACTCCACATTCCTGCCTGTCTCCATAATCTTTGTGAATTAAGGATCTGCCTTGAATATATTCAATGGTCCTGCCTCCTGTGTTCAAAACATGGCCAAACAGGTTGATTATCAGCCTGTAGTTCCTTCCAATACACCTAATGGCAGGTGATAAGAGTGGGAGAGTTTCCTGGTCATCCACACTGCAGTACTTTGCCAAGCATAATCATGGACCAATCCAATGGAAGTCCATGGTCACCAATGCCCTCTTAGAGCATGGTACCTGGAGGAGGAGGGGGAGGATCTTGCCTCCACTGCTCTCTGTGGAAGAGAATTCCAAAGACTAACGACCCTCCAATAGAAGAAACTCCTCCTCATCTCCGTCTTTGGGAGACTCTTCATTTTCAAACTGCGCCCCCTAGTTCTAGATTCCCCCACGAATGGAAACATTCTCTCAGCATCCACCCTGCCAAGCCACCTCAAAATCTTAAATGTTTCAGTAGGATTACCATTGAGTATAGGTCCAACCTGCTCAATCTTTCCTCATAAGACAATCATGTCAAGTCTTGACACCCAGTGTTTGACAGTGTGCATTGAAGTGAGATTTCTTCTCACCAAACCTCCAGATGCTGCAGATGTGATAGTTTTGATAGTTTGGTTGTTAATCAGTTTAACCTGATGTCTCCTGTCTGGCAATATAAAGGGACAGGAGATGCCCTGGGCATCCTGGATAAATACTGAAGCTCTGGGTAAGATTGATCCTGGCTCACAGAGGTTTTAATCCTGAAAGAATGGGCTCTTCACCTTTTGGAAGGTTGTGATTAGGAGGGCACCAGTAGGATGTATCAGATAGTAAGTGGCACAGAAAAGGCAAATCTGGGCAGTGGGCAAACGGGCACAAGTTCAAATTGAGGAAAGTCAAATTTCGAACAGAGATCAGGAAGCTCTTGACCCGTGGAGTGATCGAAACACCGGAATGGACTCTGGGGTGGAGTGCTTGAGGTCAAATTCAGAGTCATTTAAGACATTTTGATGCTACCCGGAAGGAAAAAACAGTTCAGATGAATACTCTTATTTCCCAGTTTTCACTAGTGTTCCATCTTAAGGCACACAAGACCAGTTTTTCCTTCTGGGTATGAGGGAGGGACTCTAGAGGGTGAATTTAAGGGAGAGGAAAGGGCGGGGAAAAAGGGGGCAACTCCAATTGTCATCCAGTTCCCGCTGACCTGTAGAAACTCAGGGAGAGCCTAGTTAGGAAATGCAAATTGGAGTGGCATGGCTTATGCGAACTGAGCTGGAATGGCTCAGTGGGTAGCTCTTCTGCCTCTGAGCCGGAAGGCCCTGGGTTCAAGTCCCACTCCAGGGCTTGTTGGCCACGAGAGAACCCAGCCACTGATACAGGGCAAGCCAGCATGCATTGGTGCCAGCTCCCAAGCCCAGATAAATGGAGAGAGTTAGGGGCAGTAAAACCACTCGCCAGGTCCAAGAAAGATGGTTGACATGAAGGTGGTCAACCAGCACTGTGGCAACTCGTTGTAACATTGGAAAAGTTGAAAGAGGAAGGAAGGGCGGCATGACTCACCTGAGATGCCCAATGGCATTTCAACCTGCTCCAGAGAGGGCTGCTGTGCCAGGTAAAGCTTTTAGGAGGGTCACTGGAGCCAAGAGGAGCAGGCAAACTCCTGCAGGCCATGTAAAGCAGGTCCAGGCCTCTGCTTCCCCTCCTCCATGCCACCAACCCCCCTAACCCCCAGCCCAAATATTCTATCCCAGCCACCCGACCCTAGGAACAACCTACCCTCACAGGCTCATCTTGCTGCCAGCAACTTTCTACTGATCTTTATCTTCGCTTGCCAGCCAACTGCCATTTTGTACCAACAATGTTCAAGCACCTGACCGACGGCATTCAAATGACATCCGGCACTTAAAACCTGCTGGCTTTCTGTCTCAAACTCCCAGTCCATTCCTTCCCTCTTCCTACTGGAGGTTGCAATGGGTTTTTCTGGCTATAGTGCTACGATAAGCCTAATAGCCAATCTTGTCTGCACACCTTAAACCTGGTTTTGAAAAAAATATGGCATTCTTTATCCAAAAAATACTTCAGTGATACAATATCATCATTGTATTATCAATCAAATGCAATAAGACCTGGACAATATCCAGGCTTGGGCTGACAAGTGGCAAGTAATGCTTGCGCCACACAAGTGTCAGGCAATGACCATCTCCAACAAGAGAGAATCCAACCATCACCCCTTGATGTTCAATGGCATTACCATCACTAAATCCCCCACTATCAACATCCTGGGGGGTCACCATTGACCAGAAACTGAACTGGACTAGCCATATAAATACTGTGGCTACAAGAGCAGGTCAGAGGCTAGGAATCCTGCAACGAGTAACTCACCTCCTGACTCCCCAAAGCCTGTCCACCATCTACAAGGCACAAGTCAGGAGTGTGATGGAATACTCCCCACTTGCCTGGATGAGTGCAGCTCCCACAACACTCAAGAAGCTCGACACCATCCAGGACAAAGCTGCCCACTTGATTGGGACCCCATCCACCACCTTCACCATCCACTCCCTCCACCACTGACGCACAGTAGCAACATGTGTACCATCTACAGGATGCACTGCAGGAATTCACCCAGGCTCCTTAGACAGCACCTTCCAAACCCATGACCACTACCATCTAGAAGGACAAGGGCAGCTGATAGATGGGAACACCGCCACCTGGAAGTTACCCTCCAAGCCACTCACCATCCTGACTTGGAAATATATCGGCCGTTCCTTCACTGTCACTGGGTCAAAATCCTGGTCCTCCCTTCCTAACATCACTGTGGATGTACCTGCAGTGGTTCAAGAAGGCAGCTCACCACCACCTTTTCAAGGGCAACTAGGGATGGGCAATAAATGCTGGCCCAGCCAGCGAAGCCCACATCCCATGAATGATTTTTTTAAAAAAATCACAATGTACCTTCCTCTGTTCTGAGTCCCCGGAAACCTAAATGCTTTCCTGGACATTGCTTCCCCTTTAAAGAGACGAATTTCCCAAATGGTTTGCCCCACATTGGGCCTGCCTTTTGAATCTTTGGTTTTTCACTTCTCACGGGAGATGATATGCCTTTTGGGGCAGTTTGCATATTGTGATTACACAACGTGTCACAAATTATAAGGGGCAGGCTAAACCTACCAGAGGGTCTTTTCCTGCTTGGCCTTGTTAGAATGTGTTATGCTTTTCCTGCATCATTAAAGGAGGGGCAGCATTTACTACAGTCGAAAAGGTACACTGAACAAAGACCTTCTGGTGGAAAGCACCATTACTAGAGTCATAGTGTATTCATTAATAGGAAAGCATATCGTGCAACCTTATACCCTGACATACAAGTATAATCTTCCATTTGACACGTAAAATGTAACTTTGTTAAAAAAAAACAGTCTGGCGTTAAGTTCCTGTGAAAATGAAAGATTGGAAAAATGTAAATATTGTGTTAAGTACCGGCCAAGCACATTTAACTTGTCACTCTGTAGAGATGGTATTCTGCATAATGTGTCATCTCAGTACTGCGACTCATCATTTCCTAATGATGTGCCACACGATTGCCAGATGCAGGAACAGCTGCAGCTTCAGTTCCTGCAGGCTTCAACTCTACACTACATAATATTCGGTATTAGACTGCAACGGGGATAATGCACTTCAGGTAGCCTAAAGAGAGGAGACAAAGCTTAAGCAGCCATTAAAGGGAATATCTGTACGCTTGTGCTGTTAGAAGGCTTGGGTTCCTCTTCAAACGCATGCATGGGATTTAGCTGAACTCAGTTACGGAGCTGAAATCGGTGGGATTATGGTCTCAAACTTTGCCAGAAGGAAAAGAGCAGTTCAAAATTGTCAAATCCCAGTAAAAAGCAGTAATACTGGCAGCAGTAATACTGGAGTTCCAGTTTAAGGTATACAAGACCAGTTCAGCCCAGTTTCACTGGTACCCTTCATTTCCAAGTTTCACTGCTTTTTCCTCTTTATGTGCGGTTCAGGAGCAAAGGTCCAAATTGAGCTTAATTCAGGATTTCTCATTGGCGAAATGCTCGTTTGTGCCCGTGCTGTGCCAACCTTTCACTCTGACATTGAAGTTGTGCATGGTGGATTATTTGAGGCCTCTCCCAATCGACCCCCTCCCCCGCCCCATCCCACAGCATTCTCCTGATGTAAGGGATAGGAAATAACCTGGTGCCCGCCCTCTGGCATCGTGCTCACTCAGTACCTGCTAAAAATTGAATCATTCCTTCCCTCTTTTGAGGCAAAGATCGATCTGCTTTTTATTGCCTGCTTATGTTGAGTGAGTTCAGCTTGGGAGCCTCACATGTTGCAATATTGAGATAGGGGTTGGACAAGTAAAATGGTCTGAGCCGTGTAGATTTGGTTGGTATTAAATAGCAGACTGAGACTTAATCATTCCTGCCTTCCACCCACAAAAACACAAACTTTCTCTTTTGCTGGTTCCTCGTATTTCTATGGGCAGGATTTTATGCTGTTGGGTGGGCGCAGCAGGAGGACCCGGGAGCGGCCGCGAAACTGACCACTGCCTGCGATCGGGCCCTGACATAAGTTATGTTATAAGTGACGTTTCAATATTTCTTTTTATTTTTAATTCCTGTAGGAAACCTCATCCCGCCCATGGCTGAGGTTTCATAAAAAGTCCAAAGGCCGCCTGGCCGATTCGCCTGCCCATCAACCATAAGGTTGGACGGGCGATGAAAAATTGAACTCAGTTAATACTTTAATGGCCTTAATAGGCCTGTTAATTGCCGGTGGGCGCGCTGCCAACTCCCATGCGTGCCCGCCGACTGAAATATCGCGCGAGTGCGCGGTGACGTCGGAATGCTCGTCGGAATGTCATCACGCGTCATTTTACACTCGAGCAAGTCAGGCACTTGCCCACCCGCTCAGTGAAAAATTCAGCCCTGTGTCTCTTCACCTGCTTAAATCTTACACAATCCACCATTTCCCAATTCCGATGAAAGGTCACCAACCTGAAGTATAAACCCTGTTCCTTACTCCACAGATGACCAGCTGACCTGCTGAGTGCCTGCAACACTTTCTGCTTTTATCTCAGAGCTGCAGTATCTTACTCTTGTTTCCGTAGAAGACTCTTAACTCTTGCCCGCACCAGTAGTTACTGGTTGGGCGCCACAAGCGGTGAAACACAAACCTTTCTTAACTTAAGTCTTCAAAGAAAATGTTAAATTATATGAGATTCTTTAAACTGGGTCAGGATTGGGGCCCCTGGGCAGGGGGGAGGGCACTTAAGGTGGTCAGTGACAGTCCCAGAGGACAAGTAATTGAGGCTGGGGCTGTGAGGCAGTGGTAGGCCTCATTGTCAGATTTGACCTCATTCTCTACCTGATCCTCCCCATGGGATCACAGAGGAGGATTCAGCCCTAGATATCAAGGTTGCATCACATCCTTCTATTCCTTAAGTTCTTGGGTTCTCCCTAACTCTGCTGTCTTGAGGTGTAAAGTGGGGGAGATAGCTGAATGGTCAACTTTTGCCTCTTGATGACCCCTTCATGTTTTCAATGGATGACCTTTCAGGTGATATCCTCTCACCTGCCATTTCTTTTCTTGACTCAATTGTCGAAGCCACAAAAACCCAGCCCTGCCTCCTCCTCCTCCTCTGAATGTTCCAGGTCTGCCTTCCTTCATGAAGCAATGGATAGGGATGTGGATAAATCGTACATGAAAATGTTGAATTTCTAAATACTAGGTCCCCTTCGTAAAAGTGTTTGTTTCTATCCCAAAGACGGGAGCAGCAGAGAGGAAAAGAATGTTGTTCTGAGATAGGACAGGGTGCAGGGAGGAGGCAATAACTGAGGTCACAAAGTGAGAAGCACAAGAGGCAAGAAGTCCAAAAGCCATGGAGTGAGAGGCAGAATAAAGGCAGTAGTGGCGGGAACAGGGTTGGGAAGGCATTAGGAATGTTGGTCAGTTTGGAGACATTGTTTTTTTTGTTTGCTGGATTACTTTGGGGCAGAGTTCACACGGCTGTTGAAGGAGACCTAATTAAAAAAGAATAACCCTCGTATCTGACTGATTTCCTCTGTAGAGACGCTGAACCGCTTAGAAAAGAGGGCTGAAAAGTATTTTGCAGATTGGGGCTGACTTGATGTTGCTACTGTAGAAATGAACCAATCGCAAAACCAGGACACGAGGCAAAAATAAATCTGTCAGAAAACTCACTCTCACTCCAGATTTGTTAACTCTAGACAGATACGATGTTAGACTCCACAGCAGCCTCATCTACAGGGGAGGTGGTGGTGTCACTGGACCAGTAATCCAGAGACCCAGATAATGCTCTGGGGTCCTGGGTTTGAATCTCACCATGGCAGATGGTGGAATTTGAATCCAATAAAATATCTGGAATTAAAAGTCTAATGATGACCTTTGCCGATTGTCGTAAAAACCCATCTGGTTCACCAATGCCCTTTAGGGAAGGAAATCTGCCGTCCTTACCGGGCCTGGCCTAAGTGTGACTCCAGACCCCACAGCAATGTGGTTGATTCTTACGTGCCCTCTGAAATGGCCTAGCAAGTCACTGAGTTGCTACCACTGCCTTCTCAAGGGCAATTAGCGATGGGCAATAAATGCTGGCCTAGCCAGTGACACCCACATCCCATGAACGAAAATATAGAAAGAACATTCTCTGGAATATCAAAGCAAATGAGCAATCAGCATTGTATCCGTGTTGCAATCGCAATGATACTGGGAGACATGACACAGTGGTCTGCATTTCAGTGACTGGTGTTTTATATAGCTGTCGGAATTCTGTCAAGACACCTCCACAAAATGAGAGGGGCCAGCCACTGTAGTCTCTTCCATTGGATGAGTTTAGAAGGTAAGGTCATTCCCTGCTCTGCCATAATCAGTCTCCGCTTTGGCAGTGTAACTACATTCTTGACCTTGGGTAGGTGAAGTGATACTTTATGTAGAAGGTGCTTAACAGATGGAACCAGTTCCGAGGTGCACTGAACTCATTTGAGAAACGAGTACATGTGGTTATGGAGAGACAGTGGGGTCAAAGAGCTTTCTATGACTGACTCTCTCTCAAAGCGGTGAGAAAATATAACATTCTAACTCGCTCAGCAGAAACCATGTGAGATTAAAGTAAGGCAGCCTTGATTCCCACATATGACAATTCAGCCCTTAATCCTCATGACTCTGGCAGTCCTAATTTGTTTTTAAACTTCCTTTACAAATTGTGAATGGGGTACCAGAGGGTGATTGGTGTCCACACAGTTGGACCCAAGGGAGAGAATTAGCAGTTTCAGAGGAAAGGCAAGAAGAGAACTGAACACAGAAAAATAACTGACTGCCGAAGTTAATGGGGAAAATGAAACCTGTTACCAATACAATGTATGGATGGGTATTCAGTGATGAATTCAGTCAAGAAGGCCTCAATTATATTGACTATAGCTCCCTTTGAAGAATTGTTCCTTAAACTGGGGTCTGTAAAGCAATCCTGGATGTCACCAGGGTCTTACCAGCCAGCGTGAAGAAAGCTTTGGAAATTGTTCTATAGCCAGTAATTTCTGAGCCGAATATGGGGCAAAATTTACAATTGATTTCAAAGCTCCGTGCAAGAGGAGGCTACATCAGGAATTTAGACACGGAGGGTCAGGTGGATTTTCCATCCATAGCTAAACCATTAATTTCAGCAAGATAAAAGCAAAATACTGCGGATGCTGGAAATCTGAAACAAAAACAATAATTGCTGGAAAAACTCAGCAGGTCTGACAGCATCTGCGGAGAGGAAGACAGAGTTAACGTTTCGAGTCCGTATGACTCTCCATCAGAGTGTTCTGTTGCTATGGCAATGCTATTATTGCCTGGGGGTGAGACCCTGTATAGGAAAATCCAAGCTCTGTGCGGCTTGTTTTAATAATCATGGAGATAATTAAAGTCCCAGTGGATCATTGTGTGTGGCCGCCTAGATCCCAGTCACTGGAATAGGTAGGATTTTCTCCATAGCTTCTCTTGACTGAGGCCTTTCTTCGAGGTATGTTGGCCGCCCTTGTTCCGCAGTCGTTTCTCTTCTTGCTTCTTCCAGTCGCTGGGCTCTTTACCTGAAGCTTCTTCCATCATGTTTTCTGCTGCTCCCATCTGTTATCATCATCATAGGTCTTAGATGAGGTTGTCCATGGTTAGGATTTACAGATGTTGCTGGAGGCAAGGCTGTTGGTGAACTTTAACTCTTATTGAATCACGGAATTACAGTGCAGAAGAGGCCCTTCGGCCCATCGAATCTGCACCGACACGTGAGAAACACCTGACCTACCTAATCCCATTTACCAGCACTTGGCCCATAGCCTTGAATGTTATGACGTGCCAAGTGCTCATCCAGGTACTTTTTAAAGGATGTGAGGCAACCCGCCTCCACCACCCTCCCAGGCAGCGCATTCCAGACCGTCACCACCCTCTGGGTAAAAAAGGTTTTCCTCACATCCCCCCTAAACCTCCTGCCCCTCACCTTGAATTTGTGCCCCCTCGTGACTGACCCTTCAACTAAGGGGAACAGCTGCTCCCTATCCACCCTGTCCATGCCCCTCATAATCTTGTACACCTCGATCAGGTTGCCCCTCAGTCTTCTCTGCTCCAACGAAACAACCCAAGTCTATCCAACCTCTCTTCATAACTTAAATGTTTCATCCCAGGCAACATCCTGGTGAATCTCCTCTGCACCCTCTCCAGTGCAATCACATCCTTCCAATAATGTGGCGACCAGAACTGCACACAGTACTCCAGCTGTGGCCTCACCAAGGTTCTATACAACTCCAACATTATACTTACAATGTAGAGTACAAGGCTTAGCAGGGGGCTCTGCATAGAACTATCTCTCTGTTGTCATGTGATCTTACATCATTGATGATATAGACTATCATTTACATATTTAACATTAACCCTTTGTACTACAGGATATTCTCCCAGATCTCCTCCATCTCTCCCCATTCTTTTCCTCCCTTTAATTCTCCCCTAAAATCCTAATTCTTTTGACCAAGCATTTGGTTCCCTCTCCTAATCCCTCCTCCTTTGGCTTGGTACCCATTTTCCGAGTGCCTCTGTGAAACTTCTCTAAATTCAAGGTGCTACACAAATGCAATTTGTGGTCGTTAGACCCTCAGCTTCTGTCAGCTGACTCCATTATGTCCCTCGGTCGATGGCGGAACATACCTTCTGCCATATGGTATGTGAACTTGTGGTGTCATGTTCCGGAGAGAATGCTGCTGTATTCAAGAAGATTGCAAACAAAAAATGGTGCCAAGACCGAACTGCACATAAGAAAAGTCTGCAGCTCCACAACAGAAAGTTGTGTAGCTGCATCATGGTCGGGCTCCTGTTTAGTCTCTTCAGGATCAGATGGCAAAGTGACGAAGAGAAAGTGTCCAGGGCAGTTATCCGTGCCAACGCATGCACCTTAGAGAAGCAAAACACCAGCTGACCTGGTGGTAGCCGCAGGGCATTAAGGACCTTCCAGGAAAACCATAGTGAACATGACAGAACAGTTGCCCTTCCTCATAATTTGCCGGACCATTTGCAACACCGAAGGAGGCCATTCAGCCCATCAAATAAATGCCAGCTGTCCATGAAGCAATCCAGTTAGTCCCATTCCTTCCCTCTATCCCAGTATCCATGGAGGTTTATGGGCAGCATCTTATGGTCCTCGCCAGCGAGTTTGAAGGCGGCAGGGAGCTGTCAAATTCCCCAGGTGGCCTTCTCACCACCCTCCTGCTTGCCCCGACCTGTCTGCAATCCAACATGGCACAGGTGAGGCCTAGGCCGGCCGGCCTGCCCTTACCCCAATTGAGGCCCTCTAGCGGGCATTGCCTAGCCTCAACTTTAAGGCTCTCAGGAGGACTTTAGGAGCAGCGGGGAAGCTCAGACCCTCTTCAGACCTCGAGCAGAATGGCGGGGTACACCTCCTTCAAAGGCCTCCTTTCCACATGGGGCACCTGCCAAAAGGCCTTCCCCTTGCTGGTGTTCCCTAGCCCCCTGGCTTCTCCGCCAAGAACCCCATCCTTCTTCCCCAAAAACCAACCCCCTCCCCGACCCCTCAGGGACTTACCTCCCCTCCCTGTCCTGAGAGTACCCATATTTACTTGATCCTGAACTCCAGGACATAGAACCAGGAGACTGCTTGTAGTCCCAGCCCCGGCCACTGCACTACTGGCACTGCTGGAACGACAGAGCTGTAGGCCAATCAGATTGGCTGGCATCTCTCTGAGGCAGACCTTCCTCCCAACTAGGGGGTGGAAGTCCCATCTCCAGCCGACTAATGCCGAGCATTAAAAGGCTGGGAGCAGTCAGTATCGTCAGGGATGTGTTCCCCTTTGACTCATTGGGTGGTGGGGCAGAAAATCCTGCCATCCGGAAAATCTAGCCCTAATTCTTTCAAGTGTCCATCCAACCACCTTTTGAAATGATTGATTATCCCTGTTCCTACCATGCTCAAAGGCAGTGAGTTCCAGGCCGTTACCACTCGCTGCATAAAAAAGTTTTTCCTCACATTTCCCCCGCATCTCTTTAACCAAACCTTAAACAAAAGGATGTAAATGCGTTAGAAGCAGTTCAGAGAAGGTTCATTTGACTGATACCTGGGATGGGGTTAATCTTACGAGGAAAGGTTGGACAGGCTGGGCCTGTACCCATTGGAGTTTAGAAGAATGAGAGGCGATCTTATTGAAACCTATAAGACCCTGAGGGGACTTGACAGGATGGATGCTGAAAAGATGTGTTCCTCTTGTGGGAGAGACTAGAACTAGGGGACACAGTTTAAAAATAAGGAGTCTCCCATTTAAAATGATGAGAAGAAATTTTTCTCTCTCAGAGGCTCATGAGTCTTTGGAACTCTTCCCCAGAGAGCGGTGGGAGGGTCAATGAATATTTTTAAGGCAGAGGTGGGTAGATAAATTCTTGACTAACAAGGGAGTCAAAGGTTATCGGGGGTAGCGGGGGATGTGGAGTTGAGTCCACAATCAGATCAGTCCTGATCTTATTGAATGGCGGAGCAGGCTCGAGGGGCTGAATGGCCTATTCCTGCTCCTAATTCGTATGTTCATATGCAAATAGGATTTGATGCTCTTGAACCTTCTAGGCATTGACCAGCACCCAGTGTTTGCACAGGAGCACGATGCTCATAGGGGTCTCAGCAACGTGTTATCCAATTTGAATTACGTTGGGAATTAAATCCACAACTATTAAAACTTTTAGCCGATGCTTGTCCTCAGTGCACCGTCTGGACCAATGCGTGTTCCATTCCCAAACTGCCTAACACAGTTACAAACAAATTAATTGATTGTTAAAGTCTCTGCTGCATTTGAAATATTAATTGATTATGATTGATTAATCAGCACAGGCTTAATTAGCACCCTGCTGTGCTCTTCCTCCACCCCCGCGCTGCCCCCCTGCTATCAAGATTGTGTTTTCCAAAATTGCAGCTAAGAGGCTCCATGTCTTGGGTTTCCTTGTCAAGGTAGCTAAGAACAGCTAATAATGGATATTTATTTGCAATCTGCACTCTGGACAGTTAAATTCAGTAGGTGAAAATTAGATAATTTGCATGAGACCTTATGAGGTAAGGTGATTTCTTTTTCTTCAAATTGGGAAGCTAAACATGACCTATCTTGAAAGGACAGCTTTGTAAAATTCATACATGAGATGTCGGTGTCGTTGACTAGGCCAACATTTATTGCCGACCCCTAATTGCCCCTTGAGAAGGTGGTGGTGAGCAGCCTCCTTGAACCGCTGCAGTCCATGTCGTGTAGGTACACCCACAGCGCTGTTAGGGAGGGAGTTCCAGGATTTTGACCCAGCCACAGTGAAGGAACGGCTGATATAGCTCCAAGTCAGGATGGTGTGTGACTTAGAGGGGGACTTGCAGGTGGTGGTGTTCCCATGCATCTGCTGCCCTTATCCTTCTAGTAGAGGTCATGGGTTTGAAAGGTGCTGTCAAAGGAAACTTGAGGCAGGAAAGAAAACATTTCTTTAGGTGGCACTTTTCACATCTTCAGGATGGTTCCAAAGCGCTTTGCAACAATACGTTGCTTTTAAAGTGCAATCACAGCCGTTAGGTAGGAAAATGCCGCTGTTAAATTGTACAACACAAGACCCTACAAACAACAAACCTGCCCTGGGCAGAACATGGAATCTTTTGTGTGGCACCTGAATCTTGACGATGGTGCCTCAACCTACAGTAGCAGCAGTGTGTACTATCTACAAGATGCACTGCAGCAACTCGCGAAGGCTCCTTCAACAACACCTTCCAAACCTGCGATTTCTACCACCTAGAAGTATAAGGGCAGCAGATGCAATGGAAATGCCACCACCTGCAAGTTCCCCTGCAAGCCACACACCATTCTGATGTAAATCCTGGCTATATTGACATTCCTTCACTGTTACAGTAAATCCTGGAATTCCCTCCTGAACAGCACTGTGGATGTATCTGCACTAGATGGACTGCAGCTGTTCAAGCAGATGGTTTACCACCACCACATCGAGGGCCATTAGGGATGGGAAATAAGTTCTGGCCTTGCCAGTGATTCTGGCATCCCATGAATGGATAGGGAAAGTTTAATGTGTCATCTGAATGACAGCACCTCCAACAATGCAGCACTCTCTTAGAACTGCACTGAAGTGGCAGCCTAGTTACATCCTCATGTCCTGGAGTGGGGCATGGAACCCTGGTAGTTCTAGAGAGTTCTACCAAGTGAGAACTAGATAAGAGGAGAAGAATGAAGCTATAAAGACAGGGTAATGTGACACTTGGGTCTTAAAAGTCGTAGGAAAAGACAACTGAGAGGGTGAAGATGAATTAGCATAGGAGGAAATGCAAAGAGTGTTCAGTGAGGATACCAGAGATGTACCCATCACCTGCCAATTCAGCAAGAAACCTATGGTGAGAAAATTAAAATACACTTCGGTACATTTTATTCATTTACACATGATATTGATATTTATAAATAAAAAGAAATCAGACCATTTGAATTAAAATGTCCATATTGGATCAAATACAAATTTTCTGGGAGCTAGCATGTATTTTTGGGTTAAGAATTTTGTTCATTGCCAATTCCTGTTCATGGGGAAAATGAAGCATTTCAGAAAATAGCCACTCCTTGGGTTTCTTTAAAGAACACTGGACTAGAGGAGTCCAAGTTTACCAGCACCAGTGTTTAGCAGATGTTTGATTGCATGTTGACTTAGATGAATACATTGGAGGGAGATTTGCTTCTTGTATTAAGTTGTAGTGAAAATAAGGGAAGATGTCGATATGATTGAAATAAGAAAGCTATTTAACTTGGGCAATGAGTTTGGGATTAGGTCCTCCCACACGCTGACCCGAAGATTCTGGCCATTGATACGTGGCCTCTGGATCAGAAGATTGTTGAACCGAATGGCCGATTTCTCACTTTGCATTTTCTCACGTTCTTATACATGGGCTCAGACTCTCATTGGTGGCAACTGACTGAAGCATTAAGGGAGCATGGATACAGTTCTTTAACTGTGATCCTGCTTAAATGTATATCCCTGGATAGTGTCTAAATTGGAAATAAGACAATTTCTCCCCAGTTTGGATCAGTTAGGTGTCATCACCATGCTTGGCAATTGTCAGCGCTATAAAGAAATCCACAGTTTACTGCACAGTCTCTTCCTTTAGCCACAGATCCCAGTCATCCTAGTCCGGAGACTTAACTGCATAAAAGCAAAACACTGCAGATGCTGGGGGTAGTCTGAAACATAAACAGAAAGTGCTGGAAAATCTCAGCAGGTCCGGCATCATCTGTGCAGAGTGAAACGGAGTTAATGTTTCGAGTCCGTATGACCCTTCTTCAGAACTGAGGCTTAACTGCATGTTGGCAACAGCCAATACTTAGGGACTCCCCACTGCGCCCCCATCTCGCACCCCAACACCCCCACTTCCCCCTCCCCCCAACGATGTGTGAAAGTAGTGCTTGAATTTAATCATGCATTAACTAGACAGAATGGTAGATCTTCTCTTGTGTGGTTCACAGTCAGTTAGGAGATGCGAAGTAGGAGCATTACGCTATGCCAAGGACAAGGTCTATTCTAAAATGCAATGGTGTGCTCTGAAGATGAATCAGATGGGCTCGAAACATTAACTCTGTTTCTCTCTCCACAGACACTGCCAGACCTGCTGAGTTTTCCCAGCATTTTCTGTTTTTATTACAATGGTATGTAACTTGGCATGACTCTTTACAGCCTATTGGTTGTGTTGCTGTGCCTGCATGAGGTTAATTCAAAGCTAGCTGCACCAACAGCAGCTCCTAGAGCCGATTGTTCATCAGAAGAAATCAGCAGGGACTTACTGTTGTCCGTTCATCGTCAATGTTTTTTCTGTAATAGTGCCACAGACTAACTTGCATTGAGTGTCTGTGACCCTGATGCTGGGTGTCAATTAACTTTTTCTTCTTCATGATTCTTGTTGCCAGGCTAGCTTCTCAATACTTGCCCTCCCCAACCCACTGCTTCTGCTCCTGAATTTGATAATTCTACTTGTTAAAAAAATTCATTAGAGGCGATTTTTAACCCGACTCACCTAGTAGAAACTAAGTGGGTGGTCAGTTAAAGTTGGTTGGACTCGCACGCACAGACAGGCACTTAGGCCAGTGGTTGTTTGTCTTCTTGCTTCTTTTAATAGTTTTACACCCAGGCTTTTGTTGTAGGCTTCTGCCTTAATGACAGGCTTGATGGAGCAGTGACCAAGCACACTAAAGCTCAGGGCGATCCTGCTGTCTTCTTGAGGCAGCAGGCTCTCCTAGCCTGTCATTATGTAGCCCAACCCAATTAGGCTACAATAATAGGAATGTATTGAAGCCCAAATGGTGAATAATAAATTATGACATTTCAAAATACAAAAAAGAATTAAAAATGTAAATTTGGTGGCCCCGGAGAATGCTGAGCAAAGAGGTGTGATTAGTTTAGGATTACAAATCTGACGTACTCTGACAGATGCCATTCTGATTCAGATTCCAAATGACAGCTGTGTTGATAGAGATTAAAGCTAACATTCTGCTTTCCCACGAAAGCAAATTAATTGTGACATTTTTATATGTCTTTCATTAAAATTTATCCAGTTGCGATGATAAAGCTATTACACAAGCGGCTTCAGAATTAGCCCAACCTTTCATGAATTTGCGGCTCATCCCAGACCCCAGTGAAAACCTGACTTGATGCAAAGGACAGCGACGAAATCTGACACATTATCATTGCTCCCACTGCAGGGAGTACCTGGTAAATAAATATCTATGCCAAACATTGCAATATGGTTGATCTATGTACTGAAGCCACATATTTCGAGTTATGCTATTTACACTGATTTCTTTACATAGGAACAGGAGGAGGCCATTAAGAACTTAAGCCTGTTCCACCATTTAATCAGATCATGACTGATCTGTATATTACCTAGCTTGGTTCTATAACCCCCCCCCACTAATCCCCTGACCTAACCAAAATCTTGTCAAACCCCATTTTAAAATTTTTATCTGACACCCCCACTCCTCGACCCAAGCTTCTTGGGGGAAAGAGTTCCAGATTTCCAAAGATTACCTGTGAAGCAAGCTTCCTGACATCACTCATGAATGGGCCTATCTGTAATTATGCTCCCTTGTTCTGAGCACCCCCACCAGTAGAAATATTTTCTTGCTATCTATTTTATCAACTCGTTTAATCATCTTAAACACCATAGTTAAGTCACCCCTTAACCTCCGATGCTCAAGCTTAGTCTATGAATCCTTACCCCTAATAAGAGCTGATGAAATAATACAGGCGCCTCCATAACAGAAATTGTAGAATCATTTTTGGTCATTGTTGTCTATTGCTCACTAATGAGGATAATTGTCTTCCGTGAGTCTGAAGATGAGGCCGATTCAGGATCTGCAGACTTGATGGCAAGTAGGGCATTTGTTGTCATGTTGGATACTAGAAGCTTCAAGACAGCATAATCCTGCTCCCATTGCCATTTGCTGGTCCTCCAAGATTTTGAAAGATGTACTGGGAAAGAAAGACTCCTGTGCGTGACATCTTTTAGCCTGAGGGAACTGTCGCACATCAGCTTCCACTTGTGTCTTGAAAGAACAAAACCTTGATCCAATGGCAAGGAAACCAAAGCTACCAGACATCTCAAAGCGATTTACAGCCAGTAAATGAAGTGAGGCACTTGTCATGTAGGAAGCACAGCTATCAATTTACACACAGTAAACTCCCACACACAACAATGTGATAAGGATTGGGTAATCTGTTTTTGTGAGTTTGATTAAGGGATAACTATTGGCCAGGACATCAGGAATATAACTCACCTTCCCTTCTTCAAAATAGTGCCATGAGGTATTTCACACCCACCTGAAAGGGCAGCTTAATGTCTCATCCAGAAGATGGCACCTCTGACAGTGCAGCACTCCCTCAGTACTGCAATGGAGTGTCAGCCTTGATTTTTGTCCTCAAATCCTAGAGCAGGGCTTGAAACTGGAGCCTTCTGGTGAGAATGTTATGGCCTGAGTCACAGCTAACACTACAATCAAGTGTGGCATAACCCTAATGTACAGCCAATATCAGATAAGAGGACTCTCTACTTGTCAAGATTTGCTTGGTTGGGGAAGCTATTGACTCCAAGCTGCTCAAAAGAAACAACAGAAAATTGGAAAAATAATTGCATCACTTTCCTGGTCAAGTTGACAATTCTTGTTGACAATAATGGGAATTATTAAGAATGGGAGGAAATGAGTTAAAAGATGTAACATTTGAAATTTCACCAACATTATGTTGCAGCAGCCCCTCTTTTACATTATCCAGAAAACAGTCATTTGGGCTAAAATAATTATCCACTTGTACCTTTTTGAGGGTTACTTGATCAGAAGGAGCTCCAATTATCCGAATTTTAGCCCAGTTCAAACAACTCTCAGAATTAATGCTACCAAACAGCACTATCTGCATGTTAAACATCAAAAGCAGTGAGTTATAGATAAGCTAAGTGCTTCTACAACCAAAAGATTTAGAAGGGTGCTCTGTAACCCTACCACACCCAATCAGGAACTGGGGTAGGCAACCAGGTAACTAAGGGAGTAAGAGGATCCATAACCATTCCCATTTCAACTTTGGTAGCATTTAACAATGTGGTATTAAATTCAAATGTTGTCAGGCATTTTCAGCATCCAGTGGATGATCCTGCTCTCCTCCTGAAGTTTCCCATCATGCTAGCTATCAAAGGCCAGCCAATTCAAATGGCTCTACATGATGCTAGGAATTCACTCAGCATGGTGAAAGCTATAATGCTGAAGGCCTGTGAGTGAGAACCAGCCACATCTCCTGACTTTAATGCTGGCAGCTGCCTGACAATATGGAAGATTGCCCAGGCTGTATCCCCCCCTCAAAAAAAAAAGTCAAATCTAACCAGGCCAATTATGCCCCTTTCATACCCCACAATCATCAATACTCAAAAGTCTTGCCAATTAAGTGCCTACTCATCAATAACTGGCTCCGTGATGCTGAGATGTGGTTCTGTCAGAGCTATGCGTCTGAGATTAAATTGTGCCTGATTACACTCCTGTGCTGGGCCTTGAACAGATGGGTTACCTTAGTTGGTTAGATAGCTAGAGTGTGGTGCAGAACAATGCCAACAGCATGGGGTCAATCCCTATGCTGGCTGAGCTGGTACCTGTGGGCCTGCCTCCAAATGGCCCATAGTGACACCATGGCTTGAGCCATGATTAGTCACCCTTTGATGATGAGGACACTACATAGAGGGAGAGAGAGAGAGAAGTGCATTGGGATGTTTAGCTACATTAATAATGCTATATAAATTCAAGTTATTGATCCAAAACTGGATATGCGCTGAATGTCAAAGGACAGGAGAGAGCGGATGCTCTTGACATGAAGGCAGCTTTTAAGACCAGTGGATCCTGCTGGACTATGGTCTTTTGGGGAAGCAGGTTCAAGGTTTGCAGATATCAATGAGCTGATGGAAATGTTTTCTCTTGTGAAGCAGCATGCTGTGGTAGATATAGAGCAGATGGTTCCACTGGTGGGGGAGTCCAAAACTAGGGATCACAAATATAAGGCAGTTATCAATAAACCCAATAAAGAATTGAGAAACTTCTTTACCCAGCGAGTGGTGAGAAGGTGGAATTCACTTCCATGTGGAGCAGCTGAGGCTGTTTCGGCCTCAACTAAAGTATGGGGCAGAATTGTCCAGCGGGTATCAACGCATTAATGGCTCTCCAGATTTTCCTGTCCTGCCCGCGGTGATGCCCACCGGGGTCGCGGCTGGAAAATCCCATCTGTCGTGTCCAAGTGCGGGCGACACACTTTCAGAAGGTTGTGTCAGCTTTAGAGCGGGTGCAAAAGAAGATTTATGAGAATGGTTTCAAGGGTGAGCATTTCAGTCACAGGACTAAATTGGCGAAGCTGAGGTTGTTCTCCTTAGTGAAGAGAAGGTTGAGAGGAGATTTGATGGAGGTGTTCAAAGTGATGAAGGGCCTATTCAGAGTAGATAAAGAGAAACTGCTCCCATTGGTGGAGGGGCCAAGAACCAGAGGACACTGATTTAAGATGATTGGCAACACGAGGAAAAACCTTTTCACTCAGCGAGCGGTCATGATCTGGAAGGTGTTGCCTGAGAATGTGGTGGAGGCAGATTCAATCATGGCTTTCAAGAGGAAATAAGAACTTGAGGAGATAAAATGTGCAGGGCTACGGGGAAAAGGCAAGGGAGGGGGACAAGCTAACTTGCTCTTGAAGAGAGCCGGGATAGACATGGCAGGCCAAATGGCCTCCTTCTGTACTGTAACCATTCTATGACTAGAATAGATGCGTTTAAGAGGAACACAGAGGCCAGAATTTTTCCCACGTCGGGCAGGCTCGGTGGGAGCGGGCGTGGGTGGCCGTGGAGCCGACTACCGCCCGCAATCGGCCAATTAAGGCCCGCCCAGCATAATACACGAGCGGTACCTGTGTGGGAAGGGGGAGGAAGGAGAGTCAGGGCACGTGAAAGAGCGCTTCAATCTCCCTGAGGCACGAGCTGAAGATTGAAGCGCTTTTGGAAAACATAAATAAAGCGAATAAAAATTTATTGAAACATGACTGTGTCACATGAGATGGGACATGTTTTTATTTTTCTGAGAAACTTTTTAATTCGTTCGCCAAAGCTTTAGGAAACCTCATCCCGCCCGTGGATGAGGCTTCCTAAAAACGTAAAGGCCGCTTGGCCTTTTCGCCTGCCCGCCAACCGTAAGGTTAGACGGGCAGCATAAACTTGAAATAAATGACCTAGTTAATGGCCTTAATAGGCCTTTTAATTATCGGCGGGCAGCCGATTCCAGCGCCACCCGCCGAACGAAACATCGCGAGACAGCGCGTTGATGTCAGGACACACGCCCAACGTCATCACGCATCATTTTACATGCCGGTGTGTCAGGCCCGGCCCCACATGCCGACTGTAAAATCCTGGCCAGAAAGCGCATGAGGTCAAAACAAATAGATGGTTATGCTGATAGGGTTAGATGAGGAAAGGTGGGAGGAGGCTCATGTGAAACATAAGCACTAGTATAGACCTATTATGTTGAATGGCCTGTTTCTGTACAGTGAAATTCTATGTAGTGAGGGACGAATGAGCTCCAGCAAAAGGAAAGAGAGGTTGATTGGAAAATCTTCCGGTGTCTGGAATTGCACTTGATTCAAAGGAAAATGGTTGCCAGGACATCGCTTCTAATGTCCCTTGAGGAAATATCCCCAGCTTAACCATCTTCAACTCCTTCATCAGTGACCTCCCCTCCATTATAACGTCAGGGTTAAGGTCAGTCACTCACAAACCACGATGGGTTCAGCTTACCTTTCCCCGCCCCCAAGTCCCACCTCGAAGCACTTCATATCTCAATGATCCAGGGGACATCAATTTAAGGTGCAAGGCAAAGGAACCAAAGGCAAGAAGATCAAGAAGATGTAAAGCTTTTTCACGCAGCTAGCAGCTTTCAAAGTGGAATTGGAAATTATCCAAAGAGAAAAGATTTACAGGGCAATGGAGAGTGGGATGAACTCAGTTGCTCTTTCCGAGAGCCAACATGAACATGACAGGCTGAATGGCCTCTTTCTGTGCTGCAACATTCTATAATTCTATAATCTTCCAGCCGTCTCCTCCTCCATTGTTTGCGAACCGAACCTAAGATTTGGCCGGCTATTCTCTCATGACACAAATGTGCCACTTAATGTTTAGAATTGGCTGGATACATCTGTTCTCTCAAAGTGCTGCAGAATCAGCCTGATAATTGTATTGATCTGCCAGCATTCAGTGGCATAGACCAGGACAGATGTCATGTTCCTGTTGAACAGTCTTCATTTAGTCTTCTGCCAATTTCCCAAGATTTCCATATATGTATGAAGAAATTAGAAGGGGGATGATGCTGTTCAAGCTCTCATATTAATCTCTGTCATCATTCCTCTGTCAGCTGTTATTTGGCCTCAAGGGAAAGTAAAGTCGTACGCTGGGCCTAAATCTGCATTCTTGCTGTTGTAACTTTGAGTTGATTTCTTATTTGGGTTAGTTTCAATACTTATTTTCCTTTTGTTTGCAATGTAGCCTTTAGAAATAAATGCAATAATTTATACCTGTATTATGTGTATATGATTGTAGTTATACTTTCAGTTCTTGTGTCACTGCAAAGCCCAGTTTTGAACTCATGGGGCTGAATTTTAGCCTCAGGGTCGAACCTGACATTGGGCTGAATTCCAGTTGGGAATGAGAAGGTGGCCATGGTGAAGGTAAAGTCGCACGGGATCAGAGGTGAGCCGGCAAGATGGATACAGAATTGGCTTGGTCATAGAAGACAGAGGGTAGCAGTGGAAGGATGCTTTTCTGAATGGAGAGCTGTGACTAGTGGAGTTCCACAGGGATCAGTGCTGGGACCTTTGCTGTTTGTAGTATACATAAATGATTTGGAGGAAAATGTAACTGTGCTAATTAGTAAGTTTGCAGATGACACTAAGGTTGGAGGAGTTGCAGATAGTGAAGAGGATTATCAAAGGATACAATGGGACATAGATCGATTGGAGACTTGGGCAGAGAAATGGCAGATGGAGTTTAATCCGGACAAATGCGAGGTAATGCATTTTGGAAGGTCTAATACAGGCAGGAATTACACAGTAAATGGCAGAACCCTTAAGTGCATCGACGGGCAGAGGGATCTGAGTGTACAGGGCTACAGGTCACTGAAAGTGGCAACGCAGGTGGATAAGGTAGTCAGGAAGGCATATGGCATGCTTGCCTTCATTGGCAGGGGTATTGAGTATAAAAGCTAGGAAGTCATGCTGCAGCTGTATAGAACCTTGGTTAGGCCACACTTGGAATATTGCGCGCAATTGTGGTCGCCACATTACCAGAACGATATGGAGGTGTTGGAGAGGGTGCAGAGGAGGTTTACCAGGATGCTGCCTGGTCTGGAGGTTATTAGCTATGAGGAGAGGTTGGAGAAACTCGGATTGTTCTCACTAGAGCAACGGAGATTGAGGGGCGACTTGATAGAAGTTTACAAAATTATGAGTGGCATGGACAGATTAGATAGTCAGAAGCTTTTTCCCAGGGTGGAAGAGTCAATTACTAGGGGACATAGATTTAAGGTGAGAGGAGAAAACTATAAAGGTGATATGCGGGGCAAGTTTTTTACGCAGAGGGTAGTGAGTGTCTGGAATTCGCTGCCAGAGGAGGTGGTGGAAGCAGGTACGATAGTGGTGTTTAAGAGGCAGCTTGACAAATACATGAATAGGATGGAAATAGAGGGATACGGACCCCGGAAGTGCAAAATGTTTTAGTTGACGGGCAATATGATTGGCGCAGGCTTGGAGGGCTGAAGGGCCTGTTCCTGTGCTGTACTTTTCGTTGTTCTTTGTTCTTTGTTCTTGAAACCCTGGACGAGACTTTTGTGGAGGCAGCCAATTAACAGCCACCTCCGAGTGCCCATCCAATTAAAGCTGACGGGCTGACTCCCAAGCCAGAAGGACCAATGAGGCTCTAGGCAGCCAGCAGCCCCACTGGGAGAGGTGGGTGCTGCCACCATAGGTAGGAGACCACATGGGTATCTCAAGATGGAGGCGCCCACTGAAGACTTGTACATAGCACAAAATATACCATGGGCACAACTTCCAGGCCATCATTGTGAGAGGGAAACTGCTCTACAAGATGGTCTGCTGCTCTGGCTGTGGCCTTCACAGCCCAGTTCATCCTCTGGTCCCCAGTCCTACTGCCGGGAGGCCAGCACCATTCCAGCTAGGGGCTCCAGCCACATCAGAGGGCTTGGGGTAGGGGAGAGGCTCATCCACCATCTAGAAAATCCTGATGGCATGTGAAGAGTAGCCTCAATTGGCACTTTAATTGGTCTAATTAGCTACCTGCTGCTGGCGAGTTGGTGACCATCAGTGGCCCAGAAGCTGCCTCACTGGAAATAAGCCAGAGGCCGGAGCCTGCTGACAGGCTGGCACACTAGTGAGAATTACCACTACACCCACCTCCAAACCTCAGCTTCAACGTGAAAATTCTGGGTCTAAAAACCTGAGAGGAATAGGTACTGGGAATTAGGAGATGAGGAAAGCAGATATTTGTCAAGCCCAAGCTCCTTGGTTTAAAGGAAGTTAGGAGGTGGGGAAGTTTAGGGAGGGATTTTTGCAGCAGAGGACATGGAAGGGCGAAGGCACGGCCACTAATTGTGGGCTGAACGACCTTGTCTGGCAACCCTGAAGAGTGAACTCACACGACTAAAAGGCTATTTCATCTGAAATAAAATCAGAAAATGCTGGAAATACTTAGCAACAGGCAGCCTCAGTGAAGAGGGTGACAAAGTTAACATTTTAGATCAATAGTTTTTCATCAGAACACTGACCTGAGACATTAACCTTGTCTCTCCCTCTCTCTCTCCATAGATGCTTCCTGACCTGTCGAGAATTTCCAGCATTCTGTTTTTATTTCACATTTCCAGCCTCTGCAGCATTTTGCTTTTGCTTTTAAATCTGAACTTATCTTGTGTTATTTGGATCCATGCCACTTGGTGAAGTTAAAACTAAGACACAGCTGCTTCCTTTGCTGCAGAGAGTTTATTGACTTAGCTCACAGTCAACACTACTCCCATCCACCAGTGTCCCAGACATCCCCATTTATACTCTTTTGAGTAAACCAATAAAAACAAATGAACAAATTAAGGATGAATTTAAAAGCAGCCCCTTAAAGGGATACTGCAAAAAGAAATACAAAATCTTAAAGGAAATTTACAAAATTCAAATTAAAATGTGATTAAGGGAGTAGAGAAAGCATCCCAGCCCTTGGGGTGCCCATATCCCCATTTATAACTCTTTTGGAGTCGACCAAATAAACTAAATTAACAAAATGAGGGATAAAGTAAACACAGCCCCTAAAATAGGATAGCAGTAAAACCATTTATAGGTGTACCAATACCCATCGCCTTATTAACAATGTAAATGCCATTAAACCTTAACCATATAATTAATAAGATATTGATATTTTGTGATCTTTTGTTCACTCCAACAGATCAGATCCCAATGTGAAACTGTGCCGGTGAGGAAGGCAGATATTGGTGGCAAAGTTCCAAAGGATAGAAGATCAAACTTCTGTCTGAAACGATAGCTTGAATCCTATCCTTTTGACACAGTGAAGGTTGGGAGGTATGTACTATCCTGATAGCGTATAAAGTATTGGAAAATTTGTTTCAGTAAAAGAGCTCTGAGTACCAGATAATTTCGGAGCATGCATGCAGTTGGGTCTCAGTCAGTTTGGGGCCGTTGAGTTCAGTCTGGGAATAATCACACATTCCAGTTCATCTGTCCTTCTGCAGGCTGCTTTGACTCAGTGCCAAGCTAATTGCAATGGTGGCACAACACCACAAAGGAAGATCACTCGGGTCACAAGATTACTGAAATAAAGTATGGAGGAGATAAGCTCATCGACAGGGCTGATGACAAAAGGCCTAGTTGCCATTTTGGAATGGTGGCGTTGAAATTTGCAAATCGAAAATAACAATAAATGGAGGCATTGACTGGAGGCGTTTGACAAGTGATTTATATTTCCAAAGTGACCCTGATGTGATTGCTCATGAGCAACAAAAAAACTCCTGAGTGAGCTACAATCAAAGCTGTGATTGGAAACATAAATCATAACACTCCCTGAAGCTTTTTTTTTCACTCTGTCCAGTTTCCCTTTCGCCTTCTAGGTAACCCTTGTGCTGTGTGTCAATACCCAGTCAAGAAGATAGAGAGATGATCTTTTCTCCTCATCCCAATCTCTAAAGTTTGGAATGCTAGGATTTCCTTCAACCAGACTGAGATTGGATACTTCCCATTTTGGTTTAGATTCTCCTTCTACTATTCTATGCATTGATCCATCTTTTGCCTCTAATGCTCATTTATGCATTTGAATAGGAAAAAAAAGTATTTTGCAATGAGGTTTGTTAATGACTTGTTACTAACAAACATAGGAACATACAAACTATGAGCAGGAGTAGGCCATTCAGCCCCTTGAGCCTGCTCCACCATTCAAGAAGATCATGGCTGATCTGATTGTGGCCTCAACTCCACTTTCCACTTACCCCAGGATAACCTTTGACTCCCTTGTTAGTCAGGAATCTATCTAACATTGCCTTAAAAATATTCATTGATCCTGCTTCCACTGGTCTCTGGGGAAGAGAGTTCCAAAGATTCACGCTTCTCTGAGTGAAAAGATTTCTTCTCACCCAACCTTAAGTGGGAGACCACTTATTTTTAAATGGTGTCCCCCAGTTCTAGTCTCTCCCACAAGGAGAAATGCCCTTTCAGCATCCACCCTGTCAAGTACCCTTAGAATCTTATTTGTTTCAATAAGATCACCTCTCATCTTCTAAACACCAATGGACACAGACTCAGACTATCCAACCTTTCCTCATAGGATAACCACGCCCCCCCTCCACCATCCCAGGTATCAGTTGAGTGAACCATCTCTGAACTGTTCCCAACACATTTATATTCTTTATTAATTGTACTCCATTATTTTAAAGTACAGAATTCGCTAAAATAGAGGTGGGACAATTTTTTTTTTCTAGTACACGCTTCCTTCATTTCTTTGAATTAAAACAGAGGAAAATAAATGGCACGGGAACTGATTTTAAAATGTTTTCCTTATGGACTATGGAAAGGGCTCACTCTGCTGAGAGTGAGCAGATCCAATGCTGACACCTTGCAATGGCCTGGGCTTAAAATGCATGAGTGGTAAGGCCCAATTGGAGAATGTGAGTTTGGCGGGTAACTCAGCAGGAAAGTAGGAACCTCTGGCTATTTGTAGAAGGCTTGCGAAGCCATTCAGGAAGATCATAGATTCAAGCCCCAACCTAACACTTGAACATTTAACCCAGGCCGACGCTTCCATGCATTACTGAGGGAGCGCTGCACTGCTGGGGATCCTGTCTTTCAGAAGAAATATTAAACTGAGCTCCCATCTGCCTTCTCAAATGGACATAAAGGATCACAAGGCACTTCATGAAGAAGACATGTGCATTTTCTTGTTCAGCCAACATTCCTCCCTCAACCAACATGCATGAAACAAATTACCTGGTGAGTTACCTTCTTACTGTGTTACGATCCGGTAAGGGATCAGTAACTTTCTGTTTAAAGTAGACAAAGTTTGAAATTCCAGCTAGCCACTAAGAGAGTAAAACCACAAGATCCCACAGTTTTTAACAAACAAAATAAACTTTACTATACAAAGTCAAAAAAGTAAAGCAATTTACAATTTCTATCTGGTACTCTAACCTTCAGAATTAACATGAGGTAAATATGGCAAACTGTGGCCGAACACACCACACTGCACATTAAATGGCAGATGTGACCCAGATGGATCCCACGGATTTGTCAGCAATGCACCCAGACATCATTGACCACTGTGAGTCACAATATCTCAGTAAAACTCTGTCTCCTTCATGAGGAATTTCAACTCTTCACTTTTGAAGATCTATCCTCTGAACTCCCTCAAAAACCATCTCAACTCAGGCTTCCTTGATGACTGCTCACCTCCCGAGGGTTCAATCTCTTCTCCTGAGACTGCATTCCACTGGTTTCACAAAGCTGCACTCCTACCTCTAATTACTGGCACACTTCCACCTCTTTCACAGACTGCTAGCTTCACCAAGCTGGCACTGCCCCTGGGTTTCTTTGAACTCTAGTTTTCAGGCTGCACTGAGCTATGGCTCCTGGGGTTTCTCTGAGCCCAAGCTGTCTAGCACAGAACCAGTGACCTTCTTCCCTCTTCTCAGCTCCCCAGGGTCTCCTCTGAGCCCTAACAGTACCAAACACCTCTCAGGGCTTCTCTGTGAGCTGAAAACTACATGGGGTCCAAACTGCAACTCTCAGCTGCACCTGATTTTCTGAGTCCTCACTGCCTGGACCCTCTTCCCCTGCTGCAGAACACTCTGATAAATTGAAAACAGACAACCTTCTTAAGCCACCTATCTCCATGATGTTGTAACCTGCTCTGGTCTGTCCTCAAACTGACCTCCAAGCCAATTTCCCTCTGTTACAATTTTTCCAGCTAATTAAGACCACCTGTTATTTTATGTTTCCATCTCTTCTATTCTGACTCGATGAGAAACAAACATGGATAACCTCTAAACTGCCATTGTCCTTTAGGTGTTCTGGTAATCTCTAAAGCCCAGCATTTTAGTTACCTTACCTTCACAACAACAATCTTCCCAGAACTAAACATTACCTCTGAAATATTAACACGAACCATGAACTCAGTATTTGTTAGAACTGTTTGGAGTACGTTGCTGGAGACTAATTACCTACATTACAACAGTGCCCATACTTTGAAATAAATTCAATAGCTATGCGATGCTTCCAAGCATCCTGAGGATGTAAAGGCTGCTATATAAATGCAAGTTTTTGCCATTATTTAAGACAGTGATATGGCATGGTGGTCACTTATAATAAGCTCCCAGTTATTGGTTATCATGCACATTGCTCCATGAGCCTCAACCTTACCCTGCTTCATATGGGGATGCTCTTTGACATGGGAGTTGAAGTTGTTCCAACTTATTTTTTTCCTGACCAGTTAAGCAGGCTGGATTATTCCAGCCCATAGTCAGCAAAGACAAGGGCCTTATTAAAATGGAATTTATTAATGGCACCCATCGCCCCTTTTTTTTTTCTCTCTGCATCTCTTTTGTGCCTTATCTGGGCTTCACTACCACTGAAGGTGACATGACTGAAACCAGAGTCTCTCTGGGGAAAATTACAAGTGCAGAACAGCATCCTTTCAGCCTGAGGTATGATGTGTTGCAACATGAGTTTAATTCCAATAACACTTCAAGCCCAACACCATCCAAGACAAAGCAGGCCGCTTCATTGGCACCCCACGCACCACATTAAACATTCTCTGCCTCCCCCACTGGTGCACAGTGACAGCAGTGTGCACCATCTTCAAGTTGCACTGCAGCAACTCACCAAGCCTCTTTCGCCAGCACCTTCCAAACCTGCGACCTTTAGACCCTGGAGGACAAGGGCAGCAGACGTATGGGAACACCACCACCTGGAAGTTCCCCTCCAAGCCACACACCACCCTGACTTAGAATTATATCGCCGTTCCTTTACTGTCACTGGGTCAAAATCCTGGAACTCCCTTTCTAACAGCACGGTGAGTGTACCTACACCACACGGGCTTCAGCGGTTCAAGAAGGTGCCTCACCACCGCCTCCTCAAAGGCAAGTAGGGATGGACAATAAATGCTGGCCCAGCCAGCGACGCTCACATCCCATAAACAAATTAACAATAAAACTCCCCCTGGTAAAATGCTGGTGATCAACGTTTGATTTAGGAGGTGAAAGGAAAATAAGAAATGGAAACAGAAAATGTTCGAAGCACTCATCAAGTCAGGCAGCGCCTGCGAAGGGAGAAATAGGTCACTGGCCTTTCATAAGAGGTGGCCTGTTGCAAGGTGGAAGTGGTAGCAGGTTTAGGGCAATAAAGAGGACAGCTTCATCTGTGCAGAGGAAGATGCAGACAGCTGGTGCAGAAGATAATGGCAAAGTCAGCCAGCTACTGTGGCAGTGTGTTTAAAGGAACCTGTGCTGATGGACAAGGTGTTTCTATGGGTACGGAACATTGCATGCTGCTACAGTTGTCAGCTGGATGTAAATTAGTTGAGGCTTGTCTGACTGCAGTTAGTCATGTCCATATACCTGCAAAGATTTGGTGAATTAAATAGTAGAAGCCGGCATGCATGCACCTCATTAACCCAAGCCTCATCTCACTGACAGTGCACTTTCCCATGATCTGCAAACATGTCAAGGATCAGAGGTCCTCATGTGTTACTAAGTGATTACTTAGCATGGCATCAGAAGTGGTTGTTTGGTTGCGGTATAAGATGCTGCTAACGCCCCATCTGGAACTCTGCGCAGAGGTCTTGTCTCTGAAGGATGTTGCTGCCCTTGAGTAGTCACGGAGGTGAGAAATGTGGATGATTCCTGATCACAAGAGCTTAGGTTTGCGAGGAGAGGACAAACAAGTTGGGTTGAGTCTCTTCGAAAAGTGGAGACATTTTAGGAGAAATTTCCAAGGCTGTGGAGGGGAATTTACAACAATGATTTGGGCAAATTGGTCATTTAAGGCGATAGGTTCAAACACCAGGACGACAAAGAAAATGGAGATAAGAACTTGTATTGATTGGCCCTCGAAAGTTAAGTGTAAGGAGGGAAGTCAGATGATGCTGTTTCGCCCAATGGAACTGGAGAATACATTACCAGGCAAGTCACAGAAACGGAAAATAAAAATGAGCTGAAGTAGCAGTTTTGGGCCTGACTCCCTGATTGGAGGGGCAGGAGGCGGGGAGGTCTCTCTGCTGAAGAATGGTGCTCCCAAGGCCCACTGATCAGCGATTCGCACAGATGCGTTCAGTGAGTAGATGGGTAGGTGGGGTTGCTTGTCAAATGGCTCTGAGCTCCCTGGGCCGTAATGGCCTTTTTCTTGTTCCTGGAAAATCTTTCGGTGCTTTTCCCCGTGATGTTTACCAAACCTCACCACCGGCCAGAACACAGTAACCCCAGTCACACCAGCATTATCAAAAACTTATCAAGTTTGATTAGTTACAGAAGCTATTCAGCAAAACTGTGGGATTATAAACTGTCTGTGTGCTCCAGTTGGTTGTGTTAAATTGTACTTTGCCACCACTTTGCTTCAATACTGCATTTCTGACACATAAAAGCAGAGACGCACAACACACAGCGTTGGACTCAATCTGTGCCACTGTGATTAGCTTATGGCCAGAATTTTATGCTCCCCCTCCAGCCCCTCGGCAGGTTCTGAGGCAGGGATGGGGGCGTGAAATTGCATGGACCGGATTTCCTCTGGGATCTCGCCCGGCCCGACCTGCTCACTATTTTACGGTGGGGCGGACAGGGCCTCAGACAGGAAGCCGGCCCTTGCCCAGCCCAGCCTCAATTTTTAGGCTGGCAGGCAGGCAGAAGATAGATCGGGGGGTAGGGGGGGAAACCCAAATTGAACGAAGTGGCACATCCTTCCTTGACCTCGGGTTCCAGGCAACTTGCTGCAATGCCTCTTCCAGCCACTGCTGCGCTGTTGCTAGAATGACTGGAGAGCTGCCGGCCAAGCTGATTGGCTGGCAGCTCTCCAAGGCGGAGCTTCCTCCTGGTGACAAGCGAAAGTCCCACCTCCTGCCAATCAACGCTGGTTAGAGTGTAAAATGGCATCGGGGCTGCTGGAGTCAGCAGGTTTGTGTTCCCCACTCACTCTTCAGTTGGCAGGGACTGAGTCCAATGCCATCCTGAAAATTTTGGCCGATGAAACAAATCCTACGGGCGGAGTCATCCCAGATTTGTACAAAGTGCAGTAGCGGACATGAGAAAAGATGGGTTGTCACACCGCATTGTCCCATTCCCGACGCATCCAGCCCCATTAATAATGCATTCCTGGGAAACACCCCAGATCACTGGCAGGGAAACTTCTGATTCACCCAGCCCCGCCATCTCCTCAGGCCTTCAGTATTCCGGGCACCATATTTAAAGGGCGTCCCTGCACAAAGCTGGCTCTCTCTAAAGGATCAAAAGCCCCTGCAAACCCATGGCTGCCAAAATCCTAATTGAAGACTTGTCACAGCGCTCACCCACAGCCTCCACCAGTGCAGAGACACACACCTCGGTGGGACCTAGTTCTAGAGTAGCCTTGGGGTCACAATCTGTGTCACTGTCTGATCCACAGCAGGTGGTGTCAGGGACTTCCCAGATTTCTGGAATTTGGAGGATTGCTGGAGGCCAGAAGTCTGCTGAGTTTGAGTCAGATGAGGAGCCTCTGGACTCGGTCATACCTCAGTTGCTGGAGATGCAAAGCCAAGCTTGGGAACATCAGGAAGGGATGTCCGCTGCACTCCTCAGATTGCAAGACCTGATGGAGGAGGCTGTCTGTCGTCAGTCCGAGGTGATAGCACTGGCATGTCAACGCACTGAGGTCAACAATGGTAGGATGGGCTCCATGGAGACCTTGGTCCAGGACTGCTGCATGGGATGAAATCCAGCGCTGACGCCATAGTTGTCCTCCAACAGTGTCAACGCGAGAGGGGTGTGGGGCAGCTCGATCTCGCTCCAGCTTCCCCCTCTCCTCAAGGAGTTGGCCAGGGACCGTTGGGGACCCATAGGCAGGAGGATCAGCAGGTTCCAATCCTGGGCCATCCAACCAGGTGACTCCAGGAGTGTCTGGCCCATCCGAATCCCCTCTTCCTGTGAAACCTGCAGCTCCAGCCAATAGGCTGAGGAGGGTGCCACTGGCCCACAGCAGGACACTCAAAGCAGGCCGGGGCCCTCCAGGTCTCGGCCCTCCAGAGGGCGCCTGCCAAGGTCATCACAGACAGGGCATAGCAGTCAGCAGGCTGCCTCCACCTCCGCTATAGATACCGGGGAAGCACCAAGACATAGCAGCAGGGTTAGGAAGGTTAAGAAGATGTATTTGCACAGCCTGGGTACAGGTGTTAATCATTTGTACATTATATTCACTATTGTAAATAAACTCCCAAGAATTTCTCTTTGCCTACGGCTCCTTATTCTGATGAGCAGTGTTCGTGTCACTCAGATGTGAAACCTTGGTTCCTGCACAAGATAAAGGCAGGTGTCTCAGTCCAGGGCCTCTTCCCTGTGCAGTGTGTAACCCTCAGGGCAAAGTGATAGTCCAGCCTCACACTCCCTGGACACATTACTGATACCTGCACCTCGATGGTGCTGGTCATTGCTGCCAGAATGTCGTGGGCAGGTGTCACAGAGTTCTCTCATTCTCTCTGTGTGCTCTCAGCGCCTTTAAGGTGGGGCTGGCCCTCAACTCTTCAGCATCTGTGACCAGTGACTCTGTGCTCCTGAAGGGGTCAGGTGCTGAAGGTGGACAAAGGATCAGATGCTTTTAACGTTTCATGGCTATGTCTCTATGATATGACCCTGATCACAGAGCATAAGTGAGCTGCCCTCGGCCAGACAGGAGTCAGACATTCTCAAGGCTGTGTGAAGATTTATTGAGTGTCCTCACTGCAAGTTGTCATCATCCTCCTGGAATAGAGCGACTATTAGGGCCTCCGCTGCACCTCCATGACAGGAGCCTGAGCACTGAGGGTATGTGTGCTGCCATCCAGCAGTACAACACCCATCAGACCACCATGCTGTGAATGAGTTCCCCTGTTTCACTGTCCCCTGCTATGCACTAACACAGGAGTCAAATGTTCACAGATGCAAGATTAAGATGTCAGGACCGTCCTCACTGCATCTTGTCATCATCCTTCATGAATCTTGCAACTATGACGGCCTCCCGAACGCTCTTGTCTCGTCCGGCCAGTGCGATGGCCTCATCACCAGCATTGTCACCTTCAAGGACCTCATCATCATCATGCCCTTTGACTCCTTCTCATTGGAGGAGACGTGCAGCTCTTCCATCTCCACCTCAGCCAGGCCCTCCCTCCATTGCAGCACCAGATTGTGGAGCATGCAGCAAGTGACCATGATGCACGACACCCTCGGGGGACTGTATTGTAGTGCTCCACCAGACATGTCGAGGCACCGGAACCTCATTTTCAAAATGCCCATCGTTTTCTCCACCAAAGTCCGAGTTGCAGCCTGAGCCTCTTTATCCCGTCTCTCTGCTGCAGTCTGAGGCCACCGCGCGGGCATCATCAGCCACGGCCTCTGTGGGTGGCCCCTGTCCCCAAAGAGACAACCCTGCAGCCTCTGTGGACCCTAGAAGATGTCTGGGATGAGTTGTGGACGCTCCCTGGGAATTATGCACAGACCTGCAGGATGTGTTTGTGGTGCTCACACACCAGCTGAACATTCAGCAGGTGGAAGCCCTTGTGGTTGACGTAGTTGACTCCTTGTTGCCGCGGAGATCTAAGCGCCACATGAGTGCAGTCAATGACATCCTGCACCTGTGGAAAACCCGAAATCTGCGCAAATCCCAGCGCTCTTACTTCCTGGCTTTCCTGATCCTGGGCAAAATGCACAAACTTCTGTGCCTTCGGAAAGATGGCGTCCATGATGCCCTGGACACACTTGTCCATGGAAACTTGCGAGATCCCACACAGGACACCTGTGCAGCCCTGGAAGGGGCCACTGATGTAGAAATTGAGCGCCATGGTCATTTTCACGGCCACTGGCAGTTGATGCCCTCCATGTCCTCGTGCCGCCAAATCCTGCAGCAAATGGGATATGTGACCAACCAGTTTCCTAGACATATGCAGTCTTCAGCAACACTGGTTCTCAGTCATCTGCAGGAATGACAGGCGCCATCTATAAACCCTGGGTCTAGCGAGGTGCCTCCGAGCGACTGCTCTCTGTGATTCTTCAGCTGTGTGCACAGCAGGCCCTGTCGCACCTTCATCTTGAGGGAGGTGCTCCAACCCTTTGCTCATTGCACTCTTCCTCTTCTTCTCTGCTCTGTGTAAGCCATGAGGCATACCATTAAATCACCAGGCTCCATGATCCTGATGTTCTCCTCCTGCAGGATCAGACGGACACATGGGTTAGCATGTGGTGTCCTAAGAACCTCTCTTGGTTAAGTCTCAAGGCCCCGTCACACATGCAGGAGAGTGCTGGCCACCACTTGGATGGCCGGTGTGCAGTGCGTACATTGGCCAAAACGTTCTGGAGCATTTGGTGGCACTTTCGTGCACTTGCATTGTTTGAGTGGGCGGAAAAGCTTCAGAGACCCAGCTCCAAGCCTGTCAATGGAGCTGCTGCTGAACGGTCCCAGCTGCCGAAGGATACTCACTCCTGACAAGCTTTTTCAAGTGTTTGCCTGGCTCCCTCCACCACCCCCCACCCACTCCCCCCACCCCGCCTCCCCTGCCCACCACCATCCCCGGCATGCTCCCACGCCCCCTGGCATGTGCTTGTCTACTTCTTTCAGTCTGTGCCCCCCACCACCCCCTTGACCCGGCCTGACCCGCACTGAGGCCCTTGCCCCGGCGCTACACTGAAAGCCTGCTGGGAAAAGGCCTGTGCCCCCCGTGAATGCGTGGCCCCTCTTCCAAGATGGCAGCCTTTGAATAGAACTTTTACAATAGGCTACCTTGATGAGCTTTCCCTATAAACTCCCAATAAAATAAGACTGTTCCATTAATCTTATTTAATTTGATCCTGTGCACTGTTTGATACACTATTTTCCCAAAGCAACGTTGGCAGAGGCCTGTGGAATGCACTGATGACCTACTCCTAGCCTTCTGTCAGCATAACCAAGCAGGCAGCTGTTAGGAGTGTGTGATAGCACTCTGGGGTGGCTTAATCACTCACTTTCAATCCTTACCAATTACAGTATTGATTCCTTCAATAAATTAATAAAAGTATTATCCTCCTTACTTTGTACATGGGTTGTATAGAACATGTCACCCCTTCCCCCAAATCACAAAGATATACAGCGCAACATGGGAACTTAAATTCTGTTAATTAATTAAATCTGGAGTACATAGCTAATCTCAGCGATGGTGACCATTTAACTACCAGATTGTCATAAAAAACCCATCTGGTTCACTAATGTCCTCTCAGGAAGAGAATTTACCATCGCTATGCAGTCTGGTGTTTGTGTGACTCCAAACCAACATCATTGACACTTCATTGCTGTCAAAAATGGTTTCGCAAGCCAATTGTACCAAACCGCTGTGGGAAACTATAGTAAGAATAAAACTGGATGGAGTACCCAGCATCATCTTAGGCACTGGATTTGGACATGATAAAGGCACAACCTGCACAGATGATACTGCAACTCCTCCTCACTAATTTCTAGCATTCACGTCCAAATTGGGGGAGCTGTCCCACAGACTAGTCAAGCAACAGTTAACATCGTCATACTTGCAGAATCATACCTTTCAGTCAACATCCCAGACTCCTCCATCACTGATCCTGGATATGTCCTGCCTACCAGCAGAGCAGATGCACCAGAGGTGGTGTACAATAACAGTCGGGAGGGAGTGCCCCTGGGGGTCCTTAACATTGACTCCAGACTCTACGAAGTCTCGTGTCATCAGGTCAAACATACATACGAAGATACGAACCTACGAATTAGGAGCAGGAGTCCCCTACTACCACTACATTCCCTTTTGCTCTCCCCACTTGGATGGCTTCCTGAACCATGGTGCCATGATCAGTCAGTTCATCCACCCTGCAGCCCACATTCTCATCCAAACAAGCTGAGAGAACATCAAGCCTGTTGGACAATTGCAGAGGCTCACACTCTGCACTCCTGCCCTCTGGGTCCCCTTACTTGCTTCACTCGCAGTCACACCCTCCTGTCCCTGGCCACTGACCAAATCAGAAGATCCTATCCCAAGTGGTGTGTCTGCCTCCTGGTATAACTTTCCCCCTGTCTCTGTGTCTTTGTCGCAGTGTCTGCAGCTCAACCTCCAGCTCAATGACTCTGATCCGAAGTTCCTCGAGCTGCAAGCACTTTCTGCAGACGTGTTTGCCCTGGATCACAATGTTATCCAGCAGCTCCCACATGCTGTAAACATGGACAAGGGAACTTCCTGCTGATTACCATGTACTGGTCCCCCCCAACCCACCCCTCCCCCCTCAGCTGATAAATCAGCACTCCTCCATGTTGAACACCACTTAGAAGCAGCAGTGAGGGCAACAAGAACACAGAATGTATTCAGCGTGGGAATTTTAATGTCCATCACAATGGCTGGCTCAGTAGAAGTTCTACTGACTGAGTTGGCCAAGGCCTGAAGGACATATCTGCCAGACTGGGATTGCAGTAGGTGGTGAAAAGTCAACAAGAGGGAAAACCTACTTGACTTCACCCTCACGAATCTATCTGCTGTAGATGCATCTATCCATGATGGCACTGGGGGGAGTGATCACCATACAATCCTTGTGTAGACAAATTCCTCCACACCAAGGGCATCCTCTTTTGTGTGGGCAATCAGCAGCTGCATTAATGCATTTCACCGCAATCAATAACCCCATGACTTGGCCAATCCCTCAATCTATCATAACCATAAACCCAGGAGTCCGTACCTACGCAATGGAGGGCATGCCAGGAGCAGCAGCAGACATACCTAAAAACGAGATACCAACCTGGTCAAGCAGAACTATATACACGCTAAACAGCAGGAGCAACATGATCCAGACAGAACCAAGCAATCCCTCAACAAACCAATCATAGCTTTACATCCCCACCACATTCAATCATGAATGGTGGAGGATAATTAAAAAACTAACAGGAGGAGGAGGAGGCTCTGCAAATATCCCCAACCTCAGTGGTGGTGATGATGAAACAGGTGTGTTCAACAAATAAGACTGAAGCATTTGCAACCATCTCCAGCCAGAAATGCAAAATGACTGATTCATCCCAAGGTACTCCTGAGGTCCCCTACATCGCAGATTCCAGACTTCAGCCAACTCAGTTCACTCCAGTGACATCAAGAAATGGCTGAGAACACTGGATGCAGCAAAGGCTATTGAGCCCTGACAACATCCCAGTTGCAGTACTGAAGACTTGTGCTCCAGATCCAGCCATGTTCAGGTACAGCTACAATAATGACATTGACCTGACAGTATGGAAAATTTCCTAGGTATATCCTATCTTGAAAAGCAGGACAACTGGAATCTGGTAAATTACCCACTCTGTCAGTGTACTTTCTATCATCAACAAGAGGGGAGGCGGTGGCATGGTGGGATTATCACTGGACTGGTATTCCAGAGACCCAGGGTAATGCTCTGGGGACCCGGGTTTGAATCCCATCACAGCAGGCGCTGAAATTTGAATTCAATAAAAATCTGGCATTAAAAGTCCGATGATGACCATGAAACCATTGTCAATTGTTGTAAAAACTCATCTGGTTCAGAAATCTGCTATCCTTACCCAGTCTAGACTACATGTGACACCAGACCCACAGCAATGTACAACAATGAAATTTTAAATGGAACCATTTACAGAATGGGTTAGTGACAGTGCTACCAAGCAGTTCTCATTAACAATGACCCACTCATCGATGCTCAGTTTGGATTCTGCTGGGGCCAATTGACTCCTGACCGCATCACAGCATTTGATGCCAACATGGAGAAAAGAGGTGAGGTGAGAGTGACTGCCCTTGACATCAAGGCAGCATTTGACCAAATATGGCAACGTGGGCCTGAATCTTCTGGTTGGCGTGCGGGGGCAGGCTCTGGGTGACGTCAGGCGTGTGTCCCGACGTCATCACGCATCATTCCGATCTTCAGTTCGGCGGGCGCGCACCGGAGTTGGCTGTCAAAGGCCTGTTAAGGCTGTTAATAACCTAACTAAGCTGATTGTCTGGGCTGCCTGTCCAACCTTACGGTTGGCAAGCAGGCGAAGACCCCGGGCGACCTTCGCATTTTTCCACGGGCAGGATGAGATTTCATGAAGGGTTTATAACTGTAATAAAAGTTTTTATTAAAATTCATTGACACGTCCCAACTCATGTGACACTGTCACATGAGGGGCCATGTCTGAATAATGTTTTTAATTCATTTTTTCAAGTTTTCCAAATCAAATGAACTGCCTCAGGGAGATTCCTGTGCATTTTCGCGTACATGCACGCAGGTTCCGACTCTCTCTCCCTCCCCCCAACTCGCACAGATAGCGCTGAGCGCTTCCGGGTGCGCGTCACACTGGGCGCGTCTTAATTGGCCTGCCCACGCAAAATGGCGGCGTGCAGCCAATCGCCCGCCTGCGCCCACTCCCATCCAGCCCACCTGACGGGGAGAAAATTCCCCTCATGGAGCCTGAGCAAAATTAAAGCCAGTGGGAATCAGTGGAAAGCTCTCAATTGGCTGGAATCATACTGAGCGCAGAGGAGGATTGTGTGGTTGTTGGAGGCCAATCACCTCAATCCCAGGACATCATTGCAGGATTTCCTCCGGGTGGTGTCCTAGACCCAACCATCTTCAGCTGCTTCACCAATGACTTTCTCTCCTTCTTAAGGTCAGAAGTGGGGATGTTCACTAATGATTGCACAATGTTTAGCAACATTTGCGATAACTCAGATATTGAAGCTGTCTGTGTCCACATGTATCAACATCCAGGCTTGGGCTGATAAGTGGCAGGTAATATTCGCACCATACAATTGTCAGAAAATGACCATTGCCACCAAAGCAAGTCCAACCATCTCCCCTTGAAATCGATGGCATTACCATCATCAAATTATCAAATCCCCCACCATCAACATCCTGGGGGTTACCACTGACCAGAAACTGAAACAGACCAGCCATATAGATACTGTGGCTACAAGAGCAGGTCATAGGATGGGAATCCCACGGCGAGTAACCCACCTCCTGAATCCCTAAAGCCTGTCCACCACACTCAAGATGCTTGACAACATCCAGGACAAAGCAGCCTGCTTGGTTTGCAGCCCATCCATCACCATAAACATTCACCCCCTCCACCACTGGCACACTATGGCTTCAGTGTGTACCATCTACAAGATGCACTGCAACGACTTACCAAGGGTCTTTTAAAAGCACCTTCCAAACTTGCAACCTCTACCTCCTAGAAGGATAAAAGCAACAGGTACATGGGAGCATCACTACCTGCAAGTTCCCCTCCAAGTCACTCACCATCCTGACTTGGAAATATATCGCTGCTTCTTCACTGTCGCTGGGTCAAAACCCCGGAGGTCCCTCCCTGACAGCACTGTGTGTGTACCCACACCACACAGTCTGCAGTGGTTCAAGAAGGCAGCTCACTACCCCCTTCTCAAGGGCAATTAGAGATGAGCAACAAATGCTGGCTCACCAAAAATGCCCACATTTTGTGAATGAATTAAAACAATATGGGAGGCTTTCTCTGAGGATGAGCAAGCCAAGGTCTTAAGATTTATGTAAAGAAGGATTACTGTAGAACATACAAGAAGCTTTGTTTATCCCACTGCCGTGGGGAATAAGATTTTGTTAGTGCCACAGTTGCTTAAATATATTTTTTAACAGTGATGTCTGCCTGGTATTTAAGTGTTTTCAATGCAGACCAATTTGGGAAAAAAAACAAAAAAACACTCATACTGGTTGAGATTTAATGTTGGAGCTGTGGAAATTAATTGCAAATTGGGGCAAAACATTTGTAATCTACTTCTGCCTTTTTCATTCGTGGTTAATGAAAAATTTCTAGGATAAAATATGTGACCCACATTATACAGCTCAATATAACAGCAAATAGTCTTTATTCGTTATTTTAATTAGAATCAAGTTCTGCTTTAGAAATTACATATGTATGGCTCATTTTTATTCAAGATTAACCCAACAACCAGAAAATTAATTTAGCCTGGCCTCCCTCAAAAATGCATGGCGTGACAACATTGAGAAAACGGTAATCTTGAAAGGCCTTACCTTAAACTGATGTCTGTTGTTTCACTCTCTACATAATTTAATGCTGCTTTTTTTAGAGGCAATTATACAAACAAGGCCACGATGTCGACTGTCATCAAATACTCCCAGCATATGGAGCTGTCATTCCCTTCCCAGTGAGGGTTCTCACCATGATAATTAGTAAAGGTTAGGACCTGGAGCCCATTTTAACAGGCTGACTGACATGCAATTATTTTAGGTTAGGAACAGTAAAACAGATAGCAATTGCATTTGTAACTGGTGAAAAGCAAGGACAGTTTATTTAGGTGGATTGGAGTGATAAGACACAGCCAGTAATTGTGGAGTTCTCTATGCTTCTGTCCTTCATGTGTATAGATTTGAATTCAGGAGATGCAGCGAAAGATCATCTAATTATATCATTCTCCGTACTTCAGAGATATGTCAAGTCTGAGGTTAATGTCTACCGACTTCAGTGTCCTCACAGGTAGACATAAAAGGTTCCATTACACTATTGGAAGAGCTAAGGAGCTTTTCTACAGTATCTTGGCCTATATTTATCCTTTGATGAACACCTAAGAAACAGATTACTTGGTCATTATCACATTGCTGTTTGTGGGAGCTTGCTGTGCACAAATTGGCCCCTGTGCTTCTTACATTAGAACAGAGACTACACTTTAAAAAAGTACTCCAAGAGTTGTGTTGTAATGTGGGCGAGTCACCTGTTTTGTAATAGAGTTGATCTGCAGACAACTTTCTAAGGTTCATTAAGTTTATTTACAATACAGCCAGCAGCAACTACACGTGTGCTTTCAACTCCACCTCTATCTCCACACTGACTGCGGAGGTAGCTCGCGCTGCTAATACATTGGTTTACACAGACCATGTGATCTTACATCACAGGCCTATTCTTAAAGGTACCGTCCAACATTTAACAAAACCATCATTACTACATTCCTCCCCCTTTAACCTTGCTGTACATATTGTATTTCCAATTATATTTATCTCATGACATTATAATATTTACACAGGTCATGAAATTTACAAGTTCAGTCTTTCAGGTGGTTTCCTGATTCGTGTGGAATGTCGCAGCTCCACAACTTCAGATTCTTTTTCAGGAACCACATTTTCTGGAACTGCATGAACATCAGGTACCTCGGTGCGCACTTGCAATTCCGTGTCCTCCGCTCTGATAAAGACATCAGACATGTTAGTCCTTGGTTGAGCAACTTCAATGGGAAACACTGGTTCAGGAATGGTTACAGGCGGAACCATATCTTGTTGTGGTACCTCTCTTTTTCTTAAATGGTTCACATGTTTACGGGTGATCCGTGATCCGGCCTTCCACTTCCACGTGGTATGATAATGGTTCGGTCACTGAACTGACTTTACCCGGTAACCATTTCAGTCCTCCACCGAAATTCTTCACATATACTGCTTCCTCAACAGTAAATTGCCTCTCACAACTATGCTAGTCATGTGCAGCTTTTTGGTTTCCTTGACTCTTCTCCACCTTCCCCTCCAACTTTGGAAATATTAGGCTCAGTCTTGTCCCATTAACAATTCTGCAGGTGTTGCTCCTGTCATCATGTGGGGGTCATTCTGTAGTGGAATAGAAAGTGTGCAAGCTTGGTCTACAACCTGTTAACTTCTTCAAATTTGTCTACAGCATCTAGAATTCTTTCCAGATAAGGCCTTGGAAGTAACTTGTGCCTCTTTGAATTTATCTTCAGCACCATCATCCAGCAAACCATTGTGAGGGACTGGAATAATATCAAAGTAGGCACAGTTTGATCATTTGTTTACTGCCTCCTTCGAGTGTTTCTAGGTGCTACCAGCCACCATTTTATTGTCTTTTCGGAACCTTCTTCCTTTTTGTCATCTTCTTTCTACCACAATGTTTAGTCTCATCCTTCATTTTGACTTCACTGTTGGCCAGACTTCTCTCAGGTGAAATCCCAACTTGTCTTAGTTCAGTAGCTGAGTCTCCCTAAACTTCATTATCTGCTCGCCTCTTGGAAAGCTCTCCGGTTTTTGTTTTCAAAGCCTCTTTGACTTCATTTAGCCGTTTCTTCAGCTCTGCTGTCTCTTTTTTGGATTTGTTGGCTGCGACCTGGAAACTTGAACATTGCGGTGTCGTCTCTGCCAACTGGTTCTTCAGTTTGTTCAGAGAGGTGCTGAATTCTTTCTGTTTCTCTTCGTACTCTTCCAGAGGCACAAACTGTGACCTGATGGAATCTTGTAGTGTGCGAAGGTTTTTCAACAGGTTTTCTTCTTCCTTACGAAGGTTCCTCACTTTGCCTGTCATTCAGCAGCATCTTCTTGAGATTCTTCTGCTGTTCTTTGAGATAAACTGCATTTATTCAGGTTGTTGGGTCCTTACACACTCCTTTTTCATCCTGTTGTGGTCCTTGGACTCTCCAGGCTCTTTCTGCCACACTTTGCCTTGTTCCTTTTTCAAGACATGAACTCTTCCAGCTTCCTTTTGAAATCTCACAAGGCTGATTTTCCTTAATCAGTTTTTCCCTAGAAGCCTTGGTCCTCTGTTTCTCGATACCATCACCGGTAGCTGTGCCGATTGGTTTCTATAATGGGCAGTTACTCTACTGATTACTTGGATTTCTTCGCCAGTGTACATTTTCAACTTGGCAGATGTTTGTTCCAAATTTAATTGATGTTCACCATTATTTAAATACCTGAAAGTGTGTTCTCCAATTACAGTAGTGGAAGCTCCCGTGTCTACTTCCATTTTTACCGGCCAGATCACCAGCCAGACCTGCTGAGTTTTTCCAGGTAATTCTGTTTTTGTTTTGGATTTCCAGCATCCGCAGTAGCTTTTAGCTTTTTGTTTTTATCCATTTTTACTGGTTTACCATTCACTTGTACTGTAACAAATAATTGCTCTGCCCTCCCAACTTCCATGTTAAACAATGAATAAATGTCAGGATTTATTGTTTCAGGCTTTTCTACACTGTAGATTTCATTGGGCTTCTTACTGTTGTTTGCAAGCCTGTTTAAATCTCTCTTTGCTCTGTCTCATTACATGTCCGCTTCTGTGACAAAAATAACATTCTACTTTTTTAAACTGCCAATCACTAAAAGACTGATTGTTTCCACGTCAATTAAAGTTGTTCTTTGATTTAGCTGCTAAATTATTTCTTCTGATTTTTCGGTAAGTTTCCCACTTCACGGCTTGCTTTTTCGCATCGCTTTTGGCTAACTGGTCCCACCCGATTTGGAGTACAGTGTCATTTTGTGCCCCTCGTATTGCTTGTGAATCTCTTACAGCACTTTCCATGGCCAGCGCTATTTCTAACGCCATCTTAAAATCCAGATTCACTTCAGTCAGCAATCTTCTCTGAATAGTGTCTTCTTCTACACCACACACTAAACAATCTCTGAGCATGTCATTCAGAATCTCACCGAACTCGCAATGTTCCATTAGTTGCTTCAAATTCACGACGTAGCTAGCAATTGTCTCATCCGGGGCTCCATTTCGTGAATTAAACCGGAACCTCTGCATCGTGACTGAGGGCTTGGGTTGAAAATGCCCCTTTATGAAGCCCATCATTTCTCTGAAATTCTTTGAATCTGGGGCACTGGGTACCATCAAACTTTGAACAAACCTAGGTTTTGCTCTCACAACTACTCAAGAGGATTGCTCACCTCTTCTCTTCCCCCATGATTTCATTCGCTTGAAAGAAGAATGCGAGGTGTTCCATACACTGAGACCAATCGTCTGTGGCTGGCTCAAAGGGATCGATTCTACCAAATTGTGGCATTTTGGGTGAGTAGATCTTCTGTTATTTTAAATGGACGTTGATACTCACAATCGCTGGGTGAGGCACAGTACCGCTGCTGATTTAACTTGATTTATCCTGATTTATCCCCATCACCAGCTCGTTGTAGTGTGGCCGAGTCATCTATTTGTAATAGAGAAGATCTGCAGACAACTTTCTAAGTGGAAACATTAGGTTTATTTACAATACAGCCAGCAGCAACTAACATGTGCTCTGAACTCCACTTCTATCTCTACACTGACTGTGGAGGTAGCCCGCGCTGCTAATATATTGGTTTACACAGATCATGTGATCTTACATCACAGGACTATTCTTAAAGGTACAGTCCAACATTTAACAAAACCATAATTATGCAGGTTACAAAACTGTTTGGGACTTCCTGCGATTATAAAAGGTTCTATATCAGTGCAGATCTTTTTTATGCCTTTAATGTAGCAAAGTGACACTTCTTGCTAACGGAATGTTAATTATGTTGTTAGGATACACAGGTGAAGGGCATTGTTTAATTATGTACCTGGAGCACATATAAACAGGGGATAACTGGGACACTGGGGATGGGTGGAGAGCTGTGAGACTGAACAAGTCAATAAACTCTCTCTATAAAGAAAAGCTCTGTGTCTTGGCTTTGACTTCATCAACCAGCTTACATCCTATTAACACTTCTCACGATACTAAATTCTCTCTCACTTTACTTGCCACTTGCCAACCAATCAGCATTCTCTTCTCACGCAGTAAAATTGTTTCTCCCCTTGCGATTGGTATTCTTGTGAATCTGTCCTGATGAGTGCAAGACAAAAAATTTCAACAGCATGTTATTTTAATAGTTGGCCTGTGTTAAAATAGTGTGGGCAGAATATTAATCTGAATGTATTAACTCCCGATGCATTTATACTGCAACATTAGCTTCTCAGCAAAGTGGTGTGTCCTTTGCAATTACAGTGGTCCTAATCCAGGCTTGCAAGAAAGGTGATATGAAATTCCCTGCAAGGGATTATCTTATGCTGATTGGGTCTGTCAGAGTATTTGACCCTGCTCATCGCACTCCCTAAGTGATTACATTTTACCAGTTGAAAGAGCATCCCTGTGTGTATGGGTGACATTGCACATGCACAAAACTCTCTCCTGGATTCAGCAATATCACTCTAAAAGTCAGAAGGGCAATGGGTTCAAGTCCCCTTCCGGAGACTTGAGCTCAGAATCTCGGCTGACACTCTGGTGTAATACTGAGGGAATGCAGCACTCTCAGAGGTGCTGTCTTTGGGATGAGATGTCAAACCTTGCCACCATCTGCCCTCTCATGTGGATGCAAAAAATCCCAAGGCACTACTAGAAGAAGGGCTGGGGTGGTTCTCCTGGTGTCCTGGCCAAAAGATTAGCCCTGAATTAACATTGCTAAAACAAATAATCTGGTCATCACCTTATGGGAGCTTGGTGTGTGCTGTTTGGCTGCCATGTTTCCTATGTTGGAACGGTGACTACGTTTAAAAAGCACTTTATTGCTCAAAAGTGATTCTGAGGCCATCAAAAGTGCTTCATAAATGCAAATTCTTGCTTTTCTGAGCAGAAGAGTCAAAGCTGCAGTCAGGGAGGGTAAAGAGGATACCACGTGAGTGGAACATTTCATGTTATGAGAGGTAGGGGTTGTGCGGCAACGGGAATAGTGAGAAACTTGAGCCATTATGGTCTTTTAGAGATTGCTTAATTACCTTAAGGGGTTGAAGAGAAGCTTCCCAGGATGGGTGGTGCCTTGATACAGCTTAAGTGATGCGTCAAGGGAATTAAACCACAATCATGTTTAACACCACATATTAAAAATGCCATGGGCAGAATCCTGAATGTAAAATGTTATTTCTTGTTGCGTGTATTCAGAGCTAAAATGATATGATGTGTCCTCCTCTGGTAGCTCAGCTGTTGTGTGGTGTTACACTGTTTCTCTAATAGCTCAGCTGTTACGAGTAACTCACCTCCTGACTCCCCAAAGCCCGTTCGCCATCTACAAGGCACAAGTCAGGAGTGTGATGGAATATTCCCCACTTGGCTGGATGAATGCAGCTCCCACAACACTCAAGAAGCTTGACACTGTCCAGGACAAAGCTGCCCACTTGATTGGCACCTCACCCACACTCCCTCCACCACCGATGCACAGTGGCAACAGTGTGCACCGTCTACAAGATGCATTGTGAAATTCACCAAGGCTCCTTCAATGGCACCTTCCAAACCCATGACCACTATCATCTAGAAGGACAAAGGCAGCAGATAGATGGGAGCACCACCACCTGGAAGTTCCCCTCCAAGCCACTCGCCATCCTGACTTAGAAATATATCGCAATTCCTTCACTGTCACTGGGTCAAAATCCTGGAACTCCCTTCCTAACAGCACTGTGGGTGTACCTACACCACATGGACTGCAACATTTCAAGAAGGCAGCTCACCACCACCTTCTCAAGGGCAACTAGGTATGGGCAATAAATGCTGGCCCAGCCAGTGAAGCCCACATCCCGTGAATGAATAAAACAGAAATGTAGGGAGAATCTGAGACTTGCAGACCTGGGAAGGTTCAGCTTCCATCCCCAATCTTTGCTAAGTTAACTGATTGTAGGGCTCATCCTAACAGAACTCTACGACACTATGTTAACGAAGTGAGGGATGAGAACTGACAGGGTTGCTAATCCAGCGACTCTTGTTGGAAAATGCTTACCTGGGGATTATGGTTGAGAATGGCATCAGCACAGTTATAATAGCCCTCTAATTGTTGCTGCTACCAACTCCTTAGTATCATTAAAGTGGACATTTGGAAGAGATACTGAGGGTGACTGGAGTCCAAGGAATGATGCCCCACAGTAGACTTCAATGGGAGAAAAGAGGGGAGTTTAGTCCTCAATTATCACTAAGGTGCCACTAGTCTGTTGATGGAGACAATGAAGTTATCATTTTGGGGCCTAGCCTTTGTTTTACGAGCTGACCTTTTTTTAAAATCAGGTTGGAAAGGAAGGAATGAAAGGCATAAGAGTGTTGCTCCCGAATCTGTGGGATAACCTCTGGGCCCACTCTCCTCACCTTCTCATCCTATCCAATTACTGCGAAGGAAGCAACTGGGCTGGCCTCGGACCTCAAGGGAGAAACGTAGCTCATGGAGGGAAATCATTGAGTGCATTAGATAAAAAAGTGGAACTACAGCATCTTATGTAAATGCAACATCCATGCACTGGTTCCTTAATGTTTGACTCTGTAGTTCCGCATAGCTGCCCTTGTACCATCCCCCTGTAATTAAATCAGTTCTCAGAGAATTCATGGTCTAATATTCTTGCCTGCAGTTAATACTTCAGGGACCTCTCAAGTTGACGAGGCATCGCCCTGAAACTGGATTTTATTCTAGTGGAACATAAGTGAAACTCAAAAAGGGAAAGAGGTCTCTCAGTATGCACAGATACCAGTCCTAATGTTCGTCAAGAATCATGTTGTATTAAAATTCTGAAAAGACATAGGACTCTTTGAATCTGTATTGGATTTAAATATGTAAAACCCTGAATAAATAGAAAGAGCCTAGCGTCAAATTGAAGTTGTCAATCACTCTCAATTGGTGGTATGTTGAAGATGCCTTAAGCTGATTTTCAGCCAAGCTCCTTATGTTGTCATTCAATTTGGGATGGCAAATTCATTTAGCAACAGGGAAGCAGGTTGCAATTTGGGTTGAAGAACACAATGTATGGAGTCAAGATAAGGGCTGCCTGTTTCAGTAGATTACTCGTAGGAGCTTATTGCCTTGTTTTCCAGGGTTGTGGCCAATTGGACCATCCAATTAGCACTGAACTTGGGAGCACCGTTTACAACTGAGTGGTTTTGTTAAGGCCACTGCAAGGCACTTTAAGAATCAACCATGCCATGTGGGACTTGAGTCATGTGTAGGTTAGTGTTGGCAGGCTCCCTTCATTAATAGCGGGCCAAATGGATTTTTACAACAATCCTGTAGATTTCATTGTGTCTTTCCCCAGTATCAATGCACAAATATCAAATTTATTGTATTCGATTCTACAAGCTGCCATGGTGGGATTTGAACTCACAACCTTTGCGCAGCTAGTCCAGCCCTGTAATAGCAGCACTACTGTGCTTGTCAGTGATGATAAGAACCTTTCACAGAAATGTATAGTAAAGCAAAGCTCTGTGTAAAGTGTGCTATATTATTCCCTTTGTCACTCCTGACACTGTGTAGCATGGCAAGGTCCAACATAATCCCATTGTTGCTTTAACTGTAAATCAACGTTGTCCATTTGAGTGTCGGCTGTGCATCAGTTGGTAGCATACTTGCCTCTAGATTTCAAGGTTCTGGGTTCAAGTCCCACTCTGGGCTTGAGTTAAAAAAAAATCAAGGCTGATGCTCCACTGCAGTACTGAGGGAATGCTATGTTGTCAGAGGTGCTTTTTTTTGGATGACATGTTGAATGGAGATCCCATCTGCTTGCTTGGGTGGATGTAGAAGATCCTATCACACTATTTTGTAGAAGAGCAAGGGAGTTGTCCATGGTGTCCTGGATGATATTTATCCCTCAATCAGCAACACAAAAATCAGATTATCTGGTCATTATCACATATAGGTTGCTGCGTTTCCTACATCACAACAGTTTACGTTTCAAAAAGCACTTCATTCGTTGTGAAGAACTTTGAGGTGGACGTGGAAAGCACTATATAAATGCAAGTCTTTCTTTCTTTCTCTGTGTCGTTTTGGTGAAAAATGTGCTGTGTACCCGAATAAAAATGAAGGTTTACATTTCAAACAAAGGTACCTTAGTGTGATTCCTTATGTAGCCACAGTGCCTAACAAACACACTTCTGCATTCCGCATGGTACCAGGTTAATCAGCTCTGCAACCTTGTGATCAATCCCTAATGAAAAATTAATCCCTTGGAGCTACCCGTTACAGATATATCCATTCCATTTGGAAGAAAAAAGTTTTGAGTGAAATGCTCAATTTGAAAATGAATCTTAATAATCAAAAACTTCACATTTATTGATTCTTGGCATTAATTCACTGTTCATGCCTATTATACGCTCTTAGCTGATTTTCTACTATTCTTGGGCTTGTGGCAAATATACCCAATCTCTTAACAACCTCATCACAGCCTCTGGTATTTTTAACTCAGTCGTATAGTTCAGCAAATGATGCTCATATCATAGAATTATATAGAATTGTATCATACAGAAAGAGGCCATTCGGCCCATTGCGCCTGCGCTGATCTTTGAAAGAGCTGTCCAATTAATCCCACTCCCCAGCTCTTTCCCCTTAACCCTGCAATTTTCCTTCCCGAATATTTATCCAATTCTCCTTTCGAAAGTTACCACTGAATCCGCTTCCATCTCGGGCGGGGTGGAATTTTACAGTCCTGCTGGCGGGCCGTTCAAAAGTCCATTAACTCCGGTAGAACCATAAAATCCCACAGGCATAAAATTCCACCTACTGAATTAAAAAAAAAGAGCCCGCTTATCTCCCTCTCTGGTTCTTTTGCCAATTATCTTAAATCTGTGTCATCTGGTTGCTGGCCCTCGTGCCATTGGAAACAGTTTCTCCTTATCTACCCTATCAAAACTCTTCCTTCAGTGATGGTCTTTCATGAATAATATTCGTTATCTTATCAATTTTGCTGCTTTGCTGATACCGCTATGATCAGTGCTGCTCCAGACTCTACTCTATTGTTTCCCTTAAGGTTTAAAATACACCATCCCTCATGTTCTTCCATACTAAAGCCTTGTTCCTTTGAAGTATATATAAAATATCATCACAATGCCTCCTAATCCATCATGTTTCTTCTCAAGATTTTCAAACTGAAGCTTGGTGTCACCTAATCACCAGCTTATGATTTATTACATTTTTCCTACACTTTCAAAAGCTGATACCTTCCTGCACTATGGATCTTGTTGTTGTACCAGATTTCTCAATGTAAGGAGTGTGTCTGTGTGAGAACAATGCTTTTATTGCATTGCAAAGCTTATTCCCCTGTGCATTGCTTTACTAACAACTTCTTGCGCTTTTATGATGCCTCTGATATAGCAAAGTATCTCATAGAGCTGATAAAAAGACTTTATTTATATCACACCTTTCATAACCTCCGAAAAGCATGGATGTGGGTGTCGCTGGCAAGGCCAGCGTTTGCTGCCCATCCCTAATTGCCCTTGAGCTGAGTGTCTTGCTAGGCCATTTCAGAGGGCAGTTAAGAGTCAACCACATTGCTGTGGAGCTGGAGTCACATGTAGGCCAGACCAGGATAGAATAGCAGATTTCCCTCCCTAAAGGACATTAGGGAACTGGATGGGCTTTTACAACAATCAATGATAGTTTCACAGTCACCATTACTGAGACTAGCTTTTTTCAGTTCCAGATTATTAATTGACTTAAAATTCCACCAGCTGCTACAGTAGGATTGAAGCCTTGACCCCAACCCCAGGACATTGGCCTGGGTGTCTGGATTACTAGTCCAGTGACATTACTACAATGTCATCATCATCATCATCCTCTCCTCCTCCTCCCCCTCCCGCTCCTCCTACCCACTCCCCTCCCCTCCTCCTCCTCCTCCTCCTACCGCTTCCCTCCTTCTCTTCCTCTTCTCTCTCCTCCTCCTCCTCCTCCTCCCCTTCTCCTCCTCCTCCATATTTCTCCTCCTCTTCCTCCTCCTCCCCTTCTCTCCTCCTCTTCCTCCTCCTCCTCTTCGTCCTCCTCCCCTTTTCCTCCCCTTTTCCTCCTCCTCTTCCTCCTCCTCCTCCTATCAGCGAATGTAAGATACAGTATTATAGTACAATGGAAACAAGTCTCTGAATTAATTCCAGCATATGTGATGGGTAGTAAACTTAGAGAATAGAGTCAAATGGGACAGCTTTTTCCTCTTGGAGCAGAACCCAACCCCTACATGCTGGGTTTGCTGAGAAAGCGATGCTTCACCGAGTTCCTCGATTGCATGAGAATACACTAATTTCAAATCAAAGCTACATTTTTCCAAGACATCTTGCACTCGACTATTACTCGACTATTACATTGGATGACACCCCATCTTTTCAGTAAGGCCCTCAGTCACAGCTACAAATTGGTCCTTAAGTGGCTTCCGAGATATTAAGAGTTTTACTCAGAGATGTCAGTCATTTTCACCATGTACGTTAGAGGATTCAGAAGAAACTTCGTTACCCAGGCTATGGGTAGATTGCAGAGCTCGCGAACATGTGGTGAAATTGAGGAGATTAGCATAGATGCAACGCGTTGCTGCCTCACAGCCCCAGAGACCCGCATTTGATCCTGACCTTGGGTGTCTGCCTGTGTGGAGTTTGCACGTTCTCCCCGTGTCTGTGCTCCTGGTTTCCTCCCATTGTCCAAAGACGTGCTGGTCAGGGTGGATTGGCTACGGTAAATTGTCCCCCAGTGTGCGTGTGTGAGTGTGCGCCCTGTGATGGACTGGCGTCCCATCCTGGGTGTACCCTGCCTAGTGCCCATTGCCTGTGGGAATTGGCTTTGGCTCCCCGTGACCCTGAATTGGATGAAATGGTTCTGGAAAAGTGAGTGAGCATTGATACATTTCCAGATAACCACATGAGGAGAAAGGAGTTGAAGGATAAGCGGATTGATTATAGCCAGTGAGGGGGAGAGTCATAGGAAGCATAAACACCACCATGGACCAGTTGAAACACCTGGTTTGTTTCTGTGCTTTATGTTTCGATGTAATTCTACATAACACTGGTGAGCACTCTGCATTGTTGCAGACATTAAGACTTTAAACAACTTTCAGAGCTTAAAACTATGGTATTTTAGATAAATGAAATTACAGAGGTGAGTTTGGAATCAATTAATGCTCTTGTAAAATGTCACCATCAAGGTGCATGACTCATACCATCGTAAATGAGGCATTTTCTTGGAATCATGGAAATATATGAGCTGGGAGAGGCCATTCAGCCTGTTGTGCCTGTGCTGGCTCTTTGAAAGAGCAGTCATTCAGAGTCCCGCAACCCCACTTTTTGTCCGTAACTCTATACATTCCTCATCCTCAAGTACCTGCCCTACTCCCTTTTTAAAAACTATGAAATCTGGTGTGCTTTTCTTCTCCTTATGTTTACTTCAGTAGACAAACATCAAGGCACCAACCAGGCATGAGGGATCGGTTAATACAAATTGCATAGGTTCATTTATTAAGGATTTGAGAAGTTGGTAGCAGTATTACAGAGTTGGTGAACTTGTACACATACTTGTGTTGGTAGCTTCCTCAGAACAAACTGAGACTAAATTTGAATCACCTGATAGATTGCATCATTTCATCTCTAGCAATGAATACAGAAAACATGACCACACCTATTTAAAGATGCATCGCAGAAGAATTGGCTTCCACTGCTGTTCCAGGTAGAGCACTCAGATCCTGACAACCCTCGAAAGGAAAACATCCTCCTCATCTCCGCTCTTTTACCAGCGATTTTAAACCTAGGACATCCGGTGATTGATCCACTCACTGTATCAAATTGATCAAAGCTCCTCATCATCTTGAAAACCTCTATTACAGTTTTCGTTAACCTTTTTTGTTCCTACTTGTCTATTTTAAAAAGGCAAAAGCCTTTTATCCAAACTCATGACATGCTTGTCCACTCATATCCCTGTTGGCCATTTTGAGATGAAAAAAACAACACCATTCTTTAATGTATTAAAAATCTCCCTGTTAAGTTTTTCCATGATAAGTTTTTATATGAAGAAAACAAAGGTGCATTTATATGGCACTTTTCACAAACACCAGACATCTCAAAATAGTTTATAGCCAGTGAAGTGTAGCCGCTGTTGCAATGTAGGAAACACAGCAGCCAATTTGTACACAGCAAGCTCCCACAAATAGCAATGTGCTAATGATCAAACATTATTTTTCTGCGATGTTAGTTGAGGGATAAATATTGGCCAGGACACCAGGGAGAACTCCCCTGTTCTTCTTCGAAATAGTGCAATGAGATCACTAAGCAGGCAGGTAGGGCCTTGGCTGAATGTCTCATCTGAGAGACGGCTCCTCTGACGGCTCCCTCAGTACTGCACTGAAGTTTCAACCTTGATTTATGTGCTCATTCCCTGGAGTGGGAATTGAACACAAAACCCTCATGATTCAGAGGCAAGAGAGCTTCCAACTGAGCCACAGATGACATGCCATATAAAGGAGGCTGCGGGTGTATACCTATCACAGCGTGATTGCACCCTCCCTCAAGTGGAACTAAGGCACAGTGTCAGCTCCAATAGATGTCAAGTGACAAACAGGGAGAAAAATATGCTTTAAAATTTTTTTTAAACTCCATTTAATTTCCTTCCAACTACCAACCTAAAATACTCACACAACAAGATGGCGCACTGTGCAGGACATAGCCGCACAACTCATGTGAATTGGAAAATATATACTATAGACATAGAGTCCAGGTGCAGATGCCACCATGTATTTTCCAATGGAGAATTATTCTTACTAGTCAAGTCCACATTTTCTGTACTGATGGAAAAAAAAGACAATCAGACCTTTCCTGTGTTATCAGGATTGACCATCACTGGCTGCTGTCTTCAGTTTGGTTCGTTGCTCTCCTCCCTCTATCTTAGCTGCAGAATGTGCCCCAGGCTGATTGGAAGGGCATCTGTGGTGGCTGAAAGTCCAAACTGCATTTAATACGTCACTGGGACTTGAGTCTCGCAGGCAGTAGCAATCAATAAAATGTCCAAGCGCTTGGCATCAAACTGTGCAGTACCCTGACACACTGATAGCACCACAAACAACCAAGAGGAAACAAACAGAATAGGCCCAATAGGCTTCACACTGTCACCTGGCCAAAAAGAAATATGCAGCCTGAGAAAAACCTAGACACACTGAAAATGACAAAAAAAAACCCTAAAAAATTACAACAGATGCTCAAATTGCAAATCAATTCAATCACTTTAAAGGAACATAATTGTCCTGAATGAGCTGATTAATTGTTTTCACCTTGTAATCCTTTTATTATTCAGTCATAAAGGAAATGCTAGGTTTTTTATTTGATGAGATGCTATCAAATATGCTTTGAACTGAATCCGGGAATATTTTCAGTGCAGGGACAACACATGGTCATGTTATTCCTGGAGCTTGAAGGCGTCATCAAAAGGCAGGCAAACAGAAATAGTGGCATCAAGTGTTCTTGAATGCTTGATACAATAACTTATTTCCCGGCAAAATGTGCCAGTGCATTTGTTGTATCCAGTGCCCTTGGTTTGTTGGGGGCTAAAGGATCCAGGCTGCACGCTTGATTGGGGGTGACCGAGTTGGTATAGAGACAGAGAACATCAGGAGATCGTTGTTACAATAAACACTTGCTGTTTATTTACAAACTAAGCTCAGCAGCTACATTTGTGGTGCTCACAACTCAACACTCTGTCTTCACTTTACGGTGTCTAACTCAAGACTCTCTCATAGAGGTAGCCCGTGCTACTCTGCTATTGGGTATTAAGATCAGGTGATCTTACATTACAACACTTGTCTTAAAGATATATTACACATCAGATTACTACAGCATTGCAGAAGTACCATAGTTACCTCCCTCCTGAGCATTAGTTTGTATGTGACACCCGAACTGATCCTCTCTGGTGATGCTGCTAATGAGTAGAGGATCAGTCAAAGTGTGACAGAAGTAATTATGATGCATCCAGTAATTGTGCTGCATGTGATTTTCTGGTAGCTGTTATGATTGGTGGGGTTTCCCTCCGAGGCAAGTAACTGCTTCAAGGCAAAACCAAGGAAAGTTATCCATCTAAAAGCTCTATGGTGAAGCCTTGCCTGTGGTGCTTTGTTGTCCTGAGCTTAAAACAAATCAAATATTCTGCAGACAAAATCATCCCTCACAAACTAATCTCCTATCTCTTGTTGGGTGGAGACTCTTTGGGTAAAATCAGTAATGGTGACCATGAAACTATCATCAAAAACCCATCTGGTTCATGAATGTCCTTTAGGGAAGGAAATCTGCCATCCTTACCTGGTCTGGCCTACATATGATTCCAGACCCACAGCAATGTGTTTGTGGTTGACTCTTAACTGCCCTCTGAAATGGCCGAGCAAGCCACTCAGTCCCAAGGGAAATTAGGGCCGGGATTTTCCGGGACTGTCAGCCAAAAGTCTATTGACTTTCCACAGGACCAGACGATCCCAGCAGTGGGGGCGGGGCCAGAAAGTCCCGCCCTTGGGATGGGCAACAAATGCTGGCTCTGTTGGCGATGCCCACATCCCATGTAAGAATTAAGAAAATGAGGGCACGGTTTGAAATATGGGCTAAGTTAGATAGACCACCTTTGAATTGCAGCTCACCAAGCCAGGTCAACAGCAACGAACATAACTAACGTTTTATTGTAGTTGTTTTTTTTAAGCCTTGAAGCCTGATTCTTGCATGAAGGGCCGGTGGACATTTGCCAGAGCCCGTTACAGTTGAAGCAATGGAGAGGAAGGGGCCATTGGGAAAGACTTTAGGCAAGATTATCCCACCCTCGCTCTAAGAGCGGTAGTGGGCTGGAAAAGAGCCATTTTCCCCATCGTGCGCAATGTTTTCGCGCCGTATCGTCTGCTCTCCACCTCATTAATGATGCAAAAGCAGGAAACATGTCGGATCATGGGCAGACAGCCTCTAATTCGCCCGCCCCACTGTGAACTCAGTGGTTCTTTCTTCCGGGATCCATATTTAAATGTGCTCGCACACAGCCTTCTCAATGTCTCCAGGCCAGGATAGCACCACAGAAGACATGATGCTGAAAGGCAAGAAGAGTGCGGCTCCCAAATTTACTGATACTTCTCTGGACCACCTGCTGGACGCTGTCTAGGCCCACTGGGATGTCCTGTGCCCTGGTAATGGCTGGAGGAGGTCCACCAATGCCACCACTCCGGCTTGGGAGGCGGTGTCTTCGACAGTCAGTGCAAGAAAGGTCTGCAATCCAGTGCAGGAAGCAGAAGAATGGCCTCATCCATTCTGACAGGGTAAGTCAATCATCTCATCATCCTCAACTCACACTCTCCATTCCACAAGCCCATCGGGACTTGGCAGGATGATGATCCACAGGGACCTCACTCACTGCCAGCTGAAGGCACATCACCGCTCACTCTCTCACACACACCTTCACATCTCCACCTGGCCTCATGTCTTGTGTAGATCGTATCCTCATCCTACCCACTGTTCCACACACCACCCACACAAGGCAGGCATCCTTCTCATCTGCCTTGGCATATATCCTGCTCATACTCTCTCCATCTGGCTTCATGCAGGACCAGCTCACACACAACAGGAGAGAGAGGTCCCAGACAGGGGTTGGGGTAGAATGGCTGAAATTAAGGCCCTCACTCCATATGAGGAGCATGCCATCACGCTGGCTGGAGACAACAGGGACTGTGCATGTGGCGGGTGGAACCAACCCAAGTGAGGACCCTGAACCAGCTCTTCCCTCCGACACCTATAGTGTGAGTCCATTCTGCTATCTTCCAGTCATTTGCCATGCTTAAGTAATCTCTACTTTCTTTCACAGGCACCTACGGAAAGCATTCAAGGGCATCATCCAGCCAAGCCCTCATCTCTAGCCCTGAAGACAGTTCGGAGGAAGAAGAAGAGGAGAGCACCATTGAAGACCCATCACAGCACTCACCCATACCCTCCACACACACTTAAGCGGGACCTAGCTCTAGAATCGCTTCGGGGTGACAATCTGGTGACCACAGCACACGACCTGGTCCACAGCAGGTGGAGACAGTGACATTCGAGGTAACCGGCACTTGGAGGGCTGCTGGAAACCAGGATTCTGCTGAGTCCAAGCCTGATGATGAGCCTCCGATCTTGGTCCTAACTCAGTTGGTGGAGCTTCAGCGACAGTCAGGGGAATCTCAGGAAGGGCTTTCCACAGATTGCAATGTGTGATGGAGGAGCCCATCTGCGTTCAGTCTGAGGCGATAGCGCCGGCATGCCAACACACCGAGGTCAGAGGTCAGCACTGGTAGGACGGCGGTCACCATGGAGACCTTGGTTGAGGACATTGGTCCTGCTCTGCACCAGGAGCTGCATTTCATCAATGTAGGTATTGGTGGCATCCATCGGTGGCTACACGAGAGGGGGAGCGGGACAACTTGATCTCACTCCAGCTTACCCTCCTCCTCAAGGAGTCAGTCAGAGACACTCAGGTGCCCGTGTGGAAGGGGACCAGCATCTGGACACCCCAGGGCCACCCACCCAGAGGATTTTGGGAGTGTCCAGCCAATCCCAATTCCGTCATCCTGCAACCCCTTCACCTCCAGCTTCACAGGCTGGGGTAGGTGCAGCTGCCCCACTGCAGGAGACCCAAAGCAGGCCAGGACCATCCAACTCTCAGCCCACCAGAGGACACCCACCAAAGTCATCACAGACGACAGAGCATCGCAGTCAGCAGGCTGCCTCCACCTTCGGTGTTGGGGATGCACTAAGATGTAGCGGTAGGGTTAGTAAAATTAAGAAATATTAGGAGCACGATGATGCCATGGGTGTTAACCACATATTATGATACTTTGCACCAATGTAAATAGAATCCCACCCATTTCACATCTTTTGTGCCTCCTCTTTATAATCTGTCGCCCATCAGGTGTGACACAATGGTCCCTCCCATCACTTATCACAGATGTCAAAACCAGGTACCCCTGGTAATGTTGTCAGCTTCCACATCCCCACAGTATGTGTGCGCACGCATATCATTTCAAGCATCATTGATGCTTTGTTCTTAATATCAAGTCTGCTTATGTAAGAACCTCCTTCACATGGTGTACTGGTTCATGCAGCAAGCAGTTAGGAAGGCAAATGGTTGGATGGCCTTCATTGTGAGAGGACTTGAGTACAGGAGCAAGGATGGTTTACTGCAGCTGTACAGGGCCTTGGTGAGACCACACCTGGAGTATCATGTGCAGTTTTGGTCTCCTTACCTAAGAAAGGATATCCTTGCCATAGAGGGAGTGCAGCAAAGGTTCACCAGACTGATTCCTGGGATGGCAGGATTGTTGTATGAGGAGAGATTGGGCCGACTAGGCCCTGTGTTCACTGGAGTTTAGAAAAATGAGAGGGGATCTCATTGAAATGTATAAACTTCTGACAGGGATGGACAGACTGGATGCAGGGATGATGTTTCCTCTGGCTTGGGAGGGGGTCTAGAACAAGGGGTCACAGTCTGAGGAAAAGGGGTAGGCTAATTAGGACTGAGATGAGGAGAAATTTCTTCACTCAGTGGGTGGTGAACCTGTGGAATTCTCTACCACAGCAGGCGGGGATGGTGTTGAGTGACTCCGCCGAGCAGCCATTATAATGAGTATTTGCCATATGCAAATGTATTAAAGTGAGGTTCCCGACACGGCAGGAAACATGAACCATCATTGAAGTCAGGCGCGGACAATCGCAAGCTAATTTCCCGCTGACGTGAAACGGGCTTTTTCACTCCCGCGATATGTTCCGGTCCCACCCACTATGGTGCCCATTGTGGGCGGGAATGGAAAATCCCATTCTTCATAGCTCGCTCTGGTTTACTTCCGACTGCAGCTTTTGGCATGTGTGCCAAAGTGTGGACACTCTGAATGTTGGACTTTCTATATTCAAGTTTCACCTGAAGTTACCCAGATGTGCATCCATGTGAATAGATCCCCCTGTCATTAATCATGCGCTATTTTAACTTAATTTTGACCAAGCTAGAAAGGCAGTTGCATGTTGATGAAATTCAGATTTTGACCTCAGTCTTTGATAACTGCTATCGGAGTGCCAGGTATCTACCTTGGCAGTAAACCCGAAGAAAATAGACTTCTTTCAATGGGGCTGGAGCCCTGGGGGATATTTTACTTGGGTGTCAGCTGTGCCTCGGTGAGTAGCACACTCCCTCCTGAGTCAGGTTGTAGGTGTTGTATACTCTATATTCCTCAGAGCTGTGCGGAGAAATAAAATATGAAACGTGGCAACAAGGGTGGTTGAGAAAAAATTAACTTTACCAACTGCAGGACTGTTTCTTTCTTTGCTGGAAGATCCTCGCCTATGCTGTGAGGTCGATGGCCTTCAAGACCTACTTGCTCACTGCAGGGCTGGACAATTCTGATGTAGCAGTGATCTGCAAGAAGGCGATGCTCGTACATTATCTCAGAGCAGAAGGCCAGAGAATATTTCAGCAGCTCGCAGGAAACACATTTACCTTTGATACAGTGGAAGAGCTTTCGAAATAGATGTGACACCTGACTGATCTATGTTCACTGCACTTGATTAGTTAAGCCTGGGTGTGGACTCAGGGAAAAGTAAACAAAGCTGTAGAAAGAGCTGGAAGCCAGAGCTGAAATAAACATCTTTAAAACACTGTAAAACCTGCTACACACATAGAAACTAGTGTCATCTCTGCATAGATCTGAGATACAAAATATACAGCAGCAGGTTCAAGACCCTGCTCCAGAGCCTTGCATAATCCAGACTGACACTCCAGTGCAACGCTGAGAGAGAGCTACATTGTCTGCGATACACTTCTTTAGATGAGACATTAAACCGAGGACCTGTCTACCCTTTCAGGCGGGTGCAAAAGATCCCAAAACACTACTTGGAGAAGAACAGCAGAGTTCTCCTGCTGTCCTGACCAATATTTGCCCCTCAACCAACATCTAAGCCAGATCTGGTGACTATCACATTGCTGTTCCCTTGCAGTGCACAAATTGGCTCCACATTTCCTACATTACAACAGTGACTACACTTCAGAAGCACTTTATCGGCTCTTAAAGCGATTTGGGAATGTCCTGAGGTTGCGAAAGTCATTATATAAATGCAAGTCTTTCATTCGTTTCTTGCATTGTTTAGATTTGAAAAGCTGCTGACGACTCTAGAGTTTTTTCTGGTTCCCAGTTCTGACTTATTGCCGATATAAAATGTGTGAATACATTTTGAACTGCCAATTCCCAACAGAGGAGTTGCAGTAACAGAACAGTTTTCAGTGACTACAAGTATAATAGGGAAACTGTAATGCAAAAGCAAAATTGCACACATTATCTGACCCAAGTAGCATTATTCCAATTAAGAATCTTACAGTTCATCTTGAATTCACATGCGCATGGCAAATTGCTCTGAACAAAATGACCTTGGCATGGGTTTTCACCCAGCATGATATTAAACCCAAGATTGTGTCTGTTGTAATTGTAGCTTTAAGGAATGTAGTGACTGTAGCTATAAGACTTATTGTGTTGTACAGTATCATGTGACAGTGTAAACGAATCAGCCCTAAGCGCGGGGACCCTTAGAGTGGGAGGCTGCTGCAGCCTGTAAATAAAGTTCGGTGTTTGTTTCAACCTGTCTGGAAAATCAAGTCCATAACAGTGTTCAAGTGAGTGGGAAAGATCTTATTCATAAATTCATAGAATTACACAGCACTGAAGGAGGCCATTCGGCCCATCTTGTCTCTGCCATCCATTTTAAAGAGCTGCCCTGCTCTTTCCTCATGGCTCTGTAACTCTTTTTCCATCAAGTATTTATCCAATTCCCTCTTGAAAGTTCCTATTAAATCTGATTCCACCCCCCTTTCAGGCATTGCATCCCAAACCACAGCAACTGACTGCATTAGAAAATCTCCAATTATCTCCCCTCTGGCTCCTTTGTCCTCAAAGTTGTGTCCTTTGGCTAACAACCCTCCTGCCAACGGAAACAGTTGCTCCCCATTCATTCCGTCAAAACCCCTCATAATTTTGAACCTTTATTAAATCTCCCCTTAACCCTCTCTGCTCTAAGGAGAACAACCCCAGCTTTCTGATAACTAAAGTTCTTCATTCATATTTAAAAATATTTCAAACCAGTATCGAAAACAGATAACTGTTCATATCTCAGTGTCATTTTGCGCGATTTTGTCACATGCCAAACGCCTGCTGTGTTTGCTTATTTTTCATATATATTTGTCTGTGGGATGTGGGAGTCACTGGCTAGGCCAGCGTTTATTGCCCATCCCTAATTGCCCTGGACAAGTTGGTGCTGAGTTGCCTTCTTTGAACCACTTCAGTTGTAGGAATAGGAATATGTAACAGTGATCACACAGTGAAAGATAGCAATTGGTTTTGAAATACATTAGGTATATGCTGAGGATGTGGAAAAGGTTATTCTCTGTTAAGTTCTTTTCTCTTTTGCTTTTTTTTTGTTCTCATTATCTATTTCCTTCCCTCTCTCTTTCCTTGATTCCATATTGGATGAATTCGTAATCTCAGCCAGGTCAACCAAGGAACATGTTTGTGAGCTGTGCCAAGCATTGTCAGTTGTTATGTCCTATCCATGCACTTTGTGAATACGTTCTCTGTATCGATGTCCAATCAGTGACTGGAAATGCATGTCAAATGAAATCAGAATGGAAGCTGTGGACAAAGTAGGGTTCCTTTCTGTCCAGCCCTCTGAAAATTGGCGCACATTGGGCCTTAGGCTGCATTAAACTTATTATTGGGTTGTTGTGAGATTGGGTGCAGTCTCCAAAGACAGAAGTGTAGGTTTGACCAGTGGAGATGTGAGAATGAAAGATGCCATGGAATTTGCTTGCTTGCCACTGGGGGAAATCAGCGTATTCAGAGTATTTCCTCAGGGGATGAAATGCTTTGGGCAGCATCCTCGACAGGATAGATCCAGATAGATCTGTAGACACAGGCGGTTTGAAGCATGTCATAGTCTCCTGCTCTCCTTCTTATTGTTCCTATAGAGGGAGGAAATATTAGAATCAGGCGGGGCATTCAATTGTGACTCGGAGAAGTGTTACAATTTGGGAAAGAAAGTCCTGCATTTAGATAGCACCTTTCATGAGCTCAGGCTGCCCCCAAAATGCTTTTGAGCCAATGAAGTACTTTCAAAAAGACAGAAGTAAGTGTGAAAAGTGGCTAACACGGCCGGGATTTTCTGGCCCCATCATGGGGGGAGCGGCTGTGGGAGATTCAGTGGCCCAGCCGGAAGTCCACTGACTTTCAGTGGGATCGGACCATCCCAGCGGCGGGTGGGGGCCAGAAAATCCCACCCCAGTAGCATTGGCAACTCTTGCAATTCTCAAAGGGGAAGCCCCACAGCCCAATCTTAAAATGGCAATCTTTTGGTTACGCCACAATAGAGCAGGAGGAGCCATTGTTACACTGCATTAGGGCTCTCTGTGAAAATTACCAATGTTAGCAACACCGCTACAAAAAAAAATCGGACGAATAATTATTTTGATGGAGCTGTCCTTCAAATTGAAGACTAGCGATGCTGTTTATGTCAAGCATTAATGTAATCAAATACTCTGAGGAATATCTTCAAATAAAATGTCTATTTTATTCTTTCTCAAAGAACCTGTGTAGGTAGGAGCCTGTCAGTAATCCCCTCAAGGCAATTAGTGATTATTCTTTACAGCAGGTAGCTCAGTAGAAATAGGCACGTGAGCGGTATAAATTAACACACAAGCTTCTGCACAATTCTAACTCCATTTCCATTCCTTTCCTTCCCTACTGACATGTTCCATAAGCTGCTACCACATGGGGTAGTGGAGGGACATTGCATGGATGTAGTTAAGGGGAAGCTAAACAAACGTGTGAGGGACAAAAGAATGGGAGGCGTGTGGTGAGAGTGGATGAGTCATAGCCCACGAAGGACCACAGGCGTCTCCCTCCACCAGAGAGAGACAACAGGTTATACAGTTTGAGAGGCGCTGCTCCGTACAGGGGGCATGATGAGGAGACAGGTCTCTATGAACTACCACAGTTGTTACAGGGATTGAACGTATGCCTTAGCCATATAGGCAACTGAGCTAACCCCATTACCATTTACCAATCTGGAGACCTAGAACTAATGATGCAGGAACATGGGCCTGAATTTCACGTTTGCCGTGCGTGCCAAGCCAATGGGCCCAGAAGCAAAGGTGAAATGCGCTTCCGCCTGCAATTGGCCCCCTCGCAAGGAATGTCATGCTGGCTGGCCAATTAACGGCCAGCCAGCGTGAAACACGTGCTGAGAGAGCCTCAGCACTGCCGAGGGCGGTGGGCACCGATAAGAGTGAGGGTGAAGGTGGGCGAGCCCCCTGAAGGCAGACAGATGCTGCGGAGCTGCCTCAGGGAGCTGCAGACCCAGGGCAGATAAAACAGCAAGAAAGGAATGCACCAAACTGTGTCTGTGCAGCACATTCAAGCACCTGACAGCAGAACTCGAAAAACCATCGGTCCCCAGATATCATTTTTTATTATATTTCACCCCGGACATTTCATCCTGCCCTTGGGTGAGGTTTCGTTAAAAACCGGCTGCCCCCTGCCCGTTTTGCCCATCGGTGAGTGCGAAATCGCCCGGGCAATGTAAAATCGTGGACAATAGCGATTTAATGACCTTAATTGGCCCTTTAATTGTCGGTGGGCGTGCGTGGGAGTTGGAGCTGCACCTGCCGACCTCAATATTGCTCGGGTGCGCAATAACATCGGGACGCATGCCTGATGTCATTTTGCGCGATTTTGTGTGTGTTCAGGCCGGGCCCACGCCTGCTCGATCAACCTAAGATTCTGGCCCAGGAGTTCAAATCCCATCCTGGCAGTTTAGAAATAAAAATTCAATTAACTAATTAAATCCTGGAATTAAAAAGCTAGTATCAGTAATAGTGATCATGAAACTACCAGAGTGCCATAGAAATCTATCTGATCCGCTCATGTCTTTTAGGGAAAGAAATCTGCCATCTGTACTCCGTGTTGCCCATATGTGACTCCAGGTCTACAGCAGTGTGGTTGAAATGGCCTAGCAAGCTATTCAACTGGGGGTGGGCCACAAATGATGACCTTGCCAGCGACGCCCATATTCCATGAATAAAAAGTAATATGCTGATGGGTTGAAGTGATGTAAAATGGGAGGAATCCTACATGGAGCATAAATGCCAACACAAGGCATTTGGGCTGAATGGCCTCTTTCTGTGCTGAGAGACTGCTTAACCATGGAGCATTTCACCAATTAGCATTCTGGAGTTTGCAACCCATCCAGATCTTTTTCAGCAAGGTGTCCATAGGTTGTGAAGAGGTGAAACAAAGTCCTAGAACATTATCTTTTTTTAAATAAAGCTTTAATTTTTTCTCTCTTAGCTGTTACATCTCATTGTTAGGAAATACAGATAGTTTAAGTAAGTTATATTTGTATTTGTGGGTGTTAGGAATGAGTTTTAGCTTTGAAGTTTAAGGTTGATTTGTATTTCTGTTTCTGTGTGTTAAGGAAGGTCAAATGGAGTTTTAGTTTCACTTTAAAAGGCTGCTTGCCTTTCTAAAGAGGAGTTTACGACTGCTATAAGATAAAGGTAAACACACAAGAGTAGAAAAACAATGCTGTTGCCTAGCAACAGGAGGACCAGATGGGCAAATTCCTCCCACAGACATACATACTGAACTAAAGAAACAACAGCTTTAAGTTCAGTTGAAGGCTGGGCCCAGAAAGACTGGACACTGGGAGAGGGATCTGCAGATTTCTCAAAAGAACAAAAAGGTCCCAAGCAAAGAAAATCCCCCAAAATCCAGGAAAGAGAGAAAAGTCCAGAGGAGACCTTGTAGTCAAAGGAAGCACAGGAACCTGGGAAAAGGTCCTGTTAAGAGAAGTTAAGAGTAAGGGGCAGAGAGAAAGGTTCCAGATTTAAAGTGAGAACAGCTTGCAAGAAGCAAGAAGGTTCATAGAGACAACTGAAGGTCTGTAACTCTTTGCTATCGGCATGTGAAGCAGTGGTGTACTGTTAAGGCTGAGTTGGTGAGGGAGAGCGCATGGAAGACAGCTTGAGTGCATTTGGTGACCCAGGGAAGAGGAACATCAGAAGGAGAGTTCGAAACCCTGGAGGGGAACCCTTGTGGAAGGTGTCTGAGTGAAAATGTCAGTTCAGGAGAAGTTTCCAAAGCGAGGTCCTGGAGAGTGGAGATTGGAAACCCTCGTGTGAAGGACGGAATTCAGTGAGACTGGTTGGCTCTCAGTGTGACAAATGTCTGGGGGGAGTTGAGGAGAGATGCATAGCATCTGGCTGAGATGGCATCTATCACTTGGTTTCAGAGTGTGGTGTGTCTGACCACAGGGTGCCATAGATTTGCATGGACTGTGTACTTACTGTGAACATTAAAGTATAGGATAGCTGTTGTGACTTGTGTCATTCTTACAAATCTGTATACGTTTGTAAAGGCTTTGTTGTGGATGAAGGAGTATTGTAAATTGTAGTTCATCTTTTGTATTGTAAATTGTAGTTCATCTTTTCTTGTTGAATAAATGTTTTCTTCTTTTGCTAAAAGTTCATCAGCCGATTCCTATGCCTGTGTCCAGTAGCCCCTCTGCGTATCTACACAAATAAATAAAAGTTAGGATCTATCAAGCTGGGTTCTACTCTGGGATCAGGCTTGTCCAGAGGTATCCTCAGCTGAGATCATGACACTCATGACCTTGAAACATTTATTATTCACATTGAGAATTTGATGATTTTCATCATCTGCAAAGTAAACCTCAAAACTCAAACCATGATTCAATCCTCTACTCCAGTGCCGATGCACTTCTGGTTCAGCTTCGATTGTCAGATAAAGTGGGAAACCTCACTGCACCTTGAAGCTTTGCCCTTACTGTAATAATAAGATAAAGACTGAATCCAGAAAAGGCTATTCGACCTATCTAGGCTGTTTCATCCAGGCTCCATGTGCAATTAATCTGATGAAAGGTCATCGATCTGAAATGTCAACCCTGTTTCTCACACCATAAAAGGTTGCTTGTTCTGCTGAGCCTTTCCAGCATTTCCTGTTTTGCCTTCATTTCAAGCTACCTATTGATCCCCTCTTTAAGGAATAGGTTCCCTACTCCCCCTGAAAATAATCAGTGTTCTATACCGCTCAATCCAAATTCTCACGCACCATTGAAACTCACCATTGACCTTAATTTATTGTGTTGTTTGGCATCCTGTTCTACACATCCACTGTCCCATTAGCCTTGTAAATGGTGTGCTTGTGTCCACAGTTCTACAGTCAATTATCTGGGCTGTTCTGAACTCCCCCAGTCCATCCTTTAACTAGATTTCACTTGCCAGGAATTCTAGCGACCTGGTTAATATTGATCTCAGCAACCTAAATTAGATTAACAACAAGGGACCAAATGTTTAATCAGCATAAAGTATTTGTTCTAAAACATTTTTACATTAAAGAGGGGGAGTATCTCATTGGAATTCCTGTGATTTGTATCTGATGGATAATTCCGTATCCTGTCCTGAGAATTTATTTCTAATGGGTCATTTCCAATTCTCCTCTAGTTCTGTAATGTGAATGAGCGTATAGCTTTTCGTGGCATCTGTAAAGACGCAGCAAGTTTGCAGATGTTTTATTGCATTGTTAACAAACCATTAACCCTGCTAATGCTACTTTCCACAGTACAGCCGAGATATTTGCTTCCAGCCTCTGCAATCATAAATATATGGGTTTATGCGTCATCTTGGAAAAATAAATTCAGAAAACTTTATTCAACCCAATTCAATTGGAGTGGACCCTTTCTCTTTACATGTTTAGTTCCAGCCTCATTGTGCAGAGCGAGTGTTTGCAGACAATCGTGCTGCACAGAAGAAGGCCATTTTTGCTCATCACGTCTGTTCTGGCTCTTTGAAAGAAGCTGTCCAATTAATCCCACTCCCCTGCTCTTTTCCAAGCTCCGCATTGTTATTTTTTTTTCTCCCCCTTTTCAAGTATCTGTTCAATGCCAAATTAAAAGTTATGATTGAGTCTGCTCCCAACATGCTTTCAGGCAGTGAATTCCAGATCATAACGACTTGCTGTGTTTTTTTTTTTAAAATCTCTTCATCTCCCCTCCTGCTCCTTTGGTTATCTGTACTTTGTGCCCTCCAGTGACTGACTGCCCTGCACATGGAAACAGTTTCTCCCTATCTATTCTAGCAAAACCGCTCATAATTTTTGTGCACTACATAGGACTAGTAATGCCCCCTTAGTGAATGCGATGTTGATATCAACATGTTGCCTTCATATCCCACCAGATACAATTGATAGTAGAAGTATGCAGATGGAAATGTTATCTATCTCAGGTTATAGCTCGGTAGGGTTGTTTGTCTGAGGCAGTTGAAGCATCTGTTGCATTTGCAGCCTCCAGGCATCTATCCCTTGGCCCCGTGGTCTACATTTGCAATTCCTGAAACATTCATTTTTCAAGGCTGAACCAACAGCTGCCAGTGAAACTTACTGTGTCTGTTCTCGGTCCCTGGTGTTGCCATTCTATTTGGCTTTGGGTCAAGCTTGGAGAGTCTAACATCTGCCCAAGAAGCCTAAAGCATTGGCCAGGAGTCAAGCTTGAAGCAATCATCCTGCTATCCCTTGAGCGTCCATCCCTATAGTTTCTGAGCATTGGGCAGGCATTAATACCGAGGGAGAGGGATAGAAAGAATAAACCTATCATTTAGGAAACTATGGAAAAGTTTAGAAATCTACTTAATTTGTCTATGGGGATAGCATTAACTGGAGCTTAGAGGTAGACTATATTGTAGATTAAATGCATCATAGTATTCTACAAGGAGAAATCCATCTACTGCCGCCCTCATTTGCTGAGCAATTGATTAGAACTCCAGCTGACACTGGCCTGTTGACTTCCGATTTTATCTGTGCAACACTTCTCTACTACGAAAATCTCATTTCCTTTGGATCACAGAATCGTTACAGCGCAGAAGGAGGCCATTCGGCCCATCATGTCTGCACCTGCTCTCCCAATGAGCATTGTGACCTAGCGCCATTCTCCTGCCTTTTCCCTGCCCCCTTGCACATTGTTCCTATTCAAATGATCATCTAATGCCCTCTTGAATGCCTCGATTGGGCGTGGGTTGTGCATGACTAAAATAACATTCTAAACATTTCCACCCCGCCCCCCCCGCTCCGTCTCCTGAAGGCATTGACTCATTCCAGGCTCTTTGCACATCTTGGTTAGCAGCCCTTATATATGTTGTCATTCCTCATATGTGTGGGCCTTGTCAATGAGTGTTGCCCTGTAAATTGATAGGCATCAGAGATAACCCCAGTATACCTGACCAATGCTCACATGTGCTTTTCCCAGCAGAAGTCCAAGGATAGTATTCAAGAACAGGAATCCTGACTGATTGGTTCTCTCCCTCAGAGCTCCCCAACACTGAGGCCCAGGTTGCGATCACCAGGAACCAGAAATATCACCTGGGACCTCTAGTCAGTAAGGTGCGGTACTATGCCCCACAATCTATTCACCCGTGAAGTCTCACAGAACAAATAACGATAAGTGCCAAGTGTATTTTTTTGTGAGAGTATCACTTTTTTTTTTAAAATAGCCCAGACAACACCCTTCCAAATCTCCTCCACACCCTCTCCAGTGCGTGTGACAAACAGAGGTTGGAATTGTCCCAGATTTGCACAAAGTGCGATAGCGGGCAGGAGATAAGTTAATTTACCCGCCAGTCGCAATGGCGGGTTTTCACGTTGTATCATCCTGTTCCCAACTCGTTAATTATGCAGCCACAGGAAACTCGCCATCCCGCTGGCGGGCGGCCTCCGATTTGCCCACCACACCGTTACCTCACTGCTTCCTCACGCAGGGCGCCATATTTAAACTGCAGCCGCGCACACACTTCTCAATGCTCGCAGCCCAGGACTGCCCCAGTGAAGACATAGCCCCAAAAGCCAAGAAGAGTGCAGCCCTCCAACTCAGTGACGCATCCCTGGGATGCCTTCTGAATGCCATGGAAACCCACCGCGATGTCCTCTACCCCCTGCTCTGGCCACAGGAGGCCCATCAGTTTCACCACTCCAGCTTGGGAGATGGTGGCAGTGGTGATCAGTGCCAATGCAGCACACAAGAAGGTGGCCATCCAATGCAGAAAAAGGTTCTCATCTGTGCCGCCAGGGTAAGGCAACCATCTTATCACTCAAAACTCTCACACTCACAAGGCCATCACTCACTGCCAGCTCAAGTGACATCACCACTCACTCTCTCACACACACCCTCACATCTCCATCTGGCCTCATCTCCTCTGGAGGCTGCCTCCTCAGCCCTCGCCATCTTGAGGCCATTTGCACAGATCAACATGTGCCCCGTACACACCCTGGGATACCCCCCCCTTCCCCACTACTGCCCTCGTCCTGCAGCCACTTCCCTCACCCGAGGCCACTTCTCCCCATTCCCCAAGCAAGCCCTGGCCCTGCAGACGTTGATCAGCCAGTCCCACCTATGTCTGGTCTGGTAGGTGGAGACCTGCCCATGAGCCCCTCTAAAAGTGATGTGGTGCTGCCTGTGAAGCCTGGCGCTGATGACTGCGAGTGCTGCCCGAAGCAAGGTAGGCAAACAAACCTCAAAGTCCCGAGCGAGGTAAAGCTCGCCAGGTGCCCGTCACTTATATACAGTTGTGAAACGTGTCGGCGTGATTGTGTCCAGATGATCCAGCGTGGGGGGATGATTCCGACGAGCAGGGCTTATAATTAGATGCAAATGGATTAAAATGACGTTCCCAATGTCCGGCAGCGGGTAACGTGACCCGCCATTGACGGGTGGAGCGGACGATCGCAAACTGGTTTCGCGACGGCATAAAGCCGATTTTTGGCCTTCCCAGCATGTTGTCCGCTCACGCCCGCCATGACACTCGACGCCAACGGGGGGGCGGAAAATTCCAGCCAAAGTCTCAAGAATTAATATTAATTGTCGGTTTTCACATCCAAGTATGTCATTCATCAAAACCGCAGTAAATCCAATCCAGGAGCTTCAGTAAATGAAAAGAACGAGGAGAGGCCGATGAATGTCTGTACACTTGTGCGTCTGCCTGTATGTCCTGAAAATATTCCTGCTTGAGCCATCCTATCATATTCTGCAACTCTGGTGGCTTAAGTATTGACAAAATACAAGATCAGTGATAAGGGTAGCATTTCAGCAGCTTACAAACCGCATTAGCTGCAGGGATATTGGCTGGGAGAGCTCGGGATTCACATATCCAATTCTGGTTCAGGGTTCAATGCGTTTGCGATGGCTTAGATTGGGATAAGCCAAGCATCTAAATCCTTGCTGGACCGCTCATCCTCAGAGCCTGTGTGATGTGTTTTGTCAGTTGTCGGCCAAACTGCTCGAGGGGTTGGCTCATGGAAGTGAAGCATAGTCCTACAGAGGATTAATAAACATCAGGAACAAATGTTTAGTGCCAAGAAAATTAGATTCTTGCGTCTTTTCCCTGTGAAAGGTTCTCCTTTGCTCATTCGTGCTTGAGGATTGTTTTCAAAAGTCTGTTTTGTCCAAGTTCAATAATGTTAATGATTTGAACAAAGGAAAACAGACAGAGAAAGGAAAAAAGAGGTTAACCCTTTTAATTTCACAAATCTATTATGGTCCAACAATGGGCCTAGACTTTGGGCGAGAAACAAAAAGGCTCTGGTTGCTATCCAGCATCCTTTGAGGGGAAGCATTCGATGAGAATGGGTTTGAAGTCAGGTACACCATTTGCAACCTCAGGATCTCCCAAAGTACTGTACAGCCAATGAAATACTTCTTTTTATGTGTAGTCACTGTTGCAACATACAGCCAATTCCTACTTTAAATAGCACAAACAGCATTAATCATCCGTTTGACTGAAGAATAAACACTTGCCAAGTCACCAGGGGGAACTCTCTCTGCCCTTCTTCAAAATAATGCCAATAGTTACCTCCAACTGAGAGGACCTATTGAGCCTCGGTTTAATGTTTCATCCTGTTGGCTCCTCTGACAGTGCAGCACTCCCTCAGTACTGCTTTAAGGCACTACTATATTATGTACTCTAGTTTTTGAGTGGGACTTGAACCAATGACCTTCTGACTCAGAGGTGAGTGTGCCATCCCTGAGCCAAGGCTGATGGTATTAAATTCAATGTTAAACTTTGTGCTGGTATATGCAAATCACACATCGTTAATGCACAGGCTTAAGAATGCTGTGTGTCCAACCTGGCTGGTTTGGCGTAAGTGCTAAATGAAGCCTCCAAATAGCAGGCCTTCACCGTGTCTGTGTGTGTTACTATCTGGGACCATGAATGCACTCTTGTGGAGGTGTGGAGGGAGGTACACGGAACTTGCGAAGCAAGGCAAATGGCTTGCATGATGCATTGGAAATCAGATTGGCAGGGCTCGATTCTATAGATACTGCAGCCAGGTGGGACCTAGATTGTAGTCCACTGTGCAAGATTAGTACAGCTGGTATCCAATCTGCTGTGTGCATTGGTTTAGCTGTCACAAGGAGCAGGATTGCAATCTGCTCTGAATGTTTCAGCTGGACTGCAATCTGCTACAGGGGTTGGTTTGTCTGACAGGGATTGCTCACAGTTTCTGCTGCGTGGTTTTTTTTATTATTCATAAAGTCCTGAACGTTTATCTTGCTGGATAGATTGCCACCTTGAGGTTTTCAAAGCCACAGGACAATTGGATTTGGACTATCTTAGGCAGGACAAGTCCTCCATATTCAACAGCCTACCTGCAGGGCTGTGGTAATTCAAACCAACATGCCATTTACAACAGAGGTCATCCTGTCCTCCAGTAAGACAGCAGAAGGCCTCTGCGTTTCCATCATTCAGTTGTCTTGTGGCCATCAATAGGGCCTGTTCACACTCTCTCAGTGTAGAATAGGCTCAAATGTGCTTCCTAGCTGAGAAACAAAAATAGCAAAATAGCAAAAACCGTTTTCTCACACATAATGAATTTATTCATGGAACTTGTAGATTAGGAGTCCCAAATTAATCGAATGAAAAAGGTTAATCACAAACAGCAGGGTACATAGCCCCATGATTGGATTTTTTTGGCACAAAATAGTATTGATTAGAAAATATACCATTAGATTCAAATACCTCACCTTCTAACCTCACATTAGAGTAAGGCTATTTTTACACCTTTCTGACTGCATTACGTGGTCTTCATTCATTATACTGTATGCAGATATGGCCCTTCCCTAGCTCTGTAAGGTAAGATATAGACAAGGGCAACAGGAACATGCACCAGAAATGAGGCTTCTCCTTGCAGGCCTCAAACACTTACGTATTTATGAAGGGTTACATGAAGATTCTCACAGACAACACCTCGCAACACATGACAATGCTTCGTTGTATAAGATCACACACTATAGCCTATGGAGCTCACCCTTTTTGATTTGATACCAGAGACTAGAACAGAAAATCCAGGCTGACACTCCAGTGCAGCACTGTGGGGAGTGCTGTACTGTTGAAGGTGCCACATCTTTTGGATGAGGTGTTAAACTGAGGTCCCCTCAGCATCCTCAGATTGATGTGAAAGATCCCACGGTAATATTTTGAAGAAGAACAGGGGAGTTATCCCTGGTGTTCTGGGATTTATCCCCCCAATATTTATCCCTCAACAGCACAAAAATAAATGATCTGGTCATTGATATAATCTTTTTTATTATTCTCTCATGCTGTGTGGGTACTGCTGTCAAGGCCAGCAATGTGTTGCCTATCTGTAATTGTCCTTGAACTGAGTGGCTTACTGGTCCATTTCAGAGGGCAGCTGAGACATTGCTTTGGACCTGGAGTCACATCGTAGACCAGGCTGGGTAAGGGTGACAGATTTCCTTCCCTAAAAGGCCATAGACACCAGATAGGCTTTTAATGGCAATCAATGATAGTTTCATAAAAGCAAAATATTGTGGATGCTGGAAATCTGAAACAAAACCCAAAAATGCTGGAAAAACTCAACAGGTCTGACAGCATCTGTGGAGAGAAAGACAGAGTTAACATTTTGTGTCCGTATGACTCTTCTTCAGAGCTAACGAGAAGTAAAAATGTGATGAAATTTATACTGTTTAAGTGGGGTGGAGCAGGTGAAGCTGGATAGAAGGCCAGCGATAGATGGAGGCAAAGGAGATGATAGTTTCATGGTCACCTTTACTGAGACTATAGCTTTAATCCCCTCAATGTATTAATTGAGTTTAAATTCCACGAGCTGCCCTTGGTGAGATTTGAGCCAGTGCATTACGAATCCAGTAATGTTACCATCTTCCTCAATGATCTACAAAGAAAATAAGTACTCCTCATTCTTTCCCAACACAGGTTCTTTTGCCAATTGTCTTAAAGCTGTGTTCTCTGGCCTTCCTGCCAGTGGAGAATCTATTCTATTCAAACCCCTCATCATTTTGATGTTCATGGGCAAGGGATTCTGTCTTTGACTGCATAATAGTTACTGCATTTCAAAAAGTGTTTGATTGGGCATGAGCTACCTTGCTTCTCTGTGGGAAACCCTTTAAGATGCATCATGTTGTACTATTTTACTGGCAGGTTAAATTGTCCAAGTTTGAATTTTACCATAATCACTGTTGCTAATGGTGGAGCCTGATAACTGCAAGATTGACAGGATTTTTCTTTTCCCACCTATTTCCATTATTTTTAAATCTATACCTTTTATGCCCTGTTAGTATTTTCACCCCACCCCCACTAGAGCTGTACTTTGTGTGTCCTGCCATCCATTCTTAATTAGCACATTCGTTTAGATAATATCACCACCTTCAACACCTCTTTGTTCTTTTGTCTGTGACATCTTTTGATTATCTGCTCCTATCACTGCTTGCTTGTCCCTACAACCACACCCCCCCTCCCCACTTCTCTCCCCCCACCACCCCCCCACCTTAAACCAGCTTATATTTCACCCCTCTCCTAATATTACTCAGTTCTGTTGAAGGGTCATGAGGACTCGAAACGTCAACTTTTTTCTTCTCCGCCGATGCTGCCAGACCTGCTGAGTTTTTCCAGGTAATTCTGTTTTTGTTTTAAAAAAAACTGTTGGCCATTTAGTTCCAATAAACCATTGTTTATACTTGAAATCATGACCCGTGTTCAAAACTGATGTCAGCTGTGTTCAGGAATCTCAATGCAGCTGTTATGTTTGGTATTTTCACCAGTAATTTTCATTGCATCTTATTTTTAAAAAATTAATAAGAAACAGAAGGTGCTAGAAATGCTCAATACTTTTCAGCTGCTGAAAGGAGAAAAGGTAGGTTAGCATTTTGAGTGTCAATGGGGTTGGTATCAGGAAAGAAGAATGTCAATGTGACCTGATTAAGGTCTTCAAGATTGTGAAGGGTTTTGAAAGAATGAACATAGAGAAGATGTTACCACCTGCGTGGGAGACTAGAACCAGGGGCATACATATAAGATAGTCACTAATGAATCCAATAGGGACTTTGAGAGAAAATACTATATCCAGTGAGTGATTAGAACCTGGAACTCACTGCCATATACAGTAGTTTCTTTTTCTTTATTCATTCAAGGGATGTGAACGTTGTTGACAAGGTCAGCCTTTATTTTTTATCCCTAATTGTCCTTGAGTAGGCAGCAGTGAGCTGCTTCCTTGAATACAACTGAATGGCACACTAGGTTATGTAAGGGGACAGTCAAGAGTCAACCATGTTGCAATGTGTTTGGAGTCATAGGCCAGATGACAAATTTCCTTCCCTAAATGACTTTAGTAAACTGAGTGGGTTTTTACAACAAAGTCAGTAGTTTCGCGTGGCCCGAATTTTTCAGGCGGTGGGTGGGCTCGGCGGTGGGCGGGCACAGAGCTGATCGCCGCCCACAATCGGCTCCGCGCCGGCATTTTACATGGGCGGGCGAGTGCTACCTGTGCGGGCGGGGAGAGGAGGGAGAGGTGGAGCCAGCGCTCTTATGCAAAAAGACCGCTTCAATCTCCTTGAGGCACGGAGAACTCAGGGACATTGAATCGATATTGAAATAATTAAATAAATGGTTCAAAAATATATTTAAACATGTCCCCTCATGCGACTGTGTCACATGAGACGGGACATGTTTTTATATTTAGGAATTTGTATTTATTTATTTAATAAAAGCCTTAGGAAACCTCATCCCGCTCGTGGATGAGGCTTCCTAAAAAAACGCAAAGGCTGCTTAGCCTTTTCACCTGCCCGCCAACCATAAGGTTGGACAGGCAATGTTAACAATTACATCAATTATTTCTTAATGGCCTTAATAGGCCGTTTACATATCGGCGGGGGCGCAGCCAACTCCAGCGGGCGCCCACCGAATGAAATATCGCGGGACTGCGCAATGACATCAGAACGCACGCCCAACGTCATCACACATCATTCAACGCATTGGCGCGTCAGACCCACCCCCATCCTGCCAGTCACCATTACTGGCGTTAGCTTTTTATTCCAAAATCTGTGTAATTAACCAAATTTACATTCCCCAGATGCCTTATGGTGGGATTTGAACTCACGACTCCGAATCTGGTCTCTGGATTACTTGTCTAGTATTACAACCACTATGCTATCATATAAAGAGAAGTAAGGCTTTTAAGGAGGTAAAACACGAGGAGAAAAGGAATAGGAGGACATGCTGATGGAGTTGGTTGAAGAGGGATGGGAAGGGGCATGCGTTGGACACAAAAAGCAGCATAGACCAGATGGGCCGAATGGCCTTATTCCGTGTTGTAAATAAGTTTGTTTGCAGAACTAAACAAATAAACGAGGGCAGATGGGAGCAGCAGATGACAGTATGGGATGGTACAGCGCTCCAGTGAAGCCCAAAGCAAGCCCGAGGGACACCACCCTATCTCTTGACTCAACACCCTACAGCCTTCTGGACGTAGCATTGAGTTCAACAACTTTAGATCATAACCTCTGCCTCCATCTCGTTCTATTCTTTTCTCAATTTTTTTTTTTTTGCTTTGCTCCATAGATCTTGTTTCTTTCTTTATCCCTTCATGTTGCATTCAGATGTTTCTCGTGTAGACATTCACACCTCATTTGGACACAACCTTTGTTTCTTTACTAAACCCATTACCACTCTCTTTGGCTGTTGCATCATGAAATCTTGTGCCATCTCTCCTACCATCCACCCTATGGCACTATTCCTCCTGCACCCTCCTCCCTTCCAACAACCTAAAAACTCTCACATTTCTTTCTTCAGCTCTGACCTGAAACATTAACTCTGTTTCCCTCCATAGATGCTGAGTTTCTCCGGCTTTGTTTTTTCATTTTATTATAGGATGGGTGAACCCTGTCACACAGAGTCAGACATCACTGGCCTAAAAACAGCTTTTATTTTAAACTGCAAGTGGCGAAATCTTCTGGATGATATACAAACTTTTCTGTGTTTTACATGATCCAGATGATAGCATTTTTTTCGCCCCCTCCAACTCCGTTCATGAACACACAGTCGTTATTTAAATATTCATGCAAATTTGTGCGGAAAGGTGATATACAAAAAAAAGGCAGTCAAGCTTGCCTGGACAGAAGACTGGCTGAATCATGTCTTGTGCCATCGTGTGGTTGACAGTGGGTTTTTAGAATACAGTGAACAGTTTTGGTCCCCTTAACTAAGGAAAGATATACTGGCATTGAAGGCAGTCCAGAGAAGGTTCACTAGGTTATCCCAGGTATGGAGGGATTTTCTTATGAGGAGAGGATTAGTAGGTTGGGCTTGTACTCATTGGAGTTTAGAAGAATGAGAAGCGACCTTATTGAAACATGTAAGATTCTTAGGGAGCTTGACAGGGTAGATGCTGAGAGGTTGTTTCCCCTTATGGGAGAGTCTAGGACCAGACAGTATAATCTCAGAGTAAGGGGTCGCCCAGTATAACAGAGATGAGGAGGAATTTCTTCTCTCAGAGGGCAGTTAATCTGCGGAATCCTTCACTGCAAAGAACACAATAAGAATATTAGAACTTAAGAACATAAGGAATAGGAGCAGGAGTAGGCCATTCAGCCCCTCAAACCTGCCCCGCCATTCAATAGGATCATGGCTGATCTGCCCCAGGCCTCAACTCCTCTTTCGTGCCAGCTCCTCATAGCCCTCAACGTCCCGATATTTCAAAAATCTATCTACCTCCTCTAAATACTTTCAGTGATCTACCCTCCACAACTCTCTGGGGTAGAGAATTCCAGACATTCACTACCCTCTGAGAGAAGAAATTCCTTCGCATCTCAGTTTTAAATAAGTGTCCTCTTATTTTGTAACTATGTCCCCTAGTTCGAGATTCCCCCCACTAGTGGAAACATCTTCTCAACATCTACCCTGTCAAGCCCCCTCAGAATCTTGTACGTTTCAATAAGATCACCCCTCATTCTTCTAAATGCTAATGAATAAAGCCTAACCTGTTTAGCTGTTCTTGAAAAATCAACCCCTTCATCCCAGGAATCAGCCTAGTGAATCTCTTATGAACTGCCTCCAATGCCAGTAAATCCTTTCTTAAATACGGGGATCAAAACTGTTCACAGTTCTCCAGGTGCAGCCTCACCAACACCCTGCACAGTTGTAACATGACTTCCCTATTTTTAAACTCCAATCCCCTAGCAATACAGGCCAAAATTCCATTTGCCTTCTTAATTACTTGCTGCACCTACATGCTAACTTTTTGTGTTTCATGCACAAGAACACCCAGATCCCTCTGTGCTGCACTTTTTTGGAGTCTCTCTCTATTTAAATAATAGTCTGCCATTTGATTCTTCCTACCAAAATGCATGACCTCACACTTTCCTACATTAAACTCCATCTGCCAAGTTTTTGCCCACTGACTCAACCTATCTATATCCCCTTGCAGATTCCTTATGTCCTCGTTACAATATGCTTTCCCACCTATATTTGTATTGTCAGCAAATTTGGATACATTACACACTGCCCCCTCCTCTAAGTCATTAATATAGATAGTAAATAATTGAGGCCCTAGGACTGATCCTTGTGGCACTCCACTAGTTACAGATTTCCAATCTGAAAAAGGCCCATTAATCCCGACTCTCTGTCTTCTGTATGTTGACCAATCGTCAGTCCATGCTCATATATTACCCCCAATACCATGAGCTCCTATCTTGTGCAATAACCTTTTATGTGGCACCTTATTGAATGCCTTCTGGAAATCCAAATACATTACATCTACCTGTTCCCCTTTATCAATTCTGCTTGTTATATCCTCAAAGAACTCCAGCAAATTTGTCAAACATGATTTCCCTTTCACAAAACCATGTTGACTCTGTTTGATTGCGTTAACCTTTTCTAAATGTCCTGCTATTTCTTCCTTAATAATGGACTCTAGCATTTTCCCAATGACAGATGTTAGGCTGACTGGCCTAGAGCTTCCTGCTTTTTGTCTCCCTCCCTTCTTGAATAGGGGCATCACATTAGCGGTTTTCCAATCTGCTGGGATCCTACCAGAATCCAGTGAGTTCTGGAATATTTCCACCAATGCCTCCACTATCTCTGCAGCCACTTCCTTTAAAACCCTTGGATGCAGGCCATCAGGTCCTGGAGACTTGTCTGCCTTTAGTCCCATGAGTTTGCAGAGGGCTGTAGAAGCTGGGCCATTAAGTATATTCAAGGTGGAGATAGACAGATTTTTAATCAGTAAGGGAATCAAGGATTATGGGGAAAAGGCAGGAGAGTGGAGTTGAGGATTATCAGGTCAGCCATGATCTCATTGAATGGCGGAGCAGATTTGATGGGCCAAATGGCCTGCTTCTGCTCCTACATCTTTTGGTCTTTTGCCGTGCGTGGGTCATTGGGTGAAGCCATCACTCGTTCTCATGCACGGGTTGTTGGAGAACTGATTGACAAGTTTCCCTTGACTGTTCTTGCAAATTTCAGAATAGCTGATCCCAGCAGCATTTATAATCTATTCATCTACCCTTTCTCCTCTCCACTATCAATGACAAACATCCATGGCCCCGCTCTCTGGTATTAAGAACATAAAGAATAGGAGCAGGAGTAGACCATATGGCCCCTCGGACCTGCTGCACCATTCAATCCGATCATGGCTGATCTTCAGCTTCAACTCCACTTTCCCATCTGTTCCCCATATCCCTTAATTCCCTGAGAGACCAAAAGTCTAACTCAGCCTGAAATATATTCAACAATGGAGCATCCACAACCCTTTGGGGTAGAGAATTCCAAAGATTCACAACCCTTTGAGTGAAGAAATTTCTCCTCATCTCAATCCTAAATAATCAGCCTCTTATCCTGAGACTGTGCCCCCATGTCCTAGATTCCCCGACCAGTGGAAACAATCTCTCAGTGTCTACTCTGTCAAGCCCCTTTTAGAATTTTGTCTGTTTCAATGAGATCACCTCTCATTCTTCTAAACTCTAGAGAATATAGGCCCAATATACTCAGCCTCTCATCAAAAGACATCCCCATCCCAGGGGCCAAACTAGTGAATCTTTGCTGTGCCACTTCCAAATATATATATATATTTATTCATTCATTGGATGTGGGTGTCACTGATTAGGCCAGCATTTATTGCCCATCGCTAATTGCCCTTGAGAAGGTGGTGATGGCTGCCTTCTTGAACTGCTGCAGTCCCCGTGGTGTCGGTGCACCCACAGTGCTGTTATATCCTTCATTCAATATGGAGACCAAACTGCACTCAGTATTCCAGGTGCGGTCTCACCAAAGCCCTGTACAATATTCTCTCTCTAAGCCCATCTGACCCCTCCTTCAGAAACTTCCACAAATGTCACCTCTTTGGCCACAACTTCACTCAACCCTCCTCACACGTCTCCCAAATCTTCAGAGAAGCACCAAATTTTACAGAACAGGTGAAGGCCATTCATCCCATCGTTCCTGTTGTGGCTCCCTGCAAGAACTGTCTACTCAAACCCATTCCCTGTCTACTCAATCCCATTCCCTGTCTTTCCCGGATTCTTTTTTTCAAAAATATTTATTCACTTGTCTTTTGAAAGGCTGGATGGTTTCTTTTGCTTGGGCCGTACATAGCTTAACTTTACTGGGTGTCGTTGCTCAATGGGGTCACCTTACATAACTGGTAATCCAGAGGCCAGGACTAATGATCTAGAAATATGGGCCAGAATTTTCCCTGAATTTCCCTGAAAAGACATTTTTCCCGCTGAGAGCAATGGCAGGTTTTTGCACCATATCATCCGCTTCCTGGCGCATCCCACCTCATTAATAATGCAAGCACGGGAAACACGCCGCTGGTGGGTGGGCTTGGATTTACCCACCCCGCTATGACCTCAGCGCTTCCTCGCTCCGGCCGCCATATTTAAAGCGCAGCCTACTTCATGTCTTCAGACCAGGACTGCTCCAGGCGACAGATGGCCCCGAAAGCAAAGAAGATGGTGTGGTCAGCGGCGCTCAACCAAGTGAGGGTCCAGCACTGCAACATCCATCAGACAACCATACCATGAGAGATGTGTCCTGTTCCACAGTCTCCTGCCGTGCATTAATTATCTCTCTTTTCTCTCGCAGGCACATCCGGGAAGCGGCCGATGGTGGCCACGAACCACGTCATCAGCTCCACCCCCCCAGGACACCTCGGGAGAGGAATCTGCAGATACTGACACTGAAGATCCATCACGGCGCTCACCCACACCCTCCGCCAGCGCAGAGGCACACACCTCGGTGGGACCTAGTTCTAGAGTAGCTTCAGGGTCACAATCAGATGCACCATCTGATCCTCAGAATGCGGAGGCAGGGAAATCCAAGGGTACCAGCACTCAGAGGACTGCTGGAGGCCAGGAATCTGATGAGGCTGAGTCAGGTGATGAGCCTCTGGACTTAGTTATACCTCAAAGACAAGCTCAGAAGGGATGTCCGATTGCAAGGCAGATGGAGGAATCCACCCGCCTTCTCTCTGAGGTGATAGTGCTAGCGTGCTAACACACCAAGGATGGTAGGATGGTCATTGCCACACAGACCTTGGGTCAGGACATTGGTCCTGCACTGCTGCAGGAACTGGACTCCATTGCTGAGGTACTTGCTGTCATCCATCAGTGTCAACGCGAGGTGGGTATAGTGGAGCACTGCAAATTCATTCCAGCTGCCCCTTCCTCTCAAAGAGTCAGCCAAGCACCCTAGGGAACCCATAGGGAGGAGAATCATCAGGCGCACACCCCTGGGCCATCCACACAGGTGATTCCGGGAACGCCCAGCACATCCTACTCCCCTCTCCCTGTGACCCCCACAGCTCCAGCTCCACACGCTGAGGAAGGTGTCCCTTCCACATCGCAGTTCCCCGAAAGCAGGTCGGGGCCCTCCAAAGGATGCCCGCCAAGGTCATCGCAGTCAGGGCGTAGCAGTCAGCAACCTGCCTCCACCACCACTGTGGACGTGGGGAGAGCACCAAGACATAGCAGCAGGGCTAGGAAGGTTAAGAAGATGTACAGTTTAGAAACTAGATAGTTGCAAAACCCCATCGAGGTCTCCTTTTGAGAAGGAGGTGTCACTAGTCCTGGACCCTCTGTGTATCCAGGCCCACAGCAATGTGGTTGACTCTTAACCTTCTTTTGAAATAGCCTAGCAAGCCAACTCAGTTGTATTCAAGAAGACACCTCACCATACCATCTCAAGGGTAATTAGGGATGGGCAATAAATGCTGGACTTACCAATGATGTCCACATGTAATTCACATTCTGTTTTTTCATGGATGATAGTAAATGGATGCCCTCAAGTTACTGAGGCACCAGCTAGTGGGAATGTTCTCGCTTCTTCCTATTTACCTTCACAAAATTGTTTTTCTCCCATCGCGCTGCAGGTCACCTCGGGAAGCTTTATTCCATGAAACTTGTTAATGTTATGTTAATTCTATTGTTAAGAATAAACAGGTGGAGGGCATTGATTCATTAAGTACCTTGAGCACATATAATAAGGGACTGCTGGGACACAGGCTAGTCGGTAGGAGGCAGAGCTATGCAATGCTGCGCTCTGTACATAAACCTTCTATTAAGAAATGGACCTGTTTCTAGTTTCATACTTCACCAAATGGCTTGGATCCACTTAACAAAACCTGCTGGTCATGGAGGCTTAGGGGTGTGGGAGATGGGGAGGAGAGAAGAAGGGGATGGTGGCGGGGGGGATGGTTGGGTGAGTGGTGTATGTGAGGAGAATAGACAGTGGAGCCGTGAAATGAATTGACTAAGAACCCACAAAAAATTGCAAAATGTATTGGATTTTTGTGCTTCATTGTCCGCAGGTAAAGAATGTAAACACTCAACCGTGACATATGTTCACTCATGTAAGTGCTTTGGTAGGGCTTACTGTAGTCTAATTCTATTGGTAATGGTGTCTGATAAGATTAGATTTTAATAACATTTTGTTATCATGCTATTACTTTGCATCCATTTAAGCGGCATATTCAATTTGCCATGCAAAAAATTACACAATGACCCTGTTAATATACATTTAACATTGATACATAAACTGAGATATAATCTTAATTGGAAATTCAGACTGCACAGTCAATGTATTAAAAGATGATGTCCTGATTGTGTTATTTTGCAGTGTAATGCTCGATTACATGAATTTACACTTGCAGTTGGACAGAATTCTCATAGAATTGCTTCAAATATTGTTTTGTGACTTATTAGTTTAATCCCTGCTTTTTAGATGCACAGGGAGTGAGGAGTTCTTTTTTCAAGAAACACAAATGTCTGCCAACTCTAAGCTGGATTCGGTCGGCAGCACCCTCGTCTCTGAGTCGGAGGATTTTATGTCCATGCCCCTTTCCACTGTAAGATGGCACCCTAATGTGGATTTCCAGCATTCTTGGAGACGTTGCCCTTTGGATGAGATGCGTTGCCCTTCAAAATATACTACCTGTTCAGGTAAATATTGAAAATTGTTCATTGTATTGTTAAGGTTAAGGATGAAGTATTGATTGATTAAGTACCTTGAGCACATATAAAGAGAGACTGCTGGGACACTGAGGTGTACATAAGTGGGAGACAGGAATATATGATGCTGCATACTGTGAATAAACATCCTATCAAGAAAAGAATCTTTTTATAGTTTCATTCTTCACCATTTGGCTTGGATCTATCTAACAGAAATCCCACATCATCATTCCAAAAGAATCAGCCTATTCTGACCACCTTCGTTCCTTCAACCAATACACAAGTCAGGATTAGGATGGATTACTACTCCCCACTTGGCTGGATGAGTGCAGCTCCAACAGCACTCAGAGAACTTGACACCATTCCTAGGTTTTGAAGTTCTCCTCAATTTTCCCTTTCCCGAGCATCCTGCTTTTTTGGCTAGTTACTTGCCATTTGACTCTTTGCTTGTTTCTGTCCATTGCTTGACTGAAGTGCCCAAAATAACAAAGGGTTTGATAGTTTATTGAAGAAGAAACTGTTTCTAGTGGGAGAAAAATCAAAACCAGAGGACACAGATTCAAAACAAAAACAGAATTACCTGGAAAAACTCAGCAGGTCTGGCAGCATCGGTAGAGAAGAAATCAGTTGACGTTTCGAGTCCTCACGACCCTTCGGCAGAACTGAAGTATAGTAACTATACTTCAGTTCTGCCGAAGGGTCGTGAGGACTCGAAACGTCAACTGATTTCTTCTCCACCGATGCTGCCAGACCTGCTGAGTTTTTCCAGGTAATTCTGTTTTTGTTTTGGATTTCTAGCATCCGCAGTAGCTTTTAGCTTTTTTTTTTTGGACACAGATTTAAGGTGATTGGTGAAAGAACCAGAGGCAACATGAGGAAAACTTCTCTTACATAGCAAGTTGTTGTGAACTGGAATGCACTGCCTGGAAGGCTAGTGGTAGCAAATTCAATAGCAACATTCATGAGGGAATTGGCTAAATTTTTGAAAAGAAAACATTTCAGAAGCTACGGGGAAAGAAGAGGGGAGTGAAACTAATTGGAAAGCTCCTTCAAAGAGCCCGCAAATTTTGTTTGATATCACGACTTGAATTGCCTTGGGTTGCCTTTCTACATTACATGGTAGATAAATGCAAGTTGTTGTTGACACAGGCACAATGGCTTCCTTTAATTGTACATCATTCTCTGATTCTGCTCATAATTTCTCTCTGGCTTTGCCTGTTTATCCCTTTCCCTTGTCCTGAATGTATTAACGCACTGGATACGTCAAAGACTATCAGCTCTCACGACATCCCGGTAATAGTACTGAGGACTTGTGATCCAAGTTATCTACACCCCTAGCCAAGCTGTTTTAATACAGCTACAACACAGGCATCGACCCGGCAATGTGGAAAATTGCCCAATTATATCCTGTCCATAAAAAGCAAGACAAATCCAATTGGGCCAATTATCGTCCAATAAGTCTACTCTTGATCATCAGCAAAGTGATGGAGGGTGTTGTCGACAGTACTTTCAAGCGGCACTCACTCAGCAATAACCTGCTCACTGATATTCAGTTTGGGTTCCACCAGGGCCACTCAGCTCCTGACCTCATTACAGCCTTGGTCCAAACATGGACAAAAGAGCTCAAGAGATGAGGTGAGAGTGACTGCCCTGGACATCAAGGCAACATTTGCCCAAATGTGGCAACAAGGAGCCCTAGCAAAACTGAAGTTAGTGGGAATCAGGGTCAATCTGTCCACATACGTAGCACAAAGGAAGATGATTGTGATTGTTGGAGGTCAACTACCTCAGCACCAGGACATTGCTGCAGACGTCCCTCAGGGTAGTGTCCTGGGCCCAACCATCTTCAGCTGCTTCATCAATTACCTTTCTTCCATCATAGGTTCAGAGTGGAGATGTTCGCTGATGATTGCACAATGTTCAGCACCATTTGCAACTCCTCAGATACTGAAGCAGTCTGTGTCCATATGCAGCAAGATCTGGACAATATCCAGGCTTGGGCTGACAAGTAACATTCACGCTACACAAGTGCCAGGCAATGATCATCTCCAACAAGAGATAATTGTACCATCGCCCCTTGATATTCAATGGCACTACTATTGCTGAATCTACCACTATCAACATCCTAGGGGTTACTATTGACAAGAAACTGGACAGGACTAGCGATATAAACACTGTGGCTACAAGAGCAGGTCAGAGGCTGGGAATTGTGCATTGAGTAACTCACCTCCTGACTCCCCAAAGCTTGTCCACCATCTACAAGGCACAAGTCAGGAGAGTGTTGGAAAACACTATACTTGCCTGGATGAGTGCAGCTCCTGAAAAACTTAAAAACATCAACACCATCTAGGACAATGCAGCCCGCTTGACTGGCACCCCATCCACCACCATAAACATTCATTCCCCACGCCACCAATGCAGCTGAGTGTACCATCTACAAGGTGCACTGCAGCAACTTACCAAGTTTCCTTCGACAGCACCTTCCAACCCCAGGACTTCTACAACCTAGGAGGACAAGGGAACACCACCACCTGCAAGTGCCACTCCAAGCCACATACCATCCTGACTTGGAACTGTCGCTGGGTCAAAATCCTGGAACTCTCTCCCTAACAGCACTGTGGGTGTACCTACACCACATGGACTGCAGCGTTTCAAGAAGGTGGCTCTCCACCACCTTCTCAAGGGGCAATTAGGAATGGGCAATAAATGTTGGCCTAGTCAACAAGGCCCACATCCAGTGAACGAATAAATATTTTTTAAAAACTCTCATTTACCTCCAGTTCTTCACTCTTTGTTGTTCTGCAGATGCTGGCTAAAATGATGTGTTTCTCCAATATTTTCTGTTTTTAGTATCCACAGTATTTTGTTTCTTTATATGTGCACACACATGGAAACACACCTTCAATCACCCTCAACCAGGACACAAGAAAAGCAGTTATGAATTGGCCTTCTACCCCCCCCTGCCGATTTTCCTCTCCACTCTCGCAATTGCATAGGGGATCTGGGCAGCGGTGTATAAAATTGGAGCCTGGTATTGCCTGTTCTGAGTACTCTCAATGTTGAATTTTGTCCCCGTGGTTTGTCCAAAAGTGAAGGTAAAACTGGGCTTTGGATAGGCAAAATAGCCAAACACTTTCCATTATCGCCCCCATCCCTGCACCACCCCCCCACCTCTCCATCACATGCCTTTCCATAAAACTGAGTGTCCTGCACACCTCACTGATGCGTACAGGGCATTGGAGGCGGTGATCTGTCAGGTGCAACGTGCCTCAGGGCATGTCCTTGACCTCTGGTGCTAACAGATTAAGAATTGTATTGTGTGTGCAAGTATTGCTGGTTGGGAAATGAGAATTTCACTTGTGGCACCCGGTGCATGCAAACAACTATGTGGGAGGGAACGTGGTGCATTAACCCCTTCTCTGCCAAAGGAGTCCTGGCTCCTGGACAAAATCAGCTGGTGCTGTAACTGGATGGAAAGCTACCCAAGCTCCCTTGCAAGAGGCATCACAATAGCTATGCACAGCACATGAGTTAATGGATGCAGGACCACAGGGACTATTAAGTTGGTGCAAATCCAAAACCTATACCATTAAAAATTAAATGTGCATATTTTATAATATTTAATGACTAGCTGGAAGGGAGCTAAAGGCAGGAACACAACCGTGGGGTTTAGATAACTCATGTAAGCAATTCAGGCTTGCATTCTGGCAGCTTATGCCATCTGTTGCGAACCCTTCAATTGTCTCACTTTTGAAACTATCGCTTGATGATCTTCTATCCTGCAACTTTGCGCAAGCGGATGTGACTTATCATTCCATGCAAGTGTGTGCTGCTGTCCCCAGTCTGTGACCTAACCAGGATTGAAGGCTGCTTGCGATGTCCCTTGAATTTGTTGCTCGTTTAGTGCCCAGATTGAACATGGGCTTGGAATATGTTATTCAACGTGGAAGATTTTGCGTTCCTGATTTGACTGAGAGTGTACATTTGGTGCATGTTACTGCAGACAAGAGTGCTCCAGTATTGATCTGGAGTTAATTGAGAATTGCAAAAAGCTAATGTTAGATAAGTAGTTATATTTAAGGCTGTGATAGACTGTCTTACTGAGGCATGTTTCTCTAAGTACAGATAAACGACAGCCACTTGACCTCACAGCAGGCTATTGAGGACATCAAAGCCTAGATTTTTCAGTTGTAACCCATTCATTTTAATGGAATACTGTCAGTGTTACGATTGGAAAACTGGTCCTAAATATTGTTCCTTACATGATATGGCACTAATCGAATTGCGGGGATGGGTCGGGGGCATAATCAACTACGAGAGGAGTTCAACAGTGTAACTGCTTAGCACACTGCACTTTCATTTCTCTGTCCTAAGTTTGAATCTATCCCAGAGGAATAAAATGAAAGCCTGCTGTCTCTCTATCACCCCTTCTCTTCTCGAGGGTAAAATGAGTTTAGCCAGATTGAACCTAAATTGGCACCAAAGCGGCAGATTAACGCTTTTGTGGGAAAGAGAAAAGAGAGAGAAAAAAAGCTTGCATTTCAATAGCACCTTTCATGACTTCAGGACTTTACAGCCAACAAGTTACTTTAGAAGTGTAAGTCCCTGTTGTAATTTAGGACACAAGGTTGCCTGGCATGGGAAGGTTAAAATTGCTTCCTGTCTCAACTAGACTGAAGCGTATTAATAGATTAAATTTATTTTTAAAATATTATTCTTCTGATGATTATTCTTCATATGTCTTGCCCACTCCTAGTTGCCCAGAGACGCTGGTGATGGGCAACCTTCCTTATCTACCACCGCCCTCATGATCCTGGAGCTCCCAATAATGGTGTGAGACTGTGAATTCCAGAATTTTGGAACATTGTTGTATGTTCTGAGCTGCCACCATGTTCTGAGATTGGGTCCTTCAGTCTTGGGCTTTAGATGTGTGACTTGGTTCTCAGACAGACTGGAGACATACTCTGGTATCTCCTTAGCACTTGTTTATTAGTACGACTTCTAAACAGGTTGTAGAGTAGGCACATAGCTCTGAAGTATGATTCCAACCTCAAGAGAGAGGAAGAGAGAGTCTAACACATGACCGACTGATGTCAGTGGTGCGTCATACATTAGCATATCCCATCTGTTAACCTTTCATAGTACAACGTACATCCAATTCTGGGTAGCATGTAGCTTGGAGAACCTAAAGGTGATGTGATGAACCTGACCTGCTAGAAATTAGCACAGTCATTCTCAGGTCTGACATTCCTCTCTTGGAGTGTAACATTTTAACTCAACAGGATCATTTTGAATGCTAAATGTGCAAATCATATCAAGGGTAGACTTGATGAATGAACTTGCACTAGAGTTGAAGAATGAGCTCACATATCATTATCAACAAGGACATTACTGCGAAGGAACATCCCAAAGTGTTTCACAAAGACAGAAGGAAATGGTTACTACGCCAGGAAGAGCAAAATTGGAACGGGCAACTGAGATGTTGGTCTCAGAGATGGGTGCCAAGGAGATTTTGAGAGGTCTGGGAGGGAGTTTCAGACAGCGGGACTGAGGCAGTAGAGGTGACTGCATCCGATACGATTTTCCATTCATTATCAGTAATGAACAGATCATCGTTATCAATAATTAACAGAATATCATGCAGGTTATGCTGGACTCAACATGCCAGGATCCTGGTTTGTGCTGCTGCTCTGGACTGGGAGCGCTAATTCTGAAAGTCTATGCATTTGAACCAGAGAAAATTGCCTCTTGTTAAATTCAATCTGAGTCCAGCCACTAAAACTGCCAACTCCTCCTTACACCTGAAAGGCAATCTGAAAATGTGGCTCAGTTTCATTCAGTGACTGGAAACACATGGAGGCTTAAACCTAGGGAATGACAATATTGGTTCAGTTCTACTCAAGTTTTTTGGGTGTGCCTTAAATTTGGCCTCACGTTTATGCATGGTTAATAAAAAATCACCTTGTGCACAAGCAGAGTCATCAGGGGAGTGTTCAAACCTGAATTAAAATGGTGGCATATTCTGTTTCCTGTATCATAAGTACTTGCCTACATCAGGCAATTATTCCCTGCAATAAGTGTTATTAATTGCTCATAATTGCCTCTGGAATAATACAATTTTGTGATCACTGAATTTTTCAGCACGCATGGGACCTCGCATTGAAATTGGCATATTTCATAAATCTTTTGTGGAACCTGCCTAGACAATGTTTAACTGGTGACATCTTTCTATGCCCTATTAAGCTTAGAAAGCCATTTCACCATAAGGTCAGGTGTGGGGATGTTCGCTGATGATTGCACAATGTTCAGCACCATTCATGGCTCCTCAGATACTGAAGCAGACCATGTCCACATGCAGAAGACCCAGACAACATTCAGGCTTGGGTTGATAAGTGGCAAGTAACATTAATGCTGCACAAGTGCCAGGCAATGACCTTCTCCAACTAGAGAGAATCTAACCATTGCCCCTTGACATTCAATGGCCTTACTATCACTGAATCCCCCACTATCAACATCCTGCAGGTTACCATTGACCAGAAATTGAACTGGACCAGCTATATAAATACTGTGGCTACAATTGCAGGTCAGAGGCTGGGAATTCTGTGGAGAGTAACTCACTTCCTGACTGCCCAAAGCCTGTCCACCATCTACAAGGCACAAGTCAGGGTTGTGATTGAACACTCTCCACTTGCCTGGATAACTGCAGCGCCAACAACACTGAAGATGTGCAACACCATCCAGGGCAAAGCAGCCCAGTTGATTGGCACCACATCCACCACCTTCAACATTCACTCCCTCCACCACCGACACACAGTGGCAGCAGTGTGTACCATCTACAAGATGCATTGCAGCAACTCACCAAGACTCCTTCAAAAGCACCTTCCAAACCTACAACCTCTACCACCTAGAAGGACAAGGGCAGCAGATGCATAGGAACACCACCCTAGTGGAAGTTCCACTACCTATCCTGACTTGGAAATATATCGCCGTTCCTTCACTGTCGCTGGGTCAAAATCCTGGAACTCCCTTCCTAACAGCACTGTGGGTGTACCTACACCACAGGGACTGAAGTGGTTCAAGAAGACAGCTCACCACCACCTTCTCAAGGGCACTTAGGGATGGGCAATAAATGCTGGTCTATCCAGCGACACCCACATCCTGTGAACGGATAAATGAAATGAGGGAAAGAACCTCCTGGAAAGAGAGTTTTCAAGCTTAATAGCGACACCACATACCACTAAGTTAATTATACACTTTAAATATAATTGTGTAAATATTAGACAGGAATTTCCAATTTCGTCCACAGCTGGTTGACCAGTTTTGGTCAAATTTCTGCCTATTGTCACATCCCCACATTTGTAGAAAAGGCCAAGGATGCAATTACTTTTTTTCAATTTCAATAGTTTTTGTTGAGATTTCGGCAGTCGTACTTAGCAACAAGAAACAAACTTGACCCAAAAGGCAGGTAATTTTTGCCTTAAGTGTTTCTTCGAATGTTTCTTTTTATTTTTAATTCATTCTTAGGCCAGCATTTTATTATCCATCCTGAGTTGTCCTTCTTGAACCCCTCCAATCCATGGGGTGAAGGTAGGTTAGGATGTTCCAGGATCTTGACCCAGCGACGTAGAAGCAGGGATAACCGACAGAGTAAGTATCATCTCAGACTCACTCACGCCAGCTTGCCTGAACTTTGCACTTGCTGAAAAACTGCTGGTGGGCCATCGGGAGACCTCTGAGTCAGATGGTTGTGGGATCAAGTCTTACTCCAGGACTTGAGCACAAAAAGTCCAGACCTGCACTCCAATGCAATCATGAGGAAATATTGCCCCGTCAGAGCCACTATCTTTCGGGGTGAGTTGTTAAACTGAGGCCCTGTCCACCCTCTCATTTGGAAGTGAAAGATCCAATGGAATTGCTTCGAAGAAGATCAGGGGAGTTAACCCCAGTGGCCAGGCCAATATTTGTCCCTCAGTCAACGTCACAAAAACAGATTATCTGGTCATGATCACATTTCTGTTTGTGGGAGCTTGCTGTGTGTAAATTGACTGCCATATTACCATACCATATAACCATGACTATACTTCACAAGTATTTCATTGGCAGTTGGGTGCTTTGTGGCGCCCTGTGGTTGTGAAAGGTGCTATATAAATGCAAGTTTTCCTTTCTTTAGAGATTATCTAGATGGGGTGCAATGGGGTGTCGCTGGGTCAAAATCTTGGAACTCCCTCCCTAACAGCACTGTGGGTGTACCTACACCACATGGACTGCAGTGGCTCAAGAAGGCGGCTCACCACCACCATCTCAAGGGCAACTAGGGATGGGCAACAACTGGTGGCCTTGCCAGCGATGCCCGCATCCCATGAAAAGAATAAAAACCAAAATAAACAATGTTTTGCTTTAAAAAAACATGTGATAATCCTCTATGAATAGGAACAACAGGCTTTACAGGACTACTGATTGACTAGGATAAATCACACCACTGTCATGAAGTGGAGAAAGTATAAGGAACTTGCAAGTGTAGGAGGGAAGAGCAGCAATGAACATTACAGGTATAAGTGGGCAAATCACTTGCTGTCCAATGGACCAGGGCACTATTGGTCTTTTGTACTTGCTGCGCTGTGTAACTAATCACATTTGACCAACATGGCAGGTTGGTTGCCTTGTGAGGTCCCTTTACTGTAGGAGTCACAGGAAGCTGGACTGAGCAAGATAAGAGCTGGAACGGTATAAATGTCACTTTCCTTTGGCCACTTTGGTCAATTTACTTGTTTCCATTTGAAAAATCTTACTGCTCTCCCGTGGTACCAGGTGATGCATGAGTCAGGGGAGATTAAAACTGACAGCAGTTCTGTGCCTGGAACAGTTTCTCTATCTGTAACATTTTTCTCAAATCGGAGATGGACTGCGAGCCGAATGAATTTGTCAATCTCTAACCGAGCAATTTTGGTCATGCTGGGAAAAGATTACCTTTGGTTCTTGAAGTTGCTAATAAATGTTTAGGATGCCTTAAATGTCCTGTGTTTTATCAGAAGATTCTAAACGTTGGGTTGAAAACAATGAATTATTATACCAACATTGATACAATAAATCCCTTGTTAATCTAGCCGTCACTCTACTGGAGTAGCAAGACAAAGAACATAAGAAGTAGGAGTTGGAGTAGGCCCTTCAAGCCTGCACCACCATTCAACATAATCAGGGATGATCTACCACCTCAACTCCACCTACTCACACTATTCCCAAATCCCTTAATTCCTAAAAATCTATCAGCCTCTTCCTTGAATATACCCAAAGAATGAGCAAGCACTGATCTCTGGCGTAGCGAATTCCAATGACCCCCCCCAACCTCCTGAGTGAAGAAAAATTTCTCCTCAGCTCAGTCCGAAATGACCAACCCCTTATTTTGAGATGGTGACCAAAGTGTTCTAGATTGACCAGCCAAGGGAAACATTTTCTCAGCATCTAGTTCAAATTCCATTATCGCAAGGTAGGAAATTAAATTCAATAAATGTGATCATTTTAGGGCTGGCACATGGGAAGAATGGGCTAGAAACCTGCTGGATTGTCATAAAATTCTGATTAGTTCAATGTTGTCCCTCAGTGAAGAGAGTATTCCAACAGAACCTGGTCCAGTTTATGCATGATCCTGGTTTCAGACATTATTGTGCAGTAGTAATATCGCTGTATTTGTAATTCTGAGACCTTTGCTAATGCTCTGGGGACATGGGTTCAAATCCCACCATCACAGCTGATGGAATTTGAATTCAATTAATAAAATTTGGAATGTAAAACTAGTCTCAGTAATAGTGGCTATGAAACCATCATCGAATGTTGTAAAAACCCATCTGCTTCATTGATCACCCTTTAGGGAAGGAAATTTGCCATACTTACCTGGTCTGGCCTACATGTAACTCCAAACCCATGAATTTGGTTGACTCTTAACTGCCATCTGAAATGGCCTAGCAAGCCATTCAGTTCAAAGGCAATTAGGGATGGGTAACAAATGCTGGCCTTGCCACGTCCCAAGAAAGAATAAAGGAAAAAAATGTTATTGATCCTTAACACACTCTTAAAGGGGCCTAGCAAGTCATTCAAATATAAAAATAGTCACATATCTCTTGGCAGTTAGTGACGAACAATCAGTAACTGCCCAAAATCCTGAGAACCAATCTAAAAACTCATTTATTTTTAAAATTCATTCACGGGATGTGGGCCTCGCTGGCTGGACCAGCATTTATTGCCCATTCCTAGTTGCCCTTGAGAAGGTGGTGGTGAGCTGCCTTCTTGAACTGCTGCAGTCCCTGTGGTGTAGGTAGATCCACAGTGATGTTAGGAAGGGAGTTCCAGGATTTTGACCCAGCGACAGTGAAGGAACGGCCGATATATTTACAAATTAGGATGGTGAGTGACTTGGAGGGGAACCTCCAGGTGGTGGTGTTCCCATCTATCTGCTGCCCTTGTCCTTCTAGGTGGTAGTGGTCATGGGTTTGGAAGGTGCTGTCTAAGGAGCCTTGGTGAATTCCTGCAGTACATCTTGTAGATGGTACACACTGCTGCATCGGTGGTGGAGGGAGTGAATGTTTGTGGATAGGGTGCCAATCAAGTGGGCTGCTTTGTCCCGGATGGTGTCGAGCTTCTTCAGTGTTGTAAGAGCTGCACTCATCCAGGCAAGTGGGGAGTATTCCATCACACTCCTGACTTATGCCTTGTAGATGGTGGACAGGCTTTGGGGAGTCAGGAAGTGAGTTACACATCGCAGGATCCCTAGCCTCTGACCTGCTCTTGTAGTCACAGTATTTATATGGCTAGTTCAGATTCTAGTCAGTGGTAACCCCCAGGATGTTGATAGTAGGGGATTCAGTGATGGTAATGTCATTGAACATCAAGAGGCGATGGTTGGATTCTTTCTTGTTGGAGGTGGCCATTGCCTGACATTTGTGTGGTGCGAATGTTATTTGCCACTTGTCAGCCCAAGCCTGGATATTGTCCAGGCCTTGCTGCATTTGGACATGAGCTTCTTCAGTAACTGAGGATTTGCGAATGGTACTAAACATTGTGCAATCATCAGTGAGCATCCCCACTTCTGACCTTATGATGGAAGGATGGTCACTGATGAAGCAGCTGAAGATGGTTGGGCCTGGGACACTACCCTGAGGAACTCCTACAGTGATGTCCTGGAGCTGGGATGACTGACCTCCAACAACCACAACCATCTTCCTTTGTGTTATGTATGACTCCAACCAGTGGAGAATTTTCCGCCTGATTCCCATTGACTCCAGTTTTGCTAGGGCTCCTTGATGCCACACTCGGTCAAATGCTGCCTTGATGTCAAGGGCAGTCACTCACCTCACCTCGGGAGTTCAGCTCTTTTGTCCATGTTTGAACCAAGGCTGTAATGAGGTCAGGAGTTGAGTAGCCCTGGCGGAACTCAAACTGGGCGTCAGTGAGCAGGCTATTGCTAAGCAATTGCCACTTGATAGCACTGTTGATGACCCCTTCCATTACTTTACTGATGTTGGAGAGTAGACTGAGGGGGCGGTGAATGGCCGGGTTGGATTTGTCCCGCTTTTTGTGTACAGGACATACCTGGACAATTTTCCACATAGCCAGGTAGATGCCTGTATTATAGCTGTACTGGAACAGCTTGGCTAGGAGTGCGGCAAGTTCTGGAGCACAAGTCTTCAGCACTATTACCAGAATATTGTCAGGGCCCATAGCCTTTGCACCATCCAGTGCCTTCAACTGTTTCTTGACATCACGTGAAGTGAATTGAATTGGCTGAAGACTGGCATCTGTGATGCTGGGGACTTCCGGAGGGGGCTGAGATGGGGTATCCACTTTACACTTCTGGCTGAAGATTGCCGCAAATGCTTCAGCCTTGTTTTTTGCACTGATGTCCTCCATCATTGAGGATGGGGATATTTGTGGAGCCACCTCCTCCAGTGAGTTATTTAATTGTCCACTACCATTCATGACTAGATGTGGCTGGACTGCAGAGCTTAGATCTGATCCGTTGGTTGTGGGATTGCTTAGCTCTGTCTATCACTTGCTGCTTATGCTGTTTGGCACTCAAGTAGTCCTGTTTAATAGCTTCACCAGGTTGACACCTCATTTTTAGGTATGCCTGGTGCTGCTCCTGGCATGCCCTCCTGCACTCTTCATTGAACCAGGGTTGATCCCCTGGCTTGATGGTAATGGTAGATTTGGGGATATACCGGGCCATGAGGTTACAGATTGTGTTCGAGTACAATTCTGCTGCTGCTGATGGCCCACAGCCCCTCATGGATGCCCAGCCTTGAGTTGTTAAATCTGTTTGAAACCTATCCCATTTAGCACAGTGGTAGTGCCACACAACATGATGGAGGGTATCCTCAATGTGAAGGCGGGACTTCGTCTCCACAAAGACTGCGTGGTGGTCACTCCTACCGATACTGTCATGGACAGATGCATCTGCAGCAGGCAGGTTGGTGAGGATGAGGTCAAGTATGTTTTTCCCTCACCACCTGCCTTAGACCCAGTCTAGCAACTATGTCATTTAAGACTTGGCCAGTAGTGGTGCTACCGAGCCACTCTTGGTGATGGATATTTAAGTCCCCCACCCATAGAACATTCTGCACCCTTGCCACCCTCAGTGCTTCCTCCAAGTGAAGGAGCACTGATTCATCAGCTGAGAGAGGGCGGTACGTGGTAATCAGCAGGAGGTTTCCTTGCCCATGATGTCCAGAGTCGATATTGAGGACTCCCAGTGCAACTCCCTCCCGACTGTATACCACCCCTGCTGGTTCTGTCCTGCTGGTGGGACAGAACATACCCAGGGATGGTGGAGTCTAGGACATTATCTGTAAGGTATGATTCCATGTTGACTCTATCAGGCCATTGCTTGACTAGTCTGTGAAACAGCTCTCCCAATTTTGGCACGAGCCCCCAGATGTTAGTAAGGAGGACTTTGCAGGGCCGACAGGGCTGCGATTGCCGTTGTCATTTCCGGTGCCTAGATCGATGCCAGGTGATCCATTCGGCTTAATTCCTTTTTTGTGTCTTTGTAGCAGTTTGTTACTGAGAGTCAGCCACATTGCTGTGGGTCTGGAGTCACATGTAGGCCAGACCAAGTAAGGATGACAGATTTCCATCCCTAAAGGACATTAGTGAACCAGGTGAGTTTTTAACAACAATGGTTTCACAGTCATCATTGGACTTCCAATTCCCGATTTTTATTGAATTCAAATTCCACCATCTACTGCGGCAGGATTCAAACCCAGGCCCCCAGAGCCTTACCCTGGGTCTCTAGAATGCTAGTCCAGCGACAATACCACTACACCATCGCCTCTCCTAATTTGATATTGGGAATGTGAGAGGAATGGGTGACTTTTCCACTCATACTGAGGGTACCATTATTTTTAAAAGAGGTGGTGGAAGTCAAACCAACAAGTAGTTGTTTCATAATTTAAAATTCCTCATAAAATGTACGTCTCTGTAACAATGCCTAACAGGGTGGGGGATAAATTGGAGCCTTTATGGCCTGTTTATTGGGAGTAAAACAGAAGCAAAAAATGTCTAATTGTACAAAGCCTCACCCTGCAGCGAAAGGATGGCTGAACTACACTCGACACCATGTTAGTTTGGTGGTAAGGCCTCCCTAGCCACTGCTTGGAACAGGGAGCTGGTGGCATAGTGGTCGAGGTAATGTCACTGGACTAGTAATCTAGAGGCCCAGGCTAATGCTCAGGAGACATAGGTTCTAATCCCACCCGGACAGCTGGTGGAATTTAACATCAATAAATCTGGGATATAAGGCTAGCCTCAGTAATGGTGATACATGACAACTATCATTAATTGTTGTAAAAACCCATCTGATTTACCAATGCCCTTTAGGGATGGGAAATCTGCCATCCTTAACCTGGTCTGGCCTACGTATGTCTCCAAGCCCAGGCCCAGGCCCACAGCAATGTGGTTAACTCTCAACAGCCCTCTTAGCAATTAGGGATGGGCGACAAATGCTGGCTGTCAGTGATGCCTGCACCCCATGAAAGAATTTTTAAAAATCTGCTTATGAAACCCTTCCTTAAAGTGGCCAAAGCCTAATTGTGGTTATTCAGACTTGAGAGCAGCCCTTTATGGGACTGCTGGAGGCTGGTAAAGTCATCTTGAATTCACTTACCTGAATGTGAAACCAGGAGGAGCTAGAGTTCTCCTCCTGGTATCATAGCAATGCTGTTGACTGTGAGTGACCCATGCTCATTCCCTTCCCTTACCCCACCTCCCAGCATGCACCTGAGAGTCATTGCTACCATCTGAGTTGGCCAATCTTGCTCAGGGCCTGACCATCAAGCTGCATCAAGACGTCCAGCTGGTAAAAGCAGAGAGACTCGAGGACCAATTTTCGGTGACGCATGCACCAACTTCTCTGTTCACATGTTACACTCACTGATCCTTGATGTGGTCCCCCTATGTTATCCCCATGATGTGGCATCTCAGGCAGATGGGGGATGGTCCACTCAGGCCATGGCCCTTTAGCCTGCAGTCGACATGGATCAAGAAGGAATCTGTGCGATTCCCCTGTCTTGTTTTCCTTTGCTCTCTGCTTTCTGTTTACGTTCAATTCTTGGCATCTTGCACTGGTTTCCTTTCAGAAAAGATTCAGCAAACTCCAAGCGGTAGCACTGAGGTTATTAAACAAGTGTCAACTCCCATTACCATAAACTTGGCGGATACAAATATTTGGATATAACAACAGTCACCCTGACCCCCAGGCCCCAGAAGCTCTGTTAATGTCTATACAGGTTGACTTTCAATAAGTAAATCCCATTATGACAGGCACTTGCTTAAAACAGGCACATTTATATTCCCAGGGTGCAAGCTAGAATGAATTGTAGCCCCACAGTGACAAGCAAACTACTCTCGTTGCTTTGACTCTGCCAAGAAACATATAATATTGCTACAGCTTTGCAGATACACATGAACATGCATGCGTGGCAACAACAGCAGCAGCAGACTTGTGCGAGGATAAAAAAACATGCATGGAAAGCTGACTAGAAAAAGATAAAATTTGGGATAATATCCTGGAATGATACAGTAACTACAAGGAGTCTGAAAATTTGAATCAAAAAGGTCTTCTTGGCCAGAGCCTGCCTAATTCACCAGATTTAATTGGTTTTGTTTTTGGAGTTATCAAGCTCTCTGGTGCTGCATGCCAAGATATTTCTGGGATCCAGTGTCAGAGATAAGCACTCCCAGGTCACATACAGCACTAGTCAAACCGCAGTAAACTCCCTATAATGTCCTGTGCCCTAAGTCGCTGTGTAATCAGCCAATGTTAACCCTTCAACCCTCACGGCTGATCTGGCCGTTATCACATTGTTGTTGATGGGAGTTTGCTGCATGCAAATTGGCTGCTGTATTCCCAACGTTCAAACAGTGATAAAAACAAAAAACTACTGCGGATGCTGGAAATCCAAAACAAAAACAGAATTACCTGGAAAAACTCAGCAGGTCTGGCAGCATCGGTGGAGAAGAAAAGAGTCGACGTTTCGAGTCCACATGACCCTTCAGCAGAACAAACAGTGACTACACTTCAAAAGGTTCTTCACTGGCAGTAAAGTACTTTGACACCATCCTGAGGTTGCGAAAGGTGCTATAGAAATGCAAGCCTTTCTTTCGGAAGGTCCAAGCCTTCGCTATCCACCTCTTTTTTCACATTATTTTCTAATTTTATATTTCTCTAGTCAGGTTTCCATACAGGGTTTTTATCCACAGGTGAAGATGACATGCTTGGTCCCTGAGCACTTGCCAATACCAGTCTTGGGCATTCGGGGTGTATAAGGAGGCCAAGATTTAACCTTCTCCCTGATTCTTCCTCTATTATAGAATTATATTCGCTGGAGTTCAGAAGAATGAGGGGAAATCTCATAGAAACCTATAAAATTCTGACAGGACTAGACAGGGTAGATGCCGGAAGGATGTTCCCGATGGTGGGGGAGCCCAGAACCAGGGGTCACAGTCTGAGGATATGGGGTAGACCATTTAGGACTGAGATGAGGAGAAATTTCTTCACCCAGAGAGCGGTGAGCCTGTGGAATTCACTACCACAGAAAGTAGTTGAGACCAAAACATTGTATGTTTTCAAGAAGGAGTTAGATATAGCTCTTGGGGCAAAAGGGATCAAAGGGTATGGGGAGAAAGTGGGAGCAGGCTATTGAGTTAGATGATCAGCCATGATCATAATGAATGGCGGAGCAGGCTCGAAGGGCCGAATGGTCTACTCCTGCTCCTAGTTTCTATGTTTCTATGTATCCTATTGAAAAGAAACTCTTTGTGTTTAATGCATCTCTAAGCTGTACAGTTTCACTTACCCACTACACGAAAAGCTACATTGGACACATGACTACAGCATTTCAAAAAATCTGCTCACCACCACCTTCTCAAGGGCAATAAATGCTGGCCTAGCCAGCGATGTCCACACCCCATGAAAGAATAAAAAAAGGACATATTTCTTATAGTTGTTTGGTAGTACAAAACCTGAGTACAACAGAAAAAAGAGACATGTCAAAATTTTTTTGCCTTGTACTCATCAGGATACTTCACAAGAATACCAACGTGAGGGGAAAACATGCATTATAAATTGTTATATAAATTGCTTTCCCCTTATATTGGTATTCTTGCAAAGAGTCCTGATGAGTGCGAGACAAAAAGCTTCGACATGTCTCTTTTTTCTCGATATGTTGCTTATTGTTTGATTCCACAGTGCATTCCAGCACCACAAACTGGTGTTTATATACAGGGTTATCATCCTGAAGCTTCCGAGGACCTGCAATCATCATCAGATTACCACTCCACTCGAACATTCTCCAAACTCAATGCTACTCCGCACATTGTTTGGCACCTTCCAAATACTGGCTTTCCTAGAAATGCAGAGCACAGTATTCCTCAGAGTAGAGTAAGGGGAAGACGGGACATGGACCCTTTATAGTTGCCGTATGGTAAGTGCAAATGTCCAGTGTGAACGTTAGTGAAGGGGTGATTGGGTGAGTGTCAGTGAAGGGGTGAGTATTAGTGAATGGGTGAATGGGTGAGTGTTAATGAAGGGGTGAATGGGTGAGTGTTAGTGAAGGGGTGAAAGGGTGAGTGTTAGTGAATGGGTGAGTGTTAGTGAAGGGGTGAATGGGTGAGTGTTAGTGAAGGGGTGAATGGGTGAGTGTTAGTGAAGGGGTGAATGGGTGAGTGTTAGTGAATGGGTGAATGGGTGAGTGTTAGTGAAGGGGTGAGTGTTAGTGAAGGGGTGAATGGGTGAGTGTTAGTGAATGGGTGAATGGTTGAGTGTTAATGAAGGGGTGAATGGGTGAGTGTTAGTGAAGGGGTGAAAGGGTGAGTGTTAGTGAATGGGTGAGTGTTAGTGAAGGGGTGAATGGGTGAGTGTTAGTGAAGGGGTGAATGGGTGAGTGTTAGTGAAGGGGTGAATGGGTGAGTGTTAGTGAAGGGGTGAGTGTTAGTGAAGGGGTGAATGGGTGAGTGTTAGTGAATGGGTGAATGGTTGAGTGTTAGTGAAGGGATGAAGGGGTGAGTGTTAGTGAATAGGTGAATGGGTGAGTGTTAGTGAATAGGTGAATGGGTGAGTGTTAGTGAAGGGGTGAATGGGTGAGAGTTAGTGAAGGGGTGAATGGGTGAGTGTTAGTGAAGGGGTGAATGGGTGAGTGTTAGTGAAGGGGTGAATGGGTGAGTGTTAATGAGTGGGTGAGTGTTAGTGAAGGGGTAAATGGGTGAGTGTTAGTGAAGGGGTGAATGGGTGAGTGTTAGTGAAGGGGTGAATGGGTGAGTGTTAGTGAATGGGTGAGTGTTAGTGAATGGGTGAGTGTTAATGAATGGGTGAGTATTAGTGAAGGGGTGAGTGTTAGTGAATGGGTGAGTGTTAGTGAAGGGGTGAGTGTTAGTGAAGGGATGAATGGGTGATTGTTAGTGAGTGGGTGAGTGTTAGTGAAGGGGTGAATGGGTGAGCGGATGAAGGAGTGAATGGGTAGCAAGGTGCGTGAGGTGATTGGGTAGGTAGGTGAGGTGGCAGGTGGCTGTGTTGATAGGTTGGTAAGTGTTTAAGGCAGCAGGTGGGTAAGTGGGAAAGTAGGTAGGGGGATGAAGTAATCTTCAGGAAGTTTAATTTTGCTGTTCACTAAGGTGCTGAGATGCAGTCACATCCAGCTTTCTGAATGGAGGAAGACAGGAAAGGATCTGATTTCACAGCCTTAGGGCATCCCTAAAGCATTTTCCAGCCAATTAAATACTTTTGTAAGTAATCTAGGAAATGCAGGTGCCTGCCACATTGCACATGGCAATGTCCAAAAAACAGCAAAGACCTGCATTTATATATTTTTTTCCTTTATTCTTTCATGGGATGTGGGTGTCATAGGCAAGGCCAATATCTGTTGCCCTCATTGTCCTTGAACTAAGCTGCTTGCCAGGCCATTTCGGTTGGCAGTTCAGAGTCAACCACATTATCTGCATTCACATGTAGCTCAGACCAGGTAAGGATGGCAGATTTCCTTCCCTAAAGGACATTATTGTCAGATGGATATTTACAACAATCAATGACAGTTGTCATGGTCACCATCGCAGAGACTTGGCTTTATATTCTAGATGTGTTATTGAATTTAAATTCCACTAATTGCCATGTCTCCAGAGCATGAGCCTGGGCCTGAGGATTACTAGTCCAGTACCATTACCACTACACCACCATCACCCCCACACCTTTCCAATGATACCAATGACTCAAAGTGCTTTGCAGCCAATGGAGTACAGTGCAATGATGCAATGTAGGAAATACAATGTAATAAATTAGCAGATAATCTGGTTTGGTTGACGGATAAATGTTGGCCAGGGCACTGATAGCTTTGTGCTGGGTATAACTCCAACCAGTGGAGAGTTTTCCCCCTGATTCCCATTGACTCCAGTTTTGCTAGGGCCCCCTGATGCCAAACTCAGTCAAATGCTGCCTTGATGTCAAGGGCAGTCACTCTCACCTCACCTCTGGAGTTCAGCTATTCTGTCCATGTTTGAACCAAGGCTGTAATGAGGTCAGGAGCTGAGTTGACCCTGGCAGAACCCAAACTGAGCGTCCTTCTCTTTCAAAATGGTGGCAACACTTTGGTGTCGTACTAGGTTGTGTGCTGAAGTCCCTTAACCTACAACCTCTTGCTTCAGAGACGAAGGCACCATCCACTGAATCATTGCTGGCACCACAGTGAGAGTGAGAAGTTGGAGGTTAGCAGAGAAACATCTTATTGGTCAGGCCATTACCTCCTGTGCTAGCATTAGGAACTGCCAAAAAAAAAACCCTTTCGGAAAAGATCTTATTTCTTGGACAGCTGACAGTTTGCTGAACATGGTTTCTGTTTGCTATGCAAAATATTTACATATTAATTTCCACAGCAGGGGAGAGAGGGGCAGGAAGAACAAAACAAACTGCTGATAAGTCCTTACCACCCACTTGGGGAAAATTGCACCCTACGAATTGCGACAAACTAGTTATTAGTCACGGGATGACTGGAGGAGAGCAAGCTGTGCGAAAGAGGAGTACTGTAATTTGATCTCTTGAACAGCTTGTTTGTAGTTAAGAAGGGGGTTGCATCACAAACAGAGGCGGAGAAAAGTTAAAGGGAAGCTCAACCATTTTGCATAAAATTACATACTATTTACATCACAGAAACAGATCATTCGTGCAACTGGTCCGTGCCAGTGTTTATGGTCCACATGAGCCTCCTCCTATACCCTTTAAATACTAGCGATTAGTAAGGTTACTCACAATTAAATGAACTGCTTCATAATGACAGGCGTACTGTACCATGTGAGGAACAACTTCAGTCTCTCGGTTGACCTGTCCCTTTGAGATGCAAAGTCTAATTGCTGTGAACCAGCATGAATGGGGGCTTGCAGGAGGGAACCGGTGGTCACTTGGAGTTCAATTGCCATCGGCGAGAGAGAAATTTGCAAATTCCCAGGCCAAGTTGCAAGCTTTCCTCAACAGCCACAAATAATTGAAACGGTTGCCAGCACAAAATGTCTGTCTTGCTTTCTCTTTTTTTAAAAATACCTTCCAACTGGCAATAACAGCTGATTTCAAAACTCTTTAGGAATTAGCCTTTAATTGACATCACATTAGGGCCTGTCTACAGCAATTGGTCCTCGTGGCCATAAAGCAAAATAACACTTTTTTATTTGCTCATGGGATGTGGGCTTCACTGGCTGGGCCAGCATTTATTGCCCATCCCTGATTGCCTTTTGAGAAGGTGGTGGTGAGCTGCCTTCTTGAACCGCTGCAGTCCATGTGGTGTAGGTACACCCACACGGGAGGGAGTTCCAGAGTTTTGACCCAGTGACAGCGAAGGAACAGCGATATATTTCCAAGTCGGGATGGTGTGTGACTTGGAGGGGAAATTCCAGTTGGTGGTGGTGTTCCCATTTACCTGCTGCCTTTGTCCTTCTAGATGGTAGTGGATGTGGGTTTGGAAGGTGCTGTCTAAGGAGCCTTGGTGAGTTCCTGCAGTGCATCTTGTAGGCAGTACACACTGCTGCCACTGTGCGTCGGTGGTGGAGGGAGTGAATTTTTGTGGATGGGGTGCCAATCAAGTGGGCTGCTTTGTCCTGGACAGTGTCAAGCTTCTTGAGCTGCACTCATCCAGGCAAGTGGGGAGTATTCTATTGCACTCCTGACTTGTGCCTTGTAGATGGTAGACAGGCTGTGGGGATTCAGGAGCTGAGTTACTCGCTGCAGGATTCCCAGCCTCTGACCTGCTCTTGTAGCCAGAATATTTTTATGGCTAGTCCAGTTCAGTTTTCTGGTCAATGGTAACCTCTAGGATGTTGATAGTGGGGAATTGAGTGATGGTAATGCCATTGAACATCAAGGGGCGATGGTTAGATTCTCTCTTGTTGGAGATGGTCATTACCTGACACTTGTATGGCGTGAATGTTACTTGCCACTTGTCAGCCCAAGCCTGGATATTGTCCAGGTCTTGCTGCATTTGGACATGGGCTGCTTCAGTGTGTGAGGAGTCACAAATGGTGTTGAACATTGTACAATCAGCAGCGAACATCCCCACTTCTGACCTTATGATGAAAGGAAGGTCATTGATAAAGCAGCTGAAGATTGTTGGGCCCTGGACACTAACATGAGGAACTCCTGCAGTGATGACCTGGATCTGAGATGATTGACCTCCAATAACAACAACCATCTTCCTTTGTGATAAGTATAACTCCAACTAGCAGAGAGTGTTTCCCCCTGATTCCCATTGACTCCAATTTTGTTAGGGCTCCCTGATGCAAAACTCAGTCAAATGCTGCCTTGAAATCAAGGGCAGTCACTCTCACCTCACCTCGGGAGTTCAGCTCTTTTGTCCATGTTTGAACCAAGGCTGTAATGAGGTCAGGAGCAGAGTGACCCTGGCAGAACCCAAACTGAGTGTCAGTGAACAGGCTATTGCCACGCACTGTTGATGACCCCATCCATCACTTTACTGTTGATCGAGAGTAGACTGATGGGCCAGTTAATGGCTGGGTTGGATTTGTCCTCCTTTTTGTGTACAGGACATACTTGGGCAATTTTCCACATTGCCGAGTAGATGCCAATGTTGGAGCTGTACTGGAACAACTTAGCTAGAGGCGTGGCAAGTTCTGGAGCACAAGTCTTCAGTACTATTGCTGGAATATTGTCAGAGCCCATAGCCTATGCAGTATCCAGTGCCTTCAGCCATTTCTTGATATCACGTGGATTGAATAGAATTGGCTGAAGACTGGCATCCGTGATGCTGGGGACCTCCGGTAAGGTGGAGTTGGATCATCTATTCGGCAATTCTGGCAGAAGATTCTTGCAAATGCTTCAGTTTTATCTTTTGCACTGATGTGCTGGACTCCTCCATCGTTGAGGCTGAGGATATTTGTGGAGCCTCCTCCTCCAGTGATTTGTTTAATTGCCCACCATTATTCAGGACTGGATTTGGCAGGACTGTAGAGCTTAGATCTGATCCATTGGTTGTGGGATTGCTTAGCTCTGTCTATCACTTGCTGCTAATGTTGTTTGGCAAGCAAGTAGTCCTGTGTTATAGCTTCACCAGGTTGACACCTCATTTTTAGCATGCCTGGTGCTGCTCTTGGCATGCCTTACTGCACTCTTCATTGAACCAGTGTTGATCCTCTGGCTTGGTGGTAATGGTAGAGTGGGGTGTATGCCAGACCATGAGGTTACAGATTGTGGTTGAGTATAATTCTGCTGCTGATGATGGCCCACAACGCCTCATGGATGCCCAGTCTTGAGTTGCTAAATCTGTTTGAATTCTATCCCATTTAGCACGGTGATAGTGTCACACAACACGATGGAAGGTATCCTCAATGTGAAGACGGGACTTCCTCTCCACAATGACTGTGCGGTGGTCACTCCTACCGAGACTGTCATGGACAGATGCATCTGCGGCAGGCAGGTTGGTGAGAGTGAGGTCAAGCATGTTTTTCCCTCTTGTTGGTTCCCTCACCACCTGCCGCAGACCCAGTCTAGCGGTTATGTCATTTAGGACTCGGCCAGCTCGGTCAGTAGTGGTGCTACCGAACCACTCTTGCTGATGGACATTGAAGTCCCCCCACCCAGAGTACATTCTGTACTCTTGTCACCCTCAGTGCTTCCTCCAAGTGATGTTTAACATGGAGGAGCACTGATTCATCAGCTGAGGGAGGACAGTACATGGTAATCAGCAGGAGGTTCCCTTGCCCATGTTTGACCTGATGTTATGAGACTTCATGGGGTTTGGAGTTGATGTTGAGAACTCCTATGGCAACTCCCTTCCGACTGTGCTGCCAGCTCTGCTGGGCACTGCCAGTGGGACAGGACATAACCAGGGATGGTGATCTAGTAGTCTAGGACATTATCTGTAAGGTATGATTCCATGGGATGACTATGTCAGGCTGTTGCTTGACTAGTCTGTGAGGCAGCTCTCCCAATTTTTGGCACGAGCCCCCAGATGTTGGTAAGGAGGACTTTGCAGTCATTTCTGGTGCCTAGGTTGATGCTGCATGGTCCATCCGGTTTCCTTCTTTAGTGGATTGTTTTTAACAGTTTATTACAACTGAAAGGCTTACTAGGCCATTTCAGAGTCAACCACACTGGAGGCACAAGTCACATGTAGGCCAGACCAAGTAAGGCTGGCAGATTTCCTTCCCTAAAGGGGCATCAGTGAACCAGATAGGTTATTAAGACAATCGGCACTGGCTTCATAGTCATCATCAGACTTTTTATTACCCAATTTTTTTTTTTCGTTGAATTCTGCCGTGGTGGGATTCGACCCCAGGTCCCCGGATCATTACCCTGGGTCTCTGGATTGCTCGTCCAGGGACGATACCACTACGCCACCGCCTCCCCTGTAAGCGCACAGTTCGACCATAGCTGCAGAATAATATGTTGTCTTTGTGACACAGCACACCCCCTGCATTATTGGCAGCAATGCCATGGAGGAGATGCAAGAGCGAGAGCATTCAGTAAATGGCGCTGGGACCACAAGGGATCTCTGTGCCCTTACAACTTAGATCACAAATCCTGGATAACCCAACTCTACTTTCCATTTCTCGGTGGCTGCATTCAGTCATGAATTCAAAGTTTCTATAAATTAAAAGCATTATCAGACCTGACTGATACTTGAGAGAAAGAAAGAGACAAAGTTAAAGATTAGTCCAACAACAATGTTAAGCAATGCTGTAAGTTAATATGCAGTACAGTTATAAGTTTAGCAGCTAACAAAAATGGATTTTCCAAAAGACATTCAAGGGTTAATCTGTGCCATTCGGTTTCAATGATACATGGGAACACCACCACCTGCAAGTTCCCCTCCAAGCCACTCACCATCCTGACTTGGAAATATATTAGCGTTCCTTCACTGTCGCTGGGTCAAAATCCTGGAACTCCCTCCCTAACAGCACTGTGGGTGTACCTACACCACATGGACTGCAGTGGTTCAAGAAGGCAGCTCACCACCACCTTCTCAAGGGCAATTAGGGAGGGGCAATAAATGCTGACCCAGCCAGCGACACCCACATCCCGTAAATGAAGAAAAAAATGACGCCTGCAACTTTGCAACTTTGATCGTGCAAGTGTTGAGGCAAAGCAGAGTTTAACAAGAGATGTTTTGAGGGGTTTGCGTAGTACAACGTGAAAAATGCAAAGTTACATTGTATTGCACTGGCATCACTACTATGTGTGTGCATGTGTGTGTGTGTGTGCGTGTGTGTGTGTGTGCATATGCACATGTGTCTGTGGTTGTGTGTGTGTGCACGTGTGTGTGCGTATGTGTGCATGTGCACATGTGCGTGTGTGTGCACATGTGTGTGTAGTTTGTGTGTGTGTGTGATTGTGTGTGTGGTGTGTGTGTGTGTGTGGTTGTGTGTGTGTATGTGTGTGTGGTTGTGTGTGTATGTGCGTTTGTGTGTGTGTGGGTGGTTGTGTGTGTATGTGCGGTCGTGTGTGTGTGTGTGTTTGTGTGTGTGTATGTGTGGTTGTGTGTGTATGTGTGGTTGTGTAGGTGTGTATGTGTGGCTGTGTGTGTGTGTGTTTGTGTGTGTATGTGCGGTTGTGTGTATGTGTGTGTGGTTGTGTTTGTGTGTGTGTGTGGTTGTGGTTGTGTGTGTGTGTGTATGTGTGTGTTTGTGTGTGCGGTTGTGTGTGTGTGTATGTGTGCGCGGTTGTGTGTGTGTGTGGTTTTGTGTGTGTGTGTGGTTGTGTGTGTGTGTGTGTATGTGTATGTGCGGTTGTATGTGTGTGTGTGTGGGTGTGTGTGTGTGTGTGTGGTTGTGTGTGTGTATGTGCGGTTGTGTGTGTGTGTGGTTGTGTGTGTATGTGCGGTTGTGTGTGTGTGTGGGTGTGTGTATGTGTGTGTGGTTGTGTGTGTGGTTGTGTGTGTGTGTGTGTGTGTGTGTGTGTTTGTGCTGAAGCCCTGTTGAGATTTGCAATGCAATCAGCTGGCTGACTTTGTCAACAGCCGCGCTCGAGCTCATTGGTTGGCCCAGTGGTTGCAAACATTCATTCCATAGATGGGATTCTCCAGCCCTGCCCGGGATTGTCCGGCCCCACTGAAAGTCAATGGACTTTTGGCTAGGCCGTCACGTCCCCTGCAGGTCCTGCCATTGCAGGCCCTGAAAATCCTGGCCCATTACCTTATCTACATTGTGGCTACACAGTATTTATAACACAGGGACAGGCCATTCGATCCAACTAGTCCATGTTGGCGTTTATACTCCATCTGACCCTCTTCCCACCCTACTTCATCTCACCCTATCAAGATATCCTTCTATTCCTTTCTCCCTCATGTACTGAATTCCCATTTTATTTGAATTTGGATCCTGGAGGTTGATAAAGGGTTATTTTTAGCACTGCTGCTTCATTACACAAGAACGCAGCCGAACATCAAAATGGATACGTAAGAACGACTCGAGATGAACACCAATTAATGGCAACATGAGTTTGAACATTCCATATGGCCTAGAGGTATACATTTATACCAACGACAGCTCGGGTACTGCTGTGCTAGTGCGTTCTAGATAGTTCAACTATGAGTCATCAATCTGTGGTGTAGCTGCTCGTGTCATCAGATCCCGTGGATGGGCTCAGGAGCCTGGAATGTACATTCTCACTCTGTTTCTATGGCAACTCTAGCACCCAGCCATTTAATGTTGGATTTAATGCTTAAGAGAATTTAAACTCTAAATCTTCTTCAGCACATAACTGACTTTACTAAAAGGATTGTTTAATAAACTTGAGCTAAGCTTTTAAATCACTGTTTCAGTGATTAATTCTGATTGTATTTGTATTGGGCCTGGATATCTTTTGGTTTAATAATGTTAAGATTTTTCCGGTTGGCAGCTTTTGCCACACTCAAACTCGAACAGAGAGTTTAAATTCTAATGTTTCCTTTGATATGAACAAAAGTTCATTAAAATTTTGATTACTTAGGCCTTCACATTGTAGGAGCCACATGTGGGAAAAAAAATTGATTTTAATTTAAGAGAAGAGATAGTTTTTCAGTGTCTTACTTACATTTGTCACACGATTAAGCTGCCAACCACCTGGTCCAAATCTAAAAAAATAAAAGGACAATAGGTGTGAAAACAAGCTGTGAGGAGGACATAAAGAATCAAAGGCACAAACGGGTTAACCGAGCAGACAAAATATTTGACAGATGGAGTATAACGTATGGAAGTGTGAGGTTATCCACTTTGATAGAAGGAATAAAGCACAATATTATTTAAATGGAGAGAAACTACAGAATGCTGCAGTACAGAGGGATCAGGAAGGACAATAAATGCTTTTGCCTAGCCAGTGACGCCCACATCCCATGAACGAATTTTAAAAAAACCTGGGTGTCCTCATACATGAATCACAAAAGTTAGCATGCGGGCAAAGCCAGTAAAGACAAACGCAACGCTGGTCTTGATTGTAAGAGGGAGTAGAGTATCAAAGGAGTCTTGCTACCACTGTACAGGGTTTTGGTGAGAGCACACTTATTGCATTCAGTTTTGGTTTCCTTATTTAAGGAGGGATATGTTTTCATTGGAATCGGTTCAGAGAAGGTTCACTGGCTTGATCCCTGGGATGAAGGTGTTGCCTTATGAGGAAAGGTTGAGCAGGTTAGGCCTTTCTCATTGAAGTTTAGAAGAATGAGAGGTGATCTTATTGAAACAGATAAGATTCTGAGGGGGCTTGATAGCGTAGATATTGAGATGATGTTTCCCCTCATGAGGGAATCTAGAACTAGGAGGCATAGTTTCAGAATAAGGAGTCTGTTATGTCACAGCAGATGGTAAATGCTGAGCTGCTCAAATCCCAGAGGGGAACTTGAAACAGCTGCCACAACTGTTTTGCAATTTGTATTTCAGTTCAAGATGCGTGCCTTGAATTCAGTAGTAATAAGACCACCAAGAATTAACATTTTTTACAAAACTAAATTAAACATTTATTAATAAAAGAAAAGATTTTAAGCACATACACTGGTCTATAAATTATTACTATAATAATTTCTAAATCTCCAGTTACACCTCCATTAAGGCAACAGTAAAAACAATTAGACGCAGGCAAAGCACACAATCTCCTGGACAGTGGTCTTCAAAGCGAGCTTTCTTAGCTTCGGTTCCTGTAGACAGAAACTTGATGCACAGAGTCTGGAGGCCTGGTGTTAGATCTTAGAATACCTTCCCCCTTACACAAAGCCTCGTCTCCTTTATCCATGTTTCTCCCTTTTTATTGTAAATTCCATTGTTCCAATATGTCTTTGCTACTTTATTTTCTTATAATATAAATCTTTCATAGTACTCATATTATCAGTAACCCTTTGGGAAAGATAAACACACTGTTTGGCTTAGCTTCTTTTAGCTAAGTGTAACATCCTACCATCTCTTTGAAATTCAAACTACTCTAATTTATCTAAAAATGCAAATTTTCCTCACACCTCACATTCTAAAACTTCAGCCATGTTTACATATTTAGCATTTCAAACCTAGCTTCCCTTCTGATAACTCAAAAGTTCCAGACTAGCTGTCTCCAATTCAAATAAGTCACACACACACACACACACACACACATATACACACACACACACGCACATATACACACACACACACACACACATATACACACACACACACACACATATACACACACACACACACACACATATACACACACACACACATATACACACACACACACACATATACACACACACACACATATACACACACACACATACACACACATATATACACACACACACATATATACACACACACACACACACACACACATATACACACACACACACACACACATATATATACACACACACACACATATACACACACACACACACACACATATACACACACACACACACATATACACACACACACACATATACACACACACATACACACACACATATACACACACACACATATATACACACACACACACACACATATACACACACACACACACATACACACACACATCCACACAAAGAAACTAATCCAAACCCCAATATTAACCCACTTCTACAATAAATCACAATAATATGAAAATTATTATATATACATGACGGAGTCACCAATTTAAGATCGAGATAAGGAAGAGTTTCTTCTCTCAGAGAGTTGTGAATCTTAGGAATTCTCTAAACCAGACAGCTGTGGAGGCTGGGTCATTGAATATAGTTAAGGCTGATAGATTTATTTTTGAATTACAAGGGAGTCAAGGGTTATGGAGAACAGGCAGGGAAATGGAGTTGAGGCCATGGTCAGATCAGCCATGACCTTATTGAAAGACGGAAAGGCCTGGAGGGGCCGAATGGCCTACTCCTGCTCCTATTGCATTCAAATAGCATTTTTCATAACATTTGGAGATCCCAGTGAAGTTTTCTTTAATGAATCCACTGTTGTAGGAAACACAACAGCTTATTTGCACACAGTAAGCTCTCACAAGCAGCAATGAGATAATGATCAGATCACCTGGTTTTTAATGGCATTAGTTGAGGGATAAGTATTGGTCCAGGGTACCAGTGAGAGAACTCTCCTGCTCTTCTTCATATATTGCCATTGGATGCTTTACTTTCACCTTGGTTTAATGTCGCATTTGAGTGATGGCACTTCTGACAGTGCAGCACTCTTTCAGTACTGCAGTGTGAGTGCCATCCTGTATTATGTGCTCCAGTCTCTGGAGTGGCCATGACCATCTAACTCAGTCCTGGGATGCTACACATTGAGCAAAGGCTATCAGTATTAAATTCAGTGCTAGGGGTTATGTTGGTTACAATATGCTCTTCTTCAGATCTTTTACCTGAAACAGTCTTTTAACATTTTTACAATGGCCCAGTAAAACTTTGGGGGATCTCAGTGTCCTTTGATCTGCACAGTTGGCCAGTCACAGCCCAGTTATTAATGGGGACATGTCATTGGTTAGGATTTGGATTGCTCCATTCCTAATATTCATCTGATGTTCAGTACTGCAGAGTAGGGGAGCATTTTATCTGCCAAGGCTTAGGCCGGATGGAAAGCAACTATAAAATGTTTAAATTTCAAACCTGATCCCCACCCATCCCCAGCACATCTATTTCCAGTTATAACAGATACAGGTTGGGAGTGTGGGGGATAAATTTGCTCTCAGGGACAGGCCGACCCCTGAAATCTTTTAAGGAAGCTGCTCACCTCCATTTTAACTTTCTTTGCGTTTTTCTTACTGAACGTTGACTTGGGTCTTGGGAATCCCAACAGGTAAAAGGAAGGCTGGATTCATGATGTAAGTCCATCTACAGCACTGTTTGTGGGCCAAGAGGGACTGGAGTGCACCCCTGACTCAATAACTTGCCTCTGTGCCCTGTGGCATTTACTAACTCTGCTCTCTCTAATGCCAATTCCCACCCCCACTCCCTGTGGGCTCCACAACTTACCGGGGGAGAATTTTCTCTCCGTTGGGCAGGCTGTTTGAGAGCGGGCATGGGTGGGTGCAGAATTGCCGCCCGTAATCGGCTCCACGCCGCCATTTTACGCGGGCGGGCCAATTAAGGCCCGCCCAGCATGTAGCGTGGCTCCCGAGGATAACGGGAGTGGGTGGGCAGCAGCGGCGGGAGTGCAATGTCCACCGGGTCCAATGGCGACCGGGCGGCCTGTTCAAATACAGCGCTGGCAGCCTTGCAAAGGCTGTTCATCATGGCCAGTGGGAGGGCTCCCCAGAGTGTTGCTGGAGAGCAGGCCAGGCAGGAGGGTAGGGCAGCGGGGCAGTGTGCCCCTCGGTTTCTCTGATGAGTGCCTAGCTGCCCCCCTGGAGGAGGTGGCAGCACGGCAGGAGGTCCTCGTTCCGAGGGGCGGGAGGTGGAGGCCCCCCCCCACCTGAGCAAACGTGCCTGGGAGAAGGTGGCAGAGAGAGTGAGCTCCCATGACGCAGTGCGATGCACGTGGGTCCAGTGCCGTAAGCGATTTAACGACCTCTTGTGCTCAGGGAGGGGGAGCACCATGTTGGCAGACGTCACTTAACACGGCCGGTAGCTTCACCCCAAGCCCCCCAGCCCCCAACTCTGAGTGCAGTTACAGCATTGAATCCTTCAGGGCCTGTTTCCCTCGCTGGGTGGGCCAGCAGGTATTGCCCATGCCAAGTTCACCCTGAGAGGGTTGCGCTGAGATGAGTTCTGCACCCGCAGCATGTGTGACACTGACACCCAGAGTGCGGTTTTAGGGGCTACCCCAAGGATCTGCACCGAGGCTCAGTGCTAGAACTGGGAAACATGACAGGCTGGGAGGGGAGTTTCCAGGTGGTGGGGCACCCGTCCATCTGCTGCCCTTGGCATTCCACATGCTTGTGCCTCCTTGCTTTGCAAGGTTAGACCATGTGGTGCCAGATGTGATGGAGGCAGCATGTGGGCAAAGGGGGGGTGGGGTCAGCCCTGGCTTCTTGGTGTGAGAGTGTGGCAGCTGCAGGGTAAGGAAGAACTGATGCCCTGCAATGTCCCACTCTGGTTGGGTTGGCAGGGATGCGATGGGAATCCATGTATAGGCTGGGCTAATCAATGCTCTTCTCTTCTCTTCAGGAGAAGACTGCACACAATTCTGCAGAGTGGATGTGGACTGGCAGAGGCCAGGCCCAGTTGGTCTTCACCAGATACGAGCAGGAGGTGATAGATCTGGAGAGGTGCCAGGCGCCCAGGTCCACCGGTGGCGGTGAGGCTGGGGTGCCACAGGGAGGTATGATTACCAAGCACTGAGATCACCCTGTGTGTCCCAGCAGCCACGGCACTGCTGAATGCTCAGTGATTGAAGCTTACAACATGGGTTGGCCATTAATTATGGAAGGATGAGCGCATACTGATCGGGGGGATAGCATGCACATTGACATTGTCTCCACTTTAACTAATCAAATGTCCTTGTTCCTCCTTCCAGCATCACCAGAGCAGGGCCGGGAGCAGGAGGCAGAGAGGCCACCTCTCACACCTGAGGGCCCTGAACAATCGGACTCACCAGCGTCACACCATCTCTGCCAGACAGGCACCAGCGCAGATACTAGCACCTTGGTGGGAATTAGATCATTGGCTAGTGTCCCAGGGCACAGCGGTGAGGGCACTTCACACTTGCTTGAAGTGCGGGCAGAGACAGATAGTGCCCGTGGTGCCGGCAGTCGGAGGATTGCTGAGGACCAGGCACATGCTTGGCAGTGGCTGATGATGTGCCTCTGGAGTCATCCGTGAGGTAGCAGACGCTGGAGGCCCAGCAGGGTATATGGGAGGATCTGGCGGAGATACATGAGGCAATGCGTGGCATTGGTGCCCATGCTGGAGGAGTCCACGTGGAGTATCAGCAATACAATGAGCCTCATGGCCGAGCGCCATGCTTCCTCTATAGGGAGGGTGACGAATCTCGTGGAGAGGCTCCTCCAGGAGAACAATCAGGGCCTCCTGGGGTTGTGCTCGGACCTGCAGCCCTCACAGCGGCATTGACCTCAGCTGGTCAGTACCAGTGTGGGAGATGGATTAGGCACCAAGTTTCCCAGCTCAGTGCCCATCCATCAGCAGTGAGCAGGGAGGTCTGAAGCGACCTCACGTCGGCACAGCAGCTGCTTGTTGTCTCTGCGGGCTCCTCTCAGGGCGCTCCAGATGAGGGCAGAAGCTTCTCCGCCCCTCTGCCAGTGAGCGTGGGATCCGATGAGGCTGCGGCGACTGGAGAGATACCAGCTGTGGGACTGACCGCTCCCTCCCAGGCGGGGCCAGCACAAGCTCCATGAGCCAGAGGATGCCCACCAAGGTCATCGAGGCCAACAGGACAGCAGAGTCAGCCGGCTGTCTCAGATGCCCGTGCCAATGAGGGAGGAGCACCTAGACGTAGCACCCACAAACATAAACGTAAGGCACCTTAGGCGCACCGCGGGTTTCTCACTGGCGCTTTTATGTTGTCCATTATTAGTTCATGACCACTTGGTGTAACACCTTTGTAATTATTTTTCTTGTACTTCATTTTGTTAAATCATTAAATTGTGATATGTGAGCATGGCTCAGGGTGATTCCTTACTTCTGCAGATGGACAGGAACCCATGATGTTATGAGTGAGTTGTTTGACATTGAGCTTTATTGATAAGGCACAGAGTTAATTTTCCTACCCAGGTAGATGTTGCTCTCAGGTTTCGAGTATGGAGCCTGCAGCCCTGGCTTGTGTTGGGGGTCTATCTGTGGTGGGCTAGCTGATGGCGCGTTGGATTAAAGCCTCCCGGGTGTCCCTGCCTCCCTGGAGTATGCCCGGGTCAGCGTCTACCCCCTCAGCGTTTCCCTGTGTGTGCTCATCCTCGGACTCACTGCTGGACTCATCATGTGCAGCCGCAGCCACTGCGTCGACGTCTTCATCGTCCACAGCGTTCCCCCCTTTCCAGCGCCAGATTGTGGATAGCGCAGCATGCAACCACTATCAGTGACACATGATCTGGGGGGTACTGGAGTGCGCCCCCTGAGCGGTCCAGGCATCGGAAGCGCATCTTGAGAAGACCGATGGTTCTCTCCACCACAGCCCTTGTGGTACCGTGGCTCCTATTGTACCGCTGCTCAGCTTCTGTTCTTGGATGGCGGAGAGGCGTCATGAGCCACCTTCTGAGGGGATAGCCCTTGTCACCCAGCAGCCATCCATCCAGCCGGGCTGGAGCACTGAAGAGCCCCGGCACCTGGGAGTGTCTGAGGATGTAGGCATCGTGGGAGCTGCCTGGGTACCTTGCACAGACTTGTAGAATCAGCATCTTGTGATCACACACTATCTGCACGTTCATGGAGTGGAAGCCCTTCCTGTTGACAAAGGCACTGGGCTCACCTGCTGGCACCTTGATGGCCACATGTGTACAGTCTATAGCACCCTGGACACGGGGGAAGCCAGCAATGGCCGCGAAGCCTCTGGCTCACTGTGTCTGGCTGGTCTCATCCCAGCAGTAGAGGGTTAAGGTCAATGCCCATCTGAACAGAGCATCTGTCACCTACTTGCCACAAGTGTGGACAGCAGATTGGGAGACTCGCAAAGATCACCCACCAACTCCTGGTAAAAGCCGGAGGCATAGAAGTTGAGGGCAGCCCTGACCTTCAGCGCCACTGGCATGGGGTGTCCACCCACACAGTTAACAGAGATCTCAGGGCCTATCATCTGACAGGTGGAGGTGACTGTCTCCCTTGAGAGATAGATCCTCCTTTGGCACTACACCTCAAACATATTGAGGTAGCTGCTTCGCCACCTGGAAACTCTGGCAGCAGGATAGTGGCATCTTCTGCGGCCCCTTCCACCTTGGACTCCCTCTTGGCCCTGCGCCCCTTGTGCCTGCACCTCTCCTCCCAAAGATGGCTCCCCTGGAGGCTGAATGTGGACTCCTGGCCTCCTCCCACTTCTGGCCCTCCCTTCCTCCTCAGAGGAGGTGCCTCCAGTGGAGAGCACAACCCCCATACCCAGGCTCAGGGAAGGCTTCCTGAAACCGGTAAGGCCCCAGAAATGATGTTGACTCAGAGTCCTGACCTGAAGCCTGTATCTCCTGCCTAAGCAGCTGTGAAGAGTTTTGAAGTATTCCTGCTCACACAGGCAAGTGTCAGTAACTGTAAGCATTAAATGTCTGACAAATAACACTCGCAACCCCACTCACCCCTCTTATCCCGCCCGTGGATGAGGTTTATACAAATGCGGCCTACCCGCCTGCCCATTGCGCCCGTGCGACGACCTGAAGATCGCACAGGCCCTGAAAAATCCCTGACAATTGCTGCCTCAAGGGCCTTAAGCGGCTCATTAATTAATGGCGGGCGCTCATCGGAGATCAATGCGCACCCGCCCACCAAAATATGGCGATGGTGCGCAGTGACGTTGGCACCCTTGCCCAAAGTCACCGCGCATCAATTTACAATGGGCAGCCAACCTCTCAATCACGCCAACTGTTGGATGGGAGAACTACAGAAAAACTGAAAAGACCTCCCTGTAGTTAAATTCCTACAAGATGTCTGGAAAGCTATTACATCGGGGTTTCCCGACTGGAAATACTCCCCTCCCCCAATCTCTTCTTGGCCCTGGAGCCTACATGTTTGTGGGTCAAGGTGAAATTAATATCTGCTTGGCTCATGGTTGAATTTTTTGTTACCGCCCCTCAGCCTGAGCTGATATATGAAGAATAAGATCTGGGCAAGGGCATCGGCAGGAACCATAAGTAACGACCCTTAAGAGAGGGGAGGAGCGGGAGAAAAGGTGACAGATTGGGGGGGGAGAGAAAGAGTGGTATGAGCACCCTTGCCAAACTCACCACCTTAGCAGCTTATCACTTTGATACATCCAACTTGCACAATATACCTATTGAGGAAGCTGCCCGCCTCCATTTTAACTTTCCTTTTGTCTTTTATCGAATGTTGACCTGAATCTGGGGAATCCCAGCAGGTAAAAGGAGGACTGGATCCATGAGGTAACTGCATTTACAGCGCTGCTTGTGGGCCAAGAGGGTCAGGAGCATTTCCTCCTGACTCCCAGTCCAGCTCTGAACTGGACAGGCCGCTTATCTCTCTCAGCCCCAACTCTCGTTGAGCTTCGAAACTGCTTAAAATAGTCAGTGCAACCAAAATCTCCATGAGGGTTTTTGAAGGAGTAAATAATGGGGAATTGTTGCCCTGGCAGGAGAGTTGGTAACTAGAGGACACGGCTTGACAGCAAGAGCCAGAGGTGGGATGCGGACAGTTATTTTATGCGGTGAGTTATGACATGTAGCGCACAGCCTGAAAGTGCGGCGAGCGCAGATGCAGTAGTAATTTTCAAAAGTGAATTGGATAGGAAACTTCGAAAAGGAAATAATTGCAGGGCTGATGGAAAGAGCAGCGGGAGTGGAGCTAATTAGAGAGCTCCTTCAAGGAGCTGGCACAGTCACGACGGGCCGAATGGCCTCCTCCTGTGCTCTGTGAATCTGCAAAACCTGCCGAGGACAGCTCTTCAGAAAACAGCCTGACGTGCTCTTGTTTTAAAGTGATGGGCTTGTTAAACGGCTTGCCTTAAATGTTTCTCTGAAGGAAACATCATCTTGCTGCGCGTCTTGTCATTTGATGTTTGCTGTCAGCGTTGGATTTTTTTTTTTCCTCCCTCCTCCTCTGGAGGTGGAGGGTGCAGGCAAATTGAAAATGACAATGAAAGGAATCCACCGCATCATTTATTCATTCTGCGGAAACTCAGGAATGACAATCCTGTCAAGCAACCCATTTGAAAGGGCAGACAGCTTGTGCTGGATTTATACCTGCAGCCTGATTACTTGAGTCTAAAAGTATGGGTAGACGGAATGGTCCGAGACGCAGAGGATATCTCACCAGTGACAAGAAGTTAACGACATTGTCTCACAAGTCTAAAGGACCCATAACTCACTCGCATCCGATGCGCAAGTGACTTAGATACTACAACAACAATAACCTGCATTTGTACAGTGCCGTGAATGTCCCGAGGCGCTTCACAGGGGCAGGAGCAAACAAAATGTGGCCCAGAGCCAAGTAAGGAGATATTAGAACCGCAGACCAAAAATAAATCATTTTGGAGGAGTGTCTTATCAGAGGTGGGGAGGTTTGGGGACGGAATTTCAGAGCAACAGGCGCAGGCAGCTGAAGATGGCAGTGCATGAAAATCGGGGATGCTCAAGAGGCCAGAATTGGAAGATCAGCAGAGAGGGCTGTAGGGCAGAAGGACATTAAAGAGGCCGGAAGGAGTGAGGCCATGGAGGGTGACTTTTAAATTTGAATCATTGCTGGACTAGGAACTAAGGTAAGCCCGTGCGCACACAGGAGGTTATTTGTGAACAGGGCGTGCTGCTTTGCACAAGAGGAGAAATAAAATTACTGTTAAAAAGTGTTTGATATTTCGCTTGCTAGGCTCGAAAAGCTGGGCCATCAGGAAGAGTGAAGAGGCTCAAATAAGACCATTTGAAATGAAAGGACTTAGACGGATATTATGGGCAGAATTTTATGGCAGCGGGATTTTACGTTCCCGCTGTCGTCAGGGGGATTTATAACGTCTCGCCGCATTTTACAGCCCCGTCCCCGCCGAAACGGGGCCGTTAAATTCTGCCCTGTGTGTGATGGACGCCAAGCAGGCAAACGAGGGGGTGCTCGAGAAGGCTGGTGTGAAGAGGAGCTTGTGTGAGGCAGCGATATCCAGGAAGCTCATATATTTTAGACTCTCGGTGTGAACAGGAGGCGAGCGTTTAGAAAATGAGGGAATGCAAAGCAAAACGCATGCACGATGAAGACCCCAACGTAGCGTGAGTACTGTCAGAATGTGGACGGGCCTCTCTATGGGACAGGCCAGTGAGGGCAACGGAGAATAGAAATCAGTGGAGAAAGATTGTTCGCAGTACGGACAACCCTCAGAACGAAGACGCATAAAAGATAGGCAGGCCGACAGGCAGGCTAGAATGATCAGAGCCTGGAATAATGCTTGCAAGGAGATACTTGAATGAAGATAACACATGCCTAGCATCACTTCACACACCCTTGTGGTTTTCTAAGAATGGTAGCTCTCCTCCCACTGGAGAGAGGTGACTGAAGTTCAGTTCCATTGATTTAACGTGGCACAGTTGGGACCACCATTTTCTTGCCAACTCAGTTAACCAAATTGATTTTTGGTGATGTGAAATTTTGCAAATTATCCCTTGCATCCTGTGATCGCTTCCATTCCTAATCAGACCCATTGGTTTACAGTGAATCAGGAAGTCCAATTCTCCTGTGCTGCCTAGGAGTTTTTCCAGGGTTTTGGCAGGTGTTCTGGGGAATTGTATCCCACAATTCTATTCATTTTTCCGTGAAACTGAAAAGCGACAGCCTTGACTAGAATTGAGAGAATTACATTGCGTCTACAGATGGCCGAGAATGTATTTAAAACTCCAATGCATTCTCTGGGTAATGATGGTGCTTGTAAAGCACACTTGATTTGTGCAAAACGTCTTTGAAGGTCAGCGGTCAGCTCAGGAAAGTTCTCAGCCGAGCCACTTTCATCTGCAAAAAGTTTAATCAAGACTTGAGAAGGAGTATTTTATTCAAACTGTTTTGTGCATCTTTATTGGGCTTGAGGTTAATAAAACTGAAAATAATAGCTGCCAGAGTACATTTTCATTTTCTAGAGGAGTGAATGAGCCTATGACTATTGGCCAGGATCCCAACAGGGTTGAAAATAATAGCCGGGGAGACAAAGGCCGGGATTTTCCAGTCCCCTCATGGTGGGACCGGAAGATCACGTCAGTGGGCAGGGCCAGGAAATCCGGAAAATAATATAAGACCCATGTTTAACAGTTTGTGCAGTTCTAATTCTAAATGTCTCCATAGAGAGAGCATACATGAGGATTTTATAACCCAAGAGGATGATTTCCAGGATGGAAATTGGCAGTAAATGTTGAAGTTCTTGGGACAAAAACAGTTATATATTCACACAGAGACACTTAGAATCAGAACTGCATGAGCTGTTAAACATGGATCCTCTGTTATCTCATCCTAGAAGACTCCCTCTGCTGGTACATGTGCATATGGTAGCCTCAAGTGGACAAAATGCACCATGCAATTTTCACTGCACTATAGTACGGAGGGTGAAAAGAGTAAATGTCATCCCTGGTAGCCATCTGGAGGGCACCGCCAAATTTTGTGGTAAATGAGAAGTCCACCTCATTGATGAACCTCGAGAGAAGAAATTTAGGCTGCACAATCTGCAAATTCGTCCTTTGTCCCTCAAACCAATGCCCATGAGCAGTGACATGAAGACGGGCCAATGGTGTACCACTCCCCCAGAACCCTACGACTGATTGAAAACTCTGACTGCAGGTGGAACCTGTCACAAGCCATCTAAAAGTCTACTGCTGCTAAGCAGGTGTCGGAAAGCAGCAACAACAACAACATATTTACATAGCACATTAAACATGATGAAGCTTCTCAAGGTGCTTCACAGAAGCATTATAAATCAAAGTATGACAGCAAGCTATGTAAGGAGATATGAAGTCATGCCCAAAAGCTTGGTCAAAGAGATAACTTTTAAAAGAGTGTCTTCAAAGGGGAAATTGAGGTAGAAAGGCAGAGAGATGTGGGGAGGGAATTCCAGGCAGCTGAAGGTATGGCCACCAATAGTTAAGCAATTAAAATCAGAGATGCTGAAGAGGCCAGAATTGGCGGACAACCATATTAGCGGATAATGGACAACCTTCGCAATGTAATCAGCCAACAGCGTATGTCAGAAATGGATTTCCTACAGGGTGGCATTACAGAAATATCACTCAAGAAGATTTTCATGAGGGTAGTTGATTATTTTTCTTGTGTGCACTGTCGGTATATTTATTCTGAAACTGGAATGCAAGCATTAAGTTTATAGGATTACACAGTGGCTAATTTGGTCAATTTTTAATAATCATCTGAATACAGTTTATTATTGGGGGAGGCATTGGCGTAATGGTAATGTCAGTGGACTAGTAATCCAAAGACCCCGAATAATGCTCTGGGAACAAGGGTTCAAACCTCACTACGACAGCTAGTGAAATTTAAATCCAATTAGTAAGCCTGGAATTGAAATCCAGTTTCAGTAATGGTGACCATGGTACTATCATTGACTGTTGTTAAAACCCACCTGGTTCACTAATGCCCTTTAGGGAAGGAAATCTGCTGTCCTTACCTGGTCTGGCCTACATGTGACTCCAGATTTACAACAATGTGATTGACTCTAAACTGCCCTCTGAAAAGCCACTCAGTTTGAGGGCAATTAGGGATGGGCAACAAATGCTGGCTTTGCCAGTGTGCCCACGCCCCAGAAATGATTTTTGAAAGATTCACTATCAACGAGCAACTAGAGAAGCCTGGCTGAGCTCAGCTAGGCTAGGCTTGGCTGAGCTGAATTAAGCCTGGCCAGGCTAGGGTCGGCTGGGTTTGGCTAGGCTGTTCTAGGATAGGCTGGTCTGGGCATGGAGCTGTCCAATGTAGGAAAAGGGGTATAAAAGCAAAATACTGCGGATGCTGGAAATCTGAAGCAAAAACAGAAAATGCTGGAAAAGCTCAGCAGGTCTAACAGCGTCTGTGGAGAGAAAAATGGAGTTAACGTCTCAAGTCCGTATGACTCCTCTTCAGAGCTAACAAGAAGGTAAAATGTGGTGGAATTTATACTGTTTAAGGGGGGGTGGTGTGGGTGATGCTGAATAGAAGGCCAGCAATAAGTGGGGCCAAGGAGAGATTGAGAAAGATGTCATGAACAAAACAACAAAGGGGGTGTTAATGGTGGTGGTAAGGGCTAAAGGAGGCGCTGATAGTGGCATTAAAGTAAGAAAGCAGAATGTGATAATTGCAGGACAAGGGTAAACACTCTGAAAAGAACAACATGAACAAAAGGGTATTACTGGCATAATACCATCAGTCCTAATGGTGCAGTGGCTTGAGTCAGGCTCCAAGTATGAGTAGGCCATTTTAACACTAAATAACAAGAAAATTAAATGTAGAGTTTGCTACCATTTAGAAACATCGATACAAAAAGCATAGATGCCTTTAAGGAGAGGCTAGCTAACAACATGAGTGAAAAAGGAATACGAGGATACGTTGATGTGCTGCAATGAAGTAGAGTGGGAGGAGGTTCATATGGAGCATAAACACTAGCACAGGCCAGTTGGGCTGAATGGCCTGCTTCTGTGCTGTATATTCTATGTATGGCACTCTGTAATTAGGAGCTCCAAGGGAATTTGTACTTTCCACCAAAATGAAGGACTCCCTACATTCCCACCCAAACTGATCCTCAGGGGGTGAGAGGGACCAGCAGATGTTATTTCCTAAACAAAGGAAATCTTCTCCAATAAACAGAGGAAATCTTTCCCAATAGAGAAGAAATTGTCCCCAATAAACAGAAAATTATCCCAATAAACAGTGGAAATCGTCCCCTGTAAACAGAGGAGGCCATCCCCAATAAACAGTGGAAACCTTCCTCAATAAACAGAGGAAGTTGTCCCCAAAAACAGACAAAATCTTCTCCAATAAACAGAGGAAATCATCCCCAATACACAGAGAAAATCTGCCCCCAATAACCAGAGAAAATCATCCGTAATGCACAGGGAAACTCATCCCCAATAAACAGAGGGAATCATTCCCAATATAGAGAGAACATCATTCCCAATAAACAGCAGAAATCTTCACCCATAAACAGAGAAAGCTTTTCCCAATAAAGAGAGGAAATCATCTCTAGTAAAAAGCGGAAATCATCCCCTATAAACAGAGAAAATTATCCCCAATACACAGTGGAAACCTTCCCCAATAAACAGAGGATGTTGTCCCTAAAGAACAGAGAAAATCTTCTCCAATAAACAGAGGGGATCATCCCCAATAAACAGAAGAAATCTTCCTACACATTTTGCCTCTGCATCTTTCTGCATTCCTGTATTTATGTATTTCTGTTTATTTTTCTGTCATCTGTAACATCAAAGATAAATAACCAGCTACAGTCACATCTGCAAAATCATTTTGTCAATACCCAATAGCGGAATGAATTTGAGACAGTGAATTGAAAATTGCAAGTAAATATTCTTTAAACTCAGCACTGATTTCCACTTTAAATGATTTTCATGCGGAATTTAAGGTTTCAATTTCGTATTTTCCAACAGCTGCTGCTTTTATTGTAAATTTATGGGGAAAAAGTGTGTCTAATCCTATGAGACAACCTATACAGAACTGGCAGTGAGTTATTGCTGGTATTCTGATAATAGGATTATTCTGCCTTGTTATACACAGTGATGCTGGTACCCATCTGTGTTTCAGTACCTAGAGTGGCATCTAAATACCTTCAATAGATTTCTGAGAAAAAACAATTATTTTCATTTATTTGAAACTCTGCCACTCCAGCTGTTTTCAAGAGGGACCCGCTGTTTTAATTGCCTTGCAAATTTTGCAATTAATCTTTGCATAGCAATCTGGAGGAATTTTGACAGCAATGACGAACATCATTTGGTTCATGAAGTTTTGTCTGAGGTGCCGTTAGAAACAGAATGAGCCATTTGTGCCCGTCAGAAGGAATGTTCTAGAAGGCACGCATTTCAGAGAAGCTGCCTCTGGGAACAAGGGACCCCAATCTTGCTGAAGGGTTGATGATCAGGCTTGGAAAACTCCCGCCACGACCTAGTCCAAGCCTGAATGTTGCCCAGGTTATGATGCATATGGACACGGGCTGCTTTAATATCTGAGGAGTCGCGAACGGCACAGAACATTGCGCAATCATCAGCGAACATTCCCACTTCTGACTTTATGATGGAGGGAAGGCCATTGATGAAGTGGCTGAAGATGGTTGGGCCTCAGACACCATCCTGAGGAACTCCTGCAACAATGTCCTAGGACTCACATGATTGGCATCCAACAGCCACAACTATCTTTCTTTCAGAACAAAAACAGAAATACCTGGAAAAACTCAGCAGGTCTGGCAGCATCGGCGGAGAAGAGCAAAGTTGACGTTTCGAGTCTTTCAGGTTTTGTCAAGCTGAGAAGCAAAGCATCGTGTATCTCGTATCAAGGCATTTTCATCGACAGTTCTCTCTTTGCTTTCTTCCTCCACCTTCGGCCCAAAGCTCTGAAACTCCCCCTCCACCAGTAACTTAGAGTCGCAATATTTATTGGAACTTCCAGCAGGATTTGTGGGATCGGAGGGAGAGATGAGTTTGAAGAAAAAAGGTTTTTGTAAACAAGGGGAGGGAACGAGACAGAGAATGGGGATAAAAGCAGGGGCTTTCACAGAATCCTTACTGTGCAAAAGGAGGCTATTTGGCCCATCGAGTCTACACTGGCTCTCTGAAAGAGAATTCTACCTAGTCCCACTCCCCTGCCTTATCCACACCTTCTTTCTTTTCAGATAGTTTCAGCAGGAACTTTAGCATTAGGGAAAAAATCACTGGCATCTATCTGGCAATGTGGAAAATATGACCTATCCATAAAAAGCAGGATAAATCCAATCTGGTCAGTTACTACCCCATCAGCTTACTCTCAATCATCAGCAAAGTGATGGAAGGTGTTGTCGATATTGCTATCAAGCAGTACTTACACAGCAATAACTTGCTGACCGATGTTCAGCTTGAGTTCCACCAGGGCCACTTGGCTCCAGGCCTCATTATGGCCTTTGTCCAAACATGGACGAGAGAGCTGAACTCCAGAGGTGATGTGAAAGTGACTGCCCTTGATATCAAGGCAGCATTTGACAATGAGGTATCAAGGAGCCCTTGCAAAACTGAAGTCAATGAGAATCAGGGGAAAAGTCTCCACTGGTTTGAGTCAAACCTAGCATAAAGGAAGATGGTTGTGGTTTTTGGAGGCCAATCATCTCAGTTCCAGGACATCACTGCAGGAGTTCCTCAGGGTAGTGTCCTAGGCCCAACCATCTTCAGCTGCTTCATCAATCACCTTCCTTCTATCATAAGGTCAGAAGTGGGGATGTTCGCTGAAGATTGCGCAAAATTCAACACAATTCACAATTCCTCAGATATTGAAGCAGTCTATGTCCATTTGCAGCAAGACCTGGACAACATTCAGGCTTGGGCTGATAAGTGGCAAGTGACATTTGCACCACATAAAGGGTGAGGCAATAACCATCTCCAACAGGAGGGAATCTAACCACCTCCACTTGAACTTTCAATGGTATTCATCAAATCAAATTCCCCAAATAACACCAGCAGCAATGCCCTAGGACTGAGATGATTGGCATGATTTATCCTGCTTTAAATGGATAGGTCATAATTTACAGAGAGCCAATGCAGACTTGATGGGCTGAATGGCCTCCTTCTGCACTGTAATACGGTAAGCAAGTCAGAGACAAGGTATGTGTGAAATGTGACTCACTTCCTGACTTCCCAAAGCCTTTCCACCGCCTACAAATTAGCTGCCAAGTTTCCTGCAACAGTGACTATACTCCAGAAGTACGTCATTGGCTGTAAAACATTTTGGTATCCTAACGTTGTGAAATGTGCTATATAAATGCAAGTACTTTGTTTCTTTCCTTGAATCTGTCGTTCTGCTTTTGCGAGTTATCTAGGTTGGCATAGGTGATGGTAGAACGGTTAGGATCTGGAATACGTTGCCTGAGAAAGTGGTGGAGGCAGGTTCTGCCGAGACATTCAAGAGGGATTTGGATTGTTATCTGAAAACGAAGAATGTTCAGTGACACTGGGAGATGGCAGAGAAGTGGCACTAGGTAAGTTTCTCCAACAGAGAGCTGGCACAGGCACAAAGGGCTGAATGGCCTCCTTCTGTGCTGTAACAATTCTTGAGTATTCTTGGTATGCATGATAATCTATTGATGGCTTTGCTTGGCTTTGCATGCTCTTCACTCATTGTGAATCACACTGAGGTTGGTAGCACAAACCTAAGAAAATTGGCAGAGAGTTTCCTCCCCTAACTGTGATGATCGATGAGGTAGGCAATTAAGAGTAAATGGCTGGAGTTTTCAGTCTCCCTGCTCGTCAGCCTGCAATTTTCCATCCATTCACTTTAATGGGTGGATAATTGTGGACTGGCAGCAACAGAAGCATAAAGCCTGGGTCAATGTGCTTTGCTGCTATATTCTTGCCATTGAATAGTTGGTGCTGGAAAAGATCAGGTCACGGGTGATTCACTGTAGGAGGGAAGCCTGAATTCTCAGCCCCAGCTAACTGTAAACCTCTTTAACTCAACCCAGCAGGTTCCGATCGGATGCTCATTTTAACTCAATTTTAACCTAATCTGCGCATTTGGCTTTGTTTGTGCTTCATTTTATTCCCAACTGCTCAAGTCACAGCTTATCCTTCCAATGGACATTTTACAGCATTCTGGACTGAATGACATTAGACCAGAACGTCAGCCCCCATTTTGCTTTGTGTTTCTTTGCTGGTTTGGCCTTTGTTTCCCTTGTTTCTCTCATTTCATTTACTTGGCTTTTGGATGGCAGCTATCGTGCCATTAACACCTCCTCTGGATTTCCTTTACTTGCCCCGTTACCATTCCCTTTGGCCTTGTATCACAAAACCTTTTGTTATTTAATCACTCCAGCCCTCCACCCCTATCAAAGGCTTTCCCTTTTGTTATTCTTCCCACTCCCCCTCCTTTCACTCACTCAAAACCTAGCACATTTCTAGCTTTTCGCAGTTCAGATGAGAGGTCACAGAGCTAAATCATTGGGCTGAATTTAATGCCCTTCCCTGAGGCGAGTTTGGAGGAGGGGGCACTTAATCGGGTGGGAGGATGATGGATGGAGACCCGACCACCTTCCCACCTCTGTCCCTGTTAAGTCCAGGAAAGACTTGTGGACTGTCGCATAATTAAGTGGGTAATTAATGCCCACTTAAGGGCTTCATCCTGCCAGCAGTTGGCAGGGGTCTCTCTGTGTGGGAAGCCTGGAAAGAAAATTGCTTTAGGGTTTTGGATACTGTATTATGTACTATGTACCTATATACAGTCAAGGGTTCAAGCGAGGACCTGTCTCCATGCTCTGTCCAACACTACGCTGACTCCTAGGTGTAGGTCATGTGTTCCCTTACATCACTGTGTGGGTGATACTGTACTCAGTGCCACGTTAGTACTATATGTGCCAGACCCTTATACTACACCTTTCCCCCCCAAGTGTTTATCCAATGTTTTTCAAGTTATTCTAGTTTACCCCATGTTTTTACATCATCATTACTACCCCATCTCCCCCACCTTCAAGCCTGTGAGTTCATAGGTTCAGGCGATCTGGAGGCCTTATAACCCTTCTGTATCTTGGTCGGATGACTGTTGGAGGAGTGGTAGCCTGTGTTATTGCAGGTTGACTGTTGATTTGGAGGTTGTCCTGGCATCTGTGCATCTTCCTTGATGTCCCTCTACTGTACTGTGGGAATGGGTGGTCTAGGGGTGAGAAGGAGTTTTCTCCTGTTTCTCCTGACTGTACCCTCTGGGGTGCCAACCAGGTAAGACTGAGGGTCATCATCCGTCCTGATGATAGCACTCTCTTGCTCAAGGTCTTTTAATCCAGACTTTGTCATCCTTTCATAGTTGTGGAAAGTGTCTGATGCGGTACCTTGTGTTGTAGGCGGAAGACTGCATCTGCCTGTAGGACTGCTCTCTTGCTTGGAATCCTGGTAATCCTTGGTTACCAACCCTGATATGATCATTTCAGCAGGATTGGTAGTTGTGTGCAGAGTTTCCTGTCCATCATGAGGAGTTCGAATGGGGCCAGGTCTCGTGGTAATGAGGTGGACCTGTAGGTTAGCAGTGCTGAAAGGGAAAGTCCTCATTCCTTTTTATGCAGGTTTTTACAGTGTGGGACCCCTCTTTCGGCCTCCGCGTTTGGCTGTGGGTATCTCGGAGAGCTGGTACGATGGTGGAAGCCGGATGTGGTGGTGAAGTGCGCAAAGCGCTCATTTGAAAACTTTGGGCCGTTATTAGACACAATCTCATTCAGGACGCCCTGGCTCACAAACCCCTCTATCGGCATCTTAATTACTGCTTCTGGGGAGTCGTATACAGCTGCTTCACCTCAACCCATCTGGAAAAGTAATCCACCACAATAAGGAACGTTGAAGATAAATAAGTCAATGTCCAGCCTCTTCCATGGCCTGGTAGGGAATTGTGTAGGGATGAGAGACTCGCTTTGGTCCTGCCTGTGCAGTGCACACACCTGACAGCTAGCTCAGAAGGAGGGTTATACAGACTCCAAACGTTAACCCTGTTTCTCCCCCCACAGGTGCTGTTAGACCTGCTGAGCTTTTCCAGCATTTTCTGTTTTTGTGACAGTTTGCTATGGTGTCCTTCATCGCTGTGGAGATGCCAGGCCACCAGACAGCAGATTGGGCCTGTGCCCTGCACTTGGTGATGCCCACGTAGCCCTGGTGCATTTTTTGAAGGATCTCCGGTCAAAGGGAAACTGGGATGACCAGCCCCTCATTGTAGACCAGGAGATCCTCAATGACCAGAAAGTGTTTTTGTTGTTCGAGTCTTGGTACCACCGCTTGGCCTCTGTTGTGGCCACCCCCTTGTTGGCAGTAACGGCCGCTCCGAGCACACCCCTCATCTCCCATTTGCTCCTGGCGAATCCGTTGGGGTTGACTTGTCACTGGCAGGTGTCTCCTTGTCAATTGGGAGTATGTTCCCAGCTCCTCAATGCGATTGACGTCCTGTTTGGTCACAAGGCCGACTGTGGCTGTGGAAAGTGTGTCTGCTGTTGTTTGGTTTTTACTTTGGACATTTATCGTCTCGTAGGTGAACCTCATGAGGCGCAGGTAGAACCTCTGGATTCTGGGGGGGCATCTTTGCAAACTCCTTCTCATCCAGTAATGAGACAAGTGGCTTATGGTTCGTGTGGATTGTGACCTTGAAGCCGATGATAGTCTGAAAACTTCTCGCATGTCCACATTACTGCAAGAACTCCCTTTTCTATGAAGGTGTTTCTCATCTCCATGTCCGACAACCCTTTGGGAGCGTAGTACACCAGGCGGCGAATCCCATCCAGTTATTGCTGGAATAGGACCGCTCCCAGGCCTGTGAACAAAGCATCCGCTGCTATGGTGATGGGCAGGGATGGGTCGCAATGGGCCAGAATATCCGGAGAGCAGCATTGCCTTGATGTGAGTGAATGCTTGCTCTTGATGTGAGTCCCTGCACCATGTCTGGTCTTTCTTAAACAAATGCCTCAAAGGTTCTGTGACCTGTGTCAAATTTGGTAAAGGTATCGCCAGCTAGTTCCCCATCCCCGAGAATGGCTGGAAGTCTGGAATCGAGGATGGGGTTGGGAACTCACTAATAGCTTCAGTTTTCTGTGGGCCCGTCATGATGCCTTTATTGCTGACGGTGTGGCCCAGGGACTGAATTAATGTTTTGGGGAACTCACACTTCTCATTCTGCATCAGCCCTGCTTCCTGTGGGTGCTCTAAGGCTGCTGTGAGTCTTCTGTCATGTTCCTCCACCATTGTACCATGAACCAATACATCGTCCATGTGGCAATTGACCCCCCGGAGACCCTGAAAAACGGCCGACATCACACGTTTAAATATTTCTGGTGCCAAGGTGGTTCCAAATGGCAGGCGGTTAAATCAGAATCTGCCGAAGTGGGTAATGAGTGTGGTCAGCACCCTGGACTCCATCAAGGGGGAGTTGCCTTTCACCGGGAGCTTTTTGCCTCCTGCCCCGTATAGGTCTTCCATGGGCGACTTCAGTCAATGGGTCACCAGCTACGGCTCTCTATCCAACAGGACTGTAACAATGGCCGTTAAACAAAATGTCCACATTCCAAAATGAAAATCCAGCATCTTTGACCTCACCCAAGAAGCATGGCTGTGTGTCCTCTTGGTGTGCACCTCGACCTCATGAATCATCTTCTGTGTGTCTAGATGTTTTGGCCTTGCACAGTTTGCCGAAGTGTCCAGATCTGTTACACTGAAAGCATTGGGCTGAAATTGCAGGACATTGATCTCGCCTGTGGGGGGCGCTTTGCTCCACGGCGTTGGCGTGGTCACTCTATTGGTCGGTCCCGCTGGCCTGGAGTCACCCTGTTTCTGTGCTGTTTAACTAACTGGACCGTAGGGTTATCTTTGTACCACGGTTTACTTTCTCTTCTTAAAATGGACCCGTGCTGCACACAGAGCTCAGTGCCTATCAATATGGATAGCTTTCTCCAGGGTTAGATCAGCATGTCTGTGAGTGCGACGTCTGCAACTCCTACAACTATTCTATCCTGATAAGTTCAGATTTTAGGTCTCCATATTCGCAGCCTTCAGCCAATCTGTATAGATCATTAACGAATGAATCGATAGGCTCTCCTGGCTACTGGATACGCCTATTAAATTTAGCGCTTTGGAGGATGTTGCTCCTTCTTGGGTTAAAATAAATATTGAATGATTTTAGTACTTCTTCAATTTTAGCAGATGATTTGTTGATTCCTTATCTAGCAATAATGTCATCTACAATCAGGCCTACCGAGTATAGCGGTGTGTTAACTTGTTGAGCTCCTGTCTTTTTATCCAGGCCTGAAGCAATCATGTATCTAAGGAATCTTTTTCTCCAAAGTTCCAATTATGTGATTGATCTGGGCTTGGGATATGCCCAAATTGATCTGGAAGAGTGGCTTTCTGATCCATGGTTAAAAATTTTTGAGGTGTAGGTTCAGCTTTAAGGAGTTGCTGAAATTCAGAATGGCACCGCCATTCGTTTGAAGACAAAGGGTTTACCCACACTTTCTGGCTTTGGCGGGCTCCCGCTGCAATAGCACTCGCGCTCAGCCTTGAAAGCGTTTCAAATAATGGCTGCTTGTATTGACTAATTGCAAACTTCTCCATATCAGCGCTACAGTTTAGGGTCGCAAAGGTGTCGAATCCTGGCCTTTGCTGGTCTTTAAAGCTGATTCTTATGTCACAATTCCACTGAACTAATTTTTTTCTCTTTTTGGAGCGAGCTCAGATGGCACATGTTCAGGAATCTGTTTTTCCGACAGAGTTTTTGAGCGGTAATCTTTGACCACTGAACTATTTAAAAGTTTCTCGGGACTTGCTGCATCCTGAAATTTAAACGTTTTAGCTCACTCCTGCTAGGTCTGCTGACTCTGCACTCTGGGAATTGAAGCTGAACTTCCGAGAGATCCCATAGAGTCTTCTACTGCAGTGAGGAATTTTAAATTTCTGCCTTCAGCTTCCAAGCCTTTCTTTGGAGCTTTTTTCCTGGCAATTTTCCTCTGTGCATCTGCTTCTCAAACTTTTCTTCATGTCAGAATGCTTCTTTTAATTTTCCTTCAGTTTTGCAGGATTTTAGTTTCTCTGCATTTTTTGCAAGGTTTCGCTGCCACCATGTCATATGACCTCCCTTGTTCAAAAGCCCTCAGTGCCTGATGAAGGGACCCAACATCGGAAAGCCAACCCCCTCCAGCCCTCCCACCAGACCCCCACCCCACAACCTCTATCCTGCCATCATTCACCTTTGGCCTGACTCTCTCAGCGTTCCTGGGCCTCAGATTGGCCCCTGATTGGCTGGCAGCTATCGTGGCCAGGAATGGGGTTTCTGGCACATAATACGGTGGGGGCCTTCCCCAACTGGTGGTGACGCGAGGCACTCGATGGCTCTCCGTATGGCGGTGAGACCCTGTCGCCTCCATTAAATACTGCCCGTTAAATCTGTTTCTCCCTCTAGATCTGCTTAGTTCTTCCACCATTTCCTATTTTTATTTGGATTTCCAGCATCCCCTGTATTTTGCTTTTGATTTTTTTCATAATCTGTCCAGTGGGAGTCAGATCTAAAACCTGCTGCACACCTCACCAATTTTATACCCCATCAGACTAGGCATAAAATGTGAGTCATGGCCTGAGCTTACCCTACTTTGGTTAAAATTGGAGCTTAGAGTCTATAGTTTTGTAAATAAGCTCTAGCTTCTGTCTCAATCTCTCTTTTATCATGGACTCCACCTCTTCCAGTCTCTGTTTATGTTGCACCATTTGCTTATCAATGGAGTACAATAAGGCTATGGGACCTGGAGAATGTGTCTTACTTAGTGCCATGCAAAGTGTCATGTAGGTTAATGGGGAAGTAGCCTATCTGTGACATTTGCGAAAAGTAATTGCCAAATGTTTTGAAATCGATTATTTCCCATGCAAATGTGTCCTGTACTCCATCAAGTTGAGGGGGAGAGTAATGGTGAGCATTGAAAACAATTTGTAAATTATTCTTCCAATGCTTTTATATACAGCAATTCCACCGATACTAACTGTGCTGCATTAAGTCCATCCATATTTGGATCTGCATCTTGATGTGGCATATTGATCCATACCATGTTTTGTATCTGACACTGGCATAGCCTCAACATCAGAGGCGAAAAGTGAGTGAGTGGTTGTGTGCAGTTTTGTCAGAGTTAGCTTGTTTTCAGCAATACTTTTGAACTGTTGTAAACTGATATGGAGTTTTCGATTTTTAGGTTCAAAGATGTGACCTTCTGAAGTCATGGTGCAAGAACAGGTTTTGAGTAAAAAAAATGTTTATCCTTGCTATGCTGGATCCTAAAACTGTTATAAAAGTGGACAAAGGCCATTTGGCCCATTGCAACTTATTCGTCCAACACCCTAACTCTCCTCGGTGAGCAATACTGTTGCATTTCGAACACGTCTTTGACAGATTATTCAATGACATGTCCTTAGCTAACCAACATGAGCTGGCAACCTGCTCATAGTTTGACATTAATTGGACCAAACTGTTGTTCTTTTCAAAAGGGGCCTGGTGAAAAGGGAAATGTTCACTGGGGAGCGTTGGGAGTTAACTCACATTGCTGGTCGTCTGTCGAAGAAGCTTTGCCCTTCATCTGACCTATGCCATACCAACAGACAGCAAAAGAATGTTCCATTTGTAGCATAAACCACTCTCACTTTGATCAGCGCAACAAAAGTCACCACCCTTGTCCGCCCCCCCCCCCTCCCCCCCAATTAAAAACACCAAACAAAAACATTTATGCCTTTGCGCTGTGAGTGTCAAATGGGAATGTTCAGTTCTGTCACAATCTCATAGCTCAATAGGGGATGACTCAGAATGTGTAATTCAGGCCCCGTTTGAATTGCAGTTATTCCCACTGGCGCACTTAATTGAGAGAAAGTGAGAACTTCAAACTAGGTTTTGATGGAAAAGTAAGAAGCGAAAAAGGAATACAAGACAAGAAGATCTACAAAAGCCCAAAATACCAGGTGTTTGCTAATGATGTGGCTTGTCCTCGTTCCTGCACTGGTGTGAGGAAAGGGCAGGAAACCAGAATGATCAAAAACTTAAAGCTTAACTTATTCCTTCAGGGACCAAATCCCATGTGTGAGATCTTCCATAGTATAGGACTATCTTAGTCTGGTTCAGGGGTCACGGATAATAGAAAGACTTCCTCCTCTCTACAGAATGGGATTACAAGCACAGCCTTAATTAAAACTCGTTTGGTTCTTACTCCAAGCATTCTGCTTAAATGAGCTCCCACCAGCACATTCCAAGGCTCCGGACATCTTTTCGTGGTCTTATCGCAATGCGACTTCCCTGCACTTTGCTCATTTTTTTAAACTAAAACATTATTGAAAAGATGCTGGAAGTAGTGTTTGGCGTTCCTGTGAACTGGCAAGAGGGCAAACAAAGGTGAAAAACAAAGTCAGTCCAATATAGCAGGCTTGTACCATGAACCAGCAAATGAACTTAAAGGGGTTTCAGCAGCAGTGAGAAAACCTGCTTCTTCATACCTGTGAGTTTGTGATGGGCTATCCCATTCCGGAGCTTAAAAAAACTACACGGAATCTTGCAGCTTGATGGTGAATGGAGCAGGAGGAAGCTAAAGGAGAAAGCACTGGGCAGAACAATGTACATTATCTCTCTCTCACTCACTATCTGTCTGACCCCAGCTTTCACCCTCTCTAGCTCTCCTCCTTTCCTTTCTTAACTCCCTGTTTTATGTAGCCTCTGATAGTGTGTTACAGGTCACTCAGGGAGTCTGTGTTGCTGTGGCAACATGCACTTTTACATGCATTTGGAGTCCAGGGCTATGGATAGTGATGGTAGAGGCTCCAACTTCCTTTCCATCACATGCCTGACCAGGAATCCCTCCCGCTCTTACCTCCTGCCATTTGTGTTTGTGGTAAGGATTTGCAGATTGTTACTCAACCTGTTTGGCCACGTTATGAACACACACTCCTTGGCCATCAAATCCTGGGGTTGGGACTCAAATCCAGAGCTATGAACTCAGAGGCAGCCACACTACCCACTGTGCCACACGACCTCCTTAAGCAACCTGCACCAGTGGAGTGAAAGATGCAATTGTCCTACCGTGTTATAGTTGACGCTGATGGTCTTTGCAATGAAACCTTTGAAAGTGCCTCCGTCTTGAGTGAAGGGCCTCTTATCCATCCATTTCAGCTGTGTTGTAATGTTTGTGTAACTCAGGAAAAGGACTGAAAATTTAAATATTAAAGCTAAAATCACAATTTATGTCGGGACATTTAAACCCCGATTTTAAACCTAACCCTCTGCGGGAGTGGTGTGCTGGGGAGAGACAGAGAGACCAACCCTTATTAGTAACCCCGGCAGGGAGAGGGAAAATTTTAATACCAGGAACATATTGGTTAAAAATCCTGCAAGTTTAATCATGAGAACCTATTGGCTGCACAATGGAAAGTGTTTCGAGGCTGTAATTTGTCTGCTTGCAAGTTTTTTTCGCAGTGCCAAACTGTGAAGGCATCACCGGCTAAACATCTGGGAAGCAATTTACATTTTCCGAACTGATTTATACATCGAGCAGACAACCAGCTAACATAAATAAATTCAGACTTTGCTGACAGCATTAGTGACAGTCACAGGTGGGACTCTGTGTGGCTGTATCACTCAGCGGCCAGTTACCAGTGTAATATGAGTCTACATCAAGCTTCGAACATAATCTATGATAATGAAAAGTTACAGTCTGAAATTGTCAGAAAGCGTTATTCTCCTTGAACGTCTCATGTTGAATCTCCCTTCAGGCAACCAGGCAACTGATTTTAAGATCCTGCTGCTTAAGGATAATAGGAACCCAGGAGAGGCGCCAGATGTCTCTCTCTCTCTCTTCCTCTCTCCCTCTTTTTTTTTGTCAGATTGGCACTGCAAATTTTTTTGACTACAAAAGCGACTGGATGCGACTGCTATCCACCAAGGGCTGCCACAGGTAACTCAGCTGTGACTGGGAATCTTTGCGGCTGTCACAAGCCCAGGGGTTGGAATGTCAACATCTCTTTGTGAGCCGACGCCTTGAAGTGACAGGCCAAAACGTCAACTTGGCAGGTGCTTCAAGGAGCTGGAGGCCATGTGTACCTTGCTTTGTGGCCAAGTGTTCTGCGCACTGCGTGGTTCTCTCATCTAGCTGGTGATGCATTTGGCTTCTCAAAGAGGCTGCAATCAGCAAGCGGTTGTCATTTTCTCTTCCAAGTTAACAGGAAAAGGATGAAACTCTATGGTGGGTAATACTGGGATTTCTCGAGCGATGTGGTTGCTGCTGTTTGTCAGCTGTGGTTCAATGGGTAGCACTCTAGTCCCTGAGATACAAGGTTCCTGGCTCAAATCCCACTCCAGGACACTAACACAGCAGTCTCGGCTGACACTCCAGCCCAGTACTGGGGGAGTGCTGCACTGCTGGAGGCGTCCTGGCCAATATTTATCCATCAATCAGCTTCACAATAACGGATTATCCTATCATTATCACATTGCTGCTTATGGGAGCTTGCTGTACACAAATTGGCAGCTGTGTTTCCTAAATTACGACAGTGACTACACTTCAAAAAGTACTTCATTAGCTGTAAAGCACTTTGCGATGTCCATTAGTCATGAAAGGTGCTATATAAATGTAAGTTTTTCTTTAACTTTGAGAGGGTAAAAGTTTTCACAAAATACAGATATCCTTGTGCAGTTTCTTCCGATCATATTATTTTGCCTCATTTAATTGTCTCACCTTCAACATAGAGATGGTCTCACCCTCTTCCACTGCAATATAAACAGGTAAAGAGCTTGCATTTATATATTGCCTGTCACAACCTCAAAATGTCCCAAAGTGCTTTACCACCAATGGAGCACCTCTCACAGCACAGTCACTGTTGTAGTGTTAGGAAATGCGGCTGCCAATTTGCACACAGTAAGATCCCACAAAAAGAAATGCAATAATGTCTAGATTATCTGTATTTTCAATGATATTGGTTGAGGGATGAATATCGGCCAGGGTACCGGGGAAAACCTCCCTGCTGACCTTCGAATTGGTGCTGTGCTATCTTCCATGCCCAGCCAATAAATGGTCTCACCAACAGTGGAGCACTCCCTCAGCTGAACTTTTGTGATCAGGTCTCTGGATAAGGCAACATCAGAGCCCATTGGGTAATATCCACTCCCAGTGATGGCAGTAAGAAGTCAAACAATAAAATACTTGTTTAAAATGGGAGGGAAGGTTGCATTACATGGCTAACAATGTGTATTATGGACTTTCCTATAATCACATCATTTTATACACTGCTCATAATTCATGGTGTACTAAGTATCCCTCTAGAGTGTTGCTTTACAGCTCACTCTGACCCAGCTGTGCTGCACACTCCAGGTCATTCAGTATCAGGTAGCTGCTGATAGAATCTCCATCCCCCTCTAGCAGCTAGAGGGAGTCAAACAGTGAAACTGTGCACGGATTTTTGTTTTCTCGCTCTGTTTCTCAGTAGTATCATACATAATGGGCCAAACTAAGTCTGCTTTTGGTGAAGTTGTTCAATACACTTCATTCATTTGCAGAAACTACAAATTAACGGTGAACAAGGCTGATAAATTAGACAAATATCCTATCCCGAGGATTGAAGATTTGTACGCTAAGCGAGCTGGAGGACAACCCTACACCAAACTGGACATGAGCCATGCATACCAACAGTTAGAGCTGGACAGCACGTCTAGAGGGTATGTAACCATCAACACACACAAGGGCCTGTACCAATATACACGCCTACCCTTTGGCGTATCATCTGCCTGTGCATTTTCCAAAGGACCATGGAAAGCCTATTGCAAGACCTTTTCTGAGTAGTAGTGTACCTGGGTGACTTCCTGATCACAGGGTCAATGGAAGTTGAACATTTGGCCAACCTGGGCTTTTGGAAGCTGGTGTACAATTGAAGAAAGAGAAATGTACTTTCTAAGCAACTGAAGTCGCTTCCTTGGGTCATCAAGTGGATGCCCAGGGGTTGCACCCAGTAGAGGAGAAAGCCAGGGCAATCAAGGAGGTGCCCTCTCCTACCAGTGTTACTGAACTCAAGTCTTTTTTGGACAGGATAAATTATTACAGTTGCTTCTTGCCAAACTTGTCAACAGTGTTAGCCCCTTTACACTTATCATTGAAAAAGAACCATTGTTGACCTTGAAAGGTGCAACAAGAAGAAGTCTTCATAAAAGTCACGAAGCTTTTAGACTCATCATGTCGGCTAATACATTATGGCCCATCAAAAGAACTAATATTAACCTGTGATGCATCTCCCTATGGTGTGGGAGCTGTGTTATCACACAGCATGGAAGATAGTTCCAAAAGGCCAATAGGATATGTCTCCAGAACCCTCTATGCAGCCGAGAAGGGTTACTCACAAAATGAGAAAGAAGGTTTAGCAGTAATATTTCGAGTCAGGAAATTCCATCAGTATCTGCATGGTCAACATTTCACCATAGTGTCGGATCATAAGCCACTAATGGGTTTATTCAGTGAAGATAAAGCGATTCCGACGATGGACTCAACCAGAATTCAACATTGGGCTTTGATTTTGTCAGCGTGTGAATACACCTTTATGCACCATCCGGGTGTGCATATTGCAAATACAGACGCACTCAGTTGTCTTCCATTACCAGAAAGCATTGTACATGCTCCAGCGCCACAAGAAGTTGTACTTGTGTTGAATTTCTTGGCCTCTTCGCTGGTCTGCATGAGGTAAATAAGGAATTCACCAAACCAGGATCCAATTTTGTCAAAAGCCCAAGACCAGGTATTGCAAGGATGGTCGAATGCACCAGTCTCTGAGGAGATAAGACCACTCCATGCCTGAGAAACTGAGTTAAATTGTCAAGATGGAATCTTGTTCTGGGGATCAAGAGTCGTTGTCCCTTCGCAAGGAAGAGAACCACTCTTGACAAAGCTTCACAGTGCACATCCAGGCATATCGAAGATGAAGATGCTTGCATGAAGCTGTGTCTGGTGGCCAGGTATAGACAGTGATATAGAAAAAATGGTTAACCACTGTCTCCAGTGTCAGCAACAACAGCAGTTGCCCGTTTTATCTCCACTGCAACCATGAGAGTAGACTGGTCGACTCTGGGTTAGGCTGCATAGAGACTATGTAGGTCCATTTCTAGGTACCATGTTTTTATTGATCATCGATGTGCATTCTGTGTGGATGGATGTGTATGAAGGTAGATCACCGGCATCGTGTACAACTATTGAAAAGCTGAGCCAATGTTTTAGTATACACGGCCTACCAGAAGTCATCGTTTTGGATAATGGTACTGTCTTCACTGGTACAGAATTCCAGAGATTCATGAGGTTAAAAAGAATTAAACATATTAAAACAGCACCATATGATCCCTCATCCAATGGGTTAGCAGAAAGAGCAGTGCAAACTTTCAAATCAGGAATGAAGAAGTTATCCAAGGGAACGTTAGAAACACGAATTTCACATCTTCTTCTCAAATTACCGTACGACTCCTCATGCAGCTATGGGTTCAACACCATCTGAATTACTGATGAAACGCCGCCTTTGTACAAGGTTAAGTCTGCTGTTTTCAAACTTAGGCAGGAAGGTAGAGAAAAACCAGAGTAGTCAGAAAGTGAATCATGATATTCATAGGAAAGCTCGAAGATTTACTGTGTGAGAGACAGTTTTTGTGCGCAATTTTGGAAATGGACCTAGTTGGGTGCCTGGTCTACTTGTCCCTGAAACTGGACCTTTGTCATACAAAGTTGAAGTGGAAGACAGGATTGTTCGAAAACATGTGGATCACCTAAGGAGTACAGAGATGTTCCAACAACCAGTTATTCCACCTGTAATTGATGTCAAACCTTTAATCCCTGAGGTGCCAGATCGACTTAGAATAGACATACCTGATGTCTCTGTTGAATTACCTAATTCTGAACTGCCATTGTCTAAGGATGTCCCTGATGCTGCAGTTCTTGATCATGTCGATCCAGTTGGAGAATCTCAAATCATAGAGCTACGTCACTCTAACCGAATTAGAAAACCACCTCAGAGACTTAATCTATAATCGTATGACCTGCGCTACATATATGTTGTGGATTAAGATATTCTTGTAAATAAGAAATCTAAAAATAAGACTAAAGGGGGAGGAATGTAGTGATTCTAGGTAAAACCTTTCCTACTACCTTTAGGGGTCACGTGATTGTCCAGACGAATCAGCCCTAGGCGCAGGTAATCTTAGGGGTGGAGCTTTCTAGTCGTAGACCTAGTTCGAGCATGTAGCTTCTATACGAGCTCTGTAAATAAAGTTATCTGTTTCAAGTAAGGAACCTGTCTGGTACACCAAGTTTATTACAGCAACTCTTTATTTTCTTTAGCTACGGTTTTACACCATGGGATGCAGAATAGCCTAGACTTGTTGATTAGACGCACTGACAGAGCAACCCAGCTGACCTTTCATCTGTTCACTCCGCATGTATTTCCAATGTCAGCCTGATTGTCCCAAAGTGATTGGGAGCTCGTCCAGGATGCAGCTGCATCAAACTCTTCCCCAGGGAGCAGCTCAAATGAACAAAAGTAGGTGCCAGACACTATGAATACCATGGGAAATGTACAGCACACCTGGTAACAATGTGAAAAGAAGTTTAATGACCCGACCAGGTCAGTGAATGTAGAAGAATCTACCATTATCTGCTATTTTAAAAAATGCACTTAGATATACAACCCACTCACGCTGACTTAAAGTACTTTCAGTGCTGAGTGTGTGTGTTCATTAGAATTTTGCTATTGGAAGTTTAGGTTTAGAAGCTGTAGATGGAATCCCAGCAATAGTGGCTCCTCCTTAAATGGCATATAGTAAATGCAGATGGTTTTGTCCTGCCTAAAATATATGTCCAGCACAAATCAGTATCATTGATAGTCTCTAGTGTTCAGTGAGCAAAACTTGGGGCTTCCCATTGGGAAGAACTATGACTGTCAGTGCAGGAGCTCAAAGCATCTGTTGTAGAACTCATGAGGCTGAAGAAATGTAATTGGTGGAGGAGCCTGTAGCATTAAGTCACATGCAGGAAAGTGCTCTGTCAGATTTCTGTGTTTATGCTGATTTCAATGAGTGGCAAACCTTTTTCACATCTCGTGATGACTCTTGGCAGTGCCTTGCTGGATTCCATGCCGCCTTCTCTTTTAAATTAGTGAGCAAATTAGATTCTGGCGCTGTCCTTTACTCAGCCCATGCTTGCTCCAAGACAAGGTGAAGGAGCCTTTGCTAGAGAGAGAGAGAGAGAGAGAGAGAAAGAGAGACAGAGGAAGAGAGAGAGAGAAAGGAACTGTCTACTTTCTCTTCCTCTTTCTCTTTTTACTATGTGTCTCACCTAGCAAGGTGATTGGAGCTGATGACCCTCAACACAGTCAAGGCCAGTGCTTTTAGTTTAATGCTTGCATTCGTGAGCATGGCAGCAGAAGGTGAACTCGGTCATCCCTCTACCTAGGATACTAACATGATTGATTTTTGGAACTTGGAGGAACTGTGCTGGGGTTTGTTTGTTTGAACCAAGTCATTGTAAGGCAGTGACACACGGACCGCTGTCTCATGAATGATCATTTGAAGAATTGGGGTCAATGTTTGTATATGCAGCCATTCATTAGACTGCGATAAATTAACGGTTGAAATATGAGCGCACAAACTACCTGGCCTCTATAAATAGTCAGCACGCGCATCCAAAATTCTTAACCAATTGCTGTTCCGATGTTTCCAACAGGCAATCTCTGAGCGAGCTCACGGTTTACAGCCCAGAAGGTAGACATTCAGCCCTTCTTTGAAAGAGCTATCCAATTAGTCCCAATCCCCTGCTCTTACCCCATTGTCCTGTAAACATTTTGTTTTCAATGATTTATCCAATTCCCTCTTTTGAGAGTTGCTTTTGAACCTTTTACCAGCACCATTTTAGGCCGTGCACTCCAAGCCATAACAATTCGTTACATAAAAAAAAATCTCCCTCTCGCAGTTCTTTTGTTAATTATACAAATTTATATCCTTTGGTTACCAACTCCCCCCACTCCACGAATACCCCTCCTCCCCCCATCCCTACCAGTGGGAACAGTTGCTCCCCACGTAACCTTGTCAAAACCCCTCATGATTTTGAACACCTCTATTAAATCTCCCCTTAATCTTCTCTGGTCTAAGCAGAACAGCCTCGGTTTCTCTGGCCTTTTTATTAAGGTTGATCCTGTAGCAATTACTAGTCTTTGTAACCGGGTTACCTTTGCAAGATTCACGACTTAGACCTAACCATCAAAGGCCTGTTTAGTTTACGGGAAAATGCTTCAAAAATTAATCATGCTTGAGGCTGACTATCCTAACACCTTTCAAGATCAAGTGTATTGATTCCCTTCCTTATCCTGCCTGGCTTTCTTCAACCATGTTCCTGTTTTAGAGCATTTAATTCTCCTTCAATCTGCTCCTCATGAAGTTAGGAAGTGACATAGATGTGTTCCCTTCAAAAGTCCCAATTTTGTAAGTGGGTTACAAAGTTGTCCTCAATTTTGTAGCAGTCTTGTTGAAAACTGTTCCTTTTTGAAATAAGGGAATATTGCAAAGCTGAAGTTGGCTTAATTTGATTCATCACATTTTTCTACCAGTGAATTTATCGTCATTGTAATTTGACGGTATGGTGAAGCTTAAATTTGGCAGATTGAAAATTTCTAAATTGATATTTGCATTTATGACAATCGCTGTAAATAATAGAATATTGGGAATTTTTGAACTGATTTGGGGGCATGGCAGGAGGTGGAGTTGAGGTAGATCAGCCATAATTTTATTGAATGACAGAGCAGGCTTAAGGGATCATATGGCCTACTCTTGTTCCTATTGCTTATGCTCATTTATTTGTGGAGCTGCACAAAGTAAGTTACAAGTGTCCTTCTTTTTGTCCACATGTCCTTAATTTTGAGGGCCTGAGTTGAATTTTAGTTGACCTCTATTTAGTTCCACAGGTGATGATAGCCCTCAGTAAGCTGGTTGAAGTGGCTGCTCATGATGGATCATGGGTGTCAATTATTAATTGTTTCGACCTTGAGGTTCATCCTTGCCAAACCCAGGCCATTCTACCATCTAACTAACATACAAGCACTCACTTTCAATGTATTGTTGGATATGTGGTTAAGAGGAGGAGCAATGGATAACTTGTTATCCCTGCCTGTCTTAAATTACAGTTACAAATGGATCTTTCCCAAGGAGATCGATTCCTTCCGCCAACGTTTCTTGTTGGTTAAGCTGCCACTTCAGAATGAGGTGCCCATCGATAAATACAAGTTGTCCATTTTGTTAACTGGAACCACGCCTGTTGGTGAAGCTAAAACTAAGACATGGCAGCTTTCTTTGTTGGAGAGTTTATTGACTTAATTCACAGTCAACACTACTCCCACCCACAGTGCCCCAGCTATCCCCATTTATAGGTGCACAAGTACCCATCACCTGTTTCACAATGTAATCACCATTAAACCTTAACCATGTAATTAATAATACATTGACATATTTGCCTGTCAGTGATGCACATGACTGCCAGAAGTAACATATACAAACTAACCTAGTGCTAAAATAGCCTCACATTTTATGCCTCACCTTCATTTTCCCCCTTGTTTCATATTCCCAAAGGCTGTTGCCTGAAGACATCGGCGTGCGTTAGTCACCCAAATCTCAGCACACAACTGCCCGTAGTCGAATATTTGACAAGCCTGAAAATATACAAGAACAATGTAAGGTTTATTTCTTTTAGCTATGGATTATTGTGAATGCTGCAAATATTAGTTCTGTTCAAACATTTCTTCAGTAGGGTGGATTCATAAAATATGTGATAAGAAATAAGACACTTGACAGTCTTCATTATACAGGAATGTAAATTTTGAGTTTTCCACCTGACACATTTGATAACACTATCTGCATGCATTATACAGAGCTACATCAATTATCTACCAAGAATTATTTTTTTTCCATTCTTGTCAGAAAACATAAGAAAGATAATAATGGATCGGAGTTGGCAGCACAAAATCATTGCTAGTTTTGCAATGTCGTCAGACCTCTATATTAAGCACTCTGTTATTTTGCTTAACACACTTGTCGCTAGGAGAGCTTAATTTTTGTATAGTGGAGTGCTAAATGAGCCCGAAGCTTTTTATTGGTAATGGAGGCAGTCGTTTGTTTTGCCCTCGTAACTAATACACCAGAACAACAATAACTTCTGTTTATATAATGCCTTTAGAATACAGCAAAAAAATCCCGAGTTGCTTTAGAGAAATGTAACTAATAATAAGCAAGAGAAGATGTGAGAATTTGGCCAAAAGCTTCACCAAGAAGGTGGTTGTTAAGTATGGTTTTAAATGAGGGGAGGGTGAAGCGGTTTGGGAAGGGCTTCCCAGTGCATGGGCCCCAGCTGTCTACAGGCACAGTTGCCAATAGTTACAAATGTTCCCTTGCTCACTGGGTATATTTACTTCAGAAAGTGTGAAGGTTGACTCATGCAATTCAATTCTGGGTGGGGTAGTGGAGGCCAGAATCTCAGATGAAATGGGGCAACACAGAGTTAAGGTTCCAAGGGATTTATGAAAAGGATTCTGCATCATTATGTGTGAATTAATTGAGTCAGGTCTGCCTCCCACATCCATAGGTCATGGCGACAGATGAAAACAATTTCTCTGACTTCAGACAAAATGCTTATCCTACAAGAGATAAAACAGAGGAGGCATCCAAGTATACCTCACCTCCTCACCTCCAGCTTTAATGGTTGAAATTCAAAGCTATTTTTACCGTATGGGAAAATTTCATTAACTATCTTCCACTGCTGATTTGATTAATTGTCATAGCCAAAATAAAATCTGGCCCTATAATGACCTTCTCTCATAGTTTCATTCATCCTGTTCTATAACATCTTCTTCTTTGAAGCTGCCGTTGTGTGAATCACTCTATGTGTTCTGGCATCATTGTGTGGGCAATGTACCCTGCTGCTGTGTCTCTGTGTGTGATTTGTCTCTGGGGCTGCTACTAGTCTCTGGTGTGTGTGCTGCTGTATTTCAGACTGTCTGTGTGTAACTCAGGGGCTCTCACTCAGTGGCTCCTCACTGTCTAAGCTGTACCACTTTCTGTCAGGCATCCTCCAGACCCTGTGTTCCTGGAGTGCCAGGGTCTATGTCTGGTGTCAAACTTTCAAAACTGAGTTTCCACAGTGTCCTAGTCAAGGTCTTCCCTCATTAATGCCAGCTCCTACTGTGTCTGTACCAGGGTCAGTCTTTATGTTTTAAGCTCTTCAGTGACATTCAGCTATCTTCAGCTCTGCGATCTCCACCAAAGGTAGGGCACAGGGGCAGGTCCCTAATCCACCCCAGCCGGAACAGGGGTTAAACCCAATGCTTGGCACCAATCTAATCCACAGCAGCCTTACAGACAACCCCCCTCCACCCCACCACCCGCAGCCCCCCCCACCTCCCCACATCCCAAGGAGTTGCTATGGCAACATGCACGTTGTGGTCTGGAGCTATGGATAGTGATGGTAGAGACTCCAAATATCTCTCCATCACATGGCTATCCAGGGACCTCTCTTGCTCTTACTGCCTGCCATTAGCAACCGTTCGTAGGATCTGCAGATTGATAATCAATCTGTTTGGCTGTGTTATGAAGGTACCTTCCTTGGCCATCAAGTACTGGAGTGCGACTTGAGCCTGGAGTTTCTGTTCTAAAGGTCGGGACACTACCCATTGCGCCACAGGACCTCCTACAACATCCTGGCTACAAATCCAGTAGCTATAGCTATGTTCAGCTTTTGTGCCTAATTTTCTAATTCAGCCTTGCAAGGAAAATAGATTTTTCTTTTTTTTTAACGTGCTGACTAGTACTTGGGGCACCCACTATTTTCTCCTTTTTATGTTTTGGGTTATCGGGTTCACTTTGTCCGTCGAACGCTAGCTGCCCCCTTGATATCTACACATTAGTTGGTACTTGAAACAGTATAGGCAGAGAGAGACCAATTTACTTAACAAACACAGGTGGTTTATTGGAACTAAGAACAGAGCGCTAACACCATGTGTGCTTCTTCAATCACCTCCACCTCTAGACTTACTGCTACCAAAGTAGCCTGTGCTGTATAGCAATTGGTCGATACAATCACATGGTCAATTAACTACATTCTCTTAAATGTACATAGCACTCAACTTTATCATACTCCTTGAAATGGATGAAATGGGTGTCCTTTTTGTATCCTGTGTTGAATTGTGAGCTCTGGTCTAAATTCCTCCTCCTCCTTCAGGTACCATGCTCTAAGAGGACATTGGTGACCATGGGCTTCCATTGGATTGGTCCATGATTATACTTGGCAAAGTACTGCAGTGGTTTGCCGTTGCCTCCTGCAGTATGGCTGACCAGAAAACTCTCCCACCATTACCGTCTACCAGCAGATATATTGGAAGGATTTACAGGCTGTCAGTCAACGTGTTTGGCCATGTTAAAAATTCACTATCTGTGGCCATCAAGTCCTGAAGTGTGACTTGAACCCAGAGCTTCTGGCCCAGAGGTAACAACGCTATCACTGCACCCAAGAGCCCCTTAAAGTAGCTATCACCTTGTATCAGACTTTGAGTTTACACATCTGCGCTAGTCCTTCTGAAAGATGAGCTTGATGTATCTGTAGATGCCTCCTACTCAATGATCATTGTTGAGGTTTTTGCATTTGATTAATGGATTCTACCAACCTTAGTCTCCAGCAATCTACTGAACTACTACTCAAAAGTTCAAGAACACTGGTGAAGGTCAACCTGCCCATACCATATCTCTTCTGATCTCTTAGCGGACTCTTTTGGAAAAGAAGGATGTTGCAGCCTCCTCCAGGGAGCGAGTAGGCTTTGACCTGTGACAACAGTTGGTTTTCACCCGGGTTCATTAAAGTGGAATTTATGGGGGAACTGCTGTTGCTTCTAATCATCTGTTACTTCCGATCATCCCTTACAAATATTCAGTCACAACGGCAGCATGTGTTGAGTAATTTATTATTCCAGTAGAGCTCTCACTAACTCTTAAAATTTACATTTATTGCTTGCTATACTCTGAAGTCATACCACTCTGGGAATAACTTATTCACATGAATATTAATTACACTGATTATAAACTCCATGCAGGTGCTATCAGCATGTTAGCACTCTATATATTCCAATAATTCCATAATTCTCAGAAACATAATTCCCATAGAATTAATACGGATTCCAAATGAGGTCTTAATATTTTAAGCTGAAGGAACGGCTGCTCAGCTTTGCATGGTGAGTTGCAATCCACTTGTTTGGTGACTACATCTACGTTCTGGCCTCCAGTGCACCTTAATGTCTGTGTGATGATTGTCTCTTTATACAGACTTCCTTCTGCTATCATTGCCTCCTCTGCTCCCTCTGGGTGTTATTCGCCATGGTTGAAGTAACTGATTGATTACTGTTCTCTCTGGCACCCTCTCTATGTTTGCCTGAAGCTCTGTCACACCTCAGAGCCATCACCATTATCGCCTTATCCTACACGCACTCTGATCGTCTACTGTTTGGCTTTTGGTTTCCTTCTACCATTCCTGCTGGCCTTTTCTAATTTGGCCTCAGCATCTCTCTCAGGAGCCTGATGAGAGTGCCGCACTTAATTTTGTCAGTCTCTTTTCTATCAATTCTTATCTTTAATTTTCTTTCTCCTTTTTACATGACAACATTTTGCTTTTCTCTAGTGCCATTTCTCACATTACAATAGTGACTGTGCTTCAAAAGGGCTTAATGGAAACATGGGAACATGGGGTACGTTATTCAGGCGGAATAATCACAGGGACTGCAGTGGTTCAAGAAGGCAGCTCACCACCACCTTCTCAAGGGGCAATTAGGGATGGGCAATAAATGCTGGCCCAGCCAGTGATGCCCACATCCCATAAATGAATTTTTAAAAAATAATGCAGAAAAGAAAGAATTGCATTTATAAAGCACTTTACAGCCAATGAAGTACTTTTGATGTGTAGCTACTGTATAAATGTAGGAAATATGGCAGAGAATTTTCACACATAAAGCACCAACAAACAGTATTGTGATAATGATCAGATAATCTGTTTTTGTGATATGCATTGAGGAATAAATATTGGCCAGGACGACGCAACTCTTTTTTGAAATAGTGTTATGGGTTCTCTTACAACCATCTGAGAGAGCAAAGGCCTTGGGTTTATACCTCATCCCAAAAAGAAGCACCTCTGACAGTACAGCATTCCTTGAGTAAGACTGGAACGCACAACATTTTAATGCAGCGTTAAGTTTGCTATCAACTGAGCCACAGCTAACACCGAGCAAGCCTACTGAACATTAAAACGATGTGATAGATTGAGAAATGCTACTTATCTTTTTATTTCGGATGTTGCTTGATATGCCAAGTGCCATTAGCAATACTATAGAATCAAAGGATGATAAAGCACAGAAAGAGGCCATTTGGCCCAGCTAAGCCTGTGCCAGTTCTTTGAAAGGGCTTTGCAATTCATTCCATTCCCCTGCCCTTTCTCCATTGCCCAGCAAATTTTCCTTCATAGTTAGAGAGACTCCCTGTAATTTAACACTCTTCTCGTAGAAAACTGATGGGCTCTCCTCGAACCTCATGGACTGCACTTGACAAAAGGAACTGATGGAATGACTTACAAAGGCTGGATTACATGAATGTACATTAACTTCTAAATAGGTGTTACTAATAATCACTGGGCTCCATTTTTTTGGAAGAAAGGTTTAGTGTATTGGTGTTATTGTTAAGCTAAAAAGTTTTTTTCATGGGATGTGGGTGTCGCTGGCTAGGCCAGCATTTATTGCCCATCACTAATTGCCCCTTGAGAAGCTGGTAGTGAGCTGCCTTCTTAAACCGCTGCAGTCCGTGTGGTGTAGGTACACCCACAGTGCTGTTAGGGAGGGAGTTCTGGGATTGTGACCCAGCGACAGTGAAGGAACGGTGATATATTTCCAAGTCAGGATGGTGAGTGGCTTGGAGGGGAACTTGCAGACCATGGTTATGTTCCCATGTATCTGCTGCCCTTGTCCTTCTAGGTGATAGAGGTCATGTGTTTGGAAGGTGGTATCAAAGGACTAGCTTCCTAATCCCTCTGTTGTGTTGGTAGATTAATCTGATTTAATTTCTCTTGCTGTTGCATTCTGTACAATAATATACACATTGTAATGGGGAACTTTATGGTCACTCTTGGGATTTGAAGCAGAAATAAGGATGTTGAGGATGTTGCAACCAACTCCCTCTATCATTTTGTCCTTTTACCATCCTTGTCTTTATAACCCACCTGGGTATTATTTTTCTGGTTTAATTTGTAGCCTTAAGAATATTGCCCTTGATCGAAGCACCTGAGAATACTAGGGTTCTCAATCTGGGTTGGAGGGAAGTAAGGAAGGAGAGACTGGATATCAGAGTAAAATAGTAGAGGGGAGTAGGAATGATTTGACTCTAGACGAGGAAGAAAATTGGACCAGGTTGTCACTTAAGGCAAACAAAAGAGCCACAACTGACCTAACACAAGGAAATGGTAAGGACTCTGTTTAAAGAGAGCAGGGGATTGTTGTGTTTTTATAATGATATAAAGGCATCAATCGCTCATAAATGATTGTATAAACATATTGTGGGTTCAGCTATTGAGACTAGACACGTGGCAATATTTCTACAGAGGCATAAAGCTTTAAAAAAAATCAGAGCTGCAGAGTTGTGTGTGTATTCTTTGCCGAGAAACAAATGTAAAACTAAACTGGATCGCATGACACACTTCCTTTCTAGTGATGTCATGCTCCTAACCGTTAAAGGCATATTACAAAATTCCCCATTCTTTTTAAAGATACTTTCCTCTGTTTCAAAGAACAATAACTATTTACAATACATGTTCTTGTTTACTTACCATTACAGAAGTGTATAGAACAAAGAATCTATGAGCCTCTAAAGGGTAGAGGTAATCCTGCTAGTACACCCAGATCTCGTAGTGGTAATCTTGTCTGGAGGACTCGTTAATCGCTCATAGCGATCTGTGGGATTGTCATTCTTGGATGTTGTTTCTGGTTGCATTTGGGGTCTTGTCCTCAATGCAATAGGACTATCCAGGGTTGAGGAGCTGGAATAGATCTGATTTGCCTTGGTTATGCCTCACTGTTGTGTCTTTATGTGCAATGGCTTCATAGGACCTTGGTTCTGAACAAATCCTTGTCACCTCGACTGGTTGCCACATACCTTCTGTGGGATCCTGGATGTGAACTTGTTGTCCCAGCTGTAAACCTGGCAATCCTGTACCTGTATTTTTATCGTGCACGTTGGTCACCTTCTTTTACTGTTTTAAAAGTTGCTCTCTAGTTCCTGAGAGAGTAGAGTGGGTAAGAGTAGGTAGATTTGTTTGCACTGCTCGGCTGATCAGAAGCTCTGCCAGTGATGGAATAGTTGCACTTAAAGATGTTGCTCTCTCAGGTGTAACATTACAATGTGTAGATCTTGCTTGGACTGTCTACATTTGAGAATTTAGGGATTTTACCTTGTGAATCATTCTTTCAGCTAGGCCATTAGATCTAGGGTGATGAGGAGAAGAAGTAGTGTGACTGATATTCCACTTCTCTGAAATAACTTACCAATAAATTGTGGACCATTATCCGTAATGATCTCTCTAGGGACACTAAATAAACTGAAAATAGCACTTAAGGGCAGAATTTTCTGAACCCACTAGTGGTGGGCATGATAGGCGGCATGCACAGAAAATATGGTGCGACCTGCTTCACAAAGGTGTGAAGGCAGGTCACGATTATCCACTCAGCCCGCCAACAGCAGGCCACGTTTCCTGCCATTGGTCGGCAGAGAGTTAATTGTAATACATTAGCATATAATTAAAAGGCCATTGTGTCAGGCTCTTGGAGCCCTGCTGTATCGTCCGCCCATGTCGGTGGGAAAGCATACCAACGTGTTTCAACGTGCAGGCGACATGCACTTGGCATGCACCCCACAACACACCCGGCACAGACTTCCAGTCCACCACCACTTTATTGGACTGCGGAGCAGTTGGACTGCACACATTGTACAATCTCCTCACCAATGCTGGCCATGGAGCAGTCACTGCTGGGGGCGCTCACAGCCCCTTGCAATCTCCGCGTCCTGGTTTGGACCAGTGTCTCATGTCGCAGGTTGACAGGGCAGACATGCAGCCCACTCATATCTGACCATCCGAGGAGTGACCAGCACTCTCCAGGAAGCGTTACCGGGTGGTCACACAGGGCCAGGAAAGGTGCTAAGTACAGCCATGATAACCACGTCTCTCTACCTCATTCATGCTGCAGGAGGACCACATCAGGATCAGAGGCCATGGAAGACGGAGGAGAGAGTGACTGAGGCTCCTGGATGCGCAAAGGCAGGAGCAGCAACCTCAGGAAGAAGGGGCAGCAGGGGCACCGACATCCACTGCCCAGGAGTGACAGCAATGCCATGGCTGGTCAGCGCCTAATGACACCCAGGGTCTATATAGATATACCCTCTGTAATAGTGCTCCTGTCATGGAGACACAGTGGAGGCCCTAATAGTCGCTCGATCACTGGAGGATGATGACAACATTCAGTGAGGACACTCCATAGATCTTCATGCAGCCTCTGGGAATGTCTGACCCCTGTCTGGCCGAGGGCACCTCGCTTGCGCTGCATGATCAGGGCCATCTCAGAGACGCAGCGATGAAACTTTAGATGCACCTGACGCTGTGTCCGCATTCAGCACCTCAGCCCTTCAGGAGCTGGAGCACAGCGTCACTGGTCACAGATGCTGGTGTGATGGGGGCCAGCCCCACCTTAAAGATGCTGAGAGCGCACAGAGAGAATGATGGAACTCTGTGGCGCCTGCCCACTACATTCTGGCAGCAATGACCAGCACCGCCGAGGTGCAGGCATCAGTAATGTGCCCAGGGAGTGTGAGGCTGGACCATCACTGTGGTCTGAAGGCTGCACAAAGCACAGGGAAGGGGCCCTGGACTGAGACACCTGCCTTTTATCTTATGCAGAAAGGTTTCACATCTGAGTGACAAGACACTGCTGATCAGAACAAGGAGACACAGACAGGGTGATATTATTAGGAGGCACCAGGTTCCTAGACATGCGCAGTTATTGGTGACACTGGTTCTCAGTCATCTGCAGGAATGGCAGGCGGCGTCTATAGACCCTGGGTGTTGTGAAGTACTGACCAGCCATGGCTCACTGTCACTCCTGGGCAGTGTGTGCGGGAGCCCCTACTGCCCCTTCTTCCTGAGGTTGCTGCTCCTGCCTTTGCATAGCCAGGGGCCTCAGTCACTCTCTCCTCCGTCTTCCTGCAGCAGAGAGAGAGAGACGTGGTTATCATGACTGTACTTAGCACCTTTCCTGGTCCTGTGTGACCACCCAGTAATGCTTCATGGAGAGTGCTGGTCACCCCTCGGATGGCCAGAGATGAGTGCGCTGCATGTCTGCCCTGTCAACCTGCGACGTGGGGGACACTGGTCCAAACCAGGATGCTGAGATGGCAAGGGGCTGTGAACAACTCCAGCAGTGACTGTTCAATGGCCAGTATTGGCGAGGAGATTGTACAACGAGTGCAGTCCAACTGCCCCGCGGTTCAATAAAGTGGTGGCGGACTGGAAGTCTATGCCGGGGGGGTTCGGGTGGGTGGGGGTGGAGTGGGGTGGGGTGGTAGTGGTAAGGTATGGTGCACTTGTTGGCCCTTTGGTGCCTCTGCGATGCTGGCATGGGTGGGCAGGCTAGGAGCCCAGCCCCAATGATATCCCTGTGGCTACACCCGATCTGTATCAGTTGCAGAGGCCTGGTCAGTTTATACAGGGGTCCCTAATGTGTAGCCAGTCCCCTCGCTTACCCTGTCCTCCACCTCGATTGCCTGTGTGGGAACGCAGCGCCAGGGCAGCACATGACCCTACCCCACCCCTCCCCTCCACCCCACCAGACCAACAACACTCGCCTCCGAGGCTGGCCAGCACTTGCCTGCCACCCGCCTGCGCCCCTGGGGTCTGTAAACAGCAGGTGAGCTGTGGAGAACGCTACTGCTCACACGCCTCAGCTCCCCCAGGGTGAAGGCCGCTTGCGTCATGTGTGTGCAGTTGTGAAACACGTGATGTGGACGGCAATACGAAGGGGCTCTGGCTGTCTGGTGGGATGGGCTTTTAATTATCTGCTGATGTATTACAATTAGCTTCCCACTGACCAATGGTGAGAAACGCGGCCGCTGTCGGTGGGCTGAGCGGACGATCGCGTCGTCGTGAAGCAGCTCGCGGCACATTTTCCGCCCTATTCCACCTATCACGCCCGCCACCAGCGGGCTCAGGAAACTCCGCCCTGTGTAAACTTGCTGTGGGTTCATTTATTGAGACTAGGCACATGGGAACATTTATACAGAGGCATAAAGCTTGAACACATCAGAGCTGCAGCGCTTTGTGTGTATTCTCTGCTGAGAAGCAAAAGTGAATCTGAACAGGATCACATGACACACTTCCTTTCTAGTGATGTCATGCTCCTATCCCTTAAAGGCATATGACAACAGGGCGAAGATCATTTGTCACTATTGGAATCTTTTGAGTCTCTTTTTTATCTGTTCATGTGGCCATCCCTGGCTGGGCCAGAATTTGTTGTCCATCCCTAATTTCCCTTGAGAAGGCGGTGGTGAGCTGCCATTTTGAACCCACGGCAGTCCATGTGCTGTAGGAATACCCACAACGCTGTTAGGAAGAGAGTTCCAGGATTTTGACTCAGCAATAATGAAGGAGCAACCGATGTATTTCCAAATCAGGATGGTGTACGACTTGGAGAGGAGTTTGCGCATTGTGGCGTGCCCTTGTGTCTGATGTCCTTCTAGGTGCTAGAGCTTGTGAATTTGGAAGGTGCTGTCGAAGGAACCTTTGCCAGTTGCTGCAGGGGATCTAGTAGATGGTACAATTGCTGCCATGGTGCATTGGTGGTGGAGGGGAACAAGGTTTAAGTCAAAGGCAGACCATCCCAAAACACCTACTTCAGAAAGGAACACAGGTATAGTAATATCCTGTTCACCATTAACTCCCAGGACTTCAGACCTAATAAAACTCTCAGTGACTGTAAGTGGTATGACTCCTAGAACATCGTGATGGAGAGCTACTAAAACTCACCTAAGGATGATGCATTTATTATCTTTATCTCTAACAGATGGAAATTATTTTTACAAACGAATGCTGGTTCTGTGCCATCACCTTCCCCACTTAGGATACTGCCAAAGCATATATTAGAGGCAGAGTTATCACCTCAACAACAGGGGGGATAGTCTGCAAAAAGTTTGAGAATTTGGGAAGAAAATTGAAGATACTAAGGAATAAATTTAGAAGTTCTAAAACGGGTGTGTTGGGGTCAGGGAAGATATTAAAATTTTTAAAATTGCCTCACCAACTGGCTGCCACTTCTGGGTCTATCAAGACAGGGGATTGGATGGACAGCCAACTGCTCCCAGGAGGTGGGTTTGCAATTTAACTATTTTAATGAGGATGGCAGCCTCTGAGTTAACCTATTGTACAGGTTTAGAAATAGCCAGTCATGTTCCCCAAGCCTTGCGCAACCCGGCAGCTGAAGGGAGGTGAGGGCAGCTTCAGAGAGAAAGTTAAGGGCTTTTCCAGCACAGCTTGTGGGCCAGGAGGAGCAGGAGTGCTTCCCTCCAGCCCCTCAAGCTCCCCACTCCCCACCTCGACCCCATCAGACCCTCTCCCAAAGACACCCAGGGTTGCAGATTGGGCCCCCCCCCCCTTTCCTCAGGATCAGACCCCACCTGGCCAGGGGTCGGGTTGGGATCAGATGCCCCCACCCACCTGGATTGGATGCCGTCGCCCACCAGCCTGCCCCACACCCAGAACTGTGATTGAACACGTGTGGCCCTGCCACCTACTCCAGAGTACTGCCTGTCTAACTGGAAACCAAGCCTGTCAATCAGGCTGACATCCAGAGGGAAATACTTTAAAAGACAAATATCGTCAACCCCAATGTCATCAGGGCTGGAGGTGAATCCTGACCTTCTGAAATTGTTATCTTCTAGAAGATTGGTAAATAGATGGTGAAATTACAGATGGTATAGATGTGTAATTCTTTTGGAATCAAATTTCCAATACGGAACATATTTGTTAATGGAATAAGTTGCTTAAGGGGAGCTTGCATTCATTCACTCAGATTCATCCGTCCATGGTTTTCATTGGAAAATACAGGTAACAATAAACGCATTTCTTCAGATTAGACCTTCTTTACAAATGTTCTACTACCCAGGCACGGCTGAATGTCTGTTCCATCTGTCTGAATTAATAAAGGTGGATGCCATTTAACTTTTCCCCAGCCAATGAAATTCCAGGTGTCAAACAGCTGGTCACCTATTACCTGTAGCACAGTCTCTCGATGCTGCAGTTTTGGGGCAGAAGTGTTGAAAGATGGAGCTTTGCCGTGTGAAAAGTAAGGAACTCTCTTGCCCATTCTTCTCATCCTTGTTCTACTCTCCTCTAATTCTATCCTTAATGCCAAGTTCCTTCTTCCCATGCAGGCCAGAGTCTTCCCCTCATGTTTCTGATTTTCTCTCCTCAAAATCCAAGTTCTAAATCTCACTCACTCCGCACATCTCCAGAAGAAACATGTTTAGCTCAAATGAAAGCACTGGGAGAAAGGTTAAGCTGCCCGAAAAAAAAAATGCCTTAAACACCCAACATAAATATTAACTGGGTCACCTGCAGCTTGCAGGCACTTGCCGCCTTTTAAGTCTTTTATGTCGATCGTTTGGACTGTGTATTTTGCTGCACGGATATTACCTTAACCTACAACTAAACAAATATGTGTAGCAATCGGTCTAATTCAGTAATGTCCATAAGTGAGTGAAGTGAAGCCAGCATAATTGAGCAGGTGATTCGCGTGGCAGAGCAGACTGCTTTCCAGCTTCTTATTTCATAGCCCAATACCTACCAGCAGAATCCGGTTAATCGCTTTACAAAATTACAAAAAGATGCATTACTTGTACTTTTCACAACATTTTCTTAAAAGGAAACATTAAATCATCGATTTTATTCAACATAGGATGTGGGATGGAGTTATCATTCTACTTGTTATTTTGTGTATTTAATCCACCTTGTGGATAAAATATTAAACCGAGGTCTGCCTCTTCTTTGAGTTGGACATATAAGATCCCACGGCACTATTTCGGAGAAGGGTGAGGGAGTTCTCTTCAGCGTCATGGCCAACATTTACCTCTCAAGACTAACATTGCTAAAATAGACTATCTTGTCATTATCTCATTGCCATTTATGGGAGCTTACTGTACACAAATTGGTTGCCACGTTAACTACATTACAACCATGACTACAATTAAAAACAAACTTAATTGACTGTTAAGTGCTGAGGTGGTGAAAGATGCTATATAAATAGGAGTCCTTTAAATCAAAGAGGGGTTGTTTTTTTTAAAAAAACTGGTCTCAATTTAGTCACCAGCATTGAACAAATATAACCCCGCAGTCTCACCTTATGCAGAGAAACTATGTGACAGAATTGAATGATTCACTTCACATCCTCAAAAGATCTGGTTTTAATTCCAAATTTGTGATTCAAATGAATCCTAAGACATATTTAGCTGTTTAATTTACGACATCACCCCTCAGGCATTTGAAGTGCAATGGGTTCTTAGACAGGGTTGCCCTTTCGCACGTCTTGCACTCGTGTAACAATCAGCCATGAGAAAAACTTTGCTCGCAAAACTATTTATTAGCAAATTAGATTCCAAAAATGATTCCTGTCCCTCACTGCAACTGCGAAACTTTGAGAAAGAGAGGAAGGTTCTCTTATTTATAACCTGTAGGGGTTAGTTTTAAAGCCGCGGCAACTCGAATATAGTCAAACACAGGCAGCGCTCAGAAGAAAGATAATTTAGCACTCCTGTCCATGCAATGGGGCAGAAAGAACATTGAATCAGATATAGTGCATTTCCCTGTACCAGAGTGTGTTTGTCTGCACACATGGGGAGAACCTGACTTGCCGCTGTCCAAATGCTGATTGAAATTTAAACGTCACAAACAGTACACCTTATTGACATAGGAAAAATTTAAACATTAAATTTTAAGAAGCCCGAGCAACGCAGTTTTCCACTGATCCACGGCCCTTGAGATTATCTTACAATAGAAAAAAAGACTTGCATTTATGTAGCACTTTTCACGACCACTAGACGTCTCAAAGCGCTTTACAGCCAATGAAGTACTTATGAAGTGTAGTCATTGTTGTAATGTAGGACACACAGCAGCCAATTTGTACACAGCAAGCTCCCACAAACAGCAATGTGATAATGACCAGATAATTTATCTTTGTGATTTTGATTGAGGGATAAATAACATCTAGGGCACCAGGGATAACTTCCTTGTTCTTCTTCAAAATCGCATCATGAGATCTTTTACGTCCATCCCAGCAGGCAGACAGGGCCTGTTTTCCACCTCATCCAAAAGCTGGCACCTCTGACAGTACAGCACTCTCACAGCAATGCTGTAGAGTATCACTCAATTGCTGTGCCCAAGTCCTCAGGTAGGATTTGAACCCACGACCTCATGGCCCAGAGGTGAGTAGTACTACAACTGAGCCACAGCTGACAACATGGATGCAAGCTTGATTTGAGAAACTCCCTAAACAAGTTATACCAAATAGTCTAGGCTGATGCAAAGGGAAATTGTTCGGTTTTGATCTGACAGTGTTGTACAGATGGCCTTCGAAAAGTGTGGTGCAGGTGAGAATGGCCTTCTCCTGCCAGTCCAAACAAGCGCATCTGCAGCCCATTTTTACATCGCACTCAATTCCTTTTCCCTCTAGCTTCAATGGTCAAAGGAAGTGGAGTGCTGGGTTAAAACAGATTGCACTGAGTCACACTGGCAAAGACCAATCTCTATAGCACTGCTGGTTTTCCTTGATAAGGGCTTGCCAAACATTATTTTCAGGAAGAACCTACCCCTTTAAACAGAACTTTCAGTGCGCTGACAACTTGGGATCATTGAAACACTAAATTGCTGTTACTAAACCATCCAGACTGGAAAATCGATCGCTAATCTGTGCTGAGTTAACTGAGTTCATGCCAGGGCAACAGCTGGGGTCTGCATGTTTGGCCTCTAGGCAAAAGAGCAAAAAAAAATGAAACATGTTTCCTGGTCTTAGTTGCTTGTTAATGAAGCCCTACTGAAAAGTGCCTGAGGTCAGACTTGTGTTCAGTGGTGCTGCCTTTTACAGTCAAATAGCATATTTTGACTCGCACTTGAAGAATGGTCATTTAAACAATTGGCCTGTGAAACCAGGTGAGAGTCGAGCCTCTCAAGGGGAGGAGATATGGGAGAAATTGGAGGAAAAAAAATAGCACTTATAATTCAGAATTGCTATTTTATATGTATAAGGACAAACAGTCTCTTTATCTCAAGTAGCATCTTAAAAACCTGTGGTAGCAATGATCAGGTCATTAAGCTGAGAAAGAGCACCCTGATTAGTGATGGACAGCAGTGAAATGTATTTTTATTTTATAAGGATGGGCAATTATTTTTAATCAAACCACAGCATTCACCGTCAGGTGGAGCATTGATATGTTTGAGATGATGCCAAGACTAAACAGCAAACTGGGATTCAATCAGTCAAAAGACTGGGATTTTTCGAGGTCACTTAGTATTCCCCAGTCCATTGCCTGTACCAGTCTACCTGGGAAAAAAAATGATGTGTTGTTCCTTGCTCCACTTCACATGAGAGACAGCATTTCTCACTTAGATACACTGGAGAGAATTTGCTTTCCCTTGGAGAAATAGCTAAAGTAATTTAAAATCGAAAGGTCACTAATTTTCAGTGGCTCCCTCAACTTGAACAAATATTATTCCTTGATTGTGATTTCATCTAAGTTTAGATCTCAGCTTGAGAAAGTCATGTTTTTGCCCTTATCTAACAGAAGAAAGCCAGCTTGGGCAGCTCAACTGTGCTGGTTAGAGTGTATCACATGCTCCCAAATACTCTTAACACGTATGACTCAGTTGTTACTGATTGAAATTCAGCTCATCTAAATCTAGCTCCTTGTATTACTCAAACTGGAACATTGGAAGCGATGCTCCGGCAAACATCTACTTGTCGTCTTGACTGCTTTTCTGCTTTGCTTCTGGAGTGGGGCTGAAATCCTCTTCCATCCTCCACTTCTGAAGACACTGTGGTTCCATGAATGCTAGTAATCCTTAAAAGTAGAGACACAGCAAATGGGGTAGGGGGTCGTGAAAAATCAGACCGGGTTTCTGCTCATGATCATTGATAGACGTGCTAGGTCGTGTATCTTATGAAGAGGGACTGTAGCCTGACTCAGGTATTTACTCAAAACTAGTTTATTTACACTACGCATTATACATATAAAGTGGGTTATTGAGTAGGTACATCTCCCCTGAGTACTGCCTGTCTGCTATACTGAGTCTCCAGCACATGGCTACTGATGTCACTAATACATGCATCATAGTCTACATCACTCATATTCACTTAACCCACTACACTACCATCACCACCAGGTGACCACTGAGACCTATCCTTGTTCTTTGACACATTTGAGATCAGCCAACTAAACAACATCATGCATTTAGATAGCACCTTAATGTGGTTAAAAATATCCCAAGGGTCTTTACAACAGTGTTATCAAACAAAACCACTGAGCATTTAATGAGATATTAGAACAGATGAACAAAAGCTCAGTTAAAGAGGCAGGATTTACGGAGCATCTGAAAGGAGAAGAGAGAGGTAAAGAAGCATAGACGTTCAGGGAAGAAATTCCAGGGTTTAGGCCCTAGACAGCTGAAGGCACAGCCAGCAATGGTAAGGTGACTGAAATCAGGGTGCACAAGAGGCCGGGATTGGAGGAGCACAGAGATCTCAGAGGGTTATAGGGCTGGAGGAGGTTACAGAGATAGGGAGGAACGTGGCCACGGAGGGATTTGAAAACAAGAATGAGAATTTTATAAAGTGAGGCATTGTCAGACCAGGGATCAGTGTTGGCTGTCAAACACATGGGCAGTGGATGAATGGAGCTTGGTCTGAGTTAGGTACAGGGGCAGCAGAGTTTTGAATGAGCTCGAGTTCATGTAAGGTGGAAGATGGGAGGCTAGCAAGGCCGGGCCAGACAATTCTGGCAGGGACCAGGAATAAAATCTGGGAAATTCCTGGTCTGCATAACGCTGTGTGGCTCCAAACAGGTGCGTTGACCCAGTAATCCTTCAGTGGGGCTTTCAGAACAGTTTGAAGAACGCAAAGTGATGTTAAGAAATGATGAAGAGAAATAGAATCAATTTTGTTTCACAAGGAAGGAGTTAAGCATGGCAAAAGAGAGAGATCGTACAGAATGCCTGAAAACGAAAATCAAGGGACGATGATGATTACATCTAAATATTTTTTTAAAAATTCAATTTACAACCTTAATCACTCATCATCTAAATATAACATTGGCCAAATGACGTGATGTTCTATTTAGGAACAGGAAGCGAATGCCTGGGAGCTGATGTCCAAAAGCAAGCATACTTGTGCTGACCACATGGTTAATTATTGGGCTGCACTGTTAGAAATTAGAACACTATAAATTAGTAATGTATATAGACATGTATTTAATTAATTATGAAACAAGACTGATGACTCAAATGGGAGAGATTCTTTAAGGCTATCCAAATTAAGGAGGTATTTGACAACTTGTTAACACAGAGATGAGCTCCAAGACCAGGATATTCTTTGAATCTCTGTCCCTCAAGCAGTCACGAAGAATATACCAGGAGAAAACAAATTTGGAGCAACTCAAGTGAAAGTTTGACATGAAAGGACTTATTGCTTTAAGAAACAAACAGCGTAGTGCAACGTTAATTATTGAACTTCAGAAATAGAAATTAACGTCACCCCAATGCCAAAGAGTAAGGAAGGGATTGAAACAGACTTAACAGCTGTGAAAGCTACAGGCTGCAATTAACACGCTCGCATTTAAGGACCTAACAGGCCAGGAAGTGCGCGAAACTCAGTATGAAAGAATTGTGATTAACTCGAGTTCAAGGATGCGGAACACATTAAGACGGCTGAAAAGAATACATTCAAGAGTAGGGAAGTATTGATTTGAGAAGCTGAGCTGTCTGCCATTAACATGTGAAGCAGATAAAAGGTGGATGGGATTGACCAGGACAGATGTTTAATTACACGATTGGGTCAAGGAATGATGCAGGCCAGAGCTTGGGGAAATCACCAGAAGAAGTGAATGTATACATGTTCTAATTCAACTGAAAGGATTAAAGGGAGGGGAAGGGGAGGTAATTATAAGGAAGATGCTGGAACGGAGAGTTCAAGTGGAAAATAGAAAGAAGCAGAAAATCAGTGCACTTAATTTTATCTGAATTTTTTTAATATACCATTTCAATTCCAGCACCTGATAGTAATACTTAACTATGGAAATGGTCTATTTGACTTGCTATTGAACCATTTGCTCTTTTTTATCCTCAGAATATTGCTTCTACTTGGATATATTAATAAGGTGGAAACCTCCAGAACAAATTTGTAACTGAATCTATAACAGGATGTAGGGAAATTGGGCGAGAGTAGCTCACTCTGGCACAGAAACAATGGGCTAAATGGCCTCCTGTGCTGCAACCCCTATGATGATTTTATGAATTCTTATAGCCTGCTGTAAGGCGCAACAGACTTGAGAGTGGTAGGGCCTACTTCTGCTCCAATTGCTAATGTTCTTAACTCTCTCTTCATTTAATACAGCTACTGAAGGCTTGGTGAGCGAATGTATTGTCTAATGGAGTATAAGATGTGTGGATGGAGAATGTGGGAGAGAAAGGTTGATGGAGGTAGTAATACATTCTATTTGACTGTTCTGGTTGCCCAGGTCGACAAAGGTACCATCAAAAGTAGTATTAATCACTAAGGTCCACAGGGCTCAAAGTTGTACCACTGCTTTGCATTTATATATCTGATCCCATCAAGGGCAACCAGTTGAGGTGTTACAATTGGCATTAACGCCCTGGACTAGGGAGATGAAAAGTCAACAATGTTTCCATATCTAAAGTAACCATGAGAAATAGTTGCAGGAATAGACCAAATGACCCGCAGTGGTTGAATACAATTCTGCTGCTGCTGATGGCCTATTGCACCTCATGGACACTCAGTTTTCAGCTGCTCAGATCTGTTCTGAGTCTATCCCATTTAGCACGGTGCTTGTTCAACACAGCAAGATGGAGGGTGTTCTCAGTGTGACAATGGGACTTCTTCTTCACAAGGACTGTGCAGTGGCCATTCTTAGCAATACTGTCATGGACAGATGCATCTGTGACAGGTAGGCCGGTGAGCACAGGGGTCAAGCAGGTTATTCCCCTCATGTTGATTCTCTCACCAACTGTTGCAAGCCTCAGCTGGCAGGTACATCCTTCAGGATTCAGCCAGCTCGGTCATTAGTGGACCTACTGAGCCAGTCGTGGTGATGGACAGCGAAGACTCCACCCAGTGTACATTCTCAGTGCTTCCTCCACGTGATGTTCAACATGGAGGAAGCACTGGTTCATCAGCTGAGAGCGGGCGTTAGGTGCTATTCAGCAGGAAGTTTCCTTGCCCATGTTTGACCTGATGCCATGAGATTTCCTAGAGTCCAGAGTCAATGCTGAGGACCCCCAGGGCAACTCCCTCCCAATGGTAAAACACTGTGCCACCACTTCTGGTGGCTTTATCCTGCCAATAGAACAGGACCTAGCCAGGATGATGATGGTGATGCCTGGTACATTGGCCATATGGTATGATTTGGTAATATGACCATGTCAGGCTGTTGAATGTCTAGCCTGTGGGACAGGTTCTCCAAATTTTAGCACAAATCCCCAGACATTAGTGAGGAGGACTTTGCAGACATGACTGAGCAGGGCAACCTTAGTTGCCTTTGGCCCAGGTCAATACCGGGTGGTCTGTTCATTTTAATTCTTATTCAACTTTCCTGTTCTGGTTTGATATAAATGAGTGGCTTGCTAGGCCATTTCAGAGGGCAGTTTAGAGTTAACCACGTTGCTGTGGGTCTGGAGTCACATTTACACCAGGCTGGGTAAGAACGGCAAAAATGATTTCCCTAAAGGGAACTAGTGGACCAAATAGGTTTTACAGCAAATCCAGTTTCATGATCATTATTAATGATAGTAGTATTTTATTCCAGGTTTAATGATTAATCAACTAAATTTAAACCCCTCCCATCGGCTGTGGTGGGATTTGAACTCATGGCTTCAGAGTATTTGTCCAGGCCCCTGGGTTACTAGGCCAGTGACATTGGCCTGGATTTAGTTTGAGCAACAGGTGTTGAAGAAGCAGTGGGGGCCCCTTGTCGCTTCCTTGGGGCAGCCCAATGCTGTGTAAGTGCCCTCTGGCCAGGGTCAAGCCTTCCACACATTCCAACGCCAAACAGGCAGAAATCTCACCCCCAAGCATTCGGCCAGTCAGAGGCCGGCAGCTCTCCATTGCCGGCAGCGCCCACGGGGAAATGTGGTGGTTACTGGTAACGCTCTGAGGCCCAGCCGGAGGATTGCTGCTGGATGTCTGGGTGCAGGTGAGTGGGGCAGGATGGGAGCTGTGGGCCGGGGGGGGGTTTCTGAGGCAAGAGGGCAGAGAGGTACCTTTCAGCACCCCTGGCACTGCATCCCCACCCCCGCTCACGCCCACCCCCACCTTACCAATGCAAGTCCCTCAATCGGGCACTAAGTACCTGTTAACAAGGCACCCTTCCACTAGGCTGCAGGCAAACCTGAAAGGGTTTACTGGGTGGCCTTCAGGAGGCACAAGAGAGCCATGCCAGCCATGTTAATTCCTTGAGCAAAGAGTGAATTCCGGTGGGTTCAGGGGTCGTTGGTGTCAATTGGCTCGTTAATGAGCCTTATTGACATCCTGCCACCAGCGGGCGGGTTTCTCGAGTTGGGCCTTCCCCAGCCCCTGGCTTAATTGGGAGAATTTTCCCAATGCCAGAAATCCAATGTGGGCACACCCTCCTTTCTAGGTACCCTTCCCTTTTCACAATCATGCCCACTCCAGAAGGCACAATTACATTCTGCCCATTACACTGCCACCCCAGCTATGACCACTCATTTAAAAAAGAAAAATCCCTTCTCACAACTTGGAGGCCGTTGCCTCCCAAGCCTTTGTGACCTCCATCTCAGCTCAACTTTCCTCCCACCTTTATCCGCGATGAAATGATAATTAGAATCATTTCAAAGACCGGACTCACTGTTGGGTGATAGAATCTGCCCGAATTGCTCAGAAGGATTGATAACTAACTTCAAAGTTGGATCAATATCAAAGTATTTATTAAAGAATTTATACATTTAATTCTCAATTGGTGCTTTTTAAAAGATGTCTTCCATTTTCTAGTCACAGAAGGGTGATTAAATAAAATTACATCACCATTAACACAGAAACAGGCTATTTACCTCTATTCAGTATCTATTCTTTCTACACATGCAGTAGTCTGGACTATTCTACATTAATCAACAGATATTTATGCTGTTTGTTATAGAATTGAGTTATTTTGCAGACCAGTAGAAGGACAACATTTTCAGGTAGTTTAACCTTTACTTAAAGAGGACTCTTTCACATCACCCTGAATACCTTGAAGTGGTCAGCTTTCACACATGAGTGTAGATGTCAGTTGTATCCCTGATTTAGAAGGTCATGGGATTAAATCCCACTCCATGTAATCTAGGTCAACACACCAGTCCAGTGGGAAAGTGCTGCACTGTCAGAGGTTCCATCTTTCAGATGAGATGTTAAACATTAAATAGTCTGCTCCACTATAAAGCTGTAAAAGTTCCCCAGAGGAGCATGGGAATTCACCTGGCAGACATTTATCCCTCAACCAATGCCACCAAAACTAATAATAAATAACATAGACAGAAAATATGGAAATACTCAGCAGCTCTGGCAGCATCTGTGGGAAACAGTTAACGTTTTAGCTCTGTGACCTTTCAGGTCATGACCTGTGATCAGATCCCCATTAAACTAAAACCTTATCTCGGTTGGTGTTTGTGGGATCTTGCTGTGTGCAGATTGGCTGCCACGTTTCCTATTGCTGCGACAGTGCCTGAACTTCCTTAGCTGTAGGGCACTTGGGCAAGTCCTGAAGTCTTGAAAGCTGGTATACCAATGGAAGTCCTTCGTTAGGTAGTGAATGGCAATAAGCTATTTGACTATGGAAGCAATATAAGAAAAGCCTGATCCCATCTGCCTTCATGATTCATAGGGCAGGACTTTTAGGTGGGCGGGAGGGCCCAATTGGCAGGCTTGGGAGCGGCCGGGAAACGGACCACCATCCACGATCGGCCCCCCACCCACGATTTCATGCTGGTTGGCCAATTAACAGCCAGCGTGCAGCGCTGCCGGGGTGGGGGTGGGAAGAGGGTGGGCGCTGGCGTAATCGCGGGCATGGGGGAGCGCTGAATGAAAGCTCCCCGAGGGCAGAGAGCTGCCTCGGGGACCTGAAAAATTCAAAAACAACTAATAAAGATTTTAAAATCCGGGGAAAAAAATGTCCATACATCAGAATCAGACATCTGAACATAGACATGGCGAAAATTCTGTCTGTACATTTTTTTTTAAATTTCATAATGGAAACCTCATCCCGCCCTTGGATGAGGTTTCATCAAAAAATGCAAAGTCCCCCTGGCAGATTTGCCCGTCCGCCAACCGTAAGGTTGGATGGGCCACGAAAATTCAGGGACAATTGGAACTTTAATGGGCTTAATTTGCCCCCTTAATTGTTCCGACAGTCAGAAGCGCGCCCGCTGGCTGAAATTTCACACCAACACGGGATGAGGTCAGGACGCTCGCCCGGCGGTCATCACGCGCTATTTTACGCTTGAGCGGGTCAGGCACATGCCCGCACGCCAAGCTAAAAATTCTGCCCATAGATTTCCGCTTGGCAGCCCGAATCAGTAACAGGAAACCTGGCCGATTGTTTCTTTCCCTCCCCGGCCCCACACCACCCGGCGGGATCTTCCGGTCCCGCTGCAAGTTCAACGGGCTTCTGGCTGGGGCGCCGCCTCCCCCCGCGGCAAGTCCTCCCGGCGACAGGGCTGGAAAATCCCAGCCACCGTCCTTCTGCTCCTGGACAATAACAGTACTCGGCTTAAGATTAGCTAAATCAGCGGGGGCCTCAGGACTGCTGAAGAGAGGGTCCAGCACAGTATAGCTCCAGACTAGTTCCTGATGCAGCAAGGAAGCTCTTCTGAAGCGTAGGGGGATAGTTAAAGTGTCATGAAAGTTGGGTTAGCTGGAGAATGCTATAAATCCAGCCAAAAAAGGATGACATTATAGAAATACTGAAAAGAAAGCTCTTCTGGGACTAGATATTAATGTGCATCTTGGATCAGGAGAGAGGAAGGTGCCTGAGGATTTCCACTGACCCATTCTGCAGCAGATGCAAAAGCACTTAGTATTATCATCAGATTCAACTGTAAAATATCCCATTATCTAGCAGCGCCAAATCCCCCACTACAAACCCATCAGGGACTCTCAGCATTTGAATTAGTATAATATTTGTACTGTGAACTTTACACGCTGGGGACATGACTGACAATGGCAACTCCTCACTTTACCTGTAATCTTTAATAACCATCAGTGAGTGTGGTCCTTTATCACTTATTTTGGAACTGCATTTGAATTCAAGTCTCAAGAGGTAGAATGCAGCGCAGTTGCTTAATTGGATCGTATTCAATTAACTGTATCTTTTCTTCCCATATTCTGAATCCATCTGAAATCCCGACTAATGTTGCCAATGCAAATGTGACAACTGATGGAGTTTTAAACTATATATCATGCAAGCCCACTGTGTGATTTAATTGCACCAAATCTCATGTGATATATATTATTTCACAATCATTTTTGATAATTTCATTGCTGCGGAAATTGGCATTTCACGCGGGTGAAGAAACAAAGAGGTTATTATACGAGTGTGAGAAAGGGATCCAGCATAGGGAGGGTGCCATCTATCGGCCTCGTTTGCAATGCGAGTGGACAAGACAGAAATACTAAAACAGCCCTCACCAGCCCAGAGGTAGCTTAAAACAAGTGTTCTTGCGTGAAGCTCTGTGGATCTTGCATATTTATGTGTCGCCATTTCAACAACAGGGAAATTATTCTATCTGTTGTCTGAACTTGGGCAGTGCAATAATCCATAATGTATTAAGCGACATGGTCAAATTTAGTAACTGGAAAAATTATCATTGCTCCCTTACGAATGATAAGGAGGTGTTGGCAATGCATAAGCAAAAATAGAAGTTAACCAACAGCAAATATGCAGAGTAGTGAAGCTAGAACGATGTGTCAGGTCTTTGAATAAACTAGGGTTTACTTTGCTTGTAGTCTTTCAGCAGAACTCAATAAAACTGCTCAGTTTTGACCTACTGGTGAGAGGGAAAGGGAGGTGGAGAGCCACCTGTTTACTGAAAGGTGTACCCTGCATGGGAAGCCCTCGCTGTTGACCAAGTGCCTAGAGACAAGCAGTCAGGAAGGGTGTGGAAAAAGCAGAGGATGAAAAAAATGACCAGGTGGCGGAAAAGAGCTCACCAGAAGGAAAGAAACACAAATTGACCTCGGGCCAATGCTATTCAGCCGTGGAAAGGGCAGCCACTCACGAATCATGATCCAATTGAATGGTGGAGCAGGCTCGATGGGCTGAATGGCCTACTCCTGTTCCTATGGATCGGCCTCTGCAGCCACAACAGGCAACGATCATTACAGAAGTGGTATACGCCCTGGGAGTAGTCCGTCATCTCTCGAGGCGGACGGAGGCCAATAACCCATAACCCAGCTCGATAGTTAGGTAATATAGGAATTACAAGCAATTATCCATGCTCCGGTGAACCAGAGTACACAGGCAACTCTTCAAAGAAGCCAAGCTGCAGGAAACACATGGACTGGATAGAATGACAATGAAACGTGAAGTGTAGGGGCAAAATTGGAAAAAAACTTTAACACAGCCTGGTATAAATGTGACTAAGGTGCATGCCTCCCCCCCCCTCCCCCACACCTTGGTTTATGAACTGACAAGCATTTGCAGAAATAAAATTGCAGTGAAGTTAACAGAATGGTCAGGAGGTTCCTCAGCGGTTCCATTACAACTCAAGCTCCATAATTAAACATCGGGAAAATCTGGCCAAGTGTTAAGTGAGTGCCAGGAGACAGTGCCTGTGCATACATTTATTTCTAGGAAATAGGTTCCTTTTTATGCAGTCAGAAGTATTCGGAGCCCAAAGCATGTTTGACAGACCACAGTAACTGTGCTTATAAGACCCGCTTGCAGACAATTGCCATCCTGCAAATCAAAAGGCATGGATGAATCATTCCATGAATGAAACATCAAGAATCTGAATGATATGCAGGTTGCCCTGAGTAAAATAGACCCAGCTTCAGAGCACAGGAACCTGCAGAGTGCTTAAACAAGTACAAAAAATACTCACTGTTGCCAAACACAGATGGGTGACCCTAACTTTGATCATGGGCACTGTTGTCTAGACTTTGATGAAGGTTAGCATATGGGTCCATCTGGAAGTACAAGGTCTGATTAGAGACAATCAGCATGGGTTCAGAACAGATAGACTGTGCTGGTCAAATCCACTGGATTCCTTGTGGAGGTTACAGATAAAGCTGAGGTAGTGTATGTTTTCTGCCTGGATTTCAGGATATTTTCACGCTTTCTAACGAACAAACTGATCTACAATTGCAAAATATGATTTGCAACTCAATGGTAGACAACATAAGGATGTTGGAATGTGAGGAGCTGTTTATATTTGGCAAAGACTCAATGGGCAAAATATTGTCCGAAATATCTAAATTGGCCGCAGTGGCCAGTGTGCAATAATCCCATTGGCCAGGCTTGAACAAATAGCAGGGAGAGAGAGACGGCAGATGAAGTTTAAACAGATGAATATGAACGGGTGTGATTAGGCAGAAGAAGTGTGGACGAGCAGCGCAATCAAATTTTAACAAACTTGAGAAAACCAAGTAGGAATGGGATCAGGAAGCGAGGAAAGACATGGCAAAGTTGCACCTGGCATTGGTGAGGTTGGTGAGTGTCATGTTCAGTTCTGGTCTCCATATTATAGGAAAGGTGTAAAAGTTGGAGGGATGTCAGATGAGGGCGATGATTCTTAAATCTAGAGTGGTGAATTATGAGGAACTATTGTCAACTCTTGGGCATTGCTCTGTTGTGAAGTGTAAAATCGAGATGGACATAATAGAAGGATTCAAACTGAATATGGAGAATTTGGATCTGGGAAAATACGCCTGTCATGCATAGAATTCAAAAACTAGGAAAAAAAACTGGTTTAAATTTAAGGATGTTAAAAGAAAATAGAAGAGTTATGGAAGATAAATGCTACAAAATATGTCAACAAAGGATTGGATGAATTGGGGATGGGAACCTGGGTGAGGAGACATAAGAGAGGGGAACAAAGGTAGGAAGGTAAGACAGAAAAGTAGAAAGCAAAAGTGGAGGGCAGAGGGAACAAGGGCTGGCAGCAAATAGGACCATAGTGCCAAAAAAAAATGCGTAAAAATGTTAAAAAGACAAGTCTAAAGGCACTGTATCTGAATGCACAGAGCATTTGCAATAAGGTAGCTGAATTAACAGTGCAAATAGATGTACATGGGTACGATATGATTGCAGTTACGGAGACATGGCTGCAGGGTGACCAAGGCTGGGAACTGAATATCCAAGGGTACTCAATATTTAGGACACACAGGCAAAAAGGAAAAGGAGGTGGTGTGGCATTGTTAGTTAAGGGTAAAATCAGTGTGATAGTGAGAGAGGATATTGGCTCAGAAAATCTAGATGTAGAATCAGTCTGGGTGGAGCTAAAAAGCAACAGGGGTGGAAAACATTAGTGGGAGTTGTCAATAGGCCTCCAAACAGTAGTTATAAGGTAGGGATGGCATTAAGGAAATTAGAGATGCATGTAACAGGGGTGCTAATCATGGTTGGCTTTAATCTACATATAGACTGGGCAAACCAAATCAGCAACAATATTGTGGCGGATGAATTCCTGGAGTGTTTGTGGGATGGTTTTTTAGACCAGTATGTTGAGGAACTGATGAGGGAACAGGCGATGCAAGATTTGGTATTGTGCAATGAAAAGGGTTTAATTAATAATCTTGTTGTGCGGGGTCCTTTAGGGAACAGTGGGCATAACATGATAGAATTCTTCATTAGGATGGAAAGTGAAGTAGTCCAATCTAAAACTAGGGTCCTAAATCTTAAGAAAGGAAACTATGAAGGTTTGAGGCATGTGTTGGCTAAGATGGATTGGGGAACTTCATCAAAAGGCATGATGGTGGATAGACAATGGTTACTATTTAAGGAACAAATGTATGCATTGCAAAATATACATTCCTTTCTGGTGCAAAAACAAAACAGGAAAAGTGGTCCCACCACGGCCAACAAAAGACATACAGTTAGTACTGGATTCAAAGAGGAGTCTTGTAAAGTTGCTGGAAAAAGTAGCAAGCCTGAGGATTGGGAACAGTTTAGAATTCAGCAAAGGAGGACCAAGATTTTGAGTAAGAGGGGGGAAATAGAGTATGAGAGTAAACTTGCAAGGAACATAAAAGTGAACTGTAAAAGCTTCTATAAGTATGTAAAAAGGAAAAGATTAGTGAAGACAAATGTAGGTCCCTTACAGTCCAAAACAGGAGAATTTATAATTGAGAATGAGGACATGGCAGACCAATTAAACAACTACTTTAATTCTGTCTTCACGGAGGAAGACACAAATAACTTCCCAGAAATACTAGGGAGCCAAGGGTCTGGTGAGAAGGAGGAATTGAAGGTAATTAGTATTACTAAAACAATAGTGCTGGAGAAATTAATGGGACTGAAAGCCGATAAATCCCCAGGGTCTGATAATCTACATCCCGGGGGACTAAAGGAGGTGGCCGTGGAAATGGTGGATGTGTTGGTTGTCATCTTCCGATATCCTGCAGATGCTGGAACAGTCCCAGCAGATTGGAGGGTGGTAAATATAACCCCACTATTTAAAAAAAGAGGGAGGGAGAAAACAGGGGATTACAGACCAGTTAGCATTACATCAGTGGTAGGGAAAATGCTGGAGTCTATTATAAAGGATGTGATAACAGGACACATAGAAAACATCAACAGGATTAAACAAAATGAACATAGATTTATGAAAGGGAAATCATGTTTGACAAACCTGAAGTTTTTTGAGGACATAACGAGCAGAATAGACAAGGGAGAACCAGTGGATGTGGTGTATTTGGATTTTCAGAAAGCTTTTGATGAAGTCCCACATAAGAGGTTAGTGTGTAAAATTAAAGCACATGGGATTGGGGGTAATATATTGGCATGGATTGAGAGGCGGTTAGCAGACAGGAACAGAGAGTAGGAATAAATAGGTCTTTTTCAGAGTGGAAGCTGTGACTGGTGGGGTACCGCAGGGATCAGTGCTTGGGTCCCAGCTATTCACAATATATATCAATGATTTGGATGAGGGAACCAAATGTAACATTTCCAAGTTTGCTGATGACATGAAACTTGGTGGGAATGTGAGCGATGAGGAGAGTGTTAAGAGGCTTTAAGACTGATTTAGACAGGTTGAGTGAGGGCAGATGCAGCATAATGTAGGTAAGTGGTAGGAAAAACAGAATGACAGAGTATTATTTAAATGGTGATAGATTGGCAAATGTTAATGTACAAAGGGATTGGGTGTCCTTGTACACCAGTCACTGAAAGCAAGCATGCAGGTGCAGCAAGCAGTTAAGAAGGCAAATGGTATGTTGGCCTTCATTGTAAGAGAACTTGCATACAGGAGCAAGGATGGCTTACTGCAGCTGTACAGGGCCTTGGTGAGATCACACCTGGAGTACTGTGTGCAGTTTTGGTCTCCTTACCTAAGAAAGGATATACTTGCCATAGAGGGAGTGCAGTGAAGGTTCACCAGACTGATTCCTGGGATGGTAGGATTGTCGTATGAGGTTAAATTAGGTCTGTATTCACTGGAGTTTAGAAGAATGAGAGGGGATCTCATTGAAACATAAAATTCTAACAGGGCTGGACAGACTGGATGCAGGGATGATATTCCCACTGGCTGGGGGGTCCAGAACAAGGGGTCACAGTCTCAGGATACGGGGTAGGGCATTTAAGATCGAGATGAGGAGAAACTTCTTCTCTTAATGTGGTGAACCTAAGGAATTCTCTACCACAGAGGCTGTGGAGGACAAGTCACTGAATATATTTAAGAAGGAAATAGATAGATTTCTGGACTCTAAATGCATCAAGGGGTATGGGGAGAGTGTGGGAGTACGGCGTTGAGATAGAGGATCAGCCATGATCATATTGAATGGCGGAGCAGACTGGAAGGGCTGAATGACCAAATCCTGCTCCTATTTTCTATGTTTCTATTAATAAAGGGTTTATTGGTTCCAGCATTACAGTAATAAAAAAGGTAAGAGACTGAGAGATGGGCTAGATAAACCATTGATCTTCTAGCCAACATATTAATGGTATGCAAAATGGACTAGCCATAGACCGGAATCTTATGACCCCACAGATTGGAGTACTGTCAGACTGACCAAAGTCTGTGAGGGCCTTCCAAAGGACCTGTGATCCATTGACTGGCCCATGAAGTGACATATAGTTGTAGAGTGACACACGTACATCTCTGTCACCAACACAGCACGTTGGAACGTCAAACATAAGAAAGAAGCTTTTATATTTTTTCCTGTACCTTCTTGATAGAAAGAACAAAGGAGATACTTGTATTTACGTAGCACCTTTCACGATCTAAGGACATTCCAAAGCATTTTGAAGTCAATGAAGTATATTTGAAATGCAGTCACTGTGGTAATGTAGCAAAAATCAATTTGTGCAATCAAGATCCCAAAACAACAGTGTACTAATGATCAAGTATTAGATGAGGGGTAAATGTTGACCAGGACACAATTATTTTTTGAGGAACACAGTTCCTCTACTTACAATTCTACAGACCTACCTATGGGCTTCTGATACAAACCTAAACTATACAGCAAGCAATTTTCAAGAGCATCTTAACATTTGCAGGGATGTCCGCATACAGGATAGATGCTGTCAGTTCTCTCTCAGCTTCCTATTACCATCTTCTTTATTCCAACAGCATGATAAAGAGCTCACGATCTGCGGGCAAATCTGGAGCAAGCCCGTATCCTATCACAGTGGCATACTGTACAATGGAAAATCCTATATCAAACATAGAATAAATAGTCATCGTAACCAATACAGTTTATCTTGCTGACTTCAGAGACATGTTCATAACTAAAATGTCTATTGACCTTTCACACTCAAGAGACATCAGCCATATTCAGTGAGGCACATAGTATATAGTACTTTCACGGCAAGTCAATGCTTCAGTATGTCACAGTGAAACATTCTGACACTTTTTTCAATCTTCATTTTGAGCAGAATAACCATAACTTCACACAAATACCTGACAGTGATGTAGTACATATTTTTAAAAATTCATCTTTTGAATCTGATTTTTTTTTTTCTTAAAGCTCTGGCTATATTTCCCTGCAGATGCCGCTCAATCCAACGCAATCACCTTCAGCCAGGGAACCCTGATTATCTGGGCCAAAGGCTTTGACACAATCACTTTGCTCCAGGATCAGTCAATAGAAGACGTGAAGCAAGTGAACTGGCTGTGTCAATCGAAGCCTTCCATCTAGTGCCTTGAACAGGTGCTGACAAGCTGACTCTAAACAGCAGCAGGTACGCTTAAGTGATCGGCAGTCCTATGTCTCAAATGTCTAAATACACTAATATCTCTATAAGATACACCGTGCCTGCCCTCAGTAAAGAACATTGTTGTGAAGCCAGGCTTTATATCGAAAATGACTTTATGTATTTACTGGCCGAAAACCACTGGGGGAGGTTTGAAAAGACTAAAACAGCAGCTACGATGGTGACCAAGAATCAGGTGACTTTTGTCATTCCTACACAGACTCAGGTCTCTGGAATTAAATAACCTGGAATGGACATGCTGAGGTAAAACCACTTGTTTTTTTTTAACTTGCACCCATTGCCTGTGTATTTACCAAAATTCAAAGTCCATGGACTCCTCAATACAATGTCTCCAAGCTTGACACTTAGAAAAGCAAGCTGCAGAGAAACCAGTTTATCATAGGCAGGTGTGAACAGCTAGTCCATTGTGTCGAGCTGGCTTCTAACTTCGAATCATGGATAATAGAATGGATGGATAATAGTGGATAATAGAAGTATTGATCACCTGGTCAAATGATCAAAACTGACTCCAAATAACGAATATTATTATTCCAAGAACCAGAGAGAAACAAGCCAGTCTGGAAACAGACAGAACAGAAGGTCCCCCAATGGACACTCTCTCTCTCTCTCCACCCATTGTGTAAGCTACAGCTCTGTCTGCTGTTTAACTATTCATGTGCTGCAGGCAGAGGTTTTGGAAGAAAAGATAAATCGATCATCAACACCTTTAAACTGCCTTGACACCAAATCCTGAGGGGCCACTGACCCCAGCCTGAAGTCATCCAATACATCAAGCCAGGAGGTCCTCATAACTTTCATTTTTATTGGACTTTAGAATATCACCTAATCTATCCTCCCTCTTTATAAACTATTTTGTGTGAGTGAACCTGAGTGCGTGTGTGAAAGTTGGAGCATGTTTATTATTTTTACTTTGATCAGCTTAAGTACAGTAAAAATGATCCTCTTTTCTTTTTAAAAACTCTTTGCCCACACACTTAACCGATCTATATCCCTCTGTAGTCTCCTTACGTCCTCTTCACAACCTACTTTCCTACCTATTTTTGAGTCATCAGCGAATATTGCAACCTTCCCCTCAGTCCCTTCATTCAAGTCATTTACATAAATTGTAAACAGTTGAGGTCCCAGCACTGATCCCTGTGGCACACCACTCGTTACATCTTGCCAACCAGAAAAAGACTGATTTATGCCTATTCTCTGTTTCCAGTTAGCTAGCCAATCTGTTATCCATGCCAATATGTTACCCCCTACTCCATAAGCTTTTATTTTCTGCAATAACCTTTGATGTGGCACTTTATCAAATGCCTTCTGGAAATCTAAGCACAGTACATCCACTGGTTCCCCTTTATCCGCATATGTTACTTCTACAAAGAAAGGGGGAGATGGTGACGTAGTGGTAACATCACTGGATTAATAACCCAGACTCCCAAGCTAATGTTCTGGGGACATGTGTTCAAATGCCAGCAAAGCAGTGGTGGATTTTAAATTTAATTAATAAATCCATGAAATTGTCATTGAAAAATCCATCTGGTTCACTAATGTCTTAAAGGGGAGGCAACTGTCAACCTTACCTGGCCTGCCCTCCATTTGACTCCAGATCCACAGCAATGTAGCTGACTCTTAACTGCCCTCTGAAATGCAAGCTCCTCAGCTCTAGGGCACTTAGAGATGGGCAACAAATGCTGGCCTTGCCACTGACACCCACATCCCATGAAAGAAGAAATAAAAAAGAAGCTTGAACTCCCCGAGTGACCTGTAGCATGCATTCTTATCCCAGCTATCATTCCCCTTTGCAGGATTCTCCCTTTTTATAGACTTCACAATGCTCGGAAACTTCAAACCTGCAATGGGGGGAAGGTTAGGAGTGAATGAATGAGTGAAACAAACTGAGTTTTGGCTTTTCCAATTTTGATGAAACTTGTCTGTTGAAAACCCCTTACCCCGCACCCTAAAAGGAATGGGAGAAATTGATTTTTAACTAACCAAACAGACTTGAGGGGCTGAATTCCTCTCTGCAATCCCCACCTAAAATCATTGGCATAGCTGCAGTAAATGAAGGAAAGTTTGGGCAGTAAGACCTCCAACCGCTTCACAGCTTGACCTGATGACTGAGATAATCGTTGGCCTCTCCTCCAAGTCAAATGAGACCACGGCAAGTATACAGGACCCTTTGGAAGCTTTTGAACACAACAGACATTCCTTGCAATCTCAGCAAACTTTGGCTAACCACCACCTCCCTGTCCCTTCACATTCCCTGTGGCTTCAATTCATTTGATTCCTGTAGTTCATGCTGCGAATTTCTCAGTTCTTATTAAGGGAGTCTTAAGATTGCTTTGAACCTCCCCAGTCTCCCTTGAAATATCACACTTTTATCAGGCCTCAATGTGCTTCAGGGAGCTGCATCCAGCAAGTGCAAAGTCTGGCTGACCAAGGTGGGCTCTCAGTGGTGAGCAGGCTCACTGTGTTCAACTTTGCATAAAGATTAAACATTACTGGCAAAACTGTTGCTTCAAGCACGTCTCAAGCCTAAGCATTGTCCAAGATTATCATTCTGAACATTCATATGACAGATAGAAATGAGAGGGCAATTCATAAATATGGAATATCAAAGGTTTGACGTGTCAATGTGTATGATGAGTGAGTCAGTGTAGGTACAATTGTAGCCCAGCTGAATACAATGAAATAATTAACGATTTAATTAACAAACTTGAATTTCAAGCCATTTTAAATTCATTGGCACTTAGCTCTAAGACCCATTTCTGTTTTTGATAAATAACAGTGCAAATTGCTCCTCTAACCTGGATACAGGGGCAAAGGCTAATCAAGCCACCCAGTAGCTGGTTCCTTTGAAATTTCTCTCCGGATAGTTAATGCTCGTTCATACGCAGCTTTGTCTGGGAAAGCTTACGAGTGGATGTCTTGAGGCCAAAAGAATCTCAACAGACTCTCAAACTTTGAATGTGAGGATGGATGTAATCGCCTCTTGGCACAGTTTCTTGTGCTATTTGTAGTTCATTTCTTTTTCTTGGACAATGAATCATACAGTGCAGCAAAGACTATTCGGCCCATCATGTCCGGGCCGCTCTTTTAAAGAGCTGTTTAAGTGGGCTCACTGCCTTTTCCACATAGCCCTGCAAAACCTTTTCCCTTCAAGTATCTATCCAATTACCTTTTGAAAGCTATTGCTAAAACTGCTTCCGTCATCCTTTCAGGCAATGCTTTCTAGATGATAACAACTCATTTTGTAGAAAAAAATTGCATGTTAAATTACATAAGTGCACATTAAAAACTAGACAGGTAAACCAATAAAATTAGTGCTGAAAAGGGACACTTTTTTTTAAAAGAATTTATGGGATGTGGGCTTCGCTGGCTGGGCCAGCATTTATTGCCTGTCCCTAGTTGCCCTTGAGAAGGTGGTGGTGAGCTGCCTTCTTGAATTGCTGCAGTCCATGTGGTGGAGGTACACCCACATGGGAGGGAGTTCCAGAGTTTTGACCCAGTGACAGTGAAGGAATGACGATATATTTCCAAGTCAGGATGGTGAGTGTCTTGGAGGGGAACTTCCAGGTGATGGTGTTCCTATTTATCAGCTGCCCTTGTCCTTCAAGATGGTAGTGGTCGTGGGTTTGGAAGGTGCTGTCTAAGGAACCTTGGTGAATTCCTGCAGTATATCTTGTAGATAGTACCACTGCTGCTACTGTGCATAGGTGGTGGAGGGAGTGAATGTTTGTAGATGGGGTGCCAATCAAGCAGGCTGCTTTGTCCTGGGTAGTGTTAAGCTTCTTGAGTGTTGTTGGAGCTGCACTCATCCAGGCAAGTGGAGAATATTCCATCACACTCCTGATTTGTGCCTTGTAGATGGTGGACAGGCTTTGGGGAGTCATGAGGTGAGTTACACATCGCAGGATTCCTAGCCTCTGACTTGCTCTTGTAGCCACAGTATTTATATGGCTAGTCCAGTTCAGTTTCTGGTCAATGGTGACCCCCAGAATGTTGATAGTGAGTAATTCAGTGATGGTAATGCCATTGAACATCGGTGGTTGATGGTTGGATTCTCTCCTGTTGGAGATGGTCATTGCCTGGCACTTGTGTGGCACGAATGTTATTTGCCACTTGTCAGCCCAATCCTGGATATTGTCCAGGTCTTGCTGCATTTGGACATGGACTGCTTCAGTATCTGAGGAGTTGCGAATGGTGCTGAACATTGTGCAATCATCAGTGAACATCCCCACTTTTGACCTTATGATGGAAGGAAGGTCATTGATGAAGCAGCTGAAGATGGTTGGGCCGAGGACACTACCCTGAGGAACTCCTGCAGTGATGTCCTGGTGCGGAGATGACTGACCTCCAACAACCACAACCATCTTCCTTTGCGCTGGGTATGACTCCAACCAGCGGAGAGTTTTCCCTCTGATTCCCATTGACTTCAGTTTTGCTAAGGCTTCTTGATGCCACACTCGGTCAAATGCTCCTTGATGTCAAGGGCAGTCACTCTCACCTCACCTCAGAGTTCAGCTCTTTTGTCCATGTTTGAACCAAGGCTGTAAGGGGGTCAGGAGCTGAGTGGCCCTGGCAGACCCCAAACTGGGCATCAGTGAGCAGGTTATTGCTAAGCAAGTGCCGCTTGATAGCACTGTTGATGACCCCTTCCATTACTTTACTGATGACGGAGAGTAGACTGATGGAGCGGTAATTGCCTGGGTTGGATTTGTCCTGCTTTTTGTGTACAGGACATACCTGGTCAATTTTCCACACAGCCGGGTAGATGCCAGTGCTGTAGCTATGCTGGGACAGCTTGGCTAGGCGTGCGGCAAGTTCTTGGGCACAAGTCTTCAGTACTATTGCCGGAATATTGTCAGGGCCCATAGCCTTTTCAGTATCCAGTGCCTCCAGCTGTTTCTCAATATCATGTGGAGTGGATCGAATTGGCTGAAGACTGGCATCTGTGATGCTGGGGACCTCCGGAGGAGGCTGAGATGGATCATCCACTTGGCACTTCTGGCTGAGGATTGTTGCAAATGCTTCAGCCTTATCTTTTGCACTGATGTGCTGGGCTCCCCCATCATTGAGGATGGGGATATTTGTGGAACTTTCTCCTCCAGCGAGTTGTTTAATTGTCCACCACCATTCACGACTGGATGTGGCAGGACTGCAAAGCTTAGATCTGATCCATTGGTTGTGAGGTTGCTTAGCTCTGTCTATCACTTTCTGCTTATGCTGTTTGGCACACAAGTAGCCCTGTGTTATAGTTTCACCAGGTTGCCAAAGCTTTTCATCTTGCACTCATCAGGACAAATGCAAGAATGCCAAATTTCAAATGATCACAACAATTTATATTACTGTAGAACAGAGTGCCAATTAGTTCCCATGTCAACTCTGATTGGCCAAGTTATTGCCATGGAGAAAGCAACAGGAAACTATAAGTGCCCAGGTAATTCAAAAAAGGCACAAGGCTTGAACTTATTCCTTTTGTTGCAGAGAATGGATACCTGCATATGAATGTATGTCGCTTCTAGCAAGTGTAAATGAACCATGTTATGAGCTCCACTGGTTATCTTAAATTGGTTGTACGTGTAGCTGTTGGCTCACTCAGGGTTGTTCAGCAAGTGTTGACCAATCACAGAATCACATCTAACAGTAGATGTTTTGTCTTGAGTTTTGTCAATGTGGGCTTCCTTTCCTCACTAAGATTCCTCTTTGAATTGTGCTTGCACTCAATCCTATGCACAGTGTGTTAATGTAACACATCTGTAAGACCACAACCAGGAACAGTCAATTTACCGGCCAGAAGCATTAGTAGAAAATATCCCTGCTTCTTTGTACTGCATTCTAAACAAGAGTTCTTCTGAAATATAAAGTAGACGAGGGCATAACACTGACTTTTTGTGATCTGCCTTTTAGCTTTGACTTCATAAAGAACTCAAATGTTTGAAGAGAGGGGTTTGCAATTAGCATTAGAACGAGACACATAAGGGCAAGGTTAGCATGCGTTTTGAAGTAAAATGTTATTTGACTGTGGAATGCACTATCAGAGAAGGTAATTATTGAAACAAAGTCAATCACAACATGAGTAAATTAGATAAATATTTGAAGGAGAAAATTATTCAACATAATGGGGAAAATTCATATCAAAGCGATTCAAAAAGTGCAATTGTACTTGCACCACCACAATGGATCAAATCCACTGTAATTTAATTCTTTATTTTCCAAAAAAAAAATATAAACGACCCACAGATAAATAAGAGGCTGTCTCGCTGGCCTTTATTCTACTTGTTTTAAAATTTCTGTTTTTAAAATGAGCAAAAATACCTGAAATGGAGAACATGTCTGGCTAATTCATGATGTGACTTTAATGATGTGACTTGTCATTCTACACATACGGCACTATGGGGGCTGGTTAGCTTAGATGGCTAGCATGTGCTTCAGAACAATGCCAACAGCACAGGTTTGATTCCCATTCTGGCTGAGGCAGACTTGGGACCTGCCTCCTCACCCTGGCTGAGAGTGGAAGGCAATGGCAAACCATCACTGACAGAAACAGCCAAGGAAATAGCTCAGGATAAAGCACGAGCAGAGAATGATCCAAGGATCTGCCTTTGAGCAGATGACATGGCACATATCTCATAACTACACCTTTCCCTGTAAGAGGTCTGGGCCATCGATTCCTTCATGACTATCTTTGTGATGAACTTCAGGCTGACTGTATTATATTTTATATGAGTTTAGATAGACGGGGTAAATGCTATTGAAAAAGAAAATCTGTACATTTCCTTGACCCAGCAGCATCTCTTGATGATATCAATCCTGGCTGTGGTGACCAAGACATGTAACAAACAGGCTGCATCATCAGTGGCAATGGGAGATGTCTGGCGTCATGGATTTCCTTTGTATCAACACCTCTGTTTAGAGATTAATTAAGTCAAAAGTTGCTTAACAGCTAGGACTGGCTGTTTTAAATGTTAATGTATCTGAGTTGCCAGGCAACCGATGAATTAGATAACACTGATTGCTGAACCATGAAAGCAAGATGTTTGCAGGAAGACTGAATAGCCAGATATTAACTCCCCACCTTACAGATTTTAACAGCTGACTTCAAAGACATGGATATCATGACATTAAAACACAGCTTGGGTTAGAGATTTATTTTGTATAAATTTTGGTACTTGGATTTCATGTCCTGAAACTAATCAAGCTGTGCAAGGAATATCTAAAAGGACCTGGACAACATTCAGGCTGGGGCTGATACCAGGCAATTAATATTCATGCTACACAAGATGGTCATAAGTAATGGCCATCTCCAACGAGAGAGAATCCAATCCCCTTGACATTCAGCGGCATTACCATTGCTGAATCCCCCACCATCAATATCCTAGAAGTCACCATGAACTAGAAACTGAACTGGACCAGCCACATAAATACCGAGCTACAAGAGCAGGTCGGAGGTTAGGTGTTCTGCAGCGAGTAGCTCCCCTCATGACTCTCCATTTTTCTGATCCACAAGGCACAAATCAGGAGTGTGATGGAATACTCTGCACTTGCCAGGCTTGGTGCAGCTCTAATAACACTCACAGAATCCGGCTCCATACCAGCCAGCGCAAAGCAATTCCTTAATCGACACCCCTTCCACCACCTTAAACATTAATCCCCTCCGCCATTTGCTCCCGGTGGCTGCAGTGTGTGCCATTTGCAAGATGTACTGCAGCAACTTGTAGAGGATTCTTTAACAGCACCTTCCAAACTCATAGCATCTAACGCCTGGTAGGACAAGGGCAGCAGGCATATAGGAACTCAACCACCTGCAAATTACCCTTCAAGATACACACCATCCTGACTTGGAACTATATCGGCCATTCCTTCACTGTCGCTGGGTCAAAATCCTGGAACTCCCTCCCTAACAGCACTGTGGGTGTACCTACACCACATGGACTGCAGCGGTTCAAGAAGACGGCTCATCACCACCTTCGCAAGGGCAATTAGGGATGGGTGATAAATGTTGGTCTACCAACATCGCCCATTGATGAATAAACAAAAGAAAGAAATTCTAAAATTTTAAGCCCTTGTGGATTTATTTTTTTCTTGGGAAGTGGTGACGGGGGCAAAACATCATTTATTTCCTTTCCCTGGTGGCCATGAGAAGCTGGTGGTGAGCCTTCACCTTGAACAACTGCTGCCCTTTGTTAAGCAGCAGCTTCTAAGGCTGACCCAGGGACAATGAAAGAACAATTTTGTACGTCCAAGTCAAGATGGTGTGTGACTTGAGATGATGGCATTCCTAAAATACTGTTCTTGCTCTTCTGGGCAGGAGAGAGTGGGACATGAGCATTACTGCCAAGATCAGCATTTACTGCCCTTCAGCAGATGGTGATGATAAAACCTTTGCAAGAACTGAGTGGCTCGCTCAGCCATTCCAGGGGACAGTTAAGAGTCAACCACATTGCTGCAGGTCTGGATTCACATACAGGCCAGACCAGCTACAAACAGTAGATTTCCTTTCCTAAAGGGCATTAGTCAACTAGATGGATTTTCCAAAAGGGCATTAGTCAACTAGATGGATTTTCCCAAAGGGTATTTGTCAACTAGATGGAGTAGTTTACTAGTTTTTAAATTCCAGGTTAGTTAACTAACTACATTTAAATTCCCCTCAGCTGCTGTGGCAGGATTTGAACTCATGTCTAGGTCTTTGGGACACTCATCCAGTGACATACTGTACTCCATGCCCGGGGGAGAGAGATCCTGTTGAAGTAATCTTGGGGGTAGATGCAGTGCTTCCTGTATGTTGTACAATGGCAGTGGTGAGAGTTGATATTGATTCGAATGGCAGGGACACCTGAACAGTATTGAGTTTCTGGATTTTGTTGGGATTGCAATCATACTGGTGAGTAGTGAGAAGGTTTTCTGGATTTAGATGGCACTACATTTATCATAAAGTGCCCAGTCTTTGACCTAGTTTGCTAGCAACAGTGTTGATATAGCTAGTCCAGCTTAGCTCCTGATCAATGGTGACATCGCCACGTTGATGATCAATGATGGTGGTGCCATGAAAGGTCAAGGTGGGGGCACGGGCTGGAATTTCTCATGTTTGAGGTGGCCATCATTGACAAGACATCAAAAGTAGTTGATGTAGTTTATATGGATTTCAGCAAAGCCTTTGACAAGGTCCCACATTGGGAGACTTATAAAGAAGGCAAATGCACATGGGATACAGGGTAATTTGATAAGATGGGTTCAAAATTGGCTCAGTTGTAGGAGACAGAGGGTGATGTCAGAAGGATGCTATAGTGACTGGAAGCCAGTGTTCAGTGGCGTGCCACTGGGACCTGTGCTAGGTCCCCTTTTATTCATAATTTATATAAATGACATAGATGACTATGTGGGGGGTAGGATTAGTAAGTTTGCGGATGACACAAAGATTGACCGGGTGGTTAATGGTGAGGTTGAGTGTCTTGGGCTACAGGAAGATATAGACGGGATGGTCAAATGGGCAGATAAGTGGCAGATGGAATTTAACCCTGAAAAGTGTGAGGTGATACACTTTGGAAGGAGTAATTTGACAAGGAAGTATTCAATAAATGGCATGACACTAGGAAGTTCTGAGGAACAAAGGGACCTTCAGATCTCTGAAGGCGGAGGGGCATGTTAGTGGGATGGTGAAAAAGGCATGTGGGCCACGTGCCTTTATCAATCGAGGCATAGATTACAAAAGTAGTGAGGTCATATTGGAGTTGTATAGAACCTTGGTGAGGCCACAGCTGGAGTACTGTGTGCAGTTCTGGTCACCACATTACAGGAAGGATGTGATTGCACTGGAGGGGATGCAGAGGAGATTCACCAGGGTGTTGCCTGGGATGAAACATTTAAGTTATGAAGAGAGGTTGGATAGACTTGGGTTGTTTTCGTTGGAGCAGAGAAGACTGAGGGGCAACCTGATCGAGGTGTACAAGATCGTGAGGGGCATGGACAGGGTGGATAGGGAGCAGCTGTTCCCCTTAGTTGAAGGGTCAGTCACAAGGGGACACAAGTTCAAGATGAGGGGCAGGACATTTAGGGGGGATGTGAGGAAAAACTTTTTTACCCAGAGGGTGGTGACGGTCTGGAATGCGCTGCCTGGGAGGGTGGTGGAGGTGGGTTGCCTCACTTCCTTTAAAAAGTACCTGGATGAGCACTTGGCACATCATAACATTCAAGGCTATAGGCCAAGTGCTGGTAAATGGGATTAGGTAGATAGGTCAGGTGTTTCTCATGTGTCGGTGCAGACTCGATGGGCTGAAGGGCCTCTTCTGCATTCTGTGATTCTGTGAAAAGCGTTTCAGCTTCTATCATATGTGCTCTACACTTCATTTGAACTCATAAATAAATATATCAAATAAATATCAAAGCTCAGCCTAACAAAGTCATCATTGTGTGGAATATTGTTGCAGTAAAATGCAACATGTCAGAAGCAGTGCCTACTCTGTCAGCCCAAGTCTGATTGTTCGCCAACTCTAGGCTGGAATGGGCTACTTCAGTATCAGAAAGGTTAATGGAGCTGGGCACTGTAGAATCATCAGCAAACAGCCCCTTCCCTGACCATATGACAGAAGAATGGTCACTAATGAGGCAGCTGAAGATTGTTGGCTGCCATTATCTTCATAGCTTTGAGAATTATACTTTCAATAACTTGATGCCCCTCTGTTTAATCAACCTATAAATAAATCTGAATAGTGATTTTACCTTGTGCCCAGTGGACTCACAATATAGGGCGGAATTTTCCGTGCCCGCAGGCATCGGGCATGTTTGGCGGCATGATTGAACAATACAGCGAGAAGGCCAAAAATCGGTTTCTCGATGCCGTGAAACCAGTTTGCAATTGTTTGCTCTGCCCGTCAATGGCGGGCCGCATTTCCCTCCGCTCGGACTTTGGGAACCCCAATGTGATACATCTGCGTAAGCCCAGCCCATCGGAGTCATTCCACCTCCCCACTCCCTGCTGGATCACTGACCCACGTCAGTGCGATTGCAAGCTGGCGCAGAGCACGCCCTGACAAGCGTGTCATTCAGAAATCGGGACTTACCGTCAGGGCCTTGCTCACATCGCGGACATCCAAGGAGCAGAAGATGCTGGAGCCCGACAGCTACAGGACCCTGGAGGAACATCCCTGGCTGGGTGGGTGGATTCTCCTGGATATGGCTCTGCTGCAAAGCAGCTCATGGAAGGTGGATAGTCACTGTCGAGGGTCTGCTCACAATGGATGATGGTCGAGGGGGCGGAGAGGAAGGTCCAGCTGTGTTTGGGAGAGGAAGATGTCCAGGGGTGGGTTGGGTGGGGTGGGGGGGATGGGGGTTGGGGGAGGGGAGAGGAAGGTCTGGCATTGAATGGGAGAGGAGATGGTGTGAGGATGGGGTGAGGTTAGGAAGGGGGAACAAAGGTATCGGGGGGGTGGTGAGGTTGTGGGGAGGGACTACAGGAGGTAATGGGGGAGAAGATAGCAACTGGGGAGGTATGTTTAAGGGAAAGAGTCTGGCGCCTGATGCAGCACCTGATCTCGCCCACCACAACTCTTGTTTCACTTTCGAATAGGCAAGCATGGTCCTTCAAAGTTGTTTCCTGTGCTCCTCTCATCCTTTCTCCTCCCCCCATCGCCCATTTCTTCTCCCCCATCACTGTTGACACCCCTGGCATCACCTCCCATCTCCCTCCATGACCCACCAGCTATAACCCTTTTCTTTTGGGGGTGCCCAGGTAAACGTGCACATTCCCTTCCTTCCCAAAAATCCCACTCCCACCCTCCCCGACCTCCTCCTTCCCACCCGCAGGGTCCGACTCTCCCTCCGAGTCCCTGGAAGGTGATGCCAGGGGTGTTGATAGTGTTGGGGGAGAAGAAATGGGTGACTGGGGGGAGGAGAAAGGATGGGGGGAGTGCAGGACCATGCTTGCCAAATCGAAAGTGAAACGAGATCAGGTGCTGCATGGGAGTGTGATCAATGGGTGAGCGGAGATGGCCAACAAAGCGAACACTAGGAGGCAGCATTGAGAATGCTCAGGACATTGAGATGTGTGTGATGCGGGAAGGATCCGCGTGCGTGGGAGAGAGGCTTGTACGAGGGTCCGAAAGGCCCTCCCACACACACTTCTCCCTCCAGAATCACTCCTGGGCCAGCTGCGTGCATGTGAACTGTTAGTTGTGGGGTGGGGAGGTGATGCCGTGGGAGGACTCGCAAAGTCTGTCAATGAACCTGAAAGAAACCATTACACATTATTCAGTGAAAATGAATATATCTCCAGATTGCGAAGTGACAAAGTGTGTTCACTGGTGCAACCAACTGTGACCAGAATTTCTTAACTTTTGAATGCCTCAGACTTCTAGGTGCTGCCCTGACATCCGCAGCAGGGGTGGAGACAGCCTGTGCAATGGTTGGACCTGTTGCCTCTGATGCCTTCATCCTCTGGAGAACTGAGGCCTTGGGGCCCCGGTTTGCTTTGGTTGTCCTCCTGTGGGCCAGCTGCTCCCTCTGCGGTGACAGAGGACGAGGTTGAGGGGGTCACAGGCAAAGGGGATGTGGAAGGGGAGCAGGCAGTCTCTGAGATTCCTGAGTGGATGACCCAGGGGTGTCCAGCTGCCACTCCTCCTCCCTGCGGGTGCCCAAGGGCCCCATCCTAACTCCTTGAGGGGGAGGAGCACCTGGAGGGACGACGAGATGCCCCATTTCCCTCTCGCATTGTCACTGCAGGAACTCACCCGTGTCAACCGCAATGCAGCACAGGTCTGTGCACATCTCCGTGTTCTGCTGGACCAGGGTCTCCATGGTGTATGCCATCCTCTCCATGGAGACTTCCTTACGCGTACATGTGGGCATCACTTGATCAGAGAGCAGGCAGACACACTCCTCCAACTCGCGTGCCATTATGTTGAGGGCTTCCAGCAGCTCTGAGTGATGTTCCCTCGTCTTGTGCTGACTCTCCACGATGAGTTGGGAGGCCGAATCCAGAGGCTCATCATCGGACTCGGACCTCACAGCTGCCTCTTCCCCAGCAGTCCTCTGAGAGCCGGAGAGCTCAGCTGAACCTGCTTCCTCCTGCTGGGGACATATGTCCGTGTGGTGTCCACCAGATTGTGTACTCAAATTGAGAGCGTTACATAACCGGACGACCATATTGATTCTGCTCGTACCGTGAGAGACTGGGTTTAGTACATTTGCAAGCATATAGTTTGATTTTTAACGGGCAGACATATTATTTCTTTGGGTACTTATATATCGCCAGGACTTAATCGGATATTGCTTTTTACTGCAACAATATTCCACACAATGATGACTTTGTGAGCATGAGCTTTGATATTTATTTTATATATTTATATAATATATATGGAACCTGAGACAGCTCTAGATCTAGGTCCCACCAAGGTGTGTGTCTCTGCGCTGGTGGAGGGTGTGGGTAAGCGCTGTGAATGGTCTTCCAGGCTGTTTATTTCCAGATCTCCAGTGGAGGACGTGTCCTCTTGGCTGGAGGTGAGGATGTGGGTGGAGCTGAGGGACTGGCTGGCTGAGGGTGTCGGTCGCTTGGCAGAGCTCCCTGTGGATTATAGTAGAGATAATTAGTGCCTGGCAGCAGAGTCAAAAGCAGGAGAGACAGACACTCACAGATGCACTGAAAGAGGGATGATGTGGTGCAGGATCCTCATGAGGGTGTTCACCGCTGACTTCACTGTCACCGCAGGCAGGGTCCATGTCCTCACCAGTCAGCGCAATGGCACACTCCCCAAAGTGAGTGAGGGGCCTAAGGTGGGCAACTCCACCCCCCCCGTCTGGGACCTCTCCCTGCTGATGTGAGCCAGCTTCTCCTGCATGGAAACAGATGGAGAGAGTGTGAGCAGGACACATGGCACTGAGTGGAATGTTTGTGTGGTGAGCGGAGCCATGGACAGGATGAGGATGCGAGTTCCAGAGGATATGAGCCTGATGGAGATGTGAGGGTGTGGGTGAGAGTTAGTGGTGTTTTCCCTTGAGGTGTGAGATCCCTGTGGATGTGTGATGGGTTTGTGAGTGTGTGAGTTGAGAGTGATGAGGTGGTTGACTTACCCTGGCAGAACGGATGAGACCATTCATCCTGTTGCAGTACCGGGGATGACCTGTTTTACAGGACATTGGCACTGACCAACACTGCCACCAGCTCCCATGCTGGCCTGGTGATGCAGCTGCCTATCCTGCAGCCAGAGTAGGCCTCCACTGCATCCAAAAGGCACACGAGGGATGAGTCATTAAACCTGGGAGCTGCAGACTTCATACTTTCTGGGGCCATGTCTTCTGTGCAGCAGTCGGGGGCTGGGAGCACTGAGAGGTGTGTGAGCGGCTGGACTTTAAATATGGCGCGAGGGAGTGGCGAGGGAAGGGTGAGGGAGCGGCGAGGGAGGGGCGAGGGGGGGCAAGGGAGTGGCGAGGGGGGGCAAGGGAGTGGCGAGGGAGCGGCGAGGGAGGGGCGAGGGAGGGGCGAGGGAGTGGCGAGGGGGGCAAGGGAGTGGCGAGGGAGCGGCGAGGGAGCGGCGAGGGAGGGGCGAGGGAGCGGCGAGGGAGGGGCGAGGGAGGGGTGAGGGAGCGGCGAGGGAGGGGTGAGGGAGAGGCAAGGGAGGGGCGAGGGAGTGGCGAGGGAGGGGCGAGGGAGGGGGCGAGGTGACAGTGAGAGCCCGCCCGCCATCGAAGCGACGGGAATGCAAGAGTAACGAGGCGGGATCGGGACGATACGGCGCGAAAACCCGGCATTGCGGCCAGCGGGAAAAACATTCCTTTCCCACCCGCTCCCGCACTTAGTGCAAAACTGAGACGATTCCGTCCACGGCCTTTTCCAGCTCGAAAGCAGGAAGAGGATACGGCGATCGTCACACTTAATCTCCTAATCGCCAACAGTGTTTACAAACTCCAGTTTCCAGACTGACTCCTTATACAACCCAGACCTAACCAGAAGCCAAATAAATAACGTTCAGGGGCAACTTCTCGAAAGGATGTACTCAAATTGAGAGCATTACATAACCGGACGACTATATTGATTCTGCTCATACCGTGAGAGACTGGGTTTAGTACATTTGCAAGCATATAGTTTGATTTTTAACGGGCAGACATATTATTTCTTTGGGTACTTATATATCGCCAGGACTTAATCGGATATTGCTTTTTACTGCAACAATATTCCACACAATGATGACTTTGTGAGCATGAGCTTTGATATTTATTTTATATATTTATTTATGAGTTCCAATGAAGTGCAGAGTGGATGCGATAGAAGCTGAAACCCTTTTGATGTCTGAAAACGCTGACTGCTCTTTCAGCCCGACTCAAAAATCATCAAAGGGGCATTTATCTTTTCTTGCTGGAGAGGTCTGAGAGCTTTATTTGCACTGGAAGATCCGGGAACAGAGCAGGAACCTTTGAGGATTTCATTATCAAAGCACCTGCTTCACTTGAATCAAAATTAAATCATACGGCTGTGTAGCTAGCTTTAAAGTCGCCCAATACCGAGCTGATGGGGGTGACGGGGGGAGCGGTGGGGGAGCACTACAGAAGACGAGCTTTAAACAAGAGTAGGGTTTTTTTTTTAAGAGCAGCAGGCAAGTAGTTTTGGCTTGGCAAGCTGTATACAACTGAATTTTCTGCAGTAGACATTTAACACTTCAGGTTAATTAGAATCAATACCTCTTTGTCACTCTCCTCCCCAGCAACACCTCATTTCTTTATAGACCGCTGTCTTAGCGCTAAAATATTGTAAGATGTCTATAATAACTGTATTACTTGTGAGAAAGACAGAGTGCAGCACAGAGTTACACCAAGAATCTCTCTTAAATGAAAAAATAATTACATTTTATTTTTAAAAAGCAGAATCCTACAAGATTTCTAACCTCTTTCTGATTTAGAGCACTCATAAAAATGTATCACTTTTGTCCCTTAAGTAATGAAATCTTGATAACTTTTAGAAGAAAATTAATCAGAATTAAGCCACTGAAACTATAACAGAAACGTTACTTGATTACGTTGCAGAACTGATTGTAAATCATTGTGTCCCTTCTAACCAGTAAGGAAAACAGGTTTTGTGTGGGAGAAGACCATTTAAAAATAAATATTTTTAATTGACCTCCCAAACGCTATTAAACAAAAGCACATAACATTCACTAATGGTAGGAATAGAGTTTTTTGATAGGTAACAGGGAACGTGTCCTCAAAAACAAAGTGTTCAAAAGCATTTATTATTTTCCGTTATTCTCTTAGTTCTTACTGCACTGCACAACAACCTAGAAAGGAGACAACCTGCTCGCCAATCACTTCCAGTGCCGCTATAAACTGGATTGTAGCTTGTATTTGTGAGTAGTTCACTCATAGGGTCAGTACAACACAAAAGGAGGCCGTTCAGCCCATCGAATCTATGCCAGCTCGCTGTCCAAGCAATCCAGTCAGTAGTTTTGCCAACTCTGGCTGGACATATTCTGGGAGATGTCATCACATCTTCTTCTTATTGTGTCCACGGACAATCTATACATGGCCCAGCCAGAACTGGACACATTTTTGCGCCTTGTTGTTGAATTCGGCAAGATCTGCAACAGTGCAAGGTTCCTCTAGCGATAGGCATTGCAGGAGATGTTGCAGAGTCTGACCATCATCACATGACCTCCTACTTTTAACTGCCCCTCCCCCAGACTCCTGCCATTAGTCACCCAACATGTCAATCATCATGAAACCTCCCACCTTCCCAAGGCTTTTCAATGTGTCCCAGTTAAGTCAGTTTTGACTTTTCAAAATCTTTGTATACTTTAAAATGGAACACCAGTAAAAACTGGGAAATAAAAATACTGGTCCAAACTGGCCTTGTATACTTGCCCAAAACCCTAAATCTGTGTCTCCCTAGTCCTTGTACTATCAGCTAATGGGAATAGCTTTTCTTCATTGACCTTATCTAAACCTGTCATAATCTTGTACACCTCTAACCAATCCCCCATTAACCTCCTCTGCTACAACACGAACAACCCCAACTTCTCCAATCTAACCGTGTTGCTAAAATTCCTCATCCCTGGAACAAAATCTCTCCTATACCCTCTCAAGGGCCTTCCTCTCTTCCTAAAGTGTGGTGGCCAGAACTAGACACATTACTCTAGCTGTTGCCTAACCAGAGCTTAATAAAGATTCAGCGTAACTCCCCTGCTTCAGCGTGATTCTCTCTGCTAATTCACCTTGCTTTTCTTCCACATAATCGACTGACACTCAGCGTCAGGTGGACAGAGTACTGGGTTACCAGGGGTCTATCAAATGAGACATCAGACCATGATCCCCTTAGCCTGTTAGTCTGTTCCCATGGCACTATTCAAAAAAGAAATGAGATTTCAGTATCCTGGCAACTTCCTCCCTCAAACAGTTTCCCCAGAGAAGCTCATTGAATATATTCAAGGCTGAGTTAGATAGATTTTTGATCAACAAGGGAGTCAAGTGTTACGGGGGACAGACAGGAAAGTGGATCTTATTCAATGGCTTACTCCTGCTCCTAACTCCTATGTTCTTAAAACACAGTTCAGTGTCATGCAGAGAGGGAAGTTATCACATTTGATCCTCAGTTGTGTTGAGTTAACAGAACTCAATTGGTTTCGTTAGTTGGAGTGCCACAATTTGCTATCTCTCCCTGCCTTGAAAGCAAGAAGGATCAGCCTCCCAGTGGCTGTTACCCACTGACTCATGTTGGAAAGTCGATGTCCTACACGATGGAGCATGTTGCCAACATTGAACGGACATGTCCATGCTTTTAGAATGGCCGCAGTGCTCTGGGAAGGGTCAGCGGGGTAGGCTTGTAACTTGTTCCCGGGCACCCAACTGACACCGAGGATGGGCAGTCCGTTGGAGTAACCCACGATTTCCAGTTCCAAGAAATGAATGAATGAAAATGGGGAGCAGGCAGTTACATCTGGTCAATTTGCAACCCCAGGCAGCCATTTTGAAACCTGCTGTGCCTTCGTGAGGGGAGGTTGGGGTGGGAGGATGTGGAGAGAGAGGTTTTTTTTATTTGTTCATGGGATGTGGATGTCACTGGCTAGACCAGCATTTATTGCCCATCCACAATTGCCCTCTTCAGAGGACATTTAAGAGTTAATCACATTGCTGTGGATCTATAGGCCAGACCAGGTAAGCGTAGCAGATCTCCATCCCTATAGGGCATTAGTGAGCCAGATGGGGTTTTATGACAATCGGCAATGGTTTCGTGGTCATCATCAGACTTTTAACTCCAGATTTTTATTTGGACTCAAATTCCACCACCTGCCATGGTCAAACCCGGGTCCCCAGAGAATTACCCTGGGTCTCTGGAACACTAGTTCAGTGACAATACTGCTATGCCACCACCTCCCCGGCAGCGGGCATAGGGCGTGAGAGAATAGAGGAAGAGGTGGAGGAAATGGGACACCTCTCTACCCATCTAAGAGGCGAACAGGCCGACTGCCATTTTAGATTTTTGCTTGAGGAGAGATGCGTCACCTTGCAGGAATGTAAAGGTACAATTGATATTCAACCTCTCCTTAATGCTGCTCACCTTTGCACTAACACACAAGGCCACCTGCTTGAGATTTCCCCTGACAAACATTACGCAATTCTGTCAAAGTCACTTGCTTTCCACAGTGAGCACCACATTTGGACAGTTAACACACCATACCTACATGGTCTTATACGCAAAGTTCCTCACATTTATAAATAACACCAGCGTTGAAACCAGATTCCCTTGGACCTCCCACAGGAGCGAACTCCGATCTGTGGACGTTAAGAGAGTACTCCATTTTCCAAACTCAAATATTATTCATGTACCAACAGAGGCAGGAGTAACAGAGGGGTAATAGATGCATTTGTACAGTGACATAGATTAAGCCCAGGCAGGTGGATAAAGTGGGCCACTGGGGACAATGGTTTGAACGTGAAAACAGAATGAAAGTTAGTAAAACAAAAGCGATAGAAAGGAAAAAGGTGACAAAGGATCAGCCTGGAAAAGTGGGACAGATCCAAGCATTAATCCCAAATGCAATCAGATTGAGGCTAGTGCGTTAGAAGTCAAATTATTATTGCAATGCACAGGCCAATATTATCAGTTTTTTTGTGCACATAAGTGGCACTTTCTACTGCTTTTTGGACTAGATTCGAAATGCCCTTTTGGAAAGATCAAAGCATTAAGAGCGTGACTGGAGTAAGTGGCAGCCATTGGATAGCAGCTTATCTGTAGCATTTCCTGATTACATGAAGATTCATTAAATAACAGAATTAAAGGCAGAAGGCTCCTCTGGAATTATCGCATCTCCTGTCAATGAACTGATGCAATCAGAGGAGAGGCAATCAGTTATCCCAACCGAGATGGGACCCAAGCCCTCCCTCCCTTGCCATTTCCAGTGTTATGGAAATGTCACAGTCTGGTTAAGGCTCAGGGGTTATAAATATAGCCAGCATTTTCTGTTGGCCACTCATTAAATGGAAACTTTCAATTAAAGGTGGAAAGTGATTTTAATTGGCGTTGATCCCATGGCACTATATCAATTGAGAGCAGGGGAGTTGGGGCTCACTGTTTAAAAGATAAGAGGCCACCCACTTAAGACGGAGATGAGGAGAAATTTTTTCTCTCAGAGGGTAGTGAGTCCTTCCACAAAAGGCAATGGAAGCAGGGTCTTTGAATATTTTCAATGCGCGGGTGGATAGATTCCTGATAAACTTGTGAAAGGTTATTGGGGTAAACTGGAGCCTATAATCAGATCAGCCATGATCTTATTGAATGGTGCACCAGGCTTGAGGGGCCGAGTGGCCCACTGCTGCTGATCCATTCGTATGTTCTGTCCGGTGTTCTGGCCAGAATTTAACCCTCAACCAACATTACTAAAATAGCAGACAATCTGGTCATTGCTGTGTGTGGAAACTTGCTGTGCACAAATTGGCTGCTGCTTTCCCTACGTTGCAACAGTGGCTGCATCTCAAAGTGACTCCATTGATTGCACAGAATTTGGAAGTGTGCTGGGGTCATGAAAGACGCTATAGAAATGCAAGTTCTTTCTTTCAATTGGAGCTGCAAGGTGAATATATACTTATTTTATTCTTTCATGGGATGTGAGCATCACCGATTAGGCTTATTGCTCATCGCTCTTTGCCCTTGAGGAGGTGATGGTGAGCTGCCTTCTTGAACCACTGCTGTCAATCTGGTGTTGGAATACCCACAGTGCTGTTAGGGAGACTGCTCCAGGCTTTCGATCCAACGACAGTGAAGGAATGGCGATATAGTTCAAAGTCAGGATGGTGTGTGGCTTGGAGGGTCCCATGCATCTGCTGCCTCTGTCCTTTTAAGTGGTAGAGGGCACATATTTGGAAGGTGCTGTTGATGGAGCCTCGGTAAGTTGCCGCACTGCATCTTGCACATGGTAAACACTGCTGCCATTGCGCGTCGGTGGTGGAGCGAGTGAATGTTTGAGGTGGTGGATGGGGTGCCAATCAAATGGCTGCTTTGTTCTAGATGGTGTGAAGCTTCTTAAGTGTTACAGCTACACTCATCCAGGCAAGTGGAGGGTATTCCATCATCCTGTGCCTTGTAGATGGTGGAGAGGACTTGAGGAGCCAGGAGGTGAGGTACTCGCTGCAGAATTCCCTGCTTCTGACCTGCTCTTGTAACCATATGGCTGGCCCAGTTAAGATTCTTTTCAGTGGTAACCCCCAGAATATAGAGGATGGGGGAATTCGACCATGCTAATGTCATTGAATGTCAAGGGGAAATGGTTATTCTCTATTGTTGGAGATGGTCATTGCCTGGTACTTGTGAGGCTCAAATGTTCCTTGTCACTTATCAGTCCAAGCCTGAATGTCATCCAGGTCTTCTGTATGCAGAGACTACTTCAGTATCTGAAGAGTTGCGAATGGTACTGAATACTCAGCAAACACCCCTTCTGACCTTATAATGGTAGAAAGGTCATTAATGAAGCAGCAGAAGATGGTTGGGCCTAGGGTACTGCCCTGAGGAACTCCTGCAGTGATGCCCTGGGACTGAGATGACTGACCTCCAATAGCCACAACCATCTTCCTTTGTGCTAAGTATGACAGTGGAGAGTTTTCCCCCTAAATTCCCATTGAAATGTGATGGCCTCTCCATACAGATTAGCCTGAAGGTTGGACAGGCAGCGAAAAATTCTAGTCAATTAATTGATTAAGGGCCTTAATAGGCCCTTTAATTATCGGCGGGCGTGCTGCCGACTCCCGCGCGTGCCCACCAACCGAAATATTGCGTGAGTGCGCGATGACGTCAGGACATTGCATGTTATTTTACGCTCGCTCGGGTTGGGCACGCGCCAGTCCAACGAGAGAACAATTCTGCCCCAAGCGCTAAACAAGTCAACTGCCTCCTCAGTTTCTTCAGTCCTTATTTGAGGAGGAACGTGCTCCTGCCTGTGAACTTGATCTACTGAGACTCCCAGGCTGAAGGCTTAGTCAAACACTCCGCAGGGGGCCTCATATCAGCAAGCGAGACCCCCTGTGAGTGGCTGTGAGTTGACAATGAAGTTAATTATTAGGAAAGCAATGACTATACTTCAAAAGTTCTTAGGAATATAGGAACGGATGGAGGCCATTCAGACCATCAAGCCTATTCCACTATTCAGTTAGATCATGGTCATCTAACCATCTTCATTCCATATCCCTTTCTTCCCTTAACCCACAAAGATCTCAGTTTTGAAACTTTCAATTGACAACCCCCATCTCCACCCTGCCCCAGCCTCAGCAGCTTTTTTGGGTGAGAGAGTTCTAGATTTCCACTACTTTTTGACTGAAGTGCTTCCTGACATCACCCCTGAATGGCTTGGCTCTCATTTTTGCGGCAATGCCTCCTTGATCTGGATTCCCCACCAGAGGGAATAGGTTTTTTTTTCTCTATCTACCCTAATAAGTCACAGCGTAGGCTTAAAACCAGCACTCGCACTGGAATTAGCTGGGGTGCCCAATAAGGTTATTCCTATAAGCGCTCTGCCCTTCTCCTCCTCCTTAGGCAGTTCCTTGGGATCGAGCATGACTGATTCGACGGGTTCTGAGATGGCCGATTAGCCCAATGCGCGATCTGAAGACGCTGCAGGGCGGGTGGTGCTTGAAGGGTTGGGTAGGAGGTTTGTGCACTCCCTCCAACGCCTTTCCCCCCTACACATTCCCGACAGGGCTTCTCGATGTGCTTGGGGCCTTCCCGAGTTAACCTTCTCCATTTTGGTCAGAGGGTTCCCCCATGAGTCAATGGGTCCGTTTGATCCCTTCAGGGATGCTTTGAGGACATCCCTAAAGCGTTTCCACTGTCCCGCTGGGAGTGTCCAGCAGCGACTGAGTTCCAAGTGGATACCAGTCTGCATTGCACAGGTCGAAAACCCAAGAGTATATATCCCAAAAATGAAATAAAGCACGACAAGGAGATAAAACTTTGGGCAATTAAAGCAACGGAGTAAATTTCTGCATGGTTACTGTGCTCTAATTTGAAAGCGAACAAAATACTCCAAACAACGGCACTTTAAATGCAGGCAACAACATCATTTGTGTGAAGCGTAGGAGTTTTTTTGCCCTATCGGCTGTTTATCATGCATAGATCATCCCCTTTATAGCGCAGTTGTTTTGAGATGTTGTTTTGAGATCAGCAGCAGCGCAATAGCCAGTCAGCTGATGCTCGCAAATCTATAGCGTTTAAGGAAACTAAAAACTAGAGTGAAGGTCATACAGTGTAAATTCTTCACAAAGAAACAACAACGTTGAAAAAATTGCAGCCGACTTGCCTTCCATCACTCGGGGGTATTTTTCAGTCCCTCTTGTTTTCAAGCCGTGTAAAATATTTACAAAGTAGTCTGGTGCTATAAGCTGAACATCATAGAATGAAAACAGAAATCAGCTGAGCTTTGCTTTCTGCCTCTCCCCTGGTTTCCAGAGATTTTGTCGTTCACATTCACCAGGTTTGAGAAAGCTGAACTGCAGGGCAAAGTTTTTAGCTCGGTGGGCGGGCGCCCAGCCCGCTCGAGCGTAAAATGAATTGCGTTGATGGCGGTGAGCGTCCCGATGTCAACGCGCAGTTGCGCGATATTTCGGTCGGCGGGCGCGCACCAGAGTCGGCCGCGCGCCCGCTGACAACTAAAAAGCCCGTTAAGGCCATTAACAAGGTCATTAAAAGAAACATTCTGCTGCCCGTCCAACTCTACGGTTGGCGAGAAGGCCAAGCGGCCTTTGCTCTTTTAAAGGAACCTCATCCACGGGCGGGAAGAGGTTTCCCAAAGCAAATAAAAATAAAATAACATTTTTGAAACTTAATTAATGACATGTCCCTGCTTATGTGACATTTTTCAATTCTTTGTTTCTTTTTTTTCTCACAACTCCTCATCTGCCTGGGGCAGCTCTGTGCCTCAGGGAGATCCGGAAGTTTGCACTCGCCTCGCTCAGCCTCCTCCCCCCCGCTCGCACAGGCAGCACTGAGCACCGCCGCTCACACTTCAGGCTGGGCCGGCCTTAACTGGCCCCCCAGCATGAAATCGCATTCCGGCCTCAATTGCAGGTGGTGGTCGGCTTCCCGATCACTCCCACCAGCCCTCGCCGACCCCGCCCGACAAGGGCTAAACTCTGCCAGTGAAGAAGGCTATCACAGAACTGCGATGTGGTAAAGATAATGCATCATGAGGAAACACAATGTTTGATCCCTGTTATTTTATTTATCACTACGTTGTCACATTGGCTTATAGAATGGAGGCTTCAGGGACCTCTTATAAAGTGGGGTTTTGTTCAATTTGCATATAAGCCTGAAAGAGACCACAAAGGAAATTCACCAGGAATGAAGGACTTTTAAAAAAATTATTTTACAGGATGTGGGCCTCGCTGGCTGGGTCAGCATTTATTGCCCATCCCTAGTTGCCCTTGAGAAGGTGGTGGTGAGCTGCCTTCTTGAGCCGCTGCAGTCCAAGTGATGTAGGTACACCCACAGTGCTGTTAGGGAGGGAGGTCCACGATTTTGACCCAGCGACAGAGAATGAACAGTGATATAGTTCCAAGCCAGAATGATGTGCAGGGGGCTTGCATGGTGTTACCATGCATCTGCTGTCCTTGTCCTTCTAGGTGGTAGAGGTCCTGGGTTTGGAAGGTGCTGTCTAAGAAGCCTTGGTGAGTTGCTGTAGTGTATCTTGTAGATGGTACACACTGCTGCTACTGTGCGTCAGTGGTGGAGGGAGTGAATGTTGAAGATGATGGAAAGGATGCCAATCAAGCGGGCTGCTTTGTCCTGGATGGTGTCAAACTCCTTGTGTTGCAGGAGCTGCACTCATCCAGGTAGGTGGAGAGTATTCCATCACACCCCTGACCTGTGCCTTGTAGATGGTGGGGATGTTTTCGGGAGTCAGGAGGTGAGTTCTTCGCTGTGGAAGACCCAGTCTCCGACCGCTCTTGTAGCCACAGTATTTATATGGCTGCTCCAGATGATGTGGAGAGACTGCTGTCCTTGGAGCATGAGGGGAGATTTGATAGAGGTGTTGAAAATTATAAGGGTTTTGATAGAGTAAATAAGGGGAAACCCTTTCCACTGGCAGGAGGGTCATTGACCAGCGGATGCAGATTTAAGGTGAATGGCAAAAGAATAAGAGGAGCGATGGGGAGAATTTTTTTATGCAGCGAGCTGATATGAACTGCAATGCACTGACTAAAAGGGTGGTGGAAGCAGATTTGATAGTAACTTGCAGAACGAAATTGGATAGAGACTTGAAGCTGAAAAATGAGTACAGGAGAGTGGAACCAAATGGATAACTCTTTCAAACACCGCTACCTGCAAGTTCCCCCCACAAGCCACACACCATCCTGACTTGGAGCTACATCGCCGTTCCCAATAGCACGGTGGGTACTATCTACCCCATATGGACTGCAGTGGTTCAAGAAAGCAGCTCACCACCACCTTCTCAAGGCAAAGGCACAAAGAATGGCCTCTTTCTGTACTGTATCATTCAACAATTCTAGCGTGACATAGTCAGCATTATGAGGAAAGCACTGGAGAGATTTGGGTCTACAGCCTTGAAAGGAGGGATCTGAGAGATGATCTTATATCGCAAACAGCATTCAAAAGGTAAATCTAGGGAATTTCATTAAATCACACGACAAAGGACTGTATGATCAAACTCGTAAAAGACTAATTTTTAGTCAAGAAATTCTTCTTTACGCAAAGAGTGATCAACACGGGGAGTGGATTCCTGGAAAGACTAGGGGGAGGTGAAGATTCTGGAATCACTAAAGAAACTATCAGATGCTGCAATGGGAAGGGTGATCGGGTTATTCTAGATGGGTGAACTAAGAGATGAGCCAAATGGTTTTCTTTTTTTGCTTGTAATTAACCACCGATCTTGTGATCAAGTTGCCGATAGTAATAGATCTTTCAGTTTTGATTTAAGAATTATCCACCAACGAGAGAACAAGTCTGAAAACAGCTCTTATCAAGCCCACAAATTTCAAATAGGGCAAAATATTAAATAAGGGATATAAATAGGAAGGAAACTATTGGGGGTTGGGGGGGGATGCAGGGTGGGAGGAGGTGTAGACAGACACCGCCCGGGTCTCGGGAGATGTTGAGGAGGGCAGTGACAGGGCGGGGACCCCCTATTAAGGCCCTTAAGCTGGTGATTATGTTGAATTTTTCGCTGCCCGTCTAACCTTACGGTCGTCAGGCAAGCGAATCGGCCAGGCGGCTTTTGCATTTATTGCGAAACCTCATCCCCGAGCAGGGTGAGGTTTCCAACAATAAATAAAAAAAAAACAATAACATTTTTTACAACTCATTTTCAACATGACCCTGTTCATGTGACAGAGTCACATGCGGGAACATGTTTCCCTTATTTTTTAAATCTTTATGTTTCATTTTTAAATCCTTCAGCTCCCTGAGGCAGCTCTGTGCCTCCAGTCAGTGCGTGCACCCCCTGTGCATGCGCAGACTTCAGCACTGGCGCTCCTCCCACCCCCTGCCCCGCTAGTGCTGGGGTTAGTTGGCCAGCCAGCGTGACATCGCGGTCAGGGCCCGATCGTGGATGGAGGACCGTTTCGCAGCCGCTCCCAGGGTCGCTCGCCGTGCCCGCCTCCCCAAGTTGTCACTACACGCTGAGGTTCTATCTGCTCCCGATGGGCTCCAAGTAGGCGGGCCGTGCCTTATCACCTGCCCTCCATAGAAAAATTTGTGCAGAGAAGCACCTTCGACCACAAGTCCATCAGGCAGTGGTTGGTATGTAACATCCTCAAGACCCTGCGGCGAAAGGAGATGGTGGATCCTGTCGGGTGGTTCCCTGAGCAGACTGTCAAAGTCATTTGGCAGAATGCCTCATCACCAGAACTTTTAAGCAAGCACCAAGGTTAGCTTGGCTGGTGTCGAGAAGGACAATCTCTGTCAGATCCTTCCTACACACCGTGAGTTTCACCCCCTCTGCACGTTGCCCTCGAGGTGGCTGTGGTGGGGAAGAGACCGTTGTTCACCTCCTTGTGAAATTTGCCTTTGCAAAGAAGGTCTGGAGAGAGATGCAGTGGTTTTCGTCGAGGTTCATCCCGAACAGTGCTGTGACACAGGACTCTGTGCTCTACGGGCTGTTCCCAGGGACACACACCGAGACAAACATCAACTGCAGCTGTAGGATCATCAACTCGGTGAAAAACGCTCTTTGGTCTGCCCGAAACTTGTTGGTCTTCCAGCGCAAAGAGTTGTCCCCGACCTAGTGTTGCAGACTGGCACATTCCAAGGTTCAGGGCTACGTGCTGAGGGACGCACTAAAGCTTGGGGCAGCTGCCACAGAGGCGCAATGGGGAAAGGCCAGTGTGTAAGACCTTTCTGCCATAGTGCACCGAGGGGCTGGTAACTATGTAGAACCCCTCAGGCTGCAAGCTTGTCATTCAATGTAAATAGTAAATGCAAATGTATTGAGGTAGCTCAAAGTACAACATGCTCTATGGGAAAGCATTGAATGTTATTGCACTTTCCCATAATGACAATTCAAAATGTTTTGTAACGTTCTTTTAGATATTTTATGAATAAAGTATATTTATGCAATAAAGAACTGTAGTGACTGGTTTCCAGGATTTGTTATCACTGAGCAAGCAGAAATTAATCATATTCTTGTAAACTGCAAATATTTTCCGAGGAGTCTGGGTTTCGTTTGGCATTGTTGTACGAGAATGCAACTGAATATTTTCAATAGGTAGTTCACACAATCTGGATCCCTCAGTCAGCAGGAATTTGTCACCGTTATCTGAATGCTCAGCACTTTCCCAGTTTATTACCTCTGCAAGTCTGTAGCAGGAGGTCCGTTGGAATGAGGGTTTCATGCTTAGACCAGCAAGTATCAGGGTTCAGAATACCAATAGGACTCAGGCAATCTGTGTCCGAGAGACTTACAGAGGTCCCATTCAGGCAGCTAGCAGTTTCTTCCACAAATTTCAGAATTAGAATAGAAAATCCAGGATCTATTCCATATACAACTTACTTAGGCTACTTGAGGTCATCTGACACTCTGCTGCCTGTGTCTTCACTCGCACCGATTCTCGTTCCCCTATCGCCCCCATGCTCGTTGGCTCCCGGTCAAGCAACGTCTTGATTTTAAAATTCTCATCCTTGTTTTCAAATCCCTCCATGGCCACATTCCTCTCTATCTCTATAATCTGCTCCAACTCCAGAACCCTCCAAAATATCTGCGCTCCTCTAATTCTGGCCTCTTGTGCATCCCCTGATTTTAATCACTCCACCATTGGCGGTCATGTTTTCTGATGCCTAGACTCCGAGCTCTGGAAGTCCCTCCCTACGCCTCTCTGCCTCACTTCCCTGCTTAAAGGCTCTCCTTAAAACCTACCTCTCTGACCAAGCTTTTGGTCACCTGATCCAATACCTCCTGACTTGGCTCGGTGTCACACTTTGTTTTATAATTCTCCTTTGAAGTGCGCTGGGATGTTTCATTACATTAAATATCAGCTGGTGTTATTTCTAAATAATCAAATCAGAATGTAAAAACTCAGCCCACCTTTGGGGGTCTGGCACTATTTTTAATTGATTCCCAGGCATTGCCGAGAAGATTACCATTTATTGCCAGTCTCTAGTTGCCCTTGGGAAGAAGTTAATAGGCTGCCTTCTTGAACTACTACAATCCTTGCTGATCGGTGGGTACTTCCACGATATTTACCCAGTGACGACAAAGGAATGGTGATATATCCTAGCTGGGATGTTGTGTGACTCAGACGGGAACCTGGATGTGTTGGTGTTCCCATCCACCCTCTGCCCTTGTCCTTCTAGGTGGTTGAGGTCATGGATATGGAAGGTGCTGGCAAGAAAACCTTAGGCAAATTGCTGCGGTGCATCCTGCAGATAGTACCCGTTCCTGTCACGCTCCACCAGCGGTGAAGGGAGTGAATATTTAAAGTAGCGAATGGGCTCATGACCAAGACTTGTTCTTGGATGGTGTCAAGCTCCTCGAGTATTCTCGAAGCTGCACTCACCCAGGTCAGTGAGGAGTATTTCATTCCTGACTCGAGCCTTGTAGGAGGTGAAAAAGGTTTTGAAGAGCCAGGAGGTGAGTTACTAGCCACAGAATACCCAGCCTCTGACTTGCTCTGGTCACCATGGCATTTATGCAGCTGGTCCAGTTGAGTTTCCGATCGACTACCTGAGAAGGCAGAATAACCCTTGGTTTAACATCCCATCCAAAAGATGACATCTCCAACGATACAGCCCTCCCTCATAACTACCCTGAATTAACAGTCATTGAAAAGTTGTGTCCTCTTATGATGCTTTTGATTAACAAACCAGTGGCAATAAAAATGCAATATTGATGATTTTGGCAACAATGTCAACTGAACCAGAATCACACAGGTCTTTTATTAAATAAACATGAACGTGAATTATCATGAGGGATGTTTGTGTAGAGTAAACTGTACATCTTGTTTTTGGTTAACCTTTAGCAAACTGACCCTGTTAACTAACCAGCTGTTAACAAACTGACCCTGTTAACTAACCAGCTGTTAACAAACTGACCCTGTTAACTATACCCATAGGACTAACAAGGTAATGGTGACTGATAACTTAAAAAATACTGCGGATGCTTTGAATCTCAAATAAAAAGCAGAAAATGCTGGAAAAACTCAGCAGGTCTGGCAGCATCTGTGGACAGAGAAACAGAGTTAACGTTTTGAGTCTAATGTGACTCCTCTTCGGAACTGAAGAAAAGTCATATTGGGCTTGAAATGTTAACTAGTTTCTCTCTCCACAGGTTCCACCAGACCTGCTGAGTTTCTCAAGCATTTTCTACTTATTATGTCATTTATCACTTGTTTATTATAAGATCTGGCTTCTCTTATTGAGGCATCAGAACTGCATCAATATCTGTTGGAAAGGGAACTTGAGAATTTAAAAAATATAAATAAAGCAACTTGATTTTATCTTTTAGAGAAATTTAGGAGAAAGAAATAAGTGTTACACACAATGAGATATCAACTTCTTTAACCAGAGATTGTGGAACTTGTGCTAACAGCGGTCGAGGTGAATAGCACAGGACGGGATTTTTGGTCCACATTGGTGTCGGGCGTCGTGACTGACATAAGCGGACAATATGGCGAGAAGGTCAAAAATCGGCTTCACGCTGTTGTGAAATCAGTTTGCGATCGTTTGCTCCACCTGTCAATGGCGGGCCGCAATTCCCGCTGTCGGATGTCAGGAACGTCATTTTAATATATCTGCATATCGCTATAAGCCCTGCTCACCAGAATCGTCCCTCCCACATGGATCATTCACAACTGAACATAAGCGACGTGCACTTAGCGGACTCTACTTCACTCAGGACTTTGGGCAGCACTCGCAGTCATCAGCGCCAGGCTTCGCAGGCAGCACCACATCACTCTTAAGGGGACTCATGGGCACATCTCTGCTTACGAGACAAGCCATAAGGCAGGGGTCTCTTTTCAACGGCTGCGGGGCTGTGGCCTGCTTGGAGAAGGGGGCGAAGCAGCACAAGACAAGGGAAGAGGCTGCAGGGCAAGAGCTGTCCTGGGAGAGGAGGGTATGCAGGGTGTGTGTGGGGGGCACATGTTGACCTGTGGCCTCAAGATGGTGAGGGCTGAGGAGGCAGTGTCCAGAGGAGATGAGGCCAGATGGAGATGTGAGTGTGTGTGTGTGAGAGAGTGAGTGGTGATGTCCCTTGAGCTGGCAGTGAGTGAGATGCCAGTGAATGTGTGATGGGCTTGTGAGTGTGAGTTGAGAGTGATGAGATGGTTGCCATATCACGGCTGCACGGATGAGATCATTCGTCCTCTTTCTGCATTGGATGGCCAACCTTTTTCGCATAGTGTTGGCACTGATCACCACCGCCTCCCAAGCCAGAGTGGTGATACTGATGGGCCTCCTGCGGCCAGAGCAGGGGTAGAGAACATCGCGGTGCGCTCCAACGGTGTCCAGAAGGTATCCCAGGGATGTGACACTGAATTGGGGGTGGGGTGAGGGTGGCTGTGGTCATCTTGCCTTTTGGGGGCCATGTCTTCTGTGCAGCAGCCCTGGGTTGGAAGCATTGAGAGGTGTGCGCGCGGCTGCCCTTTAAATATGGCGCCCGGCGTGAGGAAGCGGCGGGGTAACAGCGTGGCGGATGAGTTGGGGGGCGAAACAGCGCATTGTGAACGAATTCATGATTAATGAGGAAGGATTGGGACGATATGACGCGAAAATCCGACATTGCGGCCAGCGGGTAAAACGTCCTTATTCCCGCCCGCTACCACACAGTGCAAATCTGGGGCGATTCCGCCCATAGATCCCTTTAAGGAGAATCTAGATAAGTACACGAGGGGGAAAGGAACAGGAGGATTTGTTGATAGGGTGAAATGAAGTAGGACTGAAAGGAGGCAGATGTGGAGCATTAACTCAGCATGGACCACGTGGTGGTAATATCACTGGACTAGTAATCCAGAGGCCCAGGATAATGCCCTGGGGTCATGGGTTCAAATCCCACCATGGTGATTAGTGGAATTTAAATTCAATGAATTAAAAACCTGGAATTTAAAGCTGGACTCAGGAATGGTGAAACTACCATCGATTGTCATAAAAACCCATCTGGTTCATTAATGTCCTTGAGGGTAGGAAATCTGCCATCCTTACCCAACCTGGCCTGCATGTGACTCCAGACCCACAGCAACGTGGTTGACTCTGAAATGGCCCGGCAAGCCACTCAGTTCAAGGGCAAAGAGGAGTGGGCAACAAATGCTGGCCTTGCCAGTGACGCCCACATCTCATGAAAGAATCATTTTTTTTAAGAATTGCAGAATACTGCGGACGCCAGAAGTCTAAAGTAACAACAAAAAATGCTGGAAATCTGACGTGGTCTCCTTGACACTGGGAGACCAAACATAGACTGGGTGACCACTTAGCGGAACACCCTCTGTCTGAGCTTCCAGTTGTTTGTCATTAATTCTCGCCTCAGCTCCCACCCTGACCTTCCTGTCCTTGGCCTGCTACAATGTTCCAGTGAAGCTCTGTGCAAGCTTAAGGAACAGCACCTCATCTTTTGACTCAGCATTCCAAAGCCTTCTGGACTTAGCATTGAGTTTCAACAACTTTAGATCATAACCTCTGCCTCCATCTTGTTCTGTATGTTTTCTTTTGTTTTGCTTTGGCTGAGTGGGTCTTGTCTTGTTTCTTTCTTCATCCATTCATGCTGCATTCAGATGGCTGCTCTGTGGCCCTCCAACCTCAACCTTTGATCCTTTACTATACCCATTAGCACTCTCATTGGCTGTTGCATCATGAAATCTTTTGTTATTTAAACTCTCCTTCCCTCCACCCTTTCCCCCTCTTCCACTGGCTCAAAAACTCTTACATTTCTACCTTTTCCTCAGTTCTGATGTAAGCTCACCTCAACCTTAGAGCATAAGAACATAAGAAATGGGATCAGGAGTAGGCCATTCGGCCCCTCAAGCCTGCCCCGCCATTCAATAAGATCATGGCTCATCTGCTCCAGGCCTCAACTCCGACTTTGTGCCAGCTCCTCATAGCCCTCAACTCCCCGACATTTCAAAAATCTATCTAACCTCCTCCTTAAATACTTTCATTGATCTAGCCTCCAAAATTTCTCTGAGGTAGAGAATTCCAGACATTCACTACCCTCTGAGAGGCGAAATTCCTTCGCATCTGAGTTTTCAATGAGTGTCCCCTCATTCTGTAACTATGTCCCCTCGTTCGAGATTCCCCCACTAGCGGGAACATCTTGATACCTTGGCCGGGATTTTCCAGTTCTGCCTGTGGCGGGATCCATCACGGGCGGGAACGGGAAATTTGGAGAGGCAGCCAAAATTCCACTGACTTTCAGCAGCACTGGAAAATCCCAGCCGGAAAATTCTGACCGTTAACTCTGTTTCTCTCCACAGATGCTGCCTTTTTAAAAAAAAATGTTTATTTGTCCATAGGGTTCAGGCATCACTGGTTAGTGACCATCCCTAATTGCCCTTGTTTAGAGGCATTTTAAGAGCCAACCACATTGTTGTGGGTCTGGACTCACATGTAGACCAGGCCGGGTAAGGACAGCAGATTTCCTTCCCTAAAAAACATTAGTGAACCAGATGGGTTTTTACAACAGTCGGCAATGGTTTCGTGGTCATCATCAGGCTTCTAATTCCTGGTTTTTATTGAATTCAAATTCCACCATCTGCTGTGGGTGGGTATTTGAATCCAGGTCCCCACAGCATTACCCTAGGTCCCTGGATTTCCAGTCCAGTGACAATACCACTAGGCCACCGCCTCCCCTTACCTGACCAGCATGGACCAGTCAGGCCAATTGGCCTTTCCCTGCACTGCACCATCCATGTATCAGGGTCAGGTCTGGGGGATGGTGCAAATAATACGTGGACCCTGGATGGACAGGAGCGATGGGCTGTGAAGTCTCTCCTCACTCTGGATTTCCCAGTGTTCTTTAAGCATTAATCGGTCACCCTCTTTCTTTTGATTTCTGATTGGCCTTTTGAATATCCTTCTGCTGCACGTTTCAGATGTCCAGCATTTTGATGCCTTTCCCTTGCCGGCATGTCTGGTTAGATAAAGGCTCCCGGTCTGCCGGAACGAGGCTGCAAAGAACAGAAATCCATTGCTGGCTTAAAGAAAATTACCATTGCAAGAAGCTTTAATTAATGAATCCTTGTAATCCAATAAGAGGGGCATTGTTTCCTCTCCTTGGTGCTATAGCATTTATGTTAACCAGTCATCCCCTTGAATGAAGGAAACATTTATTTTTAAATAGAATTTGAAGGTGTAGATTAATAGTTTGCTCCAGGGCTCCTGCTTTCGGAGATAAACAGACTCCTAATAATTGAGATCCCAGAATCCCTTGTCCCTAGGTCAATACCCAGCCAGATTTTCACCTCTGCTTTAATTGTAAAGATTTCCTTTAAGAAAGACCCAAGAAATATGCCCAAAACACAGGAATACGTTGTCATCTGGCACAGTGCATTTTGCACTGTGTTTTACTGCCTGTTTTGTGTTCTTTACTGCCTTCCAATTACAAGTAGATGGCAGTGCCCGGAACCAGGATCAATAGAGATCATTAAAAAGATGGCCGGGTGGAGTGCGAGAGGAAACATTGTGTAACAACATGGGAAAGCCTGCTGACATAAATCTTATCACCGCTGTCAGTCACACCGACGAGGGAACGGGTTTAGGATTAAAAGAACTGCTTCTATAAATAATTTCCATATCACACCTGTCCCTCCATTTGCCCTGCAAAATCAATAGGAGAGAGAGAGAGGAAAAAAATCACAACCGTTTCTTTCCCCAGCCTGATCTGCTACCTTTCCATCGGTTTTCTCGCCTCCTGCTGCTGGGGTAGGAGAGTGGAGCCTGGTCAGCCACGTCTTGGTGGCTAGTGCTCTGGTTGCTGAGTCAGAATGTTGTTCGTTCAGGGACTTGAGCCCAGAGTCCAGGTTGACGCTCCCCGTGCAGTACTGACGGAGTGCTGCACTGTCAGAGGTGCTTTCTTCATGGGTTGTTAATCTGAGGCCTCATCTGCCGGCTGAGGTGGATGTGGCCTGATTTAGGGGAGGTTTCTCTGCCAACATTTAACGCTCAACCAACATCACGAAAAACAGATCACCTGGTCTCATCCTGTTTGCGGGAGCTTGCTGTGCATCAGTCTGCCAAGTCTCCTACATTACCACAGTGACTACACTTCAAAAAGTATTTCATTGGCTGTAAAGCACTTTGAGATATCCTGAGGTTGTGAAAGATGCCAAATAATTGCAAGTTTTTTAAGTGGCCCCCTCATTTATTAGTCTGTTGGTGGAACAGCGGCGTTTTTTGCAGGATGTTTCGCTCAGCGGGCAGGTGCACACTTGACCCACTCGAGCGTGAAATGATGCGCGATGACGTCAGGCGAGCGTCCCAACGTCATCGCGCACTGGCGCGATATTTCAGTCGGTGGGCGCGCGTGGGAATCAGCAGTTTGCCCGCCGACAATTAAAAGGCCTATTGAGGTCATTAACGATCTAATTGATTTAAATTTTTTACTGCCCACCCAACCTCGTGGTTGGCGGGCAGGCGACCTTTGCATTTTTTGCAAAACCTCACCCATGGGCGGGGTGAGGTTTCGATCCGTCATTAAAAGAAAGTTTAAAAATTTCATGCAGGTGCAGCAGGCGGTAAAGAAGGCAAATGGGATGTTGGCCTCCATAGCCAGAGGATTCGAGTACAGTAGCAGGGATGTCTTGCTGCAATTATACAGGGCCTTGGTGAGACCACACCTGGAATATTGTGTGCAGTTTTGGTCTCCTTATCCGAGGAAGGATGTATTTGCTATAGAGGGAGTGCAGCGAAGGTTTGCCAGACTGATTCCTGGGATGGCGGGACTGACATATGAGGAGAGATTGAGTCAGTTAGGATTATATTCGCTGGAGTTCAGAAGAATGAGGGGGGATCTCATAGAAACCTATAAAATTCTAACAGGACTAGACAGGGTAGATGCAGGAAGGATGTTCCCGATGGTGGGGGAGTCCAGAACCAGGGGTCACAGCCTGAGGATATGGGATAGACCATTTAGGACTGAGATGAGGAGAAATTTCTTCACCCAGAGAGTGGTGAGCCTGTGGAATTCGCTACCACAGAAAGTAGTTGAGGCCGAAACATTGTATGTTTTCAAGAAGGTGTTAGCTATAGCTCTTGGGGCGAAAAGGATCAAAGGGTATGGGGAGAAAGCGGGAGCAGGCTATTGAGTTGGATGATCAGCCATGATCATAATGAATGGCAGAGCAGGCTCGAAGGGCTGAATGGCCTACTCCTGCTCCTAGTTTCTATGTTTCTATGTTTCTATCCTAATTTCTAATATGTCCCTGCTGACGTGACAGGGTCACATGAGGGGACATGTTTCTTAACTTTTCAAAAGTATTTATTTTTTAATTATCAAAGCTATTCATCTCCCTGAGGCAGCTCTGTGCCTCAAGGACCTTTTCCAATGTGAATGTACACTCTCTCCGTCCTCCTGCCCTCCACATAGGCAACGCTGAACGCTAAAGTACACGTTTCACATTGGGCGGGCGTTAATTGGCCCGCCAGAGTGAAATCGCAGTCCGGCCTCAGTCGTGGACGGTTCGGCTTCCTGACCACTCCCGCCCGCCCATCACCAAACCCGCCTGACCAGAGAAAAATCCTGGCCTTTGTTCGATTGTACATGGTACTGTTGACGAGCCAAATCCTTTCATCCAACCCCCACTTTCATGGGATCATTGCACAACAATCAGGAACAATCATGCTGACTCTTTCCCCCGAGACAGGCCAATAAGCTAATTATAGTAACTTGGCTGAGGCCCAGCTAATCGAGCACAGAGCAGGAAACTCACCTGGGTTCCACTGGGTGGGACAGCCCTGCACAGGTCAGCATGCAACCTGTCCTGGGTAATTTAAACCATCGGTGTCCGTGTAAAATGGATGACACTGGACTGACCACTCACTCAACACCTCGCCCAATCCTTGTTTGCACTGACTTCACAGGCGATGTCAATGACAGACAATATTAATAAGGCCAGTTTTACACCAAAGGTATCATTAAGCTATCAGTGGAGTGATTGTACTTTCCAATGTGAGTGAATGTGTTCACTAACCATGTATATGATTAACGTGAGTCAAATCTTAGGGCCCGCTTCATGATCTGGTTCCCAATTTATAACCAAAAGAAGAAAATCATTTGGATTTTACAGCTTATTAATTGCTGAATTAAAGTAAAGTCTGGCTGTATCATCATGGTTGACTTCCGAATGCTGTGTTGTTCTAGGGAGCTCCCCTGTGAAATAGCTACTTTCTTTTTAAGCACGCAGAGTTCTGTACAATGCGCCACAAGCCTTGTCAGTTCCATCTCACTAAAGAGTAATTAAACAGAAATGATGAATGCCCACTTTGACAGCATCTCTGTGGAAATGTCCTTAAGTATCTGAAAGTGGTGAGGATTATTGAAGAGTTAATAACTTGTTTGCTTTGGCTTGTGTGAGGTAACGTTCAGATCTGATGTGTGGGAAAAAATCTTGCCTTTTCATACTGAGAAACCAGGCTAAAGGGGCACTATTACAGTAAAACAAAAGGAAGCACAAAAAAAAACATGCGGCAAAAACACAGATAACTTTGGTTTTACAAGCCTACCAATTGTAGAATGAGTGACAGACTGAAGAAGGTGAGCAGTTCACAGTTTTGGTCTCTTGTGGAAGAATAAGATATGGATAATAGTCAGTTCTCCGAGTCTTGGAGATAAACTCATCAATCTAACAGGGAGCTGTCTTCAAAGGGACTGCGGGTCAGAAATTCACTGGTACCATGTAGTGGCCCCTATCCAGCATGTGCTGTCTTGGGAGTGAGCTGGGACCTTGGGGTCGCTGTATTTACACTTGGATTTCCACACTGTGAGTTTGGAAAGAGCAGGAGAGGTGAATTTGAAAAAGCCAGAATCATAACAGTATCAGCAGTACCCACTCTCGTTTCTACAACTCTGCTCATTCAGGATATCTTGCTGAAATGAGAAACATGTTGCCAAAGCTTTTTGTCTTGCAACCACCAGGACAAGGACAACAATACCAAATTCCAAATGATCTGCTAAAACAGATTATCTAGTCATTATCACATTGCTGTTTTGGGGAGCTTGCTGTGTGCAAATTGGCAGCTGCGTTCCCTGTATTACAACAATGACTACATTTCAAAAAGCACTTTATTGGCTTTAAAGCACTTTGGGGCATCCTGAGGCTATGAATGACTAAATGCAAGCCTTTTTTTTACATATATGATGCATATGTGTACATTTTTGTCATTGTACGTATCCCTTGCAGTGTTGTTTGTGTTGAGTCAGGGCTACAGTATTTTACAAGGATAGGAGAAAAAGGTGTTGATTACCTGGGAGCTTGGGGAGCCCATAGATCACCATTGCTTTCTACACAGCAACACCTCAGCCATTCAGAGTCGACTTACCAACCAATCAGCACCCTTTTCTCCTGTAGTATAAACTGTCGTGATCGTTTGAAATTTGGCATTCTTGTGTTTGTCCTGATGAGTGCAAAACAAAAAGCTTCAGCAACATGTCCCTCTTTTCAGCAAGATTCAAGTTCTGTATGACCAAGAAACCGTTTACAGGATAGCGCTTGGCTCTACTACCTGTTGCCTGTGTTTATCGGCATGCAGAAACCATGGGTAGTAGAGTTACAGGGTATCCTGAAAGGATGGGAAAACAGTGGTGACTAAACAGAAGAGGAGAAAAGGGGATAACGAGGAGTTGAGTCAAAGAGAGGAGGGAAGTGGGTTGGTGAAGGAATTCGAAAAGAGTGCTGCGGTGAATAGGCATATGCAAACGATAGGTAGTAGAGCAAGGGAGTATGGGAGTGTCACAAGACCCAAAGGACCATGAAAGGATGTACGTCTGACATCGATACGACAGAGGCATCAGAGAAGGAACGTAGAAGTGCGAGAAAAATCAGTGTACAGATTCTGTTGGTTTCTGTGCAATAAGCTGCTCTCTCTCCCTACATCTTTCACTTTAAATTTTCTGTTGTTAGTTAAATTCAATCTGCTACTAAACAAAACCACAGAGGACAACACACTGGAGGGGAACAATGTTCCACGCTTGCATCTACTTTTCATTAAAGGAAACAAACTGAGGAAAATGTACCCCAGGAGTCTACTGAACAAAAAATATTTTTTGAGCTGGCTAAACCTCATAATCTAGCATATTTATCAGACATGGCCTGATAGAGGTCTTTAGAATTATGAAGGGATTTAATAGGGTAGACATAGAGAAGATGTTTCCACTTGTGAGTGAGATCAGCACTAGGGGCCATAAATATAAGATAGTCACTAATAGATCCAGTAGAGAAATCGTGAGAAACTTCTTTACCCAGGGGCTGGTTAGGATGCGAAACTGGCTGACGCATGAATTTTGGGATTGCTAGTTATCAGTCCGATTCCAAAATCCATTCCCTAGCTACCAACTCCATCCCTCCCCCTGATGATATTCTGGGATTCAGACAGTCTTTTTGCAACTTTGGTGTCACATTTGACCCTGAGATGATCTTCCAACATCCTATTGGCACCATCACTAATACCCACCTCCACAACATCGCTTGACTTCACCCCTACCCCAGCTTGTCTGCTGCTAAAATCCTCATTCATGCCTCTAGACTCAACTATTCCGATTCACTCCTGGCTGGTCTCCCACATCCTATCCTCCATAAACTGGAGGTCATCCACACTCTGCTGCCCATGTCTTAACTCACAGAAAGACCCATTTCCCCTATCGCCCCTGTACTCACTAACCTACAATGCTTCCCAGTCAAGCAACATCTTGATTTTAAAATTCGCATCCTTGTTTTCACATCCCTCCATGGCTTTGCCCCTCCCTAGCTCTGTAATCTCCTCTAACCACACAACCCTCTAAGAAAGCTTTGCTACACTAATTCTGCCCTCTTGTACATTCCCAATTTGCTCCATCACCAGGGGCCATGCCTTCAGCCTAGACCCCAAAATCTTGAATACCTTCCATAAACCTCTCCACCTCACTTCCCTCCTTTAAGATCCTCCTTAAAATCAATCTCTCTGACCAAGCTTTTGGTCATCTGACCTAGTATCTCCTTATGTGGCTTGGTGTCATAGTTTGTATTGTGAGGCGCCTTGGGGCAGTTTCATTACTTTAAAGGCGCCATACAAATAAAGGTTATTGTTGTTAAACACACGAGAGAGGCAGGATTAGAAAGATATCCTGATAGAGTTACATGTGAAAGTGTGGGAGGAGGCTCGTGTGGAGCATAAACACCAGTCTGGACCAAATGGTCTGACTGTGATACCAATTCTATGGAGAGATGCAATCATGCCATTGAAAGGACAGGGACTGGGTCTGAACTTGGTTGTTCCCTTAGTTGCAAAGCAACCTGAGTTTTGTGCTGGGCCTCAGTAAAATGATTCAAACCTGCAGCCATTGCTACTCAAGTTATTCCTTGGCTTCATGGCCATTTGGGGTGGGCTACTATTGACTGTGGCTTCCTGTGTGTCATGACATCCAGTTTGGGTTCTGCCAGGGCTACTCAGCTCCTGACCTCATTACAGCCTTGGTTCAAAAATGGGCAAAAGAGCTGAACTCCAGAGGTGAGGTGAGAGTGACTGCCCTTGACATCAAGGCAGCATTTGACCGAGTGAGACATCATGGAGCCCTAGCAAAACTGGGGTCAATAGGAATCGGGGGGTGGGGAGTTGGGGAATGGTCCACCACCCCTTGACATTCAATGGCATTACCATCACTGAATCTCTCACTATCAACATCCTGGGGGTTACCATTGACCAAAAAATGAACTGGACTAGCCATATAAATACTGTGGCTACAAGAGCAGGTCAGAGGCTAGAAATTCTGCAGCAAGTAATTCACCTCCTGACCCCCCAAAGCCTGTCCACCATCTACAAGGCACAAGTCAGGAGTGTGATGGAATACTCTCCGCTTGCCTGGATGAGTGCAGCTCCAACATCACTCAAGAGGCTCAATGCCATCCAGGACAAAGCAGCCCGCTTGATTGACACCCTATCCCCAAACATTCTCTCCCTCCACCACCGACACACAGTAGCAGCAGTATGTACCGTCTACAAGATGCACTGCAGAAACTCATCAAAGCTCCTTAGGCAGCATCTTCCAAACCAGCAACCACTACCATCTAGAGGGACAAGGGTAGCAAACACATGGGAACACTACCATCTGGAAGTTCCCCTCCAAGCCACTCACCATCCTGACTTGGAAATATATCGCCATTCCTTCACTGTTGCTGGGTCAAAATCCTGGAACTCCCCCCCATCAGCACTGCAGATGTACCTACACCTCATGGCCTGCAGTGGTTCAAGAAGGCAGCCCACCATCACGTTATCAAGGGCAATTAGGAATGGGCAATAAATACTGGCCTAGCCAGCGATGCCCACACCCCATTAATGAACAAAAAAAGGCACGTCACTCCCACACTCTGTACTTGCACTATGCCACACAAGTGTTGAGGCGCAAGTCCCAGGAGAGTGATGCTGGTGTCTTGGAGGAGGGACCTGTTGGCATCTCTCCAGATGAGAGACTGACTCCACCGATGCCATTGTCAGTAGCGCAAGGCAGCAAGCTTCTCAATGTCACATCCAGCCTCAATCCCATCCTCAACCCATGTTCACACGGGCTCAGGAGTTGGTGTGCAACGTTCAGGGGTTGGAACCACCGTTCACTTTCTCTGCCTCAACCCACAGATGCCGAGGCACGTAACATGCCAACTGACCTAACTCATGGACTAGAGGTCAACCATGGGACCTTGCAGACCCGTAAGCCTCACTTCATCTCTGTGTACGAACCAGCTTTTGAAAGCTCTTCTTGCATCCAGGGTTGTATTGTTGGTGAAATCGAGGAATCAGAGGCAACACTAAGTGTCATCCAAGCCAAGTAAGATGAACTTGTGCTCAGTGTCCTGCAGCCCTTTTCAAATTATTGGTAGTTGAAAGCAGTTCCTGAGTCAGTAAATTATTTAATAAGTATATTTTGCCTGTATGGACATTGTGCCCTTTAATTAGCAATTCATGAGGTCCGAGAATTTAACAGATTAAATTTGTTCATATTTCACTGGCTCTGAAGGAAAGCCTTATTGATTATGCTACATATTAATTCACACAGTAGGATTATTTATTTGGGGACATTTTCTTGTGTTAATTGTGGTTCAGGGTTAAATGGGATGTCTAAGTTTAAAGTATCTGTGCACTCAATGTTTTGCACACATTTCGCACTGTCCTTATATATTACTGGAGGGGAACTGATCACAACATTTTGAGGTTTCAGTCAGATTAGCTTGCCCAGAAAAGCAATTAGCCTTAGTGAATGTGAGAGAAACACAATGCAGGATTCTGTCACAATCTTGGATTCCTTTTTACGTTGGATATCTGGATCATGAGATCATAAGAAATAGGAACAGGAGTAGGCCATTCGGCCCCTTGGGCCTGCTCCACCTCTGCCATTCTATAAACTTGTTGCTAATCTGATTGCGACCTTAACTCCACTTTTATGCTTGCTCACCATAACCCTCGACTCCCTGGTAGATCAGAACTCTACCTAACTCAGCCTCGAATACATTCAATGACCCAGCCTCCACTGCTCTCTGGGGAAGAGAATTTCACAGGCTAACGACCCTCAGAGGAGAAATTCCTCCTCGTCTCCATGCTAAATGGGAGACTTCCTATCTTGAAACTGTAAGTTGAGAAAAAAGACGAACACATGCGATGGAGGAGGAGGGGGAACTGGGAGAATGGAATGGATTCCTTACAGGCTGTGGTTGAGGAAGTGTAGGTGAGGTAGCTGTGGGAGTCAGTGGGCTTTATAATGAATGTTATTTGAAGTGGAGGCTAAGAATTGGAGGAGGGGAAGAGAAGAGTCCGTGTAGACCATGTGAACCTGAGAGGAGGGTGGAAATTGGAAGCAAAGTTGAAGAGGTTTTCCAATTCAGGGCAAGAGCAGGACATGTTCTGATACAGTCATCAACATACTGGAAAAAGAGTTCAGGGAGGGGACCCGAGTAGAACTGGAACAAGAAATATTTGACATATCCTACAAGGCATAGCTAGAATCCATGCAGACACCTTTCATTTTATTTTTTATTTCTATTTGTTCTGATGATGCAGCCTTCCACCAACAGCGGAGATATTGTTTTTCCTCAGCAGAGGATTTCCCTCACATCATGGCTGATGGGGCTCTTGATGGTGTCTGCCCCATTTCCCGCTCTTGTGTCTTCACGTCTTCACCTCCATCCCAGAACCACAGTACGGTCCCCCTTGTCTTCACCTTCCACCCCACCAGCCTCCATCTTCAGTGGATCATTTTCTGCCTCTTCCTCCGTCTCCAGCCTGATGCCACCAACAAACACATCTTCCCCTCCCCTCTCCTTTCAGCGTTCCGAAGGGACTGTTCCCTCTGTAATGCCCTCATGCACTCCTCAGACACCCCCAACACCCTACGTCCCCTTCCCACAGCATCTATCCATGGAAACGCCTAATCTAACACCTGCCTTACCTCCTCTCTCCTCAACATCAAAGGCTCAAACATTCCTTCCAGGTGATTCATGTGAATTCTTTCAATCTAGTCTACTGTATTTGCTGCTCACAATGTGGTTTCCCCTACATTGACAAATGCAGATTCAGTGACCACTTACACTTCTGTTCAGTCCGGTTATGGCAGCAGCTGTGGAGAGATAAAGTTGACGTTTTAGGCCTGTGACCTTCCATCAGAAGTTCGAGATGTAATCAATTTGACCCCGAGCTTCTGGTGACCTGCCATTTTAATTCTCCACCTTTGCTCTCACGCTGACATCTCTGTCCTCAGCCTGCTGCACTGTTCCAGTGAAGCTCAACGTAAGCTTGAGGAAGAGAGACTCATCTTTCTATGGGGCACTTTACAGCCTTCTGGACTCATCGCTGAGTTCAACAATTTCAGGCCATAATCTCTGCTCCATTTTGTTTTCCTCGCCTTTGCTTGATTTGCTTTGTTTTTTCCAGTCAGCAGCACACTTGCTCTGGCCATATCTTTATTTCTTTGTTTCTTTTCTTGCCCCATCACCATCCCCTTTGGCCCTGGAGGACTAACTCTTCTGTCATTCAATCTCTCCTGTCTTCCATCCTATCTCAGGCCTTCCTTTTGTCCTTGTTCAAAACCTAATGCATCTCTAACTTTCCCCAGTTCTGATGAAAGGCCACAGGCCTGAAACGCTAACTCTGTTCCTCTCTCCAAGGAACCTCCAATAACCTGCTAAGCGCTTCCAGCAATTTCTGTTTCTTATTTCAGATTTCCAGCGTCTGCATTACACTACTTTACGTTTTTGTTTTGGGTTTTGCAAGCACGGTCTGGTTGAGTACGGTCTGTACTCCACCTAATGTGGACAACTGAAGGAACGTGCTGTTTGATTGGATCGGCCATTCACTCGGACGTAGAGCCTGTGCATCTGTGTGTCAGTTCAGTTGCACATTGGCGTCTTCATGTACATCAGTGACAATGGAATTTGAGACTAATAGGCGAGAGTAGAACCCACTGAGCCACAGGTGAAGGTTACTTTGACTTACGCTGACCATTCATATAACTATGATGCGGGTAACATTACAGGCAGAGACCTCAGCACTCTAGTCAAGTAATGAAGTTGAGTGCAGATCCTCTGGTCATTGAAATATACGAAAACAGCTGGCAGGAAAAGACCTGCTTCCCCATTCATACTAGACCTTGGAGCCATCGGGTAACACGACAAGATCTTTGTGGCATTCCACAGTTGTCTGCTGCAAATTGAAAAGACAAAACTACAAGTTGGGAATAGAATCTATTTTGTTCTTAATTAGAATGAAAATGCACGCAGCACTAAACCTCACGCACACCTGACACAACTTTTCCTTTCTTGTTCACCCATCTGAGCATTGAAGCAAGTTGTGTGATGCTCAGTCCATCGAGCAATGTTGTGGTTGTGAGAAGAGTCACACCGGCCATTATTGAGTAGAGAATGCAGGCATCAGCTCAACAAAGGACAAGCCAAGCAGATTATACTCAATGTGGTCATTATAAATTTCACATATCTTGGGTAGCATTTAGGTAGCCTTACAGACCCACACAACAATGTGGTTGACTCTTAAATGCCCTCTGAAATGGCCTAGCAAGCCATTCAGTTCTCAAGGACAATTAGGGATGGGCAATAAATGCTGGCCTGCCCAGTGACACCCACATCCCATGGACAAATTTTTTAAAAGGACATGGTGTTGGGAGGTGCTGTTGAAGGAGCCTTAGTGAGTTGCTGGGGTGCATCTTGTAGATGGTACACACTGCTGCCATTGTGCGTCGGTGGTGGAGGGAGTGAATGTTGAAGGTGGTGGATGATGAGGTGAATGTTTAATGTGGTGGAGGAGGTGCCAATCAAGTGGGCTGCTTTGTCCTGGATGGTGTCGAACTTTGAGTGTTGTGGGAGCTGCACTCATCCAGACAAGTGGAGAGTATTCCATCACACTCCTGACTTGAGCTTTGTAGGTGGTAGAAAGGTGCTCGGGGGGTGCGTCAGGAGGTGAATAAGTATTAGTAGCTACCAGATTGCTGTAAAAAAAACAAGCTGGTCCATTCATGACCTGTAGGAAAGAAAAATTTTGACCCTTACCTAGTCTGGCCTATAGGTGACTTCAGACCTGAAATGTGGTTGGTTTTTAATATCCCTCGGTTATATTACAGGAGAATCAGAGCTGGCAATAAATGTTGTCCTTACTGGTGTTATCCACATTCCTCAGAATGAACAAAATGGTACAACGAGCCCTTTGTGGAGAGCTCGCTTCTGCATCCCAACCAATTTGGAGGCACTCACCTTGGAGTTTTCTAAAGACGATAAATATCCTTTTAAACTCCTAGAATGAGATTATTCAGTGGCAATCCCAATGGGTGGGGGTGGGGATGAGGCAGCATGTAAAGTTCAGAGGGATAGCGTCTGGGAAAATCCCAAACATGCATAATTCCCCGTCCGTTCATTTTTTCAAGTCCAAAAACTGAGGGGTGGGGTGTGGGGAAGACAAAAAAGGTAGATTGAAGAAATGTGGGAATATGACAGAGATGGAAATACTGAGCAAGACAGAGACCTAAACAGAGTTTCCCATTTGTGGGGGACATCACAGCTTCACCAACTCCAATAGGTCAATATGAGGTGGACAATCTTTCAAAGGTTAACAGCGACACAAAGAACATTTTATCGAACAAAGAGCCACAACTATTCAGGCTCTTTCTCCATTCCCTTTGGGTCCTGCAGAAAGCAAGATGAGTCCCTCTGCTGGCTCTAACATTTACAACATGGAAATAGGTCTTTTGGCTCAACCACTTCCCATTGATGCTTACCCACCGTTTCAAGTTTAAAGACAGCAGGGCTTCTCCACATCTATCTCAGTGAGAGGTCTTCATATGAACCCAAGCTAAGGTGCCTACCTCCATGCAGAGACAGCATAGTCACACGACTACAGATGTGACATCAGATTGATTACATTTCAAAGCCCAAACAGCCACCGTCAGAATGGTACTCCTAATCCCTTTATTACCATTTCATTCAGCCACTTGTCCAACAAGTGGAATCGCCCCAGATTTGCACTAAGTGTGATACCGGGTGGGAAAAAGGACATTTTATCTGCCAGCCACAATGGTGGCTTTTCACACCGTATCGTCCCAATCCCACCATGTTAATAAACATTTCCAGGAAACATGCTTCTATGGCGGGCAGGCTCTCGTTTGCCTGCCATGCTGTCACCTCGCCACCCTCACATGTCCATCTCCTCCTCAGCCCTCACCATCTCTAAGCCACTTGCACAGATCAACTTCCGGCCCCACACACACCCTGGGATACCCCCCTTCCCCAGTACAGCCCTCACCCTGCAGCCTCTTCCCTTCCCCTCCCCCTTCCCCAAGCAAGCCCTAGCCCCGCAGCCATACAAAGCCAACCCCGCCTTATGGCTGGTCTGGTGGGTAGAGACCTGCCCGTGAGCCCCTCTAAAAGTGATGTGGTGCTGTCTGTGAAGCCTGGCGCTGATGACTGCGGGTGCTGCCCGAAGCAAGGTAGGTAAACAAACCTTGGAGTCCTGAGTGAACTGCAGCTCGCCAGGTCCACATCGCTTACGTACAGTTGTGAAACACGTTGGCGTCAATGATGCCGACGCGTTTGGATGATCCAGCGTGAGGGGGTGATTCTGCTGAGCTGGGTCTACGCTGATATGCAGATGTATTACAATGAGTTTCCCTCTGTCCAACAGTGGGAAACACGGCCCGCCATTGACGGGCAGAGCGGACGCTTGTAAACTGGTTTCACGGCGTCACGAAACCAATTTTTGGCCCTCTCGTCATATTGTCCGCTCCCGCCTCCGATCATGCCCGACACCAAAGGGCTCGGAAAATTCCACCCAACGTAAACTTAAATGTTGACTTGGCCCCTGCTCCATTCTCTAACTCTGGTAGTGCATTCCACAGTCTCACAAACCTCTGCACAAAATCACTTTCTTCTCTCTTTGGCGCATCTCTAATAACTATCACGTTGTTCTGGATCCCTCAATTACTGAAAACAATGGGTGCTTATTACCGGGGCGGGGAGAGGGGTGGTCGCTGGTGGGGGGTAAACAGCTTGCCCTTCCTGGAAGCCAAGTTGGCGTGGGGCCGACTCACTCCACACCATCCCATCCCGCCACCATAACATGCTGCGGGCGGGCTAAATAACCTGCCGGTGCCACTCCTGCGCCTCAGTGGAGAGGTAGACCTGCCTTCGGGAGCGACTGGCCAATCCAATTGGCATTAGTGGGCTCTGCCAGGATTACAACCAGTTCCAAGAAGTAGGCACAATGGATCCCAGAGCAAGGTAGTTCTGGGCTATTGGGCGGGAAGGGTTTGGGCAGTTGGGGGTGGGTGAGGGGGGGGCGTATGAGTGTGGTGGGTTTTGACGAGCAGGTGGGTAGGAAGCAAGGGGGGAAATACTATCTTAGGGGGGAATTCCCCCCCTGATGCACAAAGGGTACCCCCTGAAGTTAGTACCCCAACTTCCCGCCCTTTTAAAATATTTGAGCATAGGTTCTATAGAAAGTGAATCTGGAGAATTGATCATGGAAAACAAGGAAATGGCAGATGAATTGAACAGGTATTTTGCATCAGTCTTCACTATAGAGGATACAAGTAACATCCCAGAATCAGGAAATGGAAGGGAGGGAGGAACTCAGCAAAATTACAATCACCGGAGAAGTGGTACTGAGTAAATTCTTGGAGCTGGGGGCTGACAAGTGCCCGGGTCCTGATGGACTTCATCCTAGGGTCTTAAAAGAAGTGGCTAGTGAGATAGTTGATGCGTTGGTTATAATTTTCTGAAACTCCCGAGATTCGAGAAAGGTCCCATTAGATTGGAAGATAGCAAATGTAGCTCCTTTATTCAAAAAGGGAACAGAAAGCAAGAAAAAGGGACAGAAAGCAGGAAACTACAGGCCAGATAGCTTAACATCTGCCATAGCAAAAATGTTAGAAGTTATTATTAAAAAAGCTATAGCAGGGCACTTGGATAAGTTCAAGGTACTCAGGCAGAGTCAACATGGTTTTGTGAAAGGGAAATCATGTTTAACCAACTTATTGGAGTTCTTTGAGGAAGTAGCAAGTGCTGTGGATAAAGGGGAACCAGTGGATGTACTGTACTTAGATTTCCAGAAGGTATTTGATAAAGTGCCACATCAAAGGTTATTGCGGAAAATAAAAGCTCCTGGTGTAGGGGGTAACATGTTAGCATGGATAGAAGATTGGCTGGCTAACAGGAAGCAGAGAATAGGCTTACAAGGTCTTTTTCTGGTTGGCAAGATGTAACGAGTGATGTGCCACAGGGATCAGTGCTGGGACCTCAACTGTTTACAATTTAAATACATGACTTGGGTGAAGGGACCAAAGGAATGGTTGCTAAATTTGCTGATGACACAAAGATAGGCAGGAAAATAATTTGTGAAGAGGACAAAAGGAGGCTACAAAAGGATATAGATAGGTTAAGTGAGTGGGCAAAGGTCTGGCAGATGGAGTATAATGTGGGAAAATGTGCAATTGTCCATTTTGGCAGGAAGAATAAAAGAGAGGCGTATTATCTAAACGGTGAGGGATTGCAGAGCTCTGAGATGCAGAGGGATCTGGGTGGGAAGGGAAAAATGGCCTTTTCCTGCTCCTTGTTCGTATTGTAAAAAAAATGGCCTGTCCACTCCGCCTGACTGCCCTGTTGCCGGCGGTCACCGGTAACGGCTGTTGGCTTAGTACAAAAAGGAGAAGAGTCAATTCTCTCTTAACTCACAATTCGCTTTATTCACATCGTTAGATCACCTACATATAGCTTATACATCTGGTTAAATATAGACATGCAGTTTACAGCAGGTTATACAGTTTTATACCCAAAACTAGGATCTAAATGCACACCCATTAGGTTTCTCTGACACTCCCTGAGTGATCACAGAATATAAAAGCTAATACCCGAAAAGGAGAGCTGACTCTGGCCAGGCGTTCCGTTCTCTCTCTCTCTCTCTTGCGTCTCTACGTTGCTGACATAGGTTCTTCCGCTTCTGCGATGGTTGGTCTCCGGAGTTCTCGTTGGCTCCACGCCCGAAATTCTCCATTCTTATTCCGAAATCTTATCTCTCCAAGCTGTGCTGTCTCTCTCCCGTTGGTTTAGGCCTGCTTGCCTTGTCTGTGGCATCTTCTCATTGGCTCTGTCCCAAGGGCTTAGATAGCATTACCTCGTTACTCCTTTCCTAAATAAGGACTTGTGTCTTATCTCATTCCCTTTGTTCTTCAAGAAACTCAGCTACTTCAAACCGGTTCCAGCCAGCTCAGGCCAGTGACTGGACTCAGGTTACTTCAGGTCAAAAGTTACTTTTGCCTGTGTCAGCAGTTCAGCTGCAGCCCATGGCTAACAGCCCACGCCAGTTGGGTTATGGAGGGGGCAGCATATTATTGAGGTCAATTGGCTTGGTAACAAGCCCAATTGACCTCTGATGATTTATTTACATATGGAGGGTGGGCTGCTGATTTCAGCACCCGCCCACCTACCACGCTGTGAGGGTGAGCCCAGAAGTGGGCAGGAACATGGTGGGGTTGGCACCTGTCCTATTTTACCTGCTCCCCAACCCCCCGCCAAAAACACGCCAGGCAGGGGCACGCCTAATGTGTTTCTATATATATAGTCTGCCCCTATATTCCCTAATTTTGAACGCTTCTATCAAACCACCAGTGTAATTTCCCCTGCTTGCAATTAAAAAGTGTCCAATCCTTCAATTTTAATATAACACAGAAGGCTGGTTCATTTATGCTCAGCATGCCATCATTGGTGAAGGAATCGCAGAATAGCTTGCACTCCATAATGCTATAAGTGTCTTTAATTAAAATATATCACGAGTTAAGGCAGCATGGATATTTTTATTGTAATTTAGCGCACCTCTTTAGCTGTGCCCATGAAGAAATGGCAAAAACTCCATCATCGCTTTTTGTTTTAAATAGATCCTTATTAATTTTTTCCAAGGGTTGCGAGGATCCCAGCCACTAACAATCAGACTTAATGTGAAAGAGAATACCCTATTCTTTGACAAGTAATCAAACAGTGCCATTATTATTATGTGCAGTGATATTATTTCTAGTCAGGAAACAGGTTTCCTATTCAGGAGGTATTGTCAAGGCTAACATGTCAAGGTGAATGTTAACTTGTCCACTTCTCCAGGTCTGGTTCATACTCAGTTTTTGCAGATACCTAATCACCCTGGAATGTGAGCATCAGCTGGTATTTTGATTTCCGATCTTGAAGGGTAAAGAGAAAAATGGATTCGCGGCACAACTGTGAAAATAAACCTAGATGCCAGAATTTTACACTGCCCCACCCAGCCCCACGGCGGGTTCTCAGATGGAGGGGCGGAGTGTGAAATTGCATGGAATGGATTCCCTCCGGGTTCCCGCCCCCCTGCCCGCCCGCACCGACCTCCGAGCGATTTTACCCTGGGGGCAGGCAGGGCCTCGGATGGCAAGACCGCCCTTGCCCCATTAATGGCCACTTAAGGGCTGTTCCCCATCCAGCTTCAAATTTTAGGCTAGTGGGCGGATGATAGGTCCGTGGGGGAAGGCCAGAAATAAAGATATTTTGGTCCCGGGTGGGGAGGGCCAACATCAGAAGCCCCTTCTGACTGGGTACACCCTACCCTTAAAGCACAGTGACCTCTGGACCTCACTCCACTCCTGGCCTATTCCCCGAGACCCTTATCACCCCCTCCTCACAACGCCTGAGGCCTTCCCTACCCTCCCCACCCTGGAACCCCTGCCACTTAACCTTGGGCTCTGGGTCCCGAGACTTAGTGCCAGGCAGCTTCCTGCAATACCACTGCAGCGCTGTGCTTGGAGGGACTGGAGGACTGCTGGCCAATCTGATTGGCTGGCAGCTCTCCAAGGCGGGGCTTCCTCCTGAATAAGGGGCAGAAGAACCCGCCTTATGCCCAATCAGCGCTCATTGGGAGCGTAATATGGCATTGGGGCTGCTGGAGTCGGCGGGGATTTGGTTCCCGCCAACTCTCCGGATCTGCCATCCTGAAAATTCAGGCCAAGGAGCCAGAAAAGGCATCTCTCTGATTTATATGTAGCGGGATCTCCAGCAGCAGGTTGCGATGTTGAGGAAGAGCACCGCGCAGGGGAACTGGTCAGCCCCTGTGGGCCCCTCCCTGTAGGGACCAGTGTCTTTACAAGTTGAGGGGCTGAACTAGACCTCATGAGGTGAGGGAAAAAGCAGCAAGGGCTAATGCAAGGCTTGTGAGTGGCAGTGCGGCAGGAGCTTAGGGCAGTCCCTGAGGATGGCCGAGGACCCAGGAAGGGAGTTGGAAACCTAATCAAACTAACAGGCAGCACTCCTGAGACTGAGAAGCCTCATGAGAGAGAGTGCGAGAGAACGGGCCTGCAGCCAAGAGCTGGGCAGCAGGACAAGCCTGGCAAGTGACTGTGTTGAGGAGCCGAGGCCCCGAATAGAGCAGAGGTCGAGGCATAGGCAGTGAATATTCTCTGTAAATAGTTTGTTTCTTGGAGTTATGTTTTCCCCTGAGGGTTGATACCGTTTTGATGCCAGTGGAATAAACAAACCTTGTTTCATAACCTTCGTGCAGTCCATGTGCTTAAATCGCACATTACATATAAATTCTTCTGAGCTCCTCCAGAACTCACCACAGTGTCAATATTCTTAATGTGTCTTGTCAATAAGGAGCTCAGAATCCATAAAGAGATGTCAACCCAACAATTAAAGCATCATGCGTGGTTCCATGCATTTCTCATAATTTTCCCTCACCATATGGGGCCCTGGGCTTTATAAATAAAAACACAGACTACAAAAGCATGGAAGTCTTGGTGAACGTTATAAAATGCCGCCTCTGCCTCAACTGGAGTATTGTGTCCAATTCTGGGGACCACGTTTTAGGAAGGGTGTGAAGGCTTTAGAGAGAAGGTTTTCAAGAATGGTTCCAGAAGTGTGGGACATCAGTTACGTAAATCATTTAGAGAAGCTGGGGTTGTTCTACTGAGAAAATATTGGGGATTTGATGGGGGTATTCAAAATGAGGAGGAGTCAGGACAGAATAGATAGTGAGAAACTGTTCCCATTGGTGGAAGGATCAAGAAGCAGAGAATGTCAATTTAGAGTGAAAAAAAGAGTCAACGACCACATGAGGAAAACCTATTTAACACAGCAAGTTGGGTGAGACCTGAAATGTGCTGCCTGAGAGTGCGGTGGGAGAAAATTCAACTGGTTTTCAAAAAGGAATCAGATAAACCCCTGAAGAGGAAAAACAAACTAGCGCTACAGGGAAAGGGTGGGAGAGTGGGACTTGCTAAACTGCTCTTGCTGAGAGTCAGCGTGGGCTTGATGGGCTGAATAGCCTCCTTCCATGCTATAACCATTCTACAATTTCATTCTATGATCCTCTATTCCGAGAATTGGTCATTTATATTGGGATATGAGAATAGCAATGGTTTTTTTTGTTTAAAAGAAAAATATAGCTCGTGTTTCCCAAAAGAATTCTATTAAACAACACTTATTATTGGCTCCAGTAAGTTGCAGCATATGTTATATCTGAGCTGAAGGATGTGGGGAAAATGCTCTAAGCTAAAACTGCATGCCAGGAGACGTCCCACTCAGGAAACATTTTCCCCATTGTGTTGATGTTCAAACAGCTAAATTGACGGGAGTTAGAGGACTGTAAAGTTGACGGGCGTTTTGACAGTGAGTGCTATTTGCAAGTTATATTTTATATCAAACACTAGGTGGCGGGAGGTGGGGGTTGGGAGCTGAGAGAGAGAGAGAGCGAGCTTAAAATCAAGAATGTGGTTTTAAATGCAGCCCACACAGGGTAACTAAAATTGGAAACTTGTTTCATTTCACAGCTTACTTGTGTGCAGGGGTATTGATGTTTTTTCCTTCAATTAATAAGCAATCTTTCTTTCTGGTCTTTTAAATCTATTATCTGCCAAGCTTAATGAAAGCTACAAGCTTGACACCCTTGTAAAAAATGGCAATAATTTCTAATAAACCAACAGCCATTATTGTGACAGAGATCAACGCGATCAATAAACAGTGGTTGACAAATCTGTGGCTGTTCAGAGACTCCTTTTGTGAATCGCATTCTTCCTAGCGATTCTTCACCATTACTGAATGGGAGGAGGGGTCCAAGGCATGATTAGTCCCTCATCCCTCATTCTCTTTCCCCATTCCAAAAGCCAGCACATATCTCTCCTGCAGCAAATGCATGGATTAAAGTGGATCTGAGTGTCTAAGTTCTGCCTATCGATAACAGTTAGTGTGATGGATGATCCCATCTGCATCCTTGTAAGACAGGCCTACAATTTAAGGCAAATTCTATCCCAGTCCATCAACTAGGGAAACCACAAACCACCTGGCTCCAAAGGGTTAGAGTGAGAAAGTCAATGATGTGAAGGCTGTTATATCCACCTTTGTTCATCCAAAGAGACAGCTTTTCTTGCTCGTCTGTCATATTACTACATTTCTTTCCTTCTTTGATGTTCATTAAAGTGACAGATGACAGGGCAGAATGACACTTCCCCTTGCCTTATGTCCTTTGCTAATAAAACACAAGGCATGTCTTGCTCAGGTATTATACGAACCAGAGGCAGCATTGATCTGCCACTGTGTTGCCCTAATGTTGTGCGTTGACCCCGAGAGGAACACCCCATTGTAGTGTGAACTTCCCATTGTGCAAGCCAAGATATGTGTGATGTATTCCTGTTTTGTCAGGAAGGGAGGGTGATGACTTTCCATATCTAACCAGGTTGGCATGCCGTAGGAATGGCACACAAAGTGCTGCAACGCGCTTGTGCATTGTCTGCTCAGTGTTAGTCGAGCTAATGGGTCTTTTCCACAGCCTCTGAAAGTAAACTTATTTCGAAAAAGTGGCCCAAAGCTTTTTCCATCAATGTGATTTGTCAACTGTAACCTATCTATCCACTGGACCGAGTTTTCAAGTGATGTGTTCTTACACGGAGACACTGCATTCTCTATTGGACGCATAGAAACCGGTCAGGGGAGATGGCAAGGCCCGAGGCTCTTTTCTCTAGAAGAAAGAAGGTTGACCTGACCTGATTAAAATTATTAAGGGGTTTGATAGGGTAAACACAAAGATGGTGTTTCCACTTATGGGGGAGTCCAAAACTAAGGGCCATAAATGCTATAGTACACTCAGAGAGTCAGAGTTGCTGTGGCAACAGACGTGCTGTAGTCTGGAGCGATGGGTAATATGGTCGAGGCTCCAGCTTTTTCCCCAACACATGGCTGACCAGGAATCTCTCCTCCTGTTACTGCCCACCATCGGCGTGTGTTGGAAGAATTTGTAAGTTGACACTCAACCTGTTTGGCCTCGTTATGAGCACACCTTCCTCAGCCATCAAGTCCTGGGACGGGACTCAAACCCAGAGTGATCTGGTTCAGAGGCAGGGACACTGCCCACTGCACCACAGGACCTTCCAAATATAAGCAAATCACTAACAGATCCAATAGGCAATTCTAGAGAAACTTCTTTAGTCAGTCACTTTGGGGATTCTTAACATGCAAAGGGCTTTCACACGTGTTAAACCACCAGGTGACCAGAAGGTGGATCAAATGATAAGAGCTGTGACTGACCTGTTAGTTCGCTACATGCCCCTGACAGATATAACAGTCAAGGAGGTCTTAGGGATTATCCCAGACTTCCATATCTGTGACAGGTCAACAGTGACAAATCATTTGGCCAATACCTAAAAATAAAGCTCTACATTGAACGCAAAGCTTCACACACTACTCCCATCTGTGGAAAAATTTCCCAGATAGAATAATCAGGCCAGATTTTCACTACTGAGGGGATAGCTTGAGTCAGGAAGTTTCCCGACCTGCCAAACCCACCTTGGTAAAAATGCCCCAATGCATGCAATTTTCGCTTTTGGAGGTGGGCGGTGTTGGTGAGGGCAAGATAGAGTCAGATACCGAAGCAGTCCACCAAAGGCAGAAAGACAATATCCAGGTTTTGGGATGACAAGTGGCAAGTATCATTCACGCCACACAAGTGCCAGGCAATGACCATCTTCAACAAACAGAATATAACCATCGCCCCTTGACATTCAATGGCATTACCATTTCTGAATCCCCCACTATCAACATTCTGGGGGTTACCATTGACCAGAAACTGAACTGGGCTAGCCACATAAATACTGTGGCTACAAGAGCAGGTCAGAGGCTAGGATCCCTGTAGTGAGTAACTCACATCATGACTTCCCAAAGCCTGTCCACCATTTACAAGGCACAAGTCAAGAGTGTGATAGAACACTCTCCACTTGCCTGGATGAGTGCAGCTCCCACAACACTCAAGAAGCTTGACACCCTCCAAGACAAAGCAGCCCACTTGATTGGCACCACCATCCACAAACATTCACTCCCTCCACCACTGACGCACAGTAGCAGCAGTGTGTACCATCTACAAGATGCACTGCAGGAACTCACCAAGGCTCCTTAGGTAGCACCTTCCAAACTCACAACCACTACCATCTAGAAGGACAAGGGCAGCAAACACATGGGAACACCACCACCTGGAAGTTCCCCTCCAAGCCACTCACCATCCTGACTTGGAAATATATCACCGTTCCTTCACTGTCGCTGGGTCAAAATCCTGGAACTCCCTTTCTAACAGCACTGTGGGTGTACCTACACCACATGGGCTGCAGCAGTTCAAGAAGCCAGCTCATCACCACCTTCTCAAGGGCAATTAGGAGATGGGCAATAAATGCTGGGCCAGCCAGCGAAGCCCACATCCCATGAACAAATTTAAAGAAAGCTCTCACTCCTACACACTTGATAGTGGAAAATAAACTCCCATTCATTCAAAGGTTTAAAGTCCCCTCAATTGGTTAACCTCTTATATATCCCCACATCAAATACAGTTTATCACTTAATACCTTCTTTAAACTGGCAATCAAACTGTGATCTCAGAAGCCCCTGTTGAGACAAATGTAACTTTTGAAACTCAGTTAAGCATTCAGAATGATGTAATAATAGCCCTTAGGGAAATGTTAACAAAGAACTCTATTGAAACTGCATTACCAGATGTTAACACTTTTTTTCCAACCTACACCAGATAACCTGACAATCAAGACATTCCAGTAGAGTTATTGTTTCAACCCTTGGTGACCGTTCCGTCTGTTTTTCTTTTAATGTTTAAAGAGGCAGGGTGTTTAAAAATAACTTCTGATCATGACACTTAAACTGACCTTATCTGCCCTGATGCTGACTCCATCAATTCGTGACTCCCACACTGCAGGCTCAGGCCTTTCCAACAGCCAAAATGGGGCCTGATTGAACTCAGCACTAAACTCAAATGGCCCTAAGAGTTCGGGTTTCCCGCCTGTGTGATTCATGCCCCGCCCCCTTCCCTGTTTGGGTCTGTCGGGAATGGGGGTGGGACTTCTGCACCTGGGTCCCGCTCACCATTTTTCAAGGTCCTCGGTCTGGCCCATTGTGTATGTCCTTAACCATCAGTTGCTTTATAGGTGGTATCAGAGCTGTTATTGCACTATGGGTAGAACAAAGACTGCTTATTACTCGAAAACTGGTATTTTGCTTCCGGGATCCTCAGTGTGAAATTGTGATGCTGAAGCAGCAACTTGTACTGTGCAGAAAAGTACAACATTTATTGTGGGTCTTCACACTAATATCAAATCACTTGCACTGACTATGGAAACCTTGTTCCTTGTCATCCCAGTCTAAGTTTTTCAAAGCTTCTAGATATTATCAGTGTCAAACCTGTCCTTGTTACAGTTGTCTGTGGCTGCCAACTGTTTTTATGCCATCTTGCATAGAACAAAATTCCATTAGGTTACATGATTGCCATCTTTTTAATCAGGAAATCCAAAAATCATACCACCCTTGTTGTGCCGTTTCTCAGTTCTGTGGTCCCTCGGGCAGCCCTTACAGCTACCCTGCTTTAAACTCCTAAATCTCTTTTATGGTTGTCCCTCAGTCTTCGAAAAGAAGTTGCCATGGCTCTATATAATGTAGCACGTTTTTTTGCAATAGATATACATGGCTGCCTTTTCTATAAACTATCCATCCTCCTGGGATGCATTGATGCAAAACGATTTTTGTACTTAGCCTAAACTAGTGCAGCGTAAATCAGGTGTGAAGGCTTTAAAATGAGCCTGAAGAGAAGTGTAGCTTCTTCCTACAGGGAGCTTCATTCTGCAATGGTGAGCTTAGTCACCGATTTCAAATGCAGGCTGCATTTACGCCATGTAACTGCATCAACCCTTATGAAACAAAAGCACGTGGCATCAATGCTACAGTTGTGCAAATGCGCAATTACGTTGTGGCAGTATTAAACCTCACTTCAAACCTGTATCAATTACACACACATTGAAGTATGTAATAGGAGAATGCTGCGGACTCAGTAGTAGTCTGTGCTTTCCTCTAATAATTTATTCTCATCCATGTTTTATAACTTGTTTGCTAAAACATTAAGCTTGTGGTCAGTAACAGGGCAAAATGCAAACCAGCAATAATAGCACCAAAACTAGTCTTAGCTCCGGAACAACCATTCCATAAAGTCAAAGGTGCGCCATCAGTGCCATGCCTGCTACTATTTTCCATTTTATCCTCACGTAAGTGGAAGGTGTCAGCACTGGGGAATCCAAAATTGCCCGAGTGCCGAATCACTTGGGTCAGTGATTGCAGCTTCTCTCAAGTCAGATGCACAGGGTTTAAGCTGCGCTCCAGGATTCGCATTCATCATCTGTGCGGAGGCCTCACTGCAGCGCTGAGGGAGTGCTGAAGTGTCAGACGTTCCACCTTTCTAAATGAGGTTCTAAACCAGAGCTGCGTCTACCTGTTCAGGTGGGTGTGTAAGATCGCACTGCACTAAAACCAACACCACCCAGGCAAATTAACCAGTGATTTACCTCACTGCTGTTTGCCAGCTTTCATAACAATCTGCCTGTGATGGATTCAAAGCGGACAAGGAGCTTTCCACTTTTATTATAGTGATGCTGACATTAGGAAGTATTGACTGAGCCAGTATCACCCTGATGCCCTCAACATTCAATTGAGACAGATTAACTAGTCCTTCATCTTGATGCTGTTTACAAGTCTTGTTTTCTGGCGCATTGCCTACATAACAACAGTTTTCTATTTAGATCATTCTTGTGACATAGCCATCGCTAACTAAGCCAACATTTGTTGCCGATCCCGAGTTGCACTTGAGAAGATGGCAAACCGCCTTCTTGAGCTGCTGCAGTCCGGGCGCTGTCAGGAGTTCCAGGATTCTGACCCGGTGGTCCTGAAGGAACGGCACTATATGTCCAAGTCAGGACGGCGTGTGACGGCAAGGACCGTGGAGGTGGTGGTGTTCCCATGCACCTGCCATCCTTGTCCATACAATAAACGGGTCTGGAAAGTGCTGTGAAAGAAGCCTTGGCAACTGGCAGCAGCTCATTCTGCGAATGGTACACACTGCGGCCACACTGCAGCAGCTGTGGAGGGGATGGATATTCCTGGCAGTCGATCACTTACTGCCATTGATTTACTGCAAAAGTCTTCCTTCTCCATTTTTCAAGCCTTTTTCAATGTGTGCTAGTGGAACAATGCACCTGTATTATCACAGCTGTGTACAGTAGACAATTAAGCACTTCAACAGCGCAAAGACAGTATTATGTCATGAATGGGTAATGAGCATTTCGCCAGCCATTGCTACACCATTGGTCTATGCAATCTATTTGTTTTTAAAAAAAGAATTCTAGATCCACAGCAGAAAATTAAAACAAAACTTCAGGCACTAAAGCATATCAGCAGCTCACAACTTTGAATATTTTGCAGTCACTCCACTACAATCAATCAATATACAGCATACTTTTTTTTTAATGAACGTTTTAATCCATTTATACACGCATAGCCAATCACCACCCTGCCATCCTTGACCAATTTTTGAGACGAGGTTAGTCGACCATGCATCTTAGAAAGTCATTAGCTCCCAAAGGTGTTCGACAGCCATCAACTCCCTCCATCCCATTTAACTTATTTTTCTTATTTCCTGCTTCTTTGTGTTAACTGATGTGCTCACAATACTCCCTCATGGGCTTCTTAACTTTTATTTCTTCAGAACACTCATCTCTGTCTCAGCTTCAGCGCTTCGGTCTCCTTTAGCCGAGACTTTCCAGTCCTTACTTCATTCCCCATCTGTATTTGATTCATGGCATCCCCAGTCTGCACAAAGTGGGGATGACGTGGGTAAAGTCGAGGCAAAGTGAGGAGGAGTGGTAATATAGTAATAATTTTACTGGATTAGCAATTTAGGGACCTGGCCTAATGCTTGAGAGGTGCAAGTTCAAATCTTGCTTTGGTGGCTAGGAGAATTTAAATTCAATTATCAAAAATAATCTGGAATAAAATGTTAGTCTCATTAATAATGATAACAAAACTATTGGATTGTTGTTTAAAAACTTATCCGGTTCTCTAATACCCTTTAGGGGAGGAAATCTGCTGTCCTTTACCTGGTCTGTCTTACACGTGACTCCAGGCCCATAGCAGTGTGGCTGACTCTTAACTGCCCTCTGAAATAGGTCACTCAGGTATATCGAGCTGCTGCAGAGTAAAGCACTGGGGAACTGACTGCAGCAGTTCAAGAAGGTGGCACACCACCAACTTCCCAAGGGGTATTAGGGATAGGTGATAAATGCTGATCTTGCTCAGAGACTCACGGACGTTTACAGCACGGAAGAAGGCCATTTGGCCCATCGTGTCTGCGCCAGTCAACAAAGATCTGACTACACTAATCCCAATTTCCAGCGCTTGGCCCATAGCTCTATGGCAATGCAAGTGAATATCTAAATACTTCTTAAACGTTATGAGAGTTTCTGACTCAACCATCCTTTCAGGCAGTGAGTTCTAGACTCCCACCATCCTCTGAATGAAAAATTTTCTCCTCAACTCCCCTCTTAGCCTTCTGCCTCTCACCTTAAATCCATGCCCCCATGGTTATTGACCCCCTTCGCTAATGGAAAAAGTGCCCTCCTATCCACCCTATCAATGCCCCTCATAATTTTATACACCTCTATCAGGTATACTCACATCCCAAGACTGAATTAAAAAAAATCATGAATTTGTTTTTATTTTAGTCATAATAATTTACTCACCATTAACATAAGTCCCACTTTGTGGACTCAGTTTCTAAATAGGTCCCAAAACATCAACCCTGACACACCCAGCTCACTTTCTATAACTCTATAATGGCACCAATTATCATATGAATTGGCTGAAAGGATTGGACATTTGCAAAGCAAGACATAGAAAAACTACAGCCCACTTCACCTAACGTGCATGCACACAAGTACAGAGTTTAGATCTTCCAAGTTACTCTAATTTATTTGTTTTATGGATAAAAAGCCTATTAAATAAAGCAATCATACAGAAATTTGTGATACATAATGAACAGTTCTGTGACCCCTATCCCCATTTTCTATTTTATACCCTCTTCCAAAAAGACCAGCTCTAAAACTTTATTAGCCCACAAAATGAAATCTATATCAGAAAACTGCAATTTAAAGGAAAAGACCTGAATTTATATACCATTTTTTATGACATCAGATGCCTCAAAGCACTTCAGTCAATGAGGTATTTTTGAAGTGTAGTCCCTGTTGTGATGTATGAAATGCAGCAGCCAATTTGCGCACAGCAAACTCCTATAAACAGCTATGTGACAATGATCAGAAAATCTGTTTTTGTAATATTGGTTAAGGGAACCTCAATCTGCAAACAGTATAAAATGAGGAGCAAGGAGAGTCAAAGCTGAGGTGCTATAGTGCCAATACCGGTGCAAGGGTGTACTTATGGTGTGGCAAGTTTACATAGGTGAGTTCCATTGTAAATATGGATGCAGCAATTAATAATAGAAAGAGAGCTGACACAAAACATGTGACAGAAATGTGACAGCAGGAATTAAGTTTTGTGGACAAAAAGTACAAGTAGACAGAAGATTTTTAATGGATTGGAGATAATTTCCATTCATGACATTCAATGTATCAAATCCAACTTGATTTGGCAACAAGATTAAATGACAATTATTGTCTAAAATTAGCTGTTAAATCTCTGATATGTACAACTTCAAGTTTCTGAGCTTCTCATTTTGTTTTTCTGCAACAGAACTGCGGTGAAATGAATTAAATTGTAGCTGAAAATGGGTCATTTTCCAACTGACTAATTTCTGAGTGAGAAGGGTGTTAGCAGTATTGAGGGGGGGTCCTGAGCAATGAGAGATGTTAAAACTCTCTTCCCATTCAGATAAATCGTATGGCACTAATCGAAGAGGAGTCAAAGGGGTTACTTGGCACTTCCACCTTCACCCAACATCATCAAAAATTATCATTCTGTGTGTGGGATCTTGCTGTGTGCAGATTGGCTGATATGTTTTGTCTCAATTGCAACAGATGCTGCACTTTAAGATCCAGGGCATTCTTTCCTCACACTATATCAGGTCAATAGCGTTTCCAAACACAAAGTCACAAACCAAGTTCTTGTTCATTATTGGCTTCATTATTTGCTAAGTAGCAGAATCTAATCAAAGCAAATATGACACTGTGCTCTTTAAATGATTATAGAAATCTAATTTCACCAAATTAATAATGCACATTCTATTCAGACCTCTCCAGTGCACCTCATGGAGAGTGATAATAGTGTAGGAAATAACATTTAAAGTTAAAGAGACAGTTATTTGAGTGTATTAATTCCGTCTGATATCATTTTTAAACCCACTTTTAATTTATAATAGAGAATGAATCATTAAAACATTTGTGCTACAGTGCACATTTACCACAGTTACCAGCGGAGGAGGTTTTAAAGTGTTGCAAGTACTGAACCAACCCTAATACTATCCTGTTAGATGTTAATGTCCCTTTAAGAATGTCCCTTGTGCAGTAAAAAAAGAAAGCAAAGTAAATTGTTTGTCTGTGCCTGAACACAATAATATTTTCTCAGTGAGTATTTGATACTTAAAAGTAGCTCAGTTTGGTATAGCTGGCTTGTGGTATGTGCTACCCTGTATCCATTCAATTCTTGGCTATGTTACTTGGCCAAGTGCTGATATGCTCCTTGGTGACCGGAGGTACATGTTCAAGACAAACAAAAATCTACCCTCCTCCTTTAGTTATTAGCAGGTGGATGCACAGCCCTAAATGGGACATTACCACTTACAGAATTTTACAGTCCTTAAGGAGGGTGTTCAGCCCATTGTGGCTATGTCAGCTCTTTTAAAGGTCAGTCCAATTAGTCCCACTACCTTTTTTGTCAGCACTGTTTAGGACAGGCTGAATTCCTGGAAACAACCCTCTTTTACAACTCTGCTACTGCATTGCCACGTTGGTTACTGTGGTACATTTGGGTTGGACTCTCAGTTGTGGTTTGTTGCATTTGTACCAGTGTGATGTCTAATGCACAACAGACCCACTGATGGTAAATCGTTATGCACCAATATGCCAAAAGAATTGATTGCTAAAGGCACCGTACTTATGGAAATATATTTGTCAGCCAATATGCTTTCCAGAAGAGTGATGCCCCTAGACTGAAGGCAATGATGCATTTTAACATGATTTATGTCATTGTATCGTATTTGCAAACAAATGACCAAAGGTTGACCAGCCTCTTTTCAGGAAGCTGGTGGCCCTTTAACTTGGGACTATTACACACAGGCAGATTGCTTTGCATCTTCCACATCCCCGATTTTTATTGCTCCACCGTGGGAGGTTTTGTGGCGCAGTGGGTGGCGTCCCTACTGTAGTATAATGGTCTGGTATATCCAGAGTTAACGTGGGACTGAGTACAGTACCACCCACACAGTGATGTAAGAAGGCACATGATCTAGACTTAGGGTCAGTGTGGTGTGGTGCTGGCCAGAGACGTGTTAAGACCTAAAACCCATGCCTGTGCCCTTTACTGCATATCTGTATATAGTTACAAGTAGTTAATAAAGACTTACTGTTAACATACTGAAGACTACAAAGACTTCTTTAACAGACACGATCTGTAACCAACACCACCCCAACACCTGCCTCTGGGCCTGGAAGTTCTGGGTTCAAGTCCCACACCAGGACTTGATGGCCTCAGAAAGAGAGTTTGCGATGTGGTTCAACAGGGCTGAGACTCAGCCTGGGAATCCTTCCACCACCTCCCCACCCTTCCCCAAAGGGGAAATATGTGTGTGTGAAGATACACTTTCAAACAAATTGCTCCACCACAGGCGGTTGTGCCTTTTCTTAAACTCTGGAATTCCCTCCCTAAGCCTCTCCACCTGCCTTTCCCTTTCTCTGCTCCCTTAAAACCTACCTTTTTGGCCAAGCTTTTGGTCATCTGCCCTAAAATCTCTTTAAGTGGCACAGTTTCAAATGTTGTTTCATAACGCTCCTGTGAAGTGTCATGGGGACATTAAAGGCGCTCTATAAATGCAAGTTATTTCTGATTCTATAATTTTTTTAATTCATTCATGGGATATGGGCATTGCTGGCTAGGCCCATCCCTAATTGCCCCCATTCGGCGGGGATTCTCAAAAGTCAACCACATCGCTGTGGGCCTGGAGTCATGTGTAGGTCAGACCAGCAGGTTTCCTTCCCTAACAGACATTAGTGAACCAGATGGGCCTTTACAACAATCAGAAATGGATTCATGGTCATCATTAGACTTTTTGTATTTATGTTTCCAGATTTTTATTGAATTTAAATTTCACCATCTGCTACGGTGTGATTCGAATCCAGGTCCCCAAAGCATTACCCTGCATCACTAATCCAGGGACAATGCCACTACGCCACTGCCTCCCCCAATGTCAAACTTACACCAAGCCGGGGCAGTTCGTCACCTGAGAAATCTCCTTCATGGTGATTAAATTTACAAGCAAAGACTGGGCAACAAACATATTTTTGAGAAGAAGGTCACAGGGTTAATTTAAATCTCCAGCTCTGTGATTCTCCAGCACTCTTAAATGTTATAGAAATCTAAAGGATTTTAACAATGCCAGCCTTCATGCTGATAACAAGTTCCTTCTTTATATGCTGAGTAACAGCCAAGACAGGGGTCACACTCCTGTTGTAGCAACTCAGTGTTAAGGCCCATCCAAGTGCCGCTACTGCTGGATTGTATTTACATTATTGTAATACGTACAATGCCTCTAAGCTAGGGCTTTCTCACTAGTGAGTGACAATGACTGAGCCGCAACCAAGGTTAAGAACTGCAAGACACACCAGGAGATCAATCAAAAGGTAGTGCTTAAAGGATTTAAAAACCTGCGCATTGTAGGTGGGAAGGAAGATTGGAGAGGGAAGGAATGCCATGGTTTGGAGGTTAGTGTGGAGAGGAGATTGGCTGGCGGGGAGCAGCGGGGAGGGAGCGGCGGTGGAGCGGGGAGAAAAATGAGTTGGAGATGATTTTAAACAAGCGAGAATGCAGCAAGGAAAACAAACAGGTTTGAGTTTAGGATGACCACAATGTATTGGTGGACAAAGGCAAAGAAGGTTAACCTGTGGCCAATGAATGGAAGTTGCTGTTTTCACCACACTGACTCCAGTGGTTCCAGGGGTGAGTGGAAGATAAGGAAGCCGTACTAGACACTCAGCGAAATAAATAATGTCAAAGGCAGTTAAGTAGCGTTTCATTAAATAGCCTACCCCCTGTGCAAGGGTTTTTTTTAAAAAGATAAATGGTAGGGTACCAGTTTTCTGCTTTAATATATTTAATGAATGCCATATAGAATGTTCAGTGTTTGCTGATGTGCTAAAGACACCTTCCAGCAGAAAAACAAAATCATCATTTATATCCAACTTTGATCCTTAAATACCGCCCATGGATCACAGAGGACCAAACACACAGGGGAAATGGACTGCTAATTTTAGCCACATTTTGTGGGAAAGTTTTTGCAGGCAAGGATTTTAAGAACTCTTTATCATTTTACTGTAGCTCGATACTTGACAAGCACTCTCTGTCTTTCAGTACGGAATCGATCCAGGAGACGACAGCTTCTGTTGCAGAGTTCCAGGTAGCACTGTGTACAGCTCACCAAAGGAGTAGGCACTTGGTGCAGGGGGGAAAAGCAAACGACAATGCTAATTTTTAATCTTGGCAGTATTAAGAGTATTTTACAAAGCTCAACCAGAAAGTTGAGGGGGGGTGGTGGGGTTTGACTTTGTTGAATTGCAGAGCAGTTTTAGATAGAGAGTGCACAAAAATCCTCATGCAGACTTATACCAGTGTGAACCTCCATAGAGCACCAGCAAATTACTATTGAACTACTATTGATTTTGGACTTTGCTGAACTTAGATGGCCATGACAGGCTGGCTTAGGCAGAAAAAAAAATGTACGACAGGTTTGGAGAGAGATGAAAAAATTTCTCTGAGATATATGAACACATCATGAGTTTATCACTAGTGTGGAGATGAGAGACATTATCACTACAAGGCTTGGACTGCAATTAAAGAAACAGTATCCCTTTTCTGTCGGCTTCTGCTATAATATGTCAAGTCTATTGGTAATAAAGCTACAATATATTACAGTAGATCGTCACAATGTTTTCAGTTCTCCTGTAGGATGGTGTTTTATCATCGTTTCAGTGATATTTGTGGGAGCTTATTAAGGTGACGGATAACTGCGCTGGAAAATGTAATTTTTTTTTCCACTTCGCATCCAGTCACAGTACGAAGCATTGAAGCACAGACTCGAGTGCAGCTAAGGTCAACAGCTGTTTCATACTGGAGTCCAGTACACCATCCAAACAATCCGCCTCAACCAAATCCGAAAACTACCATTCAACCTCTGCCTTGCTGCATCCGAGGCAGATTTGCTCCCTTATGCTCCCCAAGGACTTCGAAAACACTACTTCTCATGTCCCTGAGCCTTCTGCTAGTCCACAGCTCTCTGAAACCCAAGCTTGGTATCACTTAAACAGCACTTAGAGATTTACCTCATCTTTCCTAACACAGAGATCATGGGGCTTGACTATTATATCTTTCCCACAGCTATATCATACAATTATATTTTCTAAAAGTATTTGATTTTAATCAATTAATATGGCTATTATAAGCTTGACCATTGCAAGCTTGACCATGACAGGTTTGTCCATTATAATTTTGATCATTACAGATTTGACCTTTATCATCTTGACCATCACTGCCTTAGCCATTAGAATCTTGACCATTGCAGGCTTGACATTAATGGCTTGGCCATTATAATCTTGACCACTACAGGCCTGGCCATTAGAATCTTGACCATTGCAGGCTTGATCTTTATCATCTTGACCACTACAGGCTTGACATTATGGCCTGGCCACTAGAATCTTGACCGTTAAAGGATTTGTATCTATAATTTTGGCTATTACAGGCTTGGCCACTATAATCTTGACCATTACAGGTTTGACCCACCAACTAATTAAAAGAAATCTCTCAGATATCTCAGAGTAAGTTTTTAATTTGGAGCTGGACTAAAGGCTTTTTTGTGTTGTCATCAGATCCTCTACAGCCTTGACTGACACTGCCTGATCTTCAGCTTAGTTTTGACCTTTAGCATGTTTTACTGAGGAGGGACCTCCATCTCCTTTCTTTTGGCTTTTAAGGTGTCGAAAAAGGATTGATGGTAGGTTAGACACCATTAGTTATAGGTCATTGCTCTACTATAAAAGGTTTATGCTCTCTTTCCTCCACTTTCAACTGTAGATCACGGTTGGTTGACTGTTCCAAAAAGAATGTCAAAGAATAGAGAATTGGAATGGATAAGAATGCTAACTCTTCCTTTCAGATTGAAAAAAAATTAAACATTAATTCCCCCCCTCCCCCCAACCCCAATGAAATGCTGTAGATAAGCAGGGGTTGTCTAATTTTTGAAGTAATTGTTCTCTGCTGCCTAGACGGTTGAAGGTAACAACAATAGGCGCAAGTTTTCACAATGTGTTAATAAATCTCACCATGTTGCTTGGTAAATATCACCCATAAATCTCACTCTGTCTCCTTTGACAGTGTGAGTGGGTTCTGTTACCAGTTAGCAGCAAACGTCATCGGTATTTTCCAGTCTCCCATTTGTTTCCCTTTTTTTTAAACTGGGCAAGGGGGAATGGTTATGATTTTTATGGTGAGGGTGGTATTAATTTGGTGAGCAGGTAACCACAGATGCAGGAGGGAGCACCATGGCGGGTATTACATCTTCAGAGAGCATTGTTAGTGGTAAATCGCTGTTTCTCGAGGTGCAGGTATGTGTGTGTTTGGCATAGTGGCACAGGGTTCCTTTGTAGGGCATGCATCTTACATAAGGTGCCAAAATTCAGAATTGCACGCCTGAAACTAGAGTTATCCTCAATAACTTTGAAATATTGACAGTGGTGTTTACAAATCAGCCCGGTTTTCAGAAATGATCGGCCGGGTCATTTTTGAAATTAATCTGAATTTGCCATAATTCTGTAGCTCAAAGTATTTGTGGAACCAAGTGTGTGCTGAAGTTTCTCCATTCTAAGTGCCATTGCGTGCAGCGCCGCCCACCAGCCACAGTGGCCAATGTGGACTTTATGCATAATTCTTTGATCATTCGAGGTGTGATAGTCACTTCAGAACAAACCTGGTCAAAACTCCAAGCGCGGGAAAGAATAATTACTTTATGTGACTAGCTGACCTAATGAGTCTAGCAAATAAGTATCCCTGAAGGGTAAAGGAAATCAGTGCAGAAACAGTCTTCAAAGATTCCTTGTCACTAATTATGGCTCATGAGTGAGCATGTAAATGTCTAATTATTGTACTGCTGTAATTCTCACATCTGTCTTCGCTGTTAAAGAGGTGAATTCCACCCGTTAGCTTGCTGTACAAAAAGCAGAATGCAAAGCTCCACACCATTTAGTCGATCATTTCCCCAAACCAGAGAGCTTGGTTCAAGGCTGAGGAGGCGAACTCCCAGCAGAGAGAGAGAGAGAGAGAATGCTTCCTTTCTTCCTTCCCTTCTATCTGGGCTGATTTTGTGCCTATGCCTCAGAGGTGGAAAGAAACGATTTGTTCCTTAACACACTGCTTCATCTGGTCGCCATGGGACACTATTGCATTGCATCCGCAAATACTTCAGGCTTTTATCACTAGATGACGTTTGGAGGCACAATGGCCTGGATTTTTGCCATGTTGGAGAATACTCTGCGTCGTGGTGTAAATGGTAGAAAAGGAAATCCCGCCTCCGAACACGGCACTCACCATTTGCGTGGGGGTGGGCACAAGCCCAGGTCGGGATTTTCATGTGCACATTTCGCAGAGGCAGCCTGCCCACAGAAATCAACAACTGCCCCCACTTATATGTGATTTTGGTGTGAGAGGTGTCTGAAGCCTGACGTACGCACAATAGACCTGGTTAGGGACAGGTCTGAACTTTTACCCTTTGGGAGAGGTCAAGTGCCCTTTGGGAGTGGTAATGTGCCCTTTGGGATTGCTAAATGTAGACATGAATGTTTGTAAAAAGTGTGTAAGCTTATTGGAACTATCAAAAGTATTAGGATGAACTGTCAAAGGGACCTGTTAAACTGCCAAGGCATTTAAAAATCCTGCCCTTTAACCCTTTGAAAAAAACTGGAGTGGTAAAATAAAATTATTGCTTGTTATTCCGATCTCTGTTGACATAAGCATTAGGTTACCATTACTCGATTAATGTTGCATGACTGATTTCACAACCATCCATTATCACAGTAGGGTGCCTGCTATTCCACAGTTTGATTGACAGCTCCAAGTGGTTATGGATCTTTGAAGTGGGACTATAAATTCCATGCTAGTTTTTATAAGGGGTTAGACAATTGAATGAAAAGTTTGTTGTCATAATGGATAATGTACTAAATTGATTAAATGCACTGAATGTTTTTTTTTAATGAATGAGAATGTTGTTTTTAAAGTCTGCAATATACACTTATTGAACTTCATTTTATTCAATCTTAGCATGGGTCCTGAGGTCTGCTCATGGTGGATACTGCGAGAGTTGGCAGGATAGGTGTAAGGGTAAAGGGTGGTGGTTGGGTGGGGGCATTGTTTGGCATGAATTAGCATGAACGGGGCATGGAGAGCATGTGGATGGGTAGGGGAGTATGTGGACGGGTAGGGGAGTATGTGGATGGGTAGGGGAGTATGTGGACAGGTAGGGGAGCATGTGGATGGGTAAGGGAGTATGTGGATGGGTAGGGGAGTATGTGGATGGGTAGGGGGGTATGTGGACAGGTAGGGGAGCATGTGGATGGGTAGGGGAGTATGTGGAAGGGTAGGGGAGTATGTGGAAGGGTAGGGGAGTATGTGGACGGGTAGGGGAGTATGTGGGTGGGTAGGGGAGTATGTGGACGGGTAGGGGAGTATGTGGATGGGTAGGGGAGTATGTGGATGGGTAGGGGAGTATGTGGGTGGTAGGGGAGTATGTGGATGGGTAGGGGAGTATGTGGACGGGTAGGGGAGTATGTGGATGGGTAGGAGAGTATGT